>NC_137161.1:76885369-77591203 GCF_951394435.1 Stenella coeruleoalba
AGACCCAGGTTGTTTCATATAAAATGGGCTAATAACATGTTCCTGCCTATTTCATGAGGCCCCAGTAAGGATTGGAGAGAGACATCCTTGCAAAGAGTTGGGGCTGTGGCTGAAGCACTAATGGGACCTGAAAGCAGAGGAGTATCAGAGCCACTAAATGATGGGTCTAGAATCCGAACTCACAGAGTTTCAACACTAGTGCTCACCTCTCCACCGCTGCATGGTACCACCCCAAGGCCCAGGGAAGCCATGAGGCCAAGACAGAAAATGTTCCTGCTCTACTGCGTCTTTCATTTCCAGAGGTGAGGAGGGTCGCAGAACATCAGCAATAAACACAGACAGATAAGCTAATTTCAGATCATGGCAAGGAAATGGAGACATACAAGAAAATAAAACAGCATATCAAAGAAGACAGGGATTGATAGAGTTGGGAAGGGTCTGGTTAGCTGGTCCAGGAAGGCTTCTCTGAGGAGGTGACATTTGAGGCAGGACTTGATGAGACCTGGGGGAAGAAGGCGCTACGCTGAAGGGATGCAAAGGCGGAGGTCCCAAAGGGGAAAAGATTCCACGTGTTTGGGGGGCAGAGAGGTGGGCAAGGTAGCATGGGCTTCAGGGGAAGCGGGTGGCAGGAGGTGAGACGGGAGCGGGGGAGAGGTGGCCACTGGGGCACCGAGGACCCCGGCAGAACTGGATTCTGTTCTCAGGGTGATGGGAAACCCTGAAGGTTTGAAGAACGAGGCTGGTTTTCTTGACAACATACTCTGAGTTGGGTGTGAAATGAACCAAGAGCAGAGGCAGCCAGGAGGTGACTGCACACAGCTGGGGAGATGCTCTCAGACTGTGGAGGTGAGGTGGTGAGAAGTGGCAGCCGCAGGACGTTGTTTGGGAGTAAGGAGTATAGTGCTTGCTGGCGGACTGCATGTAGGAGGTAAGGAAAAGTGAGAAGTGAAGAGTGACTCTTGGATTTATTTACATACTTTATCTAGAGGCGGAAATGCTTGTTAAGCAAAATGTGTCAGGTCCTATAAAATATTAGCATTTAATGAAGATTAGCATTTAGGTTGAAAGAGTGGATCTCGCATGCACTTTCAGGCTTGCGGAAGCCTTTTGCTTTGGGTTGACTTGTTTGGATGGTGAGACCTGCCGGAAGCACACCACGGAGGGGGCTACTGCACCTTTGCCGGCTTCGATTAGAATCTGAGCATCACTTTCCCATCAAATCCTTATTGGAATCACTCTCCGAATGAAACTTCTTCATCTGTGGCTCTTTCATGGACAAATCAAATCCACAAAGAGAATTGTCGGCTGCCTTGCTGATTTTATCTTGGGCTTCATGGATCGTATGAATAATGCGAGCTAAACTGTTTTTATAGTCTGGAAACTCCCAGAAGCCGAGCTCTTTAATGAATTCTTGATTTGCCTTGTTGGCAGTTTCGTAGCTCAGCCGGCGCGGGGTGGGGTGGGGGGAAGAGTGGGGAGCTGCTGCTTTGGACTTCCCAGAGATGAATGGGCGTCGTCTGAGGATGCGGGGGTGACGGGAACCTGGGGGGAGGTGGCCAGGCTGCCTTGTCGTTTGTAATATTGAAGGCATGACGGCCCCTGCCAGAGCTCTATGGCCGGTTCAGGAAAACGGATTTCCAGAAGACTTAAGAAATGACGGGTATGAGTTAAGAACTAGAAACTCCGAAAGGTTTTCTTCGTGAAGTGTGGATATCGTAGAGGTGACTTCTCGCCCAGGTTGAAGGCTGGCTTAGATAAGGCTAATATGGTTACCATCTGCTGAGCGGTTATCACTGGATCAGGTGCTCTCATCATTCCTAGTTCTCACAAGGCGCTACGAAGCAGATATTATGATCTCTATTTGTAGATAAAGGATTCGAGGCCAAGAGAGGGATTAAGTGTGCCCATGACACAGCTTCCCTTGTAGTAAGGCCAGGAAGCCAATCCACATCTTTTGATTATGAAATCGGTGGTCTTTTCATTCCTCTGTAAATCTCTTTAGGTAAACCTCTAGAATTTCTTCCAGTTTCTGTGAATATGGTTTTGAAGGAGACATTTTTAGAGCATCTCGTGTCCTATTGCCCCAGCACCATTCCTTGAAACTCTTTAATGCCAATTGTTTTTGTCACCAAAGGGAAGTAGGCAACTCAGATGCTTGGATGGTTGTGGGACATGTGCCATTTGCTTTGCTAATGATGCTGGAGTCATCTAAGGGCTGCTTCACCCTGAAACTATAGATGAGAGCTTAAAATTGATTTCTAGGGACTTCCCTGGTGACACAGTGGTTAAGAATCCACCTGCCAATGCAGGAGACACGGGTTCGATTCCTGATCCGGGAGCATCCCACATGCCGCAGAGCAACTAAGCCCGTGCGCCACAACTACTGAGCCTGTGCCCTAGAGCCCGTGAGCCACAACTACTGAACCCGTGTGCCACAACTACTGAAGCCCACGTGCCTAGACCCTGTGCTCCACAACAAGAGAAGCCACCACAATGAGAGGCCCACGCATCGCAACGAAGAGTAGCCCCTACTCACCTCAACTAGGGAAAGCTTGTGCGCAGCAACAAAGACCCAACACAGCCAAAAATAAATAAATAAATAAATTTATTTATTTATTAAAAAAAAAATTGATTTCTAACCCAGTGCTGTCAGGGGACATCTCTGAACTGCCTTTTGGGATCTAATCTCTCTGCCTACTTCTGCAGAGGTTGGATGTCATTTGAAAAGATGTCAACATATTTGTCTTTGACGGATGAGCTGACTTAACAGAAGCCTCAAGCTCAATGTAGGCTACCAGCTGATGAGCTCCAGAAGAAACCCATGCCATGGTGACCATATTAATAGGAGCACAGTGCCAGTCCAGGGAGGTGATGGTCTGCAGGACTCAGCCTGTCTTAGTTTGTGCCTACTCAGGGATATTAACAAGGTAAAGTCCATTTAGAAGAGGGGAACCAGCATTGCAAAAGACCTGGGATTCCAGTAATGTGATGAATATTTGAGAGTTAATTAAAGAATCTTCATCTGGGAGGAGAGAAGCACAAGAATGTCATCTTCAAAGTTTAGAAGGGCTGTCTTGAAGTCAAGGGTGAGATTTTATTCAGTGTGTCTTCAGGAGGCTATGGGTGGAAATCACAGGAAGGCAGATTTCAGCTTCGTATAAGGACAAGATTTCTACCCATTAAGGCTTCCTGACATTGAAGTGTTTGGCTTGTGGGGGATCTGAGCTCTTCATCCCTGGGGTCTGTTGAGGCCCTTTCTTCACTCATCCCCTTGAACAGGAACCCACAACAGAGGGAGGGCTTCATCTCCCTACACCCTGCTCTGGCCCTCTTTGGACATCTACCCTCTTCATTCTCAACAATCTCATCTTGGCTCTTCTTCAGTCTCTTTTACAAGCATCTCTTCCTCTGTTTGTCCATTAAATACAGGTGTTTCGGCCCTTTGTCCTCTCCTATCTCCTCTCCCTTGGCACTTTCTTCCACTCCCTGCTCTCGAGTTTCCACGATTTATAGGCTGATGATGTCTGTATTGGAGGGATTTGATTTGTCTACATAGAAAAGAAAAACCCAAACTCCAATGACTAAGCAAGGAAGGAGTGTCCTTCTGTCTCCTGTTAACGAGTTCTTGAGGTGGGCACTGAGGGCTGCTGCCAGCTGCATGTTCCATCAGGGACTCATCCTTCTGCCCCAGCAGACTCAGAGCCTGACTTCTACCTATTCAAAGATAAACTGAAGCATATTAAAAATGTTAAGCACTTGAGCAAAAATTGATTCAAATTAGGCAGCATCCCATCTAACAAAAAGGAACTTGGAGGAGCTGGACATAATGGAAAACTTTCATAGGCAGAAGGGAGCAGGAACAAGGAAGTTATGCTAGGCAAAAGAGTGGGTTGGTTATTGCAAGGTCACTTTCCTTTAGGGGATGGCAGGAATCTGTCAGGCCTACTACCTAACTAGTCCTGGTCAGGTGACTCCTGACTGATTGGCTTAGGATTTCATTTATGTGTGTGTGTGTGTGTGTGCGTGTGAGATCCATCATTCCCCCATGTGGCCCATGTCATCCAGGAGAAAATGATACCACTCTCCACGTCCTCAATTAACCCAGTAAAACTTCGCCCCTATGAGGAGAGGATTGGTTAAGGAAAAGACATGTGACTGGAGTTGTCCAATCAGATGGAAGCCCAGGACATTTGGTCTAAGATTGATGGAGAAAGCTCTCTTCCCAGTTGGATTAAGTAAACCACAGGAAGGGCAAGGTTGCAGCTCAAGTTTGGCAACAACTGGAGCCAGGGTTTCAAATTCTGTCAGAATTTTCCTGTCTCTCATCTCAGTTTCTCTCTGCGTGTTGATTTTATTCTTTCCGACCAGCTTCACACGTCAGGAGACGTGGCGACCACAGATCCCGTGCCTCACACCTGAAGGAGGGAATTACAATGCGGGTCTACAACCTCGAGGTGACGAAAGGGGTTGATCGCAGTGAAGAGTTCTGAGTCCATCTAATTGTTTAGGAGGAGGGTAGAGATACTGATTAACTTTAGATCTTGTTTAGCCCAGTAGGCATGTTAAATTTTTGAGGGTGAACAGATAGAAACTGGATATGTAACTTCTAAGTAGCTGAGGGAAATAAAAGTATAAAGGAAAATTGATTAATATAAGAACATAGGAAAGGAAACATTAAGAAGCATAAAAACCATGGTGAGAAAGCACAAAATATTATAGAATAGTAAAAATGAATATATAAAAATCAGTTTGTATACTCACTGTAAATGGACTCAACTCATATATTGAAAGGCAGATATTGAGAGATTGAATAAAAAAAGAAAAGTCCATCACAGTGTACAAGTGACAAACTTAAAACCCAAAGGCACAGAGAGATTGAAAATATTAGGATGAAAAAGACATCTTCTAACCAAGAGAAAGCTATTGTATTAACATTGGACAAATGCTTTCTAAGGCAAAGAGAATAATAGGCATAATGATGGCATCTATGGGATGTTAAAAGTAACACTTCTTCAGAAATATATAAAAATGGAAATAATAATAGTCTCAAAAATATATAAAAGCAAAGACTGACTGAGTTACAAGGTGACTGGACAAATCCATAATGATTTTAGGGGATTTTGTATCACTAGTGGTATTAGGTCAAGCAGACAAAAATTTATAAGGGCATAGGTTATTTAAATATCTTCTGAAGCTCTCTAAGATGCAAAGGGCATACTCTGTACCTAATAATTAGCGATTATATATTTATTTCTAGTATACACGGACATTTGCAAAAATTCACCATGTCCTAAGCCATAAAGCAAATTTCAGAAAATATCAAAAAATAGCATAAGACCACATTTTCTGTCTACAATACAATTAAATTAGACATCAGTAAAAAAAATAATAAGTTTAAGAAATTCCATATGTCTGCAATTTAAAATTGTGCTTTGAAATATTTCATGGGACAAAGAAGAAATCTTAATGGAAATTAGGATATATTTAGAATTGACCAGTAGCACAATTACTGCATATAAAACCTTATGGGTTCAAATGGGGGAAAACTGGGTGGAGGGTCTATGGAAACTTTCTGTGCTATCTTTAAACTTCCTGTGCATCTATAATTATTTCAAAATATAAAGTTCAAGAGTGAGCTTTCTCATGTTTGCTCCTTGTGTCCACCTCCACCAGTGAGAGATTTTGTGGGATGTTAAATTTATATTTCTGACCTGAATGAAAGGCATGACTTGACAGGGGCAGGAGGAAAAACTGCAGGGAGTCAAGTGGAGGAGGAGGGCCCAACGCCCCATCCGTGAGCTGAAATTTCTCACAAGGAGTCCGAGAGACCTGGGTCAGGCTAGTGCACGGTCTTCTGCAGCTCCCTAAGCGTCACCGAGACTCAGAATCCTCGCTGTAGCATAGAGATAACATGGCTGAACTCACTTGCTTGTTGCCAGGTCTAAGAAGAATAGGTTTTTTTTTTTTTTGCGGTACGCAGGCCTCTCACTGTTGTGGCCTCTCCCGTTGCGGAGCACAGGCTCCAGACACGCAGGCTCAGCGGCCATGGCTCACGGGCCCAGCCGCTCCGCGGCATGTGGGATCCTCCCGGACCGGGGCACAAACCCATGTCCCCTGCATCGGCAGGCGGACTCTCAACCACTGCGCCACCAGGGAAGCCCCAAGGGTTTTAAACAAGTATCTGGCACATAGTAGATGCTCAATAATTACAGATCTTATCCTCCTGTCTCCACCATGACCATACTTGTCCTGGATTATCAGTGTACTTTCCCCAATGTGTTGTAGGTGTATCACCGTCCTCTCTTTTTTGGAGTAGCTAGACATGGTTTAAGTATGCTGCAGCCAGTGTGGGTTTGGGGCATGGGCACTTTGTAATGACTTAGAAGGAAGCTGAAAGGGAAGAAGCTAGGCAGCCCCACTGGCCCCGAGGCGGACATGAGGTGTCTGAGAAAAGGTTTGGAGGAGACCAGAGTAAGGATGTAGAGAAAGCAAGAGGTGAAGAGAATTGGTGGAGGAGCATGAGTCCAGTCAGAGAAGGATCTAGAGACTCAGCTCTGACAGATTTATCACAAGGATGGGGCCTGAGAAATAGATGGGGCAATGTAACTTTAAGTGTGAGAACCTGGGTGAATGTCTGTGGTCTGGAGAGAGAGGACTCGTCTCTCTTGGAGAGTGCCAGTCCTATGACACCAGTGATTAAACGTGCATGAGAAGGAAGGCTCTGGCCCAATGTCCTGCTTCTTATCTCCTCGTAGTAAAGTGATCTGAGCATCCCAAGCAGCTCTTTGTGTTTGAGGATGCTGGAGGTTCATGGTGGAGAATGGTAAGTTCCAAGTAAGATGCGTGCTGTATTCTAAAACCACAGCCTAAGAGAAGATCCTGTTTGTCCCTGGTGCGGTGATCGTGGACCAGACCTGTGTCAAGTGTGGGGAGTCCTTGCTTTGGTGGGTGGTTTCATTATGTTGGTGCCAACGACAGGCTACCCACACCTAGGCTGGACCCGTACGTGCTGGTGTCTGCTCGGCAGTGGGTCATTGCCGTTTGCTTCTCTAGAGTCCAGAAGAGGGAGGAGGAAGCCGAGGCAGCAGGCTCGCACTATCCATTTGGGAAAACAGGAAGAGCTGGGATTTAAAAAATCATACAAAGCACACGAATTCCCACCCAGTGCCTGCCCTGTACACTCTGAAACAGGAGTAGGAGACTGACCCAGAATACAGAAACCCACTCAATCAAAGGTGGTGGCACAAAATAGACGACAGTGGAACTTCCTTGGAGTAAGTCATCTCACACCATTGGTAAAGATGAAGCCCACAAAGCAATTTGACTAAACGTCTTCCCCTTGTTCCCTAGCTCCCCTAGTGTCATTTGGAAGGAATCAAAACGGGCGCCAGGATCTAGAACACCATGTGAGAAGCACAGCAGGGCTTCCTCTGCTTGCCAGGGTGTCCCAGGAACGCTGGCCTTGGTTTTCCTTCAGGGAGGGGACAAAGCTGTGCTGTACCAACTGCCGCGGGTCCAGGACTCAGGACTTTGTGGAAAACGTGAAATCCTTGAGCAGCTTCCGCATGGCAGACATGGCCCCGAATAACTATGGCAAAGCCGTTTCGAAGACTAAACCTCATGTTAGCCCATCACACAAAGAGATTTTATTTCCCTGCATCACATCACCTATTGCTCTGCAAAGGCTGACATGCTTTGCGAAGATGTGTGTCTGGAAAAGCAAAGTTGTGAGATCCTAGTTGTAATTTGTGTGTGTGGAAAAACGGACTTCCTCTACAGCCTTGAGTTTCCTTTAAGCAGGGTATGTTTTATGTGCATAAATCTCTGCTCCTGGGCAGGTCCAGGAGCTTTGCTGGGTTTTCCTAGAGCTCAGGGCAAGGAAAAATGATTTATTTGATCAAGAATAAAGCCAAATATTTGCACACCTTGCTGTTCACCGTGCATTCACCTGGTGGTTTGGCCATGACTGAGGACGGCTGCAGCCCTGGGGGAGTTAGATGAGTGAGCTGGCCTGGTGAGCAGGTTCCACCTCCACTGCTGTTTAAACATCTCTGACCTCAGGGGGCCCTGGAGAGATTAATGAAAGTCGGGGAAGATCATTTCGCCATGCACAGTGCTTACAGGGCTGCTGCTGCCCTGGGCCTCGCAGAGGGATGTTGGGCTCTTCCCTGGCCAGCCTGCCGGGCAGCTGCAGGGGCCCGCAGGTGATCACTTGCTGCAGCGGTCCAGGGTGAACTGGGAGCGCCGTCAGCCCTCCAGAGTGGGCAGGTGGCACCCGTGTTTGCCACTTAAGCGAAGGAAGCCCTGTGTTTCTGGCGGGAGATGCTGTACAGGCTGGCATTCAATAACACCGGTGGTGGGGAAGCCTGCTGACTGCATCCTGCTTCACTTGCTTCCCAACCGTGTTTTTCTCTTGGAAGTGTCAAAGAAAGGTGGAAGTCCTGATTTAGAAGTGGAGAGTGTTAGCGCAGAGAGGACCATGAAAGCTAAGCACTTGGTCAGGGTCAAAGCTGGTGGTCATGGCAGAGCTCAGATAAGGGACTTGTCTGCCCATCCCCAGTTCACGTGGTGCCCTTTCCTCTACTCCAGCCTGTTCTCCAGAATCACAGCAATTGTAAGATGCAGCACTGATGAACTGTGCCAGCCTGGAGCCTTCCAGATGGAACCAGGCTGTCAGTGGGGACTCCCTGGGCTTGAGGTCTGAGTAGGGGTGCCTGACCCTTCCAGTTCCAGCATTGGGGAAAACACAAACTTTCCCGCAACTTCGTAACTTCTCTAAGACTTGGACTCTCCTAGTCCCCTCTGTCCCCTGGATTCCGGGCTTGCAAGGATTATCTCTGTGCCTAAAACTTAGCCCCTTCACTAGTTTCTCACATAGTAAAGAAGAAGAAAAAGAAACCCATGTATGCCAAGGACGTTTTGGCTTCAGTACACTCTGATAAAGTCTCGGTGGGGGAGGGCTGGGAGACAGGGAAGAAAGAATTGATTGAAGAGAGGTTTACACAGCAGCAGTGTAAACAAGTATTGCAAGGAAGCAATATCAATTTTTTCCTTTTAACTAGGTTTTATTTTTTAGAGCAGTTTTAGGTTCCTGGCAAAGTGGAGCAGAGAGTCAGAGTTCCCATGCATCCCTCTCCCCATCGAGCTCCCCCGACCATGAACACCCAGCGCCTGAGTGGCACCTTTATTGCACCTGGTGAACCTACATTGACATGTCATTATCACCAAAGGTCCATAGTTTACATTAGTGTTCACTCTTTTTTGTTTTGTTTTGTTTTTGTTTTTTGCGGTACGCGGGCCTCTCACCATTGTGGCCTCTCCTGTTGCGGAGCACAGGCTCCGGACGCGCAGGCTCAGCGGCCATGGCTCACGGGCCCAGCCGCTCCGTGGCATATGGGATCCTCTCGGACCGGGGCACGAACCCGTGTCCCCTGCATCGGCAGGCGGACTCTCAACCACTGTGCCACCAGGGAAGCTCAGTGTTCACTCTTGATGGTGTACATTTATAGGTTTGGACAAATGGATACTGACACGTACCCACCACTGTAGTATTGTAAAGAACTGTCTTGCTGCCCTAAAAAACTTCTGTGTTGTGCCTGTGTATCCCCTGCCCGACCCATCCCCTGGCAACCACGAGTCTTTTTACTGTCTCCTTAGTTTAGCCTTTTCCAGAATGTCATATGATTGGAATCATGCAGTGGATAGCCTTTTCAGATTGGCGTCTTTCACTTAGTGATATGCATTTAAGGTTCCTCTGCGTAATATCAATTCTTAAAATGTCCTTTGCCCACCAGCCCACCTCCATCCCCGGGGCCCAGCCTTATTGTAGCTTGTAGATTCCTTTTCCTCATTTCCACTCCCATCTCAGGACCTCAGCCTCTCTGTTCCAGCTTGCCCTCAAGAGTTTCTCATTTTTTCCCCCTCTGTTATGCAGAACAGCTTCCGTTCACCCTCTGATGTCTTCCCATCTGCTCATGAATATTCTCCGCAGCGCCTCACCTACTCCTTGTGGGCACTAAGTCTTCCTACAGACAAAGCTATGGTCTTCTAGGAGGGATTCTGTTGAAAGGAAACTCTCTCTTTGTACCCACTAAAGCTGTTCGATGGGAACACCCACAGAGTTGTTCTATGGGGGCTGACAAAGGCTGGGACTCCCACCTGAGCCAGAGCAAGGCTGAGTCTCTCAGGAGAGGGGCGGTAGGGCTGCCTGTCCTGAGTAATTGCCCCAGCAGAGGAACCCAGGAGCTGCAGGATAAGGCACTATTTCTGGATTAAAGTGAAGACATACTTGGAAGCAGACCCACCAGCCCTGACCCATCCTGGAATTCCCTTGCTTCCTGCTCTTCCACGGTGCTCCTCTGGCCGTGTGCCCACACCCCTTCTCTGTTTCCTCCCTCAGCCTCGTCCGTGTAGCTCTCCCCAAGGCCTGGTGCTTGGCGCCCATCCCTTCTCTCGCAATGCATGCGTTACAAACTTAATCAATCTCCTGGCTTCTGCTGCCGTTTCACTGTGCTCAGCTGACTTTCCAATCTGGGCTTTCAGCCCTGCTCCTCTTTGGAATTCGGGCCCAGACACCTCTCCTGGTCACCCCAAGGGCCTCGACACTCAATGTCTGGCAAACCCAATTCACGGTCTTCCCACCCAAACCCAGTCTTCTGTCTGACTTCCCTTTTCTGTGTTTTGGGCATCAAGGTGTTGATCCTTTGTCTCTTTTTCTCACACGTTTGGCCTCATTGTGTCATCACAGCCCAGGCGTGTTGATTCTCCCACTTACGCTTCCGTCTCCATTTCCCTGGCTGCTCCTTGAGTCTCAGATCTCATCCTCTCTCCCCTGATCCCTTACACATCTTCTGGCCTGCCTCCTCCTTCGCATGTCTCTACTCCGGTCCTCCCAAGCATAGCTCCGGGATTAAGCTTCTCACGGAAATCTCTGACCTGCCCCTCCACCCTTGCTCCCCAGACACACCCTCGCCCCGTGACTTTCAACAGCTCTCCATTGTCTGTGGAAAAAATCCTTCCTTGGCTTCCCAGGCACTTCATGATAGGCTTTCAAGCCTTGCAACCTTTTGCATTGCTTCTTTCCATGCACCCCAGCCAAGTCAGATTATTCTCGGTTTCCGAAACTCACCGTGTACTTTCTGACTTAATATTTTTGTTTATAATTTTTCTCTGCCCATAATGCTCTTATTCTCCATCATTGTTTACCAGATTCTACCTGCACCTGCAGTTCAGCTCAAATGCCACCTTTCAAAAGCCCTCCCTTCTCACTTCAGGGAGTAATGTTCTCTTCCTTTGCTAAAAGAACATTCTTTATTTTCATTTTTGTATTTGATGTTTTCCAATTGATAATTGTGCGTCACTTTTTTTTTTTGCGGTACGCGGGCCTCTCACTGCTGTGGCCTCTCCCATTGCGGAGCGCTCCAGACGCGCAGGCTCAGCGGCCACAGCTCACAGGCCCAGCTGCTACACAGCATGCGGGACCCTCCCGGACCGGGGCACGAACCCGTGTCCCCCGCATCGGCAGGCGGACTCTCAACCACTGCGCCACCAGGGAAGCCCCAGAACCCCCTCACTTTAAGATTGAAGGCTCCTGAGGAGAGGCACTCTGTCCTGTTCACCTTTGTATCTTTTAAAGCAAGTGATATGTACTTAAATCAATCATTTCATCACATGAACAGGAAGCACACTGGGTCCCAAAGGAATGGAACAAAAGGATGGGGAATTTTGAGGATGCTGTGGGAGCAGGAAGTAGTCAGAGCATGAGATGCTGTCCTTGGTGGGTGATGTCAAGTAAGTGAATACATTCACCTGGGCAGGGGCATTGCCGGGGGAAGAGGAGATGTTGACAGCAGCCTTCTTCAGCCTTACAGTGTTGCCTCTGGCTGGCCCCGAGTGTGGACATGGGCAGGGCTCAGACAGAGCATGTGTTGTGTTGGATTATTCATTACACGCAGAACAATAGGGAATTCTGCTGGGGAGAGCGGGAGAGTTTGCTGGAAGCCAGTGTTACAGCTCATCATATTACAGAGCCTTTTGTGTAACGTAACCCATTACCATATCCCTTGGGTGGCTCAAAGTCACAGAATCATAGAATGTAAGAGTTGGAAAGAAATTCAAAGAGAATCTTGTCAAATCCCCTAGTTTTATGAGTAGGAAAATTCATATCCAAAAAGGTTAAATAACTCTCCCAAGGTTACATAGAGATGCATACCACAGCCAGGATAAGAGCTCAAAGGAGAAAGGAATAAACATTGATCAAGTGCCCACCCTGTGCTGGCGCTGTGTGTCAAGTAAGTGAGGTGAACCTCGCATCTCCCATTTGCAGGCAAGGAAGTCACAGCTCAGAAAGGTGGAATAGCACAGGTATTAGTACCATAATTTAGCTCCAAAATCTGGCTTCCAAGAGACGGTCTTTTTACTGCTTGGTGCCCCGACTGAAAAGATAAGCGGATGAAAAAGGAGTTGCCTTTGTAAGCGTCTCCTGCATGCGCAGAGTGCTTGGGGTCCATCACAAGGACACTCTTGTTTCTTCTGCACGATGACCCTACGTGGCGATGATCATTTTCCCCATTTTGCTGAATAGTAAATACAGTTAGAGAGGCTGCAGCCGTCCTCCCGAGGTAGCCCTGCTTGTAACTGGTACAACAAGGATGAGAGCCGTGTCTGTTTTGCACCACTTTAGACTTCAGTCTCTTCACTGCAAAAGTAAGGAAGCTGATCATTTCCCATCCTAATGTTCCGCAGAATTCTACTCCCCATTTGAGCCCCAGGGCCAGTCACTTCTCCACCTCTAAGCTCTCATTCATTGATGGAGTTAGCCAGCATCCAAGAGGAAGATGCACCGGATTCCTAGAGCTTGACTATCTTTGCCACAAGGTGACATTTACCATCTTGTACTATGAGCTTTGTCATTTTAAATCTACGCAGGAAGAGGGGAGAAGCATTGCTGGGGCCATGCCATCTTTCCTAGGTAGGAGACTGAAGACCAGGAGGTGGTGTTTTCAAGGATTCTTTCTACTGACACCTGAGCCCCGGAGGAAAGGAAGATATGGATACCGCCTCGACAGGAGACACCCATGGCCATGATTTGGGTTTATGGCCCACTCTGAAGGCTTCTTGGCTTGGCGTGGAGAACATTCCATGAAGATGGGAGTGTCCAGGAGAGCTGATGAAGGCAGCATGCATGTTGAGGGGATGGGAAGCCCCCGGAAATCTTATTCCTGTGGAGACAGTCACTGTGGCCTTGGATTTTTAAAAAAAATTTTGTTGGCGTATAGTTGATTCCCAATGTTGTGTTACTGTTAGGAATTTGGGAAAAGAATCTAAAAAAGAGTCGATTGATGTATATGGCCTCAGATCTTGAGCACAGCATAGGTAATTAAGTGAATCAGAGATTACAATACAGCCGCACCTGTGTCAACTTAATGAGTAGGAAGGGGCTCAGAATGTGTTCACGGCATAAGTCACAATCCAAAAGAGACAGACAGCTGTGTGGATGAGATGACTTTAAGGCCACTTTGAGAGTCAGTGATTCTTAGACCCTGCCCTTGGGTCTGTTACACAACCCAAGTGTGCTCATAATGAGGGCACTGGTTGAATTTAACCAAACTCCCCGTTATCCGCTGGGGAATACTGAGGGTAATCGATTCTTCACACCTTAAAGTGTCCTCTGATACCTGGAGGACGGATCGTTTGCCATCTCCTAAAACTAGTGGTACCAGATTCTCAGACCCCTTGGTTCGACTTACAAATAGCTCCCTGATGGGGGTTTGGGGGCGTCGTCTTCTGTGCCTGCCTTCAAGTCCCACTTCTGGAAGGAAACTCCTGAGGTCTGCATCTGTACCTTCAAACCAAACTGTTAATACAGAGCGTAAGGCAAACAGAACAAAATCCTTACCGTGAAACAGTCACGAACCCGCATGTTTAAGTGTGTAGTTTGGACTCTGACTTTAGCTGGTGTAGAGCTGATCTTAATCAAAACGTCCAATTAAAGGGGTAAGTAGAAATCATTGGAATTTAGTTCCAACTGGTCTAAATGATGCAGATTTTAAAAGAAACCCACAAAATAGAGATTTCTGTGTATCTGAGCGAATTGATTAGCAAAATGTGAACAAATCCTCCCTTCTGAACTTTCATTTTGGAGAAAAAATTTTTATTTTTACGTCTTGTATTAAAAACACAAAGACCTTGACTGTCAGAAGGGTAATATTTCTCATAAAAACAACGGGAAATTAGATCATCAATAAAAAAGCCTGATGATATTGGTTCGATGGAAGGATTCCGGTAGAAATCAAATGTGTACTTCCATTTAATTAATATTTTAAACAATTAGAGAATTGCATTAGCAAGTGCTATTCAGGGAAACCTGCATAAATGAAAACACGTTTCTGGATCTCTGGGGGTATTTTTGAGACTCTTGCATTTCTTGGTGTTCAGAAAGCCTTTCTGGAAAAAAAAAAAAAGGAAGTTAGAATTAAAAAAAATTTTTTTTTAATGGAGCTTGGCTCTCTCAGATCCCTAACGTGGCGTCCCAGAAATTCTCATTAAAAGATGACAGGTGTGCTTTGGTTAGGATGTTAACCCCCCTTCCTCAATCTCTCTCTCTCCCTGCCCTGCCACCTCTTTCTTTTTATTAGAACGTTATCTACAGCTTTCAGGGTTGTTTTTTTTTTTTTCTCTTATCACATTTACATACTGTCTTCAAGAAGACTTGCTTCTAAATTCAGACAAAAACACAAGCTGCTCAACTTTCTTGACATTATAACAGCAGCAGAGCATCTAAGTCCTAAATCTGATCAGCCTCCCACTTGTCCTTCTTTCTGGCTGATTTTCCTCCCATCATTGTCACCATCTGCACGGACCCAGGCCACTTCTTCCCATGTTGTCACCCTTCCTGAATGTTCTACCTGGAGTCACACAGGGGCCGCCATGTTTTGTTTGGGCTGCAGAGCATTCTAGGCACTGGGTTCTAGCACAAAGAATTCCAGGCTTAAGACTTTTCCTTCAAACATCTGAAGATTTGGTAACTCGAGGCCACATTTCTACATGGCAATATTCAGTGCTCCAGTTTCACCATTCCTTATTGTTCTAGGCCAGTGGCTCTCACAGTGTGGTCGGGACCCAGCATTGGGGCATTACCTGGGAATTGATAGAGGTGCTGTTTCTAGGCAACCCCCCTCAACACACACTGACTCAGAATCTCTGGGGGTGGAGCTCAGCAGCCCTTGTTTTAACCAGCCCTCGAGAAGTTACTTGCACATCCAAACTGGAGACTTGCTGTCCTATACTGTTGCCTCTTCAAACCCCTGAAGGCATCTGGGTCTGTTACCCCCAGTCTACATTATCTGTAATCTTACAACACCCCAGGTTAGGTATTATTGATATTTTCGCATTTGATCGCTTAGTTCCTAACATGCCTGGGACTTCTATACCCATGGTGGCAAGCGTTTGGCACCATGTTGTTACTTCTGCATTTGAGATAGCGCTGGTGTGAGTTTGGTTTGTTTTTTCCCCTTCTCTTTCTTCCTTTGTATATTGGTTTCTTTGCCTGTTCTGCCCAGGATGATTTAGTGCTGACTATACAGTGGGCATTAACTGAACTAAGCCTTGCCTATGCTAACTTATGTAATCTTCACAACAGCCCTGTTTGCCCAGTGAGGAAAATGAAGCTCAGAAAGCTTCAGCAATTGGCCTGAGGCTACACAGCTAGTAAGTGGAGGAGCTGGGAAGCCAGGCAGGCAGTTCAGTCTTAGAGAATGTGGTCCTAACCACTATGCAGGCCTGCCTCTCTGATGGGCAGGCTCTCCAGTTTGGCCTGGAGACAGTGTGTAGCTTTACCAGGTTTGTCCTTGGAACTCCTGGTATTTGCCTTCTGTTCGCCTTCTGGATCTTTCAACTATAAGAAACTTCAGGTACCCTGTCACCTTTTTTTTTTTTTTCTTTTGCGGTACGCGGGCCTCTCACTGTTGTGGCCTCTCCCGTTGCGGAGCACAGGCTCCGGACGCGCAGGCTCAGCGGCCATGGCTCACAGGCCCAGCCGCTCCACAGCATGTGGGATCTTCCTGGACCGGGGCACGAACCCGTGTCCTCTGCATCAGCAGGGGGACTCTCAACCACGGCGCCACCAGGGAAGCCCACCCTGTCACCTTTATATCTCCAATATGCTTCATGAAGAATTGGTTGTTCATTTTCTGGGCATCTATCTTGAGATAAAGGCTAGTTCATGAGATGACCTTGGCTTTGTACCTGCCACACAATTCTTGCCTGAATTGAGACCCCAGCTTACCGAGATCCTAGTCCTTTCTCAACCCTGCTGTTTAACTCTCTGGGTTACCAGCATTTCCTGACATTCAACTTCTTATGACCACAGGGCTTGTACTGAGGTCATACCCATTCACCTGAACCTCTCTTTCATCTGAGGGTCCTTGCCTTGGTTTGCTCCTGTCTTGCCCATACTTGTGGACTAAATTATCAACCTGTCCTCTTTACACAGTAGAGAATCATGGCAAAAACAAACAAACAAACAAACATATTCTAAGAACCAGATGCTTGGATATGAATCCTGGTTCTGCCACTACTGGCTGTGTGACCTTGGGAAAGTTCTTTAACCTCTTGGTGACTCAGTTTCCTCATCTGTGAAATGGGTTGATATTAGTAACCATCACGCATGCTTGTTATGACGTAGGTCTAGAGTTGTCCACGGTTTTGATGGCCCCCACATCTATCTCTCTGGCCTGTGTTTAGGGGCAATATTTTCCGTCCATTTAGTCTGTTAAGATTGTGATTTAAGGGCATATGAGTGGATGCATGGAATATGAGGGAAATCCCATTTCCAAGACTTTGCGTGACCAAGTTGGAAAGTTGCTTCTTGGTGGGGGGAAACCCTGAGAGATTGTGGAGTAAATCTGACGTTGGCAAAATTAGGATGGACAGTCTCCAGCACCTACTTTGAGTTTGTGTTTAAAGGGCAAACCCTCAGCTGTTTCTCGTGTCCGCCTCACACATTTTCACTTCCACTGTTCTCTGTGGATAAGGTGAAACCGAGGACTCGCTATGTACCAGGTTTTGTTCTGGAAGCTCGAAACTCTCAGGAGCACAGGTTAATCTCCTGTGGCAGTGGGCGCTGCAGAGGAGAAAGCAAGCCAGCATCTCAACTACCCAAAATGAAACAGCCCCTGAAATGGTGCCTTGGACTGTGGAGGCTGCTGACACTGCAGCTGTGACGCTGGTCAAGCGCACAGCCAGGTGGAGGCTACACGTGTGAAAGGGCAGGTGGGTGACAGCTCTGGGGCTGCCTGACTCCTGGGAGGGGTGTCTGTCCTGTCTCGCTCTTAGGCAGTTACAGGAATGGGCAAGGTCAACCAATTATGTCCAAAGACGGCCTCCCGCCACCCTTCCCTTCTTTCTGGTCCTGTCTCCACTCTTTCCTGGTCCTCCAACACCCCCCTTAGGTTTCTGACACCTCGGTATCCCTGACCTGCACTTATGTACGCTCAGCACAGAATCAGCTTCTGCCACTTGCGTCTCAGAATTAATATGTGTGAATAGCCGGTCAGTTCTCTGTCTCTACTGGGATTGCTCTTGACCTCCAATCTCTCATTGTGAAACCAAAGTGTGTCCTCTGTTAAAAAAAAAAAAAATCCAGGCTCAGGGACAAGTTGTAGGAGCAGCATTGGGGAGGGTCCCCTCCCCAGGTCCCTCTCAGGACCTGAGAACACACCCCAAGTGGGTGGCCCTTTGCTTCTCCTCAAAATCTGTTTCCCCTTTACCAATCTTGCCCTTCAGATGCACTTCCCCAGCTCCCAGGACTGGCCTGAGCCTGCAGCAGAGAAAGGAAAGTATTCTGATTAAAAACCTCATCGCGGAAGCCGGGCAATCAGGTGTTCATTATCTGATGACACAGGAGTACGGAAATGGAACATTCACATATTTTAAACTCACAGAGAATTGTGCTTTAATATAATTATTTTTGAAAGATTCTTCATCTGAAAGGTTAATCAGAGCAATATAGGTTAATAGCAGCACCGGGGAAGCCGACATCCCCTGATAATCGACCTTACTGATATGTAAAGTGCCCTGTGGCTCACCTTGGGCTGTGTGGCCTCTCTCCAGTCAATTATCTCCTAATGACAGCCGCCGCCTCTGCACTGCTTACCTGTCCAGGTCTCCTCTGCAGTTCCCTCCACCTCCCCTGAAGAGGAGTCCTCCTCCGATTCTCGGCAAACCTAGCTGGTCTCTGACTTGTCCAATGAGGATGGTGGAATTGGAGAGAAGGCAGATGACATTTCTCAAGCATGTCCCATTTGCTGGACCCTGGGCTGGCTCTTTGACACGAGTTGATCTCTTTAGATCTCACAGCCAACTAGTGGAGGGGTCATGGCTCGTCCCATTTTACGGACGGCAAAAATGGAGGTTTTGAGAAGCTAAATGACAAGTTCACGATCACAGTTAAAGTGGCAGTGCTGGGGCTTCCCTGGTGGTGCAGTGGTTGAGAGTCCGCCTGCCGATGCAGGGGACACGGGTTCGTGCCCCGGTCCGGGAAGATCCCACATGCCGCAGAGCGGCTGGGCCCGTGAGCCATGGCCGCTGAGCCTGCGCGTCTGGAGCCTGTGCTCCGCAACGGGAGAGGCCACAACAGTGAGAGGCCCGCGTACCACAAAAAAAAAAAAAAAAAAAGGGGGCAGTGCTGTTTGCCCATTTCTCCCATTATTCAGCCCCTGCCTCTCCGCCAAGTGCCTCAGAGAAACCCGGGGGCACCAAGGATCAGATACTAGGGTCAGAGGACGGGTGGAGGCCGATGCTGAGATGCGGGGCTGCTGGGTCTTCCCAGGGTCCCTTTCAGAGCTGAACGCTGTCCTCGGAAATACGTCTGGAGTCACAGCTTCTTCCTTGAATTCTTGTCACCACCTTTTGTTCCCAAATCTGATCTTCCTTTGAATACTGGAGCTGACAGCTTGACCGCCCCCAGCGGTTGGCTGGCGTGGTACAACGAGTCGACACTGCATTAAGCAGAGTGCAAGGCAAAGCGGTGACACTAAGAAGAATTGCCACTAATTGGACCCAGTTTCCATCTCAGCCGCTTTTCCTCTGGTGCCACCTTGGAAATTGGCCTCCAAGAGCTCCTCGACCTTAGTTATCAAGGACCAAACCCTACGACAGGTTGCTGATCAGAGCTTTGTCTGGAATCCTCCTCCCCTTGGGGTCCAGGCCTGGGAGGTAAAGGGCCCTCCTGGAAGACGTACCAGGGCTTCAAGACCCATCTGTCCCAGGTGGCTGAGGGGATATTCAAGGATCCTGGTTGGGATTGCAGGGGGACAGGGCTGACGCCCTCTCCTCATTTCTGGACTCAGCAGGAGGCCAAGAGCTCAGTGTGTCTCAGGTCATGTGAAGGGGGAAGAGGTATTTTTACTAATTTAAGCATTTCAGAATCAACTGAGTACAAATCCAGATTACCTTTAACCTTGGGGAGGTGGGATGAGCCGGTAGGACAGAGTTGCTGTTAGCAACTGAATGGTGGTTTCTCTTTCCTAAACTCTAAAAACCGGTGTCAACTAGCCTGGCCCACATTTCTCTGCTACCAGTTCATGAGTGTTTACTTAGCACCTACATGAGCGGGACAGAAGGAGACATCAGGGAAGAGGAGGCCAGGTATATGGAAACCGTGCTGGCCTGGGCATCAGGTTCCCTGCTGGCACACTTCCAGCTGCGTGACTTTGGACCAATTCCGTTATCTTAAAACTCAGTGAAAACATCTGCTTTGCAGGCTTGTTGTGGAGGTTAAATAAGGCAAATAAATGAATGCATCTAATATTAAATAAAGGGCTCAAGAATACTAGTTAAATAAGTTGCTTGCTTTTGAGGAGTTTCTTATTTCTAAGTTTGAGAAACAGTCTAATTAAGAACCCTTTTCCTCCATTACCCATTTTTTTAAATGACAGTAAAAAAGGAGAACATAAATCGATTCATCATGGTGTTGCTCTGGAGGGAGCTGTTATGAGAGAGGAGGCGGTTTGAAGAGGGGCATCCAGGCAGAATTCCTGGAAGAGATGATTTCCAGAAAAATGAATAGAAACACAGACTAGAGTAGAGGATGGGGTTCCTGGGAAGGCATTTGGTGGTCAAGTTCCCCTTGGGTTTTCCAATGGAGAAGTCGTTTTGAAAGACAGGAGGCTTTGCGTGCCTGAACTGGTGCAAATCAGAGCAGCTGCGTGTGCGCACAGGTGGCCTAAGGCTGGTTCTGAAATGCCAGGCCTTCCTGCTCCGCCCCCCGCGCCCCGCTCCTGGTCACCAGCTAGGGGGTGTTGCCTCACGCCCAGGAACAGTGGAAACGCTCCAGCAGGGATCAGATGTGACACAGAGGCTATTTCCAACTAGGTGGCCTGATTTGGTTAAAATAAGAACATGACATGGAAATCTGGGAAAGTAGGGTTTGCTGCTGCCGCCGCGGGCCTAGGGTTTGTTCACCTGCTGCTGTGAAAATGAAAAGCATGGAACATGGAAGAAAGAGCTGTGTTTAGAGGTCTTTCCCAGATCACTTGGCATCCTTTTCTCTCACTGATGTTGGGGGCAGGCTACATGCAGCCTGCAGGGGGAGGACATCTCGTCTGGCTCAGACCACCAGGCCTGCCCTGCCGAGGAGGCCCACAGCCCCCTTCCGGCTTTGCTCACACCCCCGTGCACCTGATGGCCGTGTCTCTGCATCACTGCGGGTCTCTGTGCACAGGGCCCACCTGGCTGTGTAGCTGCTGTGAAGGCATAGACTCCCCTGCTAGGGATTTGGTTTAATTGTACAGTTAGAGGGTGTGCATCCGTCCCCTGCTGGTACAGCAGCTGCTGAATGGACTCTTCCTGCTTCACCCCCCAGGAGGCTCCAACACCATGAAAGCATCTCATGCTGGCCTTGATAATCAGAGGAAGGAGATGCCACAAGTTACTTCTTGTCGTGAAGTCCGTGGTGGATTGTGCCCAAGATCTGCACGGCTTCGTTCCCTCTCTGTGTTGGAGCAATTGTCCACGTGAGTAGAGTGACATGTTTGCTTTTAGCAGCCATGAGAGGGAAATAACCTGCCCCCAAGGGACTCTTGCATTCAAGCCTCTGCACTTTCTGTTCCACCACCTGGAATTCTCTTCCCCAGTGTTTGGGTCTGAGCCCAAATCTTGGTCACCTCCTCAGAGAGAGTTTCCCCAGCCTAACTCATGCCACCCGCCACCCCACTCCCCTACCACCATTTAGCACATTATTCTGGTTTCTTGTCAAGAAAGCAAGCTTCTCTAGTCAAGAACACTTACCTAACTTCCGTATTCACTGAGTTGTTACTGGGTTTAGTGTCTGTGTCCCAGACTAGAATCTAAGATCCAGGAGCTCCAAGAATTGGACTCAGCCACCAGCCGCTTTTTCATAATTACAGTTCTTCTGTGAATAGCACAACTACTAGCCTTTGACGCAGCACCTCCCCTGTATACCCTGCACATCCCTCTAGGCCAACGATGACCCACCCAGTCCTGGGCCTGAGGGCAGGCTGATCAAACTTCACTGGGCCAGGTCTGCATCCTGCTGGCAGGTCCTAAGACTTAGGCTCAAAGCAGCTGCATTTGTGCAAGGCCTGAGGAAGACACTGGCTTTGACTCTTTGGGCAGGTTTTAATGCCTTTTAAAAACCTGTTAGAGACTCCCTTTACCTCAGCCGAAAAGACAAAAATAAGGCTAGCAAAAGGATCTCTACGACATACAGTAGCAGTGGAGCTCATTATCCTAAGGTGAGTGAATTCATCTAGTGCTTAATTAAAAAATAATGAGTTGAAATTCACCAAACATAAAATTAATCATTTTAAAGTGAACAATTTAATGGCATTTAGTACATTCACAAGGTTATGCAACTCCCACTTCTACCTAGCTCCAAAACATTTCTGTCACTCCAAAATGAAGCCTGTCCCAGTTAAGCCATTTTATCCTGCGCCTCCCCACACGATCCCCTGGCAGCTACCCACCTGAGTTCTGCTTCTGTGGATTTATTTATTCTTGATTTTCTGTGTACATGGGATTGTACCATATGTGACCTTTGTGTCTGGCATCTATCACGTGGCATAACGTTTAAAGGCTCATCTATGTTGTTGCATGTGTCAGTATTTCGTCCTTTTTCGGGCTGCCTAATATTCCATGGTATGGATACGCCGCCATTTGTTTATACATTCACCTGCTCATGGATGTTTGGGCTGCTTCTACCTTTTGGCCAGTGTGAATATGCGTGTACATGTACTTGTTTGAGCACCTGTTTTGTTTTGTTTTTTAACTTTAGTAGAATAAATTTAATTTTATATACATATATATGTGACGAATAATATACTCTCAGTTATCTCTGGTTGAAAATAAATGGAAAGCGTGTCTTTCCCTTTTTTAGGAGGGGAGTATTTGTATTTCTCAGTATTTCATGATCATCCATTGCAAAACAAAAAGCAGTGTGGGTGCCCATTTTTAAAATGGTTATTTACCTAGGAGTGCAACTGCTGAGTCATATGGTAATTCTATGTTTAACTTTTTGAGGAGCTGCTGAACTGTTGTGCACAGAGGAGTGGACCATTTTACATGCCCACTGACAGCATACAAAGAGCTCCAATTTTCCCATATTCTTACAAACCTTTACATTTTTATTGCAAGAAATATATACCGAGGGGAGTTCCGCTGTGAATCACGAGGGGTCCACATGCTGCTTAAGAAGGCAGATGATTCAGCCACCAGTTATTTTCAGAGATCAGTCTCTCTCACTGCGGGAAGAGGATGAGTCCTTACAGACCATTTTAGCATCATTCAAGAAGTGATGATTAATAAGCGATCAAGGCATTTGGAAACTAGACTTCTATTGACAACCAAGTGTTCTAATATTTGGAAGCAGATCATATCCCTCTTTAGTAGATAAATATCAAAGCCCTGAAGAATGAAATGAGAGTTCTGTTCTCACAGTGACAGCTTAGAGAACCTAAGCCCTTTTCCAAACAAGGTGGTTGAACAAAGCAAATAAAGTGGGATATGTTGAACTGGAGAATAGTAGGGTGTAATGGGAAGAATATTGCCTTTGAAGGTGGAAGACCAGGGATTCGAACCACTTTCGGTCTGGGAAAATCCCTTCATGGCAGGGCCCGGGTAAGCTTGGTGCCTGGCATGTGTGTATGTGCTGACTTGAACTGGAAGCTCTGGAAAACCCTACTATGACCCCTGAAGTTGGCCTGTAGGCACAGCTCCATCTTGAAGACTCGGATTTTGATTTAGTTGCTACTGCAAGTCTGGGACTTCAGACTTCCCAAGACTGTTAACTGGGGTCTTGCTCCGTGGTGAGGTCATTCAGAGCTTCCAGAGCCAGTATGGGGACAGTAAAGTGGCAAGTCAGGGCAAGGTGAAGTCCAGTGTCAGGTAGAATACGTCCCTGGGATGTGAAAGTTAAGCCCAGGAAGGGGTGGGCCAGGACCAGAGCCTGGCTTGGCAGGACATGCCAGACTCAAGTAAGGATGAATTTGAGAATCAGAGAGGTACTCAGAGCCTAGAGCAAAAGCCAGGGAGGATTGGCAGAGAGGAAAGGTTTGAAGCAAGGCCATGGGAAGTTATACCATGGAGTGGGTTGTATTTGAAGGTCTACTGACCTGCACCTATACACCTCTTTCGGAGAATCTTAAAGGCACCTCCTTAGAAGGAAGGAGGAGGATGGGGTGTGGGGATCAGGTCACCTCTGGAAGTCCCTTCTACCTCTAAATTCTCAAGCTCTGTGAACTTGAGATGCAGAAATATTAATACGACGGACCCTGGCTCTATGTTAACATTGACAGTTTACAACTGCTAAGTTCTGTAATCAATGAGATTTGATATTAAGACGTTCTGAGATGCTGCCTGCAGGTCCCCAGGATCGACCTCGTTGTGCTTCTAGCTTCAGCCTTCGGAATGGGAAAGATGAGCTGCAGAAAAGCAGGAGTTATTCACTTTGTTGCTTTCAATGTGTATGTGGTTGTATGGGTGCCTTGAGATTTTTAAACATTAGCTACCTTTAAATCAAGTTGAGCACCCTATAAATCAAAATAATAAATGATTGATAAATAAACTGTCATTGCTACAATTAGGTTTTCCATTATGCCTGTATGCTATAATTTAAAATGTAATTTTCCTTGAAGCTCGTAAAGGCACTGTAGTAATAGGGTGTCACAAAGTACTAGGGGCACGTGCGAGCGTAGTGGCTGAGCACGGGCTTTGATGAAGTGCAGCATTGAGCTGTAGCGTTTAATGCAAGAACACAGGTTCTGCTTTGGGTTCAGGGGCAGACGTTCAAGTAACTGGGTGTGTGACGTTCAAGTAACTGGGTATTTCAGCTAGACAAGCAGGAGACTTAAGAGGAAGGAAGTCCTCCAAATGGCCAAAAAAAAAAGAGCACAGGAAAGAACGTTGGACGGATCATGGCTCAGTGTTGAGCCAGCTGCATCATTTCACATGCACTTACACTCTGCCTTTCTCAACAACAACTTAATGAGATTGATCAAGAAAGACAAATATAGTTTCCACAGCTCACTTTCCTCAAATGAGCAGTGAGAAGATTGAGCTACCAATGACTCACTAAAGTCAAATCTTGGGAAATGGGGTTTAAGGATCTGCATTTCTAATAAATGTCCCTGGCGATTCTGATGCAGCCACATCCACTCCAGTCTTCAAATATTTGGGGACAATTGCTATAACACTTCGTAATCTTAAGACAAATTCTACAAAGATAAGGCTTAGTAACTTTTATTTTTTCAAGTTCTAGAAATCCAGCTTTCTCTTCTGCTATGCCTGAATTTCCCAGCGAGTAGACAAGTTAAAGAAAAATACTTAATCTTTTCCTTATCTCTACTCTTAATTTTTTTTTGCAAAGTGTAATATTTTTATTTGCTAAATTCAAATTTTGGTACAGTGATGAAATATTTTATTAAGTGGGAATAATATCTTTAAAATTAAAATCTAATTTTTTAAAGTTGTTATTCTTATTCATTATTAAACCATAATGTTATTATTCATCACTGTGTCAGACCAATAAATAGATGTAAGTCTTCCCATTTTGTAAAAATGGGGTAGTGTAATTAAGAAGTATTAATACAGTACTTTGTTTCCCCCTTTTTAAAATAGCTTTTATTTATTTATTTAAATTTTTAAATTTATTTTTGGTCTTCATTGCTGCACGTGGGCTTTCTTTAGTTGTGGCGAGCAGGGGCTACTCTTCGTTGCGGTACGCGGGCTTCTCATTGTGGTGGCTTCTCTTTGTTGTGGAGCACAGGCTCTAGGCACAGGCTCTAGTTGTGATGCGCAGGCTCAGTAGTTGTGGCGCACAGGCTTTGTCGCTCCGCATCATGTGGGATCTTCCCGGACCAGGGCTCGAACCCGTGTCCCCTGCATTGGCAGGTGGATTCTTAACCACTGCGCCACCAGGGAAGTCCTTGTTTTCCCTTTTTGTACTGTAATATTATTTACTTGTTTGTCTTCTTATGGCCTGATTTTATTTTATTTTTATTAAGGTATAACTGACACACAATAATATATTAGTTCAGGTGTACAACATAACTGTTCAATATTTGTATATTTTATGAAATGATCAAAACAATAAGTCTGGTTAACACCCATCACCATACATTGTTACAGATCTTTTTTGTGTGTGTGATGAAAACTCTTAAGATCTACTCTCATAGCAACTTTCAAAATACACAATACAGTACTAACTCTGGTCCCCATGCTGTATATTGCATCCCCATGACTTGTTTATAACTGGAAGTTTGTACTTTTTGACTCCTTTCACACATTTTGGCTATCCCTCTTCAAATGACGGCACTCAGATGAATTTAGCCAAATAAATTCATATTTGAATACCCACGGAGGCGTTTAGTGTAAACTCGGACATAGAGTTTTCCCCCTACGTTCAAAAGAGTTGTGGCTTCCCTTAACCATTCACAGTGCTAAGCATTACGTGTGAACGTGGGCAGAGACCAGTTCTCTCCTCTGGTTCCTCAGGCACCTTCCCCTGATCCCTTCCCGCAGATGATTCCGTGAATGACTCCCCCATCTCTGTGGATGATGGTCCCTTTCATGCCTCCACCAATCATGAGCCAACTGAATCCCTAGGGTGTTGTCTCTAAAACAGGATGGATGTTTCAGAATGGAAAACGGATCCCCAGGCTGTCAGAGAAGGGTCAGGTTTCCACAAATGTTTTAAATCCCGATTCCCCCCTCACAGCTCATTAGAGCCAGGTCCCCACGTGGAAAGTCCACCCACAGAGTGAGCAGAGCGGATGTCACCAGGCAGGTGTTAAATCAACAGTCCCTGTGCTCAGAGAGCCCCTTTGACCTGCACTTTTGGGAATGACCTGAGATCATTACAGACTCAGTCGAGTGTGGCTGTGCGGATCTGGTTGGTGTCAGGAACCCTTATGCCCATTTATAATTCCTCATGTAGCTCTTCCCTTGTCCCCAAATTGGCCATCAAGTGGTTCAATTGACCTTGAAATGTAGATTGTAAATTGTGACTTGAGAAAACCAGAGATTCCAGAGTGATTTTTCCTCTGAATTTGGCCTTAACATGCCAAGCATTTTTTTTTTTGTTACCCCAAGGATTTTTTTTCCTGCTCAGAAGGATGCACGGCATCTTACTCAGGCCTTATTAGCAAGATCTCTTGTTCAGAGTGTTCCAGCAATCCATTAAAATGAATGCATCCAGCTTCCTAGACCTTGATTAGAAGTTCACACAGTGTTAGAGAAAGTTTATCATAATTGCTATTGGAACGGGAAAATTTCTCCAACCTCTCTCCCCGGGATGGTAGAAATCTATGGGGAAACTTTTTCCCTTAAGATTCATCAGAAGATTTGCTGGTGTGTTTGGGAAGCTGAAGAGTTAAGCTAGGACGGTTCACTAGTTAACGCTTGGGCAGAGCTAACACTGTGTTTAAGGTTTCCATTAGAAACCTTCCCCCATGCTCTGCCTTGTCTGCCCCGATTCAAGAATTAGCTTAGATGTTTTCTGGTGCACTCTACCATCACCCAGGTAGAGATACCTTTTCTCTGCTTTTGCCTGTAGCCTGCCTTTTATAGTCCTTTATGCTCTGTCAGCTTTCAGGAAGTGGTCTCCGTACGGCATTTATGTCTGTCTCACTTGCACTCAGAGCCTGGCAGGTAAATTCTATTGAGTGGAAATGCATCCTTCAGTGCCTCCAGTTCTTCTGAATTAATCCAAGGGAGGGGGAATCCCAAATAGGAACTTGAATAATAATTCACGGATTCCTGGACCTTGAAAAATCCAGAGAAGGAATCTAGCCCTACCTTGCCATGTAACACGTAAGGAAACTGATGCACACAGTGGAGATGTGATGGGCCCAAGGCCACTCGAGTTGCCGCCAGGACTGCCACTGGGCCCCTCTGTCCAGTTCTCTCTCCATCTTTTCATGTTATGTATGAACGCTGGGCCACCGTGATTTGAACCCCAAAGCACTGAAGTTTATAAATTGTGGCAACTTGTAATTCAACAGAGATATTGGAAAAATCCCATTATAGTTGGACTTCATTTTGCCTGAGAGAAGTTGCATGTAAATCTAATCATATTTGAAAAACAGAAGGAAATTGCTCTATTTAAATGAACCCCATAGTCAAATCTTTTATGAAGCCAGGGATCCTTTTGTTATGGGAATAATTGCAGCCTAATTAATCTATTTTTGTTATGTTCAGTTTCTGGAAAGTAAAGTCCTCCTTATGAAAATGATCGAGAGGTGGAGGCGGGAGTTTGGGAAGCTCCACGACCTTTTTGGCACCAGGGGCTGGAACACAATTTTTCCACAGATGGGGGGTGATGGTTCAAGTGGTAATGCAAGCGACGGGGAGGGATGGGAAGCGGCAGATGAGGCTTCACTGGCTCACCTGCCACTCCCCTCCTGCTATGCGGCCCGGTTCCTAACAGGCTGTGGACTGGTACCAGCCAGTGGCCCAGGGGTTGGGGACCTCTGCTCTGAATGGTCTGTTGTAGGATTAGGGTATTTATTGGGATACCTTTCTCCCCTTCCCTTCCCTCTCCTTTCTTCTTCCTTCCCGTCTTTCTCTCTTTAATGGTATAAAGGTGAACATGTTACATGAAGCTTTTGTTATTTTCTGCCTCTAGTTTAAAGATAACCCCTGTTTTCTGCTCAGCTGAGGGGCAAGGAAGGGTGAGGGATGCAGGCACCTGGTACCGGCTGATGTGGCAGCCTCCCTGCGAGTATACAGTAAGTAATCATTAGTGCTGTTGTAGCTGGTGATCCAGAAAACTCCCACCCACCTCCAAAAATTCCAGAACCAGCATCTGTTTAGCATCTCTTCACACAAAATGCTTTGCTGAGGACTTTAGAAAGATGGACTTCCAAGGCTTCTTTCCCAGGCTTGTAATTCTATCCTTTCCTTCCGCCTTGGAGGACTTAGGTCAGTAGATCCTCCTGAGGATCTGTGTCCAGTTTCATCACAGCCAAAGACAAAGAGATCTGGAAAACCTCAGACCATGTGTGCATGGGCAGAACCTCTCACCCAGGGGTGATGGCAGGAATTAAAGTGTAAACTGTGGAGCTGGACATAACATTCTTAGCAACTATCTCAGCTGTAGTTGTCACCCCGAGCTTTCAGCAACCACATATGAACTATCTCCTTTAATCCTGGTGGCTTCTCTTCCCTCTTTACCTACAGCTTCCCTACTTTCTAGCCTCTATCACCTCTGACTTTGTTGCAGGAAGGGGGACCCCTTCCAGCGCCTGAGAATGAGCTCTAGTCTAACACTCGGAAATGAATTGTCTGAGGAGACACACATTCTGACAAAGCAAGAGACTTTATTGAGAAGGGGGCCCCGGGCGGAGAGCCGCAGGGTGAGGGAACCCAGAAGTGTTCTGCCGTATGGCTCACAGTCTAGGGGTTTATTGTGATAAACAATATGGCTCACAGTCTAGGGGTTTATTGTGATAAACAATATGGCTCACAGTCTAGGGGTTTATTGTGATGGGGTTAGTTTCCGCGTTGTCTCCGGCCAATTATCTTGCTTGGCCCACATTTGGTCTGACTTAGGGTCCTTCCTGGTGGTACGCGCATCTCTCAGCCAAGATGGATCCCAGCACGAAGGACTCTGGGAGGCTGGTAAGACATATGGACTAGCGCCTCCTCCCTCCTTTAGGCCCCTCCCGAATTCTCCTGGTTAGTCTCTGGTGGCAGCACCGTGTTCCTTATTGGGACCTCTTGTTTTGAGACAACTCATGCAAGTGGTTATCATCCTGCCTGGTCAAGGCAGGCAGTTTCGGCCAAGGGTTCCCTAACAGCTTTACTCGTAATCCTCACATTCTATCCTTCCCTCTCCCTGCAGCTGCACTAGTAGAAGCTCAACATTGCTTCAAGTTTAGGTGAACTAGGCCTGGACAGATGATGACCCTTTGATGCCAGTACCCAGTATCTTGTGGCAGAACTGTGTCAGCCATTCAAGAACACCCAGTAATGGTTAGGGTGAGGTACACTCTGGGAGGGGCAAAATGTCTCCTAGTCACACCGTTACTAAATGCACAGTGAGGCCAAACAAACTGAAACGCTGGAGTTTGGAGCCGAGAAAGGTTTACAGCAGAGCCAAGCAAGGAGAATGGGTGGCTTGTGCTTAAAAAAAAATGAAATCCCCAATGGTTTTCAGGGATAAGTTTCTATAGACAAAATCTGGGGTGAGGGCTGCAGGGTGTGTGACTTTCTTCTGATTGGTTGGTGGTGAGGTAACAGGGCGGTGCTCCAGGAATCTTGTGCTCAGCCTGAAGTTTCCATCCTCCACCTGGGTGGGGATCTTAGTTCTTGCAGAAGAACTCAAAGATATTGCTTATGTCTATTCCTTGAGGAGGAACCAGGACCCTGCCCCATGGCTGCACTCTTTCTTTATTGCTCTTCCTTTCTATCTGGATTCCCTCACTTCCCTGATTAGCGACTCTTTGAACCTGCCCTTTGGTACTCAGGGAAGGTCTAGGAGGCGGAAGTCTTTTTCCTACAAGCAAGAAATGGGGAACATGGAAAGGATTTGTACCCAGGAGGGTCCCACAGGGTCCTGCTTGGTTTCAGTACCAGCGCTCCTTTAAAGATTCCAATCAGGGAACAAGTCCATGGGAACTCTGGGCTGAGCAATGGAAAACCAGCGGTATTTTACATTCTTAGTAACAAACTATGCTCCGTCTCCTTAAATCATATGTGTGCTGCTGGGTTTTCTCCAGTTTCTAAGTATGGTTCAGCGTGCAACCTGCTGGAAATGATGCTGGTGCCTAATTGTTCTCTCACTTCAGAATCCAATTGTTCCTCTTATTCTTTAACAGCTTATTCACTAAAGGACAAAGAGTGTCCTTTGATCTCCTGGAGGACCTGGGGACTCAACTGCTTTCCTAAAAGCAGAACATCTCTGTGACTTGAGTGCTTTTTTTTTTTTTCTTTGCGGTACGTGGGCCTCTCACTGTTGTGGCCTCTCCCGTTGCGGAGCACAGGCTCCGGACGCGCAGGCTCAGCGGCCATGGCTCACAGGCCCAGCCGCTCCGCGGCATGTGGGATCTTCCCGGACCGAGGCACGAACCCGTGTCCCCAGCATCAGCGGGCGGACCCTCAACCACTGCGCCACCAGGGAGGCCCTGAAGTGCATTTTTAAGTGACTTTCAGCAGAGCGATCTCTGCCCTGGGCTGGTAATGTAGGTGCTAATGGTTGAGGACTCTGACCTTTTGGCCTGAGCCTATTTTATTTAGTCTTTGCTCATCTCTGCTGCTCCGATGCTGAGTGATGTTAAGGCTAGCTATACAGCAAGATGCTCTGTCTGGGAATCACAGTGCAAACTTCCTAGAGCATTCTTCTTTAGGAATATTTTTTCTTGGATTGTTCAACAGAGATTCTCAAATCTCCTTGTCCAGCCTTTAGAGAAAACCAGTCTTCAAAGGTACTGCAAGGATGGAAGTTGAGCCCTTCGCAGAGCCAGGCCCAGGGGGCAGGAGTCCAGAGGCTGGGAGGGGTGCAGCTGGGCCGTCAGGCTTTGCAGGGCTGCAGTGGGACAGAGGCAGGGCACAGGGGTGAGCATGAGCGATAAAGTTTAGAAGGCGAACTTAGAGCCCAAGGAGAACTGGGCAGAACTGAGCAGGACTCCTGTATGGACAGATTTGAGCAATGGGAGTTTTGAGGCAGAAATCCGGACAAACAGGCAAAGACAGCCATCACCTCCTGGAGGTGTGGACTCTGGTCAGACAGGGACTAGACCCACGTTGATGAGATGCCCAGCTACTGCACAGGTAGAGGATTCCTGGAATTTTCTCCGACCCAGGGCAGGACTGGCTCTCAAACCTGGGTCAGCAGAGAGCAGGCAATTGCTTTTTTGAGCTTGTTCACGAACCTAAGTTTGCCATTGAGAGATGTGGAGGGAGGGAAAGGAGAAGGGTACCAACAATTAAATATTTCTGTGCTCCAAACCCTGATTTTTTAAAATCCTAGATAGTTGATTTTTAAATACACATCCTCTTCTACTCTTGTAAAGACCTGTAAGCTGCATGTTATCATTCCTATTGAATAAGTAGGGAAACCAAGGCTCAGAGAAGCTGAAGGTCATGGTAAAGTTGGAAAGTTCTTTTTAACATTTCATTCTTTTTAGAAACAATAATAACTAACAATGATCATGCTAACAACAAAGAAAATAAAACTAAAATGTCAAAGCCATTGTTTTTTCTGGCCCTGTGTTCATGACAGTAACCAACATTTGTTGAGCACGTACAGAACTCCAGGAATCATGCTAAATGCTTTACATGCTTTATTTTAACACAACCCAAAAAGACAAGTTCTCTCTCTCTCTGTCCCCCTGTCCACTATTGATGGAAGATCTGAAGATTAGTGGTGTACAATATCTTGCCAAGGGCCACAGTGGTAAAACCAGAATTTGAACCCCAAAAAGTGATTCAAAAGCTAGACTACTAAACACTATGCAATAAGCACGTATTTACTGTGTGTTTACTACGGAGACCACCAGGATTAATACACAATTCCTGCTCTTGTGAGCTCACAGCCTCTCAAAGGGAAGGGCATGAAAAGGGTTACCACTTTATCTTTTCCCACATGACTCTCCAGTTGTTCCAACATCACTTATTTGCAAAGCCGTATTTTCCTTAGAGATGTGAGATGGGTTTTTATCACGTACTGAATTTCCATATGTAGCTGAGTCTATTCTAGGTTCTCTATTCCGGCTCATTGGTCTATCTCTGTATTTGTTGGCAAGGACCACACTGTTTTAATTATACAGGCTTTACATTATGTTTTGATATAGGGAAGAGCTAGTCCTTATGGACTAAAATTAGATTAGGTGATAAGGGAAGGTACCTCCGAGGAGGGTGTAATTTAAGTTGAATTATGAATAACAAGAAGGAGTCAGTCCTATGAAGAAAATTCTATGCAGACGGGAAGAGTCAGAGTGAAGACAGGAAGAAAAGAAAAAGCTTGGAAATTATATCAGGGTGGAAGCCACTTTCAAATATTGTAGGGAGTTGGAGACTCCGCTCAAGAGTCTGGGTTTTATTGCAAATTCAATTAAAAAGTCACTGAAGTGTTTTAAATAAAGGGAGTTGGGCTAGAGGAGGAGGTGGGGAGTGACTCAATCTCATTTACATTTTCAAAAGCTCCTTTTGACCAAAGACTGGAGGATGGAGTCTAGGAGCCAGGAGAAGAAGCAGGGAAGCCAGGAAGAAGGCCATTGCCGTAGTCCACGGGTGACTTGGACGAGGAATTTGGCATTGGCAGTGAGGATGAATGACCAACAGGAGGGTACCGGGGTAGATACAGGGGAGCTGAGGATGCCTCCTAGGTTTTTGGTTGAGCAACTAGGGAGAGGAAGGAAGAGCAGTTTTGAAGATAAAATCTAAGTGTTCTGTTCTGATTATGTTAACTTTGTGATTTCTTCTATTAATACAGGTGGAAGTAGAAAACCCAAGCAGGCAGTGGGGAGCACATGTTTGGAACTTAAACGAGAGATCATGAAAGTATAAATTTGGGAGTAACTGTTGTGCAATAATATCTGAACCATGGGACAGGGTGGTGTATCTAGGGAGACTTGAATAGTTAGTAGCTATTTTAATACTCCTATTGATATAGCTCAAGGCCACTTAACAGAATAGCCATCTCATTCATTCACGATAATTCAATGTATTTTGATGGAGTATAGATTTTTTTTCCCCATAAATATTTATTGAAAGCCTACTTTTCAAGAGACTGTATCTTCCTAAGTATCTGGCACTCTGCTAATCCCTAAAAGCAGGACTTAGACGAAGAATTTTGAATATGTATCCATGTCCTTAGGAAATTATATTCTATTAAAACACTTGAAAAGACATGAAGAAGCTCAGTGACGTATTTTTCTGTGGAACTTCAGCATTCAAGAAAAAAAAATGTGTACTAAGTTCTGGAAATAGGGGACTCTAATGTCTTCTCCTATCTCTTATTGAGCTTGCCTAGGCAAAGCCACAATGCCAGCCACTCTCATAGCAGCAATACAGTCAAGGGTCTCGGAAGTGGCTTCCTGTCCTGGATCTGTGAAATCCCCTGAGCCAGTTGGTTCAGGCGAAAGGCATTTGGTTTGGCAGTGGGGGTAGTGGTTGGTGGGGGGTGCGGGGGTTGGGATGAGTCAAATGAGTTTGTGTCAACATGCAGACTAAACAATGTGAGTTTCAGGACCAAACACTGATGAGTCCCAAGATTCCGTACTTGGCTCCATGTCTTGCTCTCCCTTTGGAATTTCAGTCCGCTCGCCTGGTTTTGATTACTGTCTATACACAAATGATTCCCAAATATGAACACCGTCCTGCTCATCTCTGAACTTAAGAGCTCATGTATCCTGCTTATTCTCTAGGGAGCCTATCTATGTGAAAGTCACATGGGCCTCTGCAGTGTGCAGCCTATCCATGATGAAATTAATATCCCCTGCCACATGAACACACAAAGGGTCTGCCTCCTAAGCTCCCAGATTCAGTTTGTGTGGTCACCAGCCACGCTCACCATCACCAAAGCCCGGACTCCCTCCCCTCCTTGCCCAGATGGAGTTAATCACCAAGCTCCGCCAGGTTTTATCTCCTAAGCACTTCTTGAATTTCTTGGATTCTCTATCTTCTCTCCGAGCTTCCAACCACTGCTCTAATTTAGGCCTTTATTACTCCCACTTGGTCTATTGTTGTAACTGACTAACTGGTTTCTTGATGTTCATTTTGTTACCTTTACATCCATCCTTCACACTGCAGCCAGAGTGAATGGTCTCAGTGTCAGTTTGGACCATGTTTCATTTCTCCTCAGCGCCTCCCGTGACTGTCCGTTTTGCTCAGGACCATCCCTAGGCTTCTTGCCTTGGCTTTTAAGGCTTCACTGATGGGCTTCTGCCTGCCACTCGTGCTCCATCTTTGGTCCCTTCAGAGTAATACCAAGCAGTTTGGTGCCTTGAACACGTCATGAATCGATGCTGTTCTTTCTGCTTCCTTCTGCTCCCCACCTTCCCTCTGTGCTTCTGCTCATTTTTGAGACTAAATGGGGCAAAGAGGAAACGCCTCCTGGGAGTCTTCTCAGAGCTACTGGACTCACCTCGTTACACTTGTATCTTAGCCATCTGCTGTAATGCGTTTAAATTTGCCTTTCATATGCTTCTTGGACCCCTGTAGACCTGGGCTGCCTGATAGAGATCTAATGCATGCGTCATAGGTAATTCTATTAAAACTTAAAAAAATTTTTTTTGGCTATTTTATTGAAGTATAGTTGATTTACAGTGTTGTGTTAGTTTGTGCTCTACAGCAAAGTGATTCAGTTATACATATATATATATTCTTTTCCATTATAGTTTATCACAGGATATTGAATATAGTTCCCTGTGCTATACAGTAGGATCTTTTTGTTTAGCCATCCCTCATAGGTAATTTTAAAATTTCTGGTAACATTTTAAAAAGTAAAAAGAAAGGGGTGGAATTTATTTTAGTGATGCGTTTTTATTTGACCTACTATATCCAATTATCATTTCAACACATGCCACTAGCCACATTTCAAGTGTTCAATAGCCACGAGGGTTAGCTGCTACTATGTTGGACAGCTCAGCTCCAAATGGAAGCTTCACAAGGGCTGGGTTGCATGCTGTTCTCTTAGTGATGCTGTTTCGCAAATTACACTTCCCTCATTACCTGCTTCAGAGTCACCTGGCCCTCAGTCGCCTTCCTGAACGTTTAAAAATGCTGATGCCTGAGTCACAGCCCATATCTACTGATTCTGTTGGTAAAACCCTAGGAGTAAGGCATTTTAAGCTAGTGACTCAAGAGATTCTTTTGCACACCCAGGTGTGAGGACCATAGATCGTTGGAGCCATGTGTTCGTGTGCTGGAGTTCTTGCTTGGCTGTATATTAGATGATGGACTTCAAGGCTTGGAGGTGATCCTGTCCAGTTTCCTCAAAGTGGGGATGATACTATTAGCCCAGCCATGTCAAGTGATTATTGTGAGGATTAACTGAGACAGATGGGTATGAAAGCTCTTCCTACAGTATAACATACTCCAGAAAAGTTAGTTTTTATGAGGCTGCCAGCTCCCAGTTGCAAGTTATAAATATCAAAGTAGAAGTGTGACACTGCTATTTACTTACCTCAGTCGTGAGCCTGTTGTGAAGATTAAAGGACAAAAAGGATGGGGAGTGTGTGGCATTTTGTGTGCCAGCTCTCCGTCAAGGCTCTTTCCAGCAGTCTCTGAAGGTTCCCATCTTTTGGGACCTGTGGGCTCCTGTAGGTCCGTGTGGGCTGCCCTCAAGGCAGAAACTGCTGCTGTGTGTCCTTTGAGGACTGGGTTCCCCCAGCCCCCTCTGGCTCTAAGTGGCCTCCCCTGAGCCCAGAGGCTCTGCGACCTGTGATAGCAGTCCGCACTGTGGAGACGAGAGACGCTGAGCTGCTGTCGCCTGGATGACAGGCTTAGCACCGAGCAGCGCGCAGCGGGGCTGGCAGCCTGCCAGCTCCTGGTTCTCTCTGTTTTGTGTTCCTCACTCATAACTGTTTATTGTGACAGGTAAACACTTGTTTTGAAAGCTTACAGGCATACTATTAAAACACAAGTGTTCTTGACACAGTCAAGCTGGGCTGTAAAATGTTTATCTTTTTGAATGACAGATGCTGGCTTTTCTTCTTTCTTTCCTTGCTTGCTTCTCTTCGTTCTCTTTTCCTTTTTCCGTCTCCCCTGTCTTCCTTTTTTTCTTTCTTTGCTTGATCTATGTCCTTCTCCTGCCTCCATGCCTTCCCTCCCACTGAAGGGGTGGCCACCAGTGGCAGGTTTGGGTCTGTCATCTCGTGAGGGGAGGGTGACAGGGGAGGTGGACAGAGTGTGTGGGGAGGGACAGCCGATTACTTGTCTTGGTGTCAGATATATTGGGCCTGTGTAAGTGTGAATGATAATTGAATCTATAGATTGTCAAAAATTTTGTAAACATTCTGCTGAAAAATAAAGGAAATGAAAAATATTAAATTCAGCTAAAATCAAGGTTTTTTAAAAAAACTTATTTTGAAACAGGAGGTTGCAAAAAATAGTACAGAGAGGTCCTGTGTACCCTTCATCCAGTTTCCCCCAATGGTAACATCTTGTGTGACTATAGCACATCAGGAAATTGACATTAGAACAATGTCATTGCACAGATTCACCTATTTTACATGCACTTGTGTGTGTGTGTGTGTGTGTGTGTGTGTGTATAAAGCCAAGAGGTTCTCTAGAGCAGTTCATCTTGCAATGGAAGGGGGTATGGTAGAAATCCCTCTTGTCTGCAAATGGGGCTTTGAAGGAAGAACTTTCAGTGGGTGCCTCTTTTTTTTTTTTTTTTTTGTGGTACACGGGCCTCTCACTGTTGTGGCCTCTCCCATTGCGGAGCACAGGCTCCGGACGCTCAGGCTCAGCGACCATGGTTCACGGGCCCAGCCGCTCCGCGGCATGTGGGATCTTCCCGGACCGGGGCACGAACCCGTGTCCGCTACATCGGCAGGCGGACTCTCAACCACTGCGCCACCGGGGAAGCCCTCAGCCACGTGCTTCTTATCGAACGTGTTCCTTGCTCCCAAGCTCTCTCCCTGGAACACACCCCACTTTGCAGGTTCCTCTGTGCTATATTGATTGGGTGTCCCATTCTTTTAGGGGCTTGTTTGCTGCTTTGATAGGTGACAGCTAGTTTATGAAACTAATCTGTGCAAATGTGTGTGTAGGAACTAATAGTTTGAGGTGTTATGTTTTCTAGATCATTCGTAATAGAAATCCTCTGGGAAAGCTTCCCTTATCCTGAAGAAGTGACACGAATGGCAGGGACTCTAAGCAACATAGAAGACCATTTGGGGACATACTGGGTTGGCCAAAAAGTTCGTTCGGGTTTTCCTGTAAGGTGTTTCAAAAACGCGAATGAACTTTTTGGCTAGTCCTGTATTTGAAGCAGGCAAGTCCTAATGAGACTCAGTCTTCCTTTTATGGAGCCAAGTGGTCCATTGTCTAACATCCATCACTGATCTTAGCTCTAATTTCTGCAGATTGATTTACTCTTACTATCTCATGACAGCCCTTGAAATACGAGAAGACAGCTCCAAAGCCCTGTTTACATATTGATTTCTCCAGATTAAATATTTCTTCACCGGTTCCTTATGGTGAGAACTCTTGTCATTCTCCTTGGTTTCAGCTGCTGTTAATTGATGTCCCTCTTAAATTACGGTGCCCCGAAGTGAAGATGATGATACTGTGGGTACTGTCTGGCTCGTCTGGGTGTAAACAGGTCATGGTCTCTCTCTGGCTGAGCTTTGTTCTGTGCCAGCCCTCCTGGCAGCCGTTTCATGTGGAGACTCACGTGTGGCTTCAAACTCTCAAACCCTTGTGTGCACGCTTAAAGTGTAGCCCTGCTAAATGTTATCGTATGTCACCCCTTGCTGTAATCTTTTGAAATAATTTTCCATTATATTTCATGGAATCGTACTATGGGATTTCGTTATGGTAGTTTTAGAATTCATCAGTAAAAAAATAATTTAAAGAAGACAAAAGTGTGCCATTGTTTCCCTCACGGAGTGGAGCAATGCGTTATTGTGTGTGTGTAATTGACAGTGGAATCCATTATTTTGGTTTGGGTTTTCTTTTGGCTTAAAACAGCAGAAATGTATTCTTTCACAATTCTGGAGGCTGGAAGTCTAAAACCAAGATGTCAGCTGGTCCATGTTTCCACTGACGGTTGTAGGGGGACAGTCCCATACCTTTCTCAGCTTCTGGAGTTGCCAGCTGTCTTTGGTGTTCCTTGGCTTGTAGATGCATTTGTTCTAATCTGTCTCTTTTATCACATGGCCTTCTCCTGGTGTGCACGTCTGTCTTTGCATCTTTTCTCCTCTTTGTCCCCCGAGAAGACATGTCCCAGTCCTAACCACTTTAATCTCAGAATGTGGCTTTATTTAGAAATAGGGTCATTGTAGACGTACTTAGTTAAATGAGGTCTTACTGGAGTAGGGCATATCAATATTACTTGTGCCTTTATTAGAAGAGTCATTATTTTATAAAAAACAGTATGGAGGTTCCTTAAAAAAACTAAAAATAGAACTACCCTATGACCCAGCAATCCAACTACTAGGCAAATACCCTGAGAAAACCGTAATTCAAAAAGAGTCATGTACCCCAGTGTTCATTGCAGCTCTATTTACAATAGCCAGGACACGGAAGCAACCTAAGTGTCCATCAACAGATGAATGGATAAAGGAGATGTGGCCCATATATACAATGGAATATTACTCAGCCATAAAAAGAAACGAAATTGAGTTATTTGTAGTGAGGTAGATGGACCTAGAGTCTGTCATACAGAGTGAAGTAAGTCAGAAAGAGAAAAACAAATACCATATGCTAACACATGTATATGGCATCTAAGAAAAAACAAAAATGGTTCTGATGAAACTAGGGGCAGGACAGGAATAAAGACGCAGACATAGAGAATGCACTTGAGGACATGGGGAGGGGGAAGGGTGAGCTGAGATGAATTGAGAGAGTGGCATGGACATATATACACTACCAAATGTAAAATAGATAGCTAGTGGGAAGCAGCCGCATAGCACAGGGAGATCAGCTTGGTGCTCTGTGATCACCTAGAGGGGTGGGATAGGGAGGGTGGCAGGGGGACTCAAGAGGGAGGAGATATGGGGATATATGTACATGTATAGCTGATTCACTTTGTTATAAAACAGAAACTAACATACCAGTGTAAAGCAACTATACTCCAATAAAGATGTTAAAAAAATAAAAAACAAATTTAAATATCCTTCTGAAAAATAAAGGAGATTTCTAAACATTTAAATTCAAGTGAAATCAATTTTTTTGGAATTTGTTATTTTGAAATAATTATATATACATAGGAAGTTGTTAAACATAGTACAGAGAGGTCCTGCGTACCCTTCCCCCAGTTTCCCCCAGTGGTAATGTCTTGCCATGATTACAATACAACATTACAACCAAGAAGTTGATATTAGAGTAATCCCCGGGCCTTATTCAGATTTTACCTGTTTTACATGCACTTATTTGTTTGCATGTGTGTGAAGTCAAGTGTTTCTAACACTTGAGGTCAGTTTGTGTGTGGGCAGGTTTTAGATGTGAGATCTGCCTGCTTTGATGGCATCGTGGTATCGCGACCAGAGAATAGGACTGGCTGTGAATGTCCCAAGGCACTTAGCGTGTTCCTTCATCTATAAAATGACCGTCATTGCATTGACCCTCACTTTGCACAGGGTTGAGATCATGACCGGAAGAGCGCTTCGTAAAATGCGAGGCTCTGTATACGATTAGTCTTTCTTATTAGAATAATACTCTCTAAAAAGACACACACTCTACTCCCAACAAACAATACATTATACTTGTATTTAGTGGAAGGAAGCTCATCACATTTGATGCTCCTGAAAGAAATGGAATTTTCAGCCTGAATTCCCATATCCTTTCATGTACAAAGTCATTCCTCTGGTAATTAAAATAAAACAGTCAAAGGAAGAGAAAATTAAAGTGCCCTGTTAACATTAAAGAGTGAAAGGAAGAAAGTTCGGTGAAGTAGAATGTTGAAGCTCTCATGGAGATGAATGACGCCTTTATGGTGGAGATGCTCTCATAGCAATTAAACTGGAATATCAAGTTGGGTTCAATGGCCACTCCAGTGAGACAAAAGAGGAAGGAATCACTCTTTCCAGTACTGCATTTTGATGTCTTTGGAGACATTTAGATGTTATATTGGAGGAGAGAAGTACTTGGAGTTTTGTCAGCAGTGGGAGCTGACAAAGGACCTGCTCTCAAGCATGGGGAAAGGTGGGCATGGAAGGTTCTCATAGCGGAGGAAAGAGGCTCTAGGGAGGGCCCAATGATGGAGCCTTCAGGCTTTCTGGCATCTGAGACATTACCGGACTCTGAGGGAGACTCATGATGGAATTACTTGGCTAAGGGATTTACATAAAGGTCCAGACTACTTTCAACCTTAATTATTGTCTAAGAAATATGACTCCATTAGAAGGTGAAAGTATAAAGAGCTTCAAGAAATGGTTTAGATAAGCTAATGAATAATAGATCTATCGCGTCCTATGAAGGGGAAGTTAAGGCTATGCAAAGTGCTACCTTTGACGTTGATATCAAGAACTACCATGCCCTCCCACAGCACACCTCTGGGGCGCCCTGTCGAATGGGGAACCCTAGATTGGGGGTGCAATGTGCTAATTGTGAAAGATAGTACAGAACTTACGATGGCTTTAAGTTTTAGCATGTCAAATTTAGTCAGAATTGAGAACTGTAATCTGTTGATTTATGGATTTAAAACCTCAGGCTTCTTCCCACAAAGGAAATAAATCTTCAGAGGAACCCATTTTTTAAAATATGTGTTGGGACACCCTTCCTTCTACTAATCTCTCTAGGCTGGTTGAGCTATAAGGAAGATCCAGGATTTAAGAAGAGAAATGGGCCTGGCTCCTCCCAGTGCTAAGATACCACCAGGCGGCTTCGTAAAGCATCTAAGGATTTAAAGGCAGTGAATGCTCTTCAGATATTAGACCGTAACTGAAAGGGCTGGTGGTAGGTTATAGACGTCACGTGCGGATCCGGTGACGGTAGCTGGCAGGATTTTAATTCTTGGGGAGCAAGATGAGTCCTTCCTCCTCCCACAACATACATGAAAATCAAAGGGAAACGTGAAAACCAAATGATCTCCCAGTTTTCCCTACTCCCAGCTCCTTCTGTATCTGTCCTCTTCTCTACCGAGCGCAGAACCATGGAAAGCAGGGTGTCCGCTACCTCTGGCTCTGGCCCAAGGCTGTAAAGATGTATAAGTAGCAGAGACACTTGGGACTGGATTACTTTTTAGAGAAAATTTAGTGAGGGGGCGTGGGTCAGGGATGCATTATAAGAGTCAAGGACTGGGGAGAGTGGAGGTGAAGGAGGCATCAAGGGGAAGGGAGATGGGCCCATAGAGATACATGCTGCTAGATCCGCTTCAAGGAGACCATCTGGAGATCTGGGGGTTGAGACCCCACACTTCTGGGTAGTGCAAGGGAACAGCTTAGCTAGACTAGGGTGAACTACATCTTTATGCTGCCGCCTCCTCGCAGTCCTGTGTGCCACAGATTTTCTCTTTAGAGAGCTTGTGTGCAGCAAGAACAAGCATGGGGTAATAGAGATGAAACTGGATTTTCTAAAATTAAGCTTACTTTCTAAAATTAAACTTACTTTCTAAAATTAAACTTACTTACAAGCCCCCATTCCACCCCATGGCAGGGATGGGAACTCAGTCAGTTTATGGTCCTCTTAGTCAGTTCTGGGGTGGGATGTGCGTGAAGTGGGGCCTTGGTAGTGCTGGCCCTGGAAGTGAGGGTCTCTTCTTGGTTATCTGTCTGGGATAGCATCCTCTGAAGCATCCCTCCACCCGTCTGGACTTCAGTGTTTGGTTCCTGTAGGTCATTCTCTGCAGCATCCCCCTTAACCAATCCACAGCCTCTGTGTGGAGGAGCCTGGAGATCCGCCCAGGTTCAATGGTTCACTAGGAGGACTTGAAAGACCCGGCATATAGTCGTACTCGCGGTTAAGATTTGTTACAGTGAACGAGTATAAAGCACAACCCTCAGAGCTCAAAGGCACACAGGGCGAGGTCTGAGGAAACCAGGCTCAAGCTTCCAAGAGTTCTTTCCCAGTGGAGTCGCACAGTATGTGCTTAATTCCTCCAGCAACTAGCTGTGACGACACGTGTGCAATGCCGTCTACCAGGGAACCTCATTAGACACTCAGTGATCAAGGTTTTATCAGGAGCCGGTCACATAGGTCCCCTCTGCTTAGAACCTGCCAACATTCCAGGGTCCCAGAAGGAAAGCAGGCATTTAGCATAAAACACATTGTACAAACAGTTTAGGCACAGAAAGCCTCTCTTATCCGTTAAAGCATGGGGAGACTCCTTCCAAAATCCCAATTCCCAGATGCCAGCCAGGGGCCAGCCTTGCAAGCTGGCCTTTTTAAGGAAAGCAGTCTCAGTCCTGCTAGGTTAGCTTCCTTCTGCAAAACCTCTTAGTTTCTCATGGCATTCTGTGCCGAGTCTGTGCTGCTGTTGGAATCCGGGAAACCTACATACCCTTCACCCAAGAGGCTCTGAGAGGTGGGAAAGCCATGAGGCTCCCTTAGACCCATGGGTGAGCTGCATCCAGCAGCCTTTCGTTCGCTGAGGTCTCGCTGCTTTTCTGAGCTCTGCCTGAGACGAGGCAGCCCTGTGGTTTCTGATTCCCCCAAACACCTGCTGGTTTTGTTGTTGTCCTTCTTCCACTTCTGGGATGCTGTCAAGAGAGGCAGATTGCAGAGTTCTCTCCCAGGAACCCACCAACATCTAAGGATGCTTCCTATCCCTCAGCCATGCTCTTTTCTCCATTTAGAGATTTCTTTTTTTAAATCCAGGAGCATCAATGGCCAAGACAATGAGGGAGGAAGGATTAGGGAGGGTGGTTTCCGTACCCTCCATCCGCAGTCAGTCACCTCCTCCTCAAGCGCCAGCAGCACGGCAGCTACAGGTGGGCCACAGAGAGCATCTTCACCTGTCTGTGCAGGATGATCAGACAAAAGAAACAATAGGCTAGATTTTCCAGGACCAGGCTTTCTCTCCTCCCTAGTTCTCCCTGGAACCTCCCCTCCCATGCCTGGGGCGCTTCAGAATACGTTTTGAAACCCACCGTACTCCTGCATTTGTCTTCCAGGAGCGGGTGGTGGTAGGAAAGACAACTTCCCTTTAGAACCCACAGCGGGAAATCTGCAAATGGCATTTTGTGTTGAAGAGAAAAAAAGCTCTGTTCAGAGGGCGCACAGGGCCTCGCCCTGCGGGAGGCTCAACCGGAATTCATCTTCTCATTACGACATTGGAAACCTAGATGAATTAAAGCAGCTCACAGACGAGGGGGCTGAATTTGCCCCTCACATTCCACGTTTGACTTGCCCTGTAGCATATATAAGTTTTTGACGTGTAAAACTCGTGGACTTTGGCCCCATTTTAGTAAACACCAAGGTGCAGAAGGATGCTGTTTCTGCATACACAGTGGTTTGGATTGGGAGAAATGGATGAAACTACAACTCAGTTTTAGAATTCGGTGTGCATATGAGAATACAGACTGAAATGCACTTTATGTCTGATCATGATCAAATATGACTTGGTGTGATTAGCAGGAACATTAAACATGTGATGGGTCTTCAGTCTCTCGATTAAAAAAAATCCCCTCAACCTGTGGAAACACCACACCAAGTTCTTGAAGCATGGGTATTTTGAGTTCTTTTTCATGTTTTAGATTAAATTTTGATTCTTCATTAAATGATATCTTCCCCAGTACTTACTCTCCACATTTCCATTTTCAAAGGAACCTGTGGCAAAGGTAACTCACATAATAGTTGCTGAGACACAGAACAGCTGCGATTAATTCAAGTTGGTGTGTTCAAGTACAGTGTATTCCTCATCTATATCAGAATGTGAAGTATCTTCCAGCAGATGAAATTATCCCCTCTCTCCTTGGGTGGGGCTGTGATGTTGCCAGTGACTTGGAAGAGATAAGAATAAACGAAGCCTTTATAATCAAGCTTAGATAGAGACAAGCCATAAGGGACCATATTTGAGGTCGCTGGACCTTTCGAATCTGATAAACGTGAGAGCTGGTATTTCTTAATCACTTGTATGGGTCAGGTACTGTGCTGAGCAGCAAACAAGAGTCCTGACCCTCAAGATGCTGAATGAGCAGCCCGAGGTCACACAGCGAGTGTCATTCCCTAGAGGTTGTGCACTGGACCGGACCGGAATCCACTGTCCCGCACCATCTCCTTCCCTGCCACAGTGGCCAGGTTCCACAGCGACCACAGCAGCTGGTAAGTCTAAGGAGGACCAGCAACCTGAGTGGTCTGGGGGCCATTGCTGACCGACGGAACACCAGAGTGGTGAGGCTTTGGAGCCCAATCAGGGCCATAACTGGTCCAGAGGACGTTTTTGAGAAGCCCACTATTGCATCTCATCCTGGCCACCTCCCTTCCCACCCTTGGCCATAATTCTGTCTGTCTGGAAGCTGCAGTTGTCTGAGAGTGAGAAACACAGCTGATGTACACCATCAGGTGGTCAGGATGCACCCGCCCATGTTCTCCTTCCCGGCCATTTCTCAGTCCTTGGCACATCTTATGATCAGATTACTGGGCTTGCTCTGTGCTGTTCATATGCCCACATGATTTACGTGTGTGTGTATGTTATCTATATATCTGCTATCTATCATCTATCTATCTATCTATCTATCTATCTATCTATCTATGGATGTGTGTGTTATTAGTGGGGAGAAACACAGTCCCAGAAATGGAAGAAAGGAACATAGCAAAGAAAGAGTAGTCTTCGCGGCAAATTGCGACATTGAAACAGTTATCCTCAGTGGCCCGAGCTGTATTCTAATTCTTCCCATACTGTTGGTAGACCTCTGCCCCCACTTTAGATTCCATAAAAATCTAATACAAGTCATTTGAACTTTAGTATGTATTTTAGTCCCAAGAGGTACCTACATTTCCCATTGCAACTCCCCTCCCCTTTTCTTCCACTCAGGAAAACAAGTAGGATGGCTAAAGAGTGGAAAGGTCATCACAGAGACAGCTACTTTAATTTATGTTTTAACAAGGTCCTACTGTAGAGCACAGGGAACTACTGATATATTCAGTATCCTGTGATAAACCGTAATGGAAAAGAATATAAAAATGAATATATATATGTATAACTGAGTCACTTTGCTGTATAGCAGAAATTAACACAATATTGCAGATCAACTATGCTTCAATAAAATTTTAAGAAATTGTTTTTAAAATAAGCAAAATAATTCCCAAGTTTTAAATTTATTATCAATAGTGAATGAACTGCAACCAAGCTCCGAATTCATCAGGGTATACCAGCATGTTAGGCAGTTGCCATGGAGGCCTGCTGGATTAGAGTGTAAAACACAGGGGCCCGAGATCCCGAGACCCAGTTCTAAGGTCCAGCTTTTGTCCTGGTGTGAGTCGCTGGGCCTGCATTTCCTCTTCCATAAAATGAGATGCCTGGACTGTTGAGTTTAATTTAGCTAGAGGAGTCTAAGACTCTGGGAAGGACCAGAATGACGGTAGTCATCTGTATCTGTGGATGCACTGCATTTGCGGCTTGCCACATAGAGTGCCTCTCTGCAGAGCATGCTGGTTTTTCTCCATGGTCGTAGGGCCTCAGCCTGGCATTGATGCGTTTAAGCCAGCAGGTTGCCTGACAAGTGTTGGCTTCAAAAAGGAGCCCAAGACATGGTGTGCCGACTGTAGGTGAGTTCTTTCCTGTCCTTGGGGATAAACTCTATCAAGGACCTGGCACCCTGGACCTTGACAAAGGGATGGACAGACCATGATTGTAGATAGTTACACCAAAGCAGATTCATTTTTCCTTTCCCAACTGATGGGGCAATGTCATGGCCAAAGCTACAAGGCTATAACACAGGCAATTATGCCTCAGCAATTCTGCCAACATGTCAGGTTAATTTCCTTTGCAGACCTCCGTTTGACGCAGAGCAAAAAGGAGAAAAAATGATTTAAACTTTCAGTAACCTCTTGGGGATGACACCTTTGGCCACCTAAAGGGAATAAAAAAAATCTAGAAATTTAGATCTCTTTTTAAATTCTTCCCAGATTTGCTCCATCTATCATCGAAGCTGAAACTGCTCTTATGATATATTGTAGATGGAGACCACACTACATCATCGGAGGTCTGACATTGCCATGGTTCTGAGTAGTTTATAATGCAACGTAACAAATTACAGTGCTGGACGTTGACAAATTCAGTTTGGGGGGAGTTTAAATTAATTTTGAGCTGCTTCATGTTGGTTTAGAAAGTAATTTTTGAATAAATCAGAGGTAGATGGGAAAAGAGAGCTCCAAGACTAATATGTGCATAGGAAGTTCAGGGCCAAATCTGGCTTTAGTCTTTGGGAGGAGTGGGAGCATCAATTAGATCCAGACACCTCACCTTCTATAAGAACAGAGGCAGCAGAGGGAGAAAGGGCTGACCTTAAAGGCAAAGATATGAATGTCAATTAATGGAGTATGCTCTAGGACCAGTGGGCAGTGTTAGCCTGTCTTACTTCCTGGAGACAATATTGGGTTTCTTGGAGCGCAAGAAATAGAATGGTGGTATAGCAGCGTATCTGAGATAGTAGATAATGCTGCAAATAACATGCCTTTTCAATATGTTACAGATCACAGAGGTGGGGTGGTAGAGTGGAAAGCACACAGAATTAGGAATCAAGAAACCTATGTTCTACTCCCATGCCTTACACCCGATATTGTGTGAACCTGGGTCTCTGTGAGTCTCAGTTTCTTCATCTGCTAAAGAGGGGAATAAATAAAGCATCCTATGTGCTTCACTGAATTTTTAGAAAGATGAGGGGTATGTATGTGAAACCCTCTACCCTTTGGGACTATAAAGAGAGCAAGACAATAGATTTACTGTTGTTGCTGTGATCATTATTTTTGGTGTATTTTACTCTTTTTTTAATTGAAGTATAGTTGATTTACAATGTTATGTTAGTTTCAGGTATACAGCAAAGTGATATATATATATATAAAATATATATACATATATAAAACTTTTCAGATTTTTTTCCCTTGTAGTTTCTTACAAAATATTGAGTATATTTCCCTGTGCTACACAGTAGGACTTTGTTGTTTATTTTGTATATAGTAGTATGTAAATGTTAATCCCAAACTCCTAATTTATCCCCCGCCTTTCCCTTTTGGTAACCATAAGTTTGTTTTCTATGTCTGTGGGTCTGTTTCTGTTTTATAAGCTCATTTGTATCTTTTTTTTTTTTTTTAAGATTCCACCTGTAAGCGATGTCATGCGCTATTTGTTTTTCTCTGTCTGACTTAACTTCACTTAGTATGATAATATCTAGGTCCACCCATGTTGCTGCAAATGGTATTATTTCATTCTTTTTACGGCTGAGTAATATTCCATTGTATATATGTACCACATCTTCTTTATCCATTCACCTGCTGATGGACATTTAGGTTGTTTCCATGCCTTGGCTATTGTAAATAGTGCTGTTATGAACGTTGGGGTGCACGTATCTTTTCGAATTGTGGTTTTCTCTGGATGTAAGCCCAGGAGTGGGATTGATAGATATGGTAGCTCTATTTTTAGTTTTTTAAGGAACCTCCATACTATTCTCCACAGTGGCTACACCATTTTACATTCCCACCAATGGTGAAGGAGGGTTTCTTTTTCTCCACACCCTCTCCAGCATTTATTATTCGTAGAGTTTTTGATGATGGCCATTCTGATGGGTATTATTTTTGGTATATTTTAGAAGGCAAGGCATTCTGGCTTGATCAGGATCATGCTAACATAATATAAAATATATATCCACATTTCCTAACCTTGTGCTGAAGAGACAATGGGGGGTAGGAGTGGTGACTGGGTTGTGGAAAAGAAGACGCTGAGCTGGAACTGAGTGGGACCTTCTCACATACGTAACTGAATGGATTCCACCATATCCAAAAAAGGGAGAGATTGCCCACCATCTTGGAACAACACTGCATCTTTCACAAAGACAGAGGCAAAAAAGAATCCAAGTCAGTGGAGCTTTTTTTCCACAAAGAAATACTCATTTCTTAGTGCATGGGAGAAATCAATTAGCCACAGTGCCGTGTTCAGGTAGACTTTAGATTAGCTCGAGACCACTCCACTATAGATAATTAACCTTCGTACCCAAATTAGCAGTGAAATAAGCCAGTTATTAGTTTTCATAATGAACAAAATTGAGTATTTTGGAAAGTTAAACCCCTAGAGCTTAAATTAAAATAAGCATCTGGGAGAAATCCCTAAAGTATCCTTCAATTCATTAATACTACAAATTCCACAGTAGATTGAACTGACAATGTGCCTTCTCTAAAGGAAATTGAGTCTCTCAAATAATCATTTGGATTGACCTCAGAGAGTAATTCTACTTGATGCCTGGACTCTCAAAGAACAGCTGAATAACTGAGTAGATGTCCTTTTCTTGATAAGAGGCAAGTGGCAGGCAGACAAGAAGAGATGCTACACCTGGCACTAAAGCAAACAAATGGTTTTATTAAAGGTCTGAAAGAAAATTGTCGTAGCTCCAGCCTCGAGGACGAGTTCTGGTTGACTTGACTTTCAGTGTGAGAGTTGGTGGAGATCACTGGGTGAAGTGTCAGAAGGATGGGTGCTCTCACCTACTGGCCGTGTGACTTTGGAACAGCTATTGAACTTCTTCATGTCTCAGTTTCCTCCTCAGGAGACTGGAAGCAATACTGACTGCCTCATTTTACAGTTTTGAGGATTCATGTACTCAAAACTCTGAACTTGGAAAAGTGCTGTAAACATTCACCTATTCTTCTCTTTTAGCTGGAAATAACCTCATATTCCCCATCCCCATCCCCCTAGGAAAATGATAACATGTCAAAATAATCAAGGACTTGGATATTAATAAACGTGTATTAAAAATTTTTGCTAAATATTTTGCAGGAATTATCTCTTTTTTTTTTTTTTTGTGGTACGCGGGCCTCTCACTGTTGTGGCCTCTCCCGTTGCGGAGCACAGGCTCCGGACGCGCAGGCTCAGCAACGATGGCTCATGGGCCCAGCCGCTCCGTGGCATGTGGGATCTTCCCGGACCAGGGCATGAACCCGCATCCCCCGCATCAACAGGCGGACTCTCAACCACTGCGCCACTGCGGCAGGTGGACTCTCAACCACGAAGCCCCAGGAATTATCTCTTTTAATTCTCAAAAAATCCTATCAGTCCTAGCATGATGCTCATCCCCTAAGGCCACTCAACCATCAAGGGGGAGAAACAAAATTTGAACCCAGGCAGGCCCACCCCTGAGGAATGTGCTCACCCCAGTGCTGTGGACCCAGGTCTGTGTGAAGATGAGCCTCGCCCAAGTCCAGCATGCCTGGAGGATCCTCTGTACTGGTGGAAGTCCCACCAAACCACCAACTACAGTGCCAGCTGTAGCATTGACCAGAAGGTCATCATCAGATCAAAAGCCAGGGAGAAGGGCGGACACCATGAGCAAATACATCCTCCCATTTCCATTGCAAGGCCATCCTGCTACCTGGCTTTCATTGTCTCTGTTTTACATATGAGGGCATGGAGGAGGCTCAGGGAAATTAAATAACTTGTCCTGGACTGTGCAGCTAGAAGCGGTGGAGCCTTTTGCAAACACAAGGGCCATGGTGATTCCTGACTCACTGACCTCGCAGTGAAGGACTCTGGCTGTCATCCCAGCTTGCCCTGCTGAGGATTTCCCTGAGACCACATCATTTTAAGGGAAATGCCTTAAAAAAAATTTTTTTTTTAAATTTTTTTGGCCACGCAGCGCGGCCTGCGTGATCTTAGTTCCCCGACCAGGAATCAAACCCGAGTCCTCGGCAGTGAAAATGCAGAATCCTAACCACTGGACTGTCAGGGAATTCTAAGGGAGATGCACTTTAGTTTTATGTAGGGGCGAAAAAAAAAAAAATGTCTCCTACCCTTAGTCCTTATTTGGATTGGCAAAGCATGAAATCCCTCCTTTTGGTGTGTATGGGGTCCCATGGAATGCATAAGGGGGTTTACCCTTGGAGTCATTCCTGACGTCTGTATGCTGCTTACGTTTTCTCTTCCAAGTGCCCGATACCATGTTATATTATCGCTCCAGTGAAACCCGAATGATCCTTCGTGTATAAACAGCCATCCCCACCAGCCTCAGGCTTATGGGACCCATATGAGACTGGAAGTTCTGGGGTGGCCCAGGCCCAGGCCCAGACAGGGCGGCTGGGGCCAGAGGGGCCATTCTGCCGTTCTGCTCAGCTGTGAAGTCACCCTTCCTGACTTGGGCAGAAGCGGGCAGGGCTCTGGGCTGGTAACTCTGTGCGGCTTAGTGTGCTCGGGGGCTGAGAGGTCTCTGCTCGGGTAGCCACCTTGCTTCCTAGAGCTTATCCATGCAGGGGGAAGACCAGCATAAACAAGGAACAAAGTTAGCCAACTTTCCTGTGGGCTACACAGTGCGCTGATATCAAGCAGTGACAGGAACGCGCCAACTGTGGAAAACAATCAAGGTGAGGTTGCACAGGAGATGAAGGTAAATTCAGGGGGATTTTTCATGCACACGAAGAACCTGGGATTTGGAGAGGGAGACCTTGAAGAGGAGACAGGATAATTTATTGAGAGAGGAAGAAAACAATGCAACAGAAATTCAATGAATATTTGCCTGAGGATTCAAAAGGAGGCTGTAAGCAGATGCTTGGATTGAACACACATCCCCAGGGGAGAAAGCAGTATAGAAAGAACTCAAGGCCGAATCGGAAAAAAGATGATGAAGAAATTAGAAATTCTAAAGGCAAACAGAACTGGGATGACCGTAGAATCTGTATGAGCATCTAGTGCCTGGGAAGATGGAAATGAATGGGTAGTTCTTCCACTCCCTGGTCCTTCGGGCTGGATGGGGGTGTAGGCATCACTGAGCTGTCAGGCCGGGAGTCCAAGGGAGCCAGGCAGAGAGTAGGGAAAATAGCACGGGTCAGATCAGGGATCACAAGACCAGGAGTTTGCCAGAAGGGATTTGGCCTTCTGGGGGTGTGGCAAGCTTCATTAGGAAGGCCTGATCAGAACAGATAAATGATCAGAATTCATGGGCAATTTCTGTGTCGCTGAGGGGCACGTAGGGAAACTCAGAGACTGAAAAACATGGTCCACAGCTGTGAGCTCAAATGACTGGGGGGAAAAATGGAAGCTGAATTCTATAAAAAGTCACTTCTAGTAGTTTCTCTCAAACTGTAGGAGTTATGTTTCTGTCCAGCGAGTCCCCAGCAGCACCACCTTCGTACAGTGGAGGGTTCTAAGATCTCATGAGGGAAACCTGGAAGATAGGATCGGTAGCAAAGATCTGAAAATCCCCAGAAATATTTTTAAAAAAATGAAAATAGATATTCTCTCTGATAGAGAGAATATCAATCTAACTTTATAAGCCTTAATTTAATAACATGGCACTGTTGATTTTCATCCTTCTGAGCCCTAGACACTTTTTACATTCTCCCTTCTTCGCCGTCTTACGTCTTAACTGAGTTTGTTTTGCTTTCCTGCAGTGAGTGTACACGTTAAAGGGACTTACTCCAGATCTGATCCACTATCCAGACGTTCAATGTGTTTCTGATTTTACTGTGGCTGATTCTCTGTTTTTGGATCTCATGGTAGCACCTGGGTAATTTGGAGGCTTGAGATAGTCAACATCTTGCATAACCTTGTTTGGCTTGTAAAAGTTTGTAAGTCTTCCTCAAACCTTCACTCCACATATGCAGGTTCACACAGTAACTTGGAGCCCAAACACGGGCTGGCAGGCCCTTTACTCCTGTCTCAGCTCATACTTCTCTACCAGACATCATTTCCAAAGCTTGGGTTTATTTCCTCTCCATTATTTCCATGTCTCACTCAGATTATTGCTACACAAAGCTATAGCCTGTTGTATTAGTCTTCTACGACTGTAACGAGTGGCCACAAACTCAGTGGCTTAAAACAACACAGATGTATTCATGTATCACTTCGGAGGTCTGCAGTGCAATCTGGGTCTCACGGGATTAAATTAAGGTGCTGGCAGGGCTGCATTACTTCCTGTAGGGAATCCATTTCCTCGCCTTTTCCATCTTCCAGAGGCTGTCCACAGTCCTTGGCTTGAGGCCCCTTCCTCCATGTTCAAGGCCAGCAATGGCTGGTTCAGTCCTTCTCACACTCCGTCACTCAAACACTGCCTTTTCCATATCCCTCTTCCATTTACAAAGACACTTGTGATTACATGGGGTCCACTCAGATAATCCAGAATAATCCTCCTATTTCAAAGTCAGCTGATTAGCAACTGTAACTCCATCTGCTTCCTTAGCTTCCATTTGCCATGTATCCTAATATATTCATAGGCTCCGTGGACATCGTTGGGGTAGAGGGCATTTTTCTTCCTTCTACACATGCCCTGCGTTTCAGAAAGTTCCCAACTTCTGAGACTTGTTGATGTACAAAGACTACCACGCACTTCAAGGGCTGACAGGGCTGGACACTTGCTTTCTCAGACCCAGGCTTGTGACCTAGGTTCACCCATCAGAGGGACCCACACTGGACTTGGGCTTGGGATGCATCAGAACAAGGGAGGGAACTTTTGCGTGAAGTGTGGGGCATTTTTCCAGCCTGCGTGGATTTAAGATGGATGCTTCCATCCTCTCAGTGGTTCCGTACGCCTCTGACACTGTCCCCCAAATTATTTTTTGCTACTTTTTCAATATATTTTAAAATAAATCTCTTTCTTGCTCACCCACAGCTCATAAAACTATAAGCCCCAAATGACACCTACAAACTCTGTGACCTCTGGCAAGATGCTGAACTTCTCTGGCCTCAGTTTCTTTGTGTAACACCCACCTCAAGAGTTTTGGGGGAGGGTAAATGATGTAAGGTGTAAAGATTTGGGCACAGGGCTTGGCACCTGAAACATTTAATAGGTAGGGAAAGGAGGAGAGTGGAGTAATTTTTATGTCCTGAACTGAGGAATTAAAATCTCAAAATCACAAAAGCTATACAGCAATAAATTGGCACCTGGAATCATGCATTTCATTTCCAAGTTGTCTGTAGAGTTTGAAAAGCACAAAGTACCATTCAGAGGTTACGTATACACCCATGCCATAAAGACAATTGATTGAGACACAACTGTAAAACGGGTCAAGTTGTCAGTTGAGACGTAATGAAAAAGGTCAAACAAACAGGGTATTATCATGTAGACAGAGTCCACAGAGAGCTACTGGGACTTCTGCCTCTGCGGGGACCACAGAGCCCATAATCTGGAGCACCAGTCCCAGGGGAGCCAGATCTTCGCAGGGACCTCCCTCATCTTGAGCAGTAAACGCTGCTCACCCTTGAGAGTGACCCAGTATGAGTTCTTGGCGATGATGACTGATGCCAGAGTCCAACGATGTGACTCTCTGAAGTCTTCTTTGAAGTGGCATCTTTTAAAATCTCTGACTGGCAGAGAAAACTTAGTCTAGTTGGTTAATCACATAAGAGCACTGCCTCTACTCCCCAAGTACAAAGGAGGAGAAAGGATTCCGGCCATAGCTAATATTTATTGAGAACTTATCGTGGGCCAACTCTGGGCTAAAACCTTCACCTTCATTATCTTATCATGGTCCTCCCAGGTAAGCGCTATTAGTAGGTAGGCACCTGGGCCCTCTGGAAGCAGATGCTGAGGGGGAGTTAGGAGTGCCAAAGGTTTACTAGGAATAACATTTATGGACGGCTAAGTGGAAGGAAGCAGGATTGGACAGGGGGAGCTGTGGGACGAGCACAGAGCTGACAAAGCCTCTGCCAGCCCAGTGGGGAGCGCCAGAGCAGGTTGCCCACTCAGGTAGTCCCTGTGGGGTGGAAATGACCTGGCCTGAGTTGTGCTGACATAGTCATTGGCCTGCAGATGCTCTGAGGACAGAGGGACCACAGCCCCCTAAGCTGAGGTAGACCCTGAAGACATTAACAGCTGGAGGCTGTTGGCACTCTTTTCTTTTTTTTTAATAAATTCATTTATTTTATTTAATTATTTTTGGCTGTGTTGGGTGTTCGTTGCTGCACACGGGCTTTCTCTAGTTGCGGAGAGTGGAGCTACTCTTCGTTGCGGTGCACGGGCTTCTCATTGCTGTGGCTTCTCTTGTTGCGGAGCACGGGCTCTAGGCGTGCAGGCTTCAGTAACTGTAGCTCGCAGGCTCAGTAGTTGTGGCTCACGGGCTCTAGAGCGCAGGCTCAGTAGTTGTGGCACACAGGATTAGTTGTTCCACGGCATGTGGGATCTTCCCAGACCAGGGCTCGAACTCGTGTCTCCTGCATTAGCAGGCGGATTCTTAACCACTGCATCACCAGAGAAGCCCTCTGTTGGCACTCTTGACTGCATCTCCACCACAGCACTGCCATCCTCCCTACCCAGGTGAGACCAGGGAAGCGTGGACGAGTTAAGGAACTTGCTTGCAGGTGCCCAGCCAGAAGAAGCAGCCTAAAGTCTAATCCTCAGGCCCTTCACCACCTATTGTGCCAGGAGACTCCTCTCAAGAATCGCACAGAGGTCTTACAGAGATTAAATGAGATAAGCCATTTGAAAGTTCTTTGGAAAGAATAAAGGTCCATAAACGTTCAAAGGATTAGACAAGGGGCTATTAAAGAACAATAAGCAATATCCTATTTATTAATTTTCCTCAATTTTCCCTGCCTGCTATTTGAGACATTTTGCTCCAGTTCCCAGAGAGGCAGGAAGTAAGACTTTTTACGGCATGTGAAAAGTATTAATAATTTGATATGGTCTTAATTCATTTTGTGATTCAGTTCTGCCGAATCTACAGAGATTGCTTCCAGCCTAGTAATTATAAAAGGTGCTTCCAAATCAGTTCTGACTTGATCTTACACTATTTGATCATTTTATTATTCCATTTTAATTTATTATTCGGTTTGATTTGGTTCTGTTAAGAAACCTAAGGCTACATTAGCTGTATATTTTATATCTTTAAAAGTTCTGTTGAGATAAATTCCTCTATAAAAAGGCTCTGATGATAAATCAATGTCATTTATTTTTAAGTCAGAGAATATTGCTCCAAGAGTAGAAATCCTCAATGCCAGTTACAGGAGCACGTGCCCATGCCGTCATATAATGGGTGTGACTAAATTTGAGTTAGTCTCAAATTTATTTGAGTTATTCTTAAATCTGTTATTCATTCATTCAACAAACAGGTGTTGAGTGCAGCCAGTGTACAAAATATATCACTAAGTCCTGCAAGGTACGGAGGTAGGTTCGACCCATTCCTTGTCCTTAAGGAGATCATTAACAGCCTGATAAATCATGCAGTTTTACAATCTCATATCTTTCAGTCTAATCAGTGTCCATCTCATCTGGCCTTTAACAAATTAAGTCTCTTCATTCAAAAACACAGAGGTCAGTTAAGTCCGTTAGGTCAGGTCACCATTTGAATTACACAACCCTATCAAATGCGTTGAAGCCAAGGGCAGGGCACTTAAATTCCAGTTGACGCTCAGGCCGGGTGGTTGCAGGGGAAGGCGCAGGGAAAGGCAGAGAGGTGGATGTTTACAAAGTGTTTACAGAAGCTGTTTGAGAACCAGGCAAACCCGCTTTGTGATTGCTCTGGGTTTGAACAAGCCTTTGTTCTGATAACAAAAGGAGCCTTGGTATCCTTACGGGAAGAAAGGCTCCGTGTTTCGAATTTCCTATTACTGCATGTACGCGTTTGGCCACCTGCTCAAGCACCTGTACTCCTGGGAAAATATCCCTCATGTTTGATAGCATACTGACAACAAGAGTACTTTACTGTTTTGTTTTGTGTTTTTAATAAATAAGCATTTTCAAAGCCTCTTCACAGTCGTTAAGTGTATTTGAGTCTCAAAACACTCCCATGCAGGTATCATGTCCTTATTTGGTAAACAGGCAACTGACGCTCAGACAGGTAAGCAAATTTCTCAAGGTAGGACTGTTTCGGTAGAGTCCCAACTAAAACCACAACTAAAATCCATGTTTTCAGACTCTGACCTTCCAGTCATGTCTCTTGCAATACTCTGATTTAAGGCTAACTTAGAAACTAGACCACTTTTTTGTTTTCAATCTTCATAAACCGCAAGCTATTGGATGGGATTTATCAGAGTAGATATCTCTCGTCGGGAATGGAAAATACATGTTGGTATACTGCCCTTACCTAAGCCGAGGGCAGAGGGCACTCATCAACTTGGCACTCTCTTCCACTGGATTTAGATGTAGCCTGAGAAGCCCTCTTAGCATGGTGGGCCAGGCAGCTGCCATCCATTGGAGCTGAGCCGCTGAGCTTCTTATTCCTGGATGTGTTCAAGCAGAGACTGGATGCCCACCAGTCACTCAAGTTATAGTGGGAATTTCTGCATTGAGTAGAAGGTTTGGGACATCAATAGTTCCCAAGCATGGCTGGACCACAGAATCTTCTGGTGGCATTCAGAAAGGTGTTCATTTATTTATTTTTAAATTGGGATTTCTGAGGTCCAGCCAAGGCCTGCTGAATCAGAATCTCTGAGGGTGCAACCCAGGAAACTCTCATTAGTAAACTGTCCTGAGCTGATTACGATGCAACAGGCCCATAACCTATTGCTTGAGAACTGGACCAAATGACTGCGAAGGTCACTTCTGAATTAGAAATCTGAATTTCCTAGCTCACCACAGCCCAGCACCAGGGACTTGATACAAATGTATCATAGGGCAGAGAGTTTCTAAATCACAGTAAAAACAATTAGCCAGAACAGGTGAAAGCACCAACTAGCCTGCCATCCGCATATTAGTGGCAAGTTAGACGCCCCACGTTAGCTGTGTTCTTGGCGATATTAGTGTTACAAGCCCTCATGTATTGTATTTTATACTTCGGAGAGCTGGAAGAGAGTACTAATTACATGCAAGTTTTCCAAGATTTCAGCTGGGAGTATTTCACATGCAAGTTAATTGTTCTTTGGGGGTTTTACCACTGGTTTATCCAATTAACGTGGAGTTTGCCTATATATCATGGTTTTGCTTACAGAAGGGAAACCGTATTATTCACTTGGATAAAATGGGGCTTTTTGAAACGAGCCTGAGAGCTTCTGGAATGCCTACACCACTGTGTTCACCTGCTGCCTTCTGAGCTGGAATGAGGTTTGTTCTGCAGGGGAACTGCAGAAGTTGCTGATGAAACACAGTGATTAAAAAAGAGGGCAAGCAGATGTGCTTCCCAAGGCTTTTCCCTTACTTTCATCTCTGAAAACTTGGCAATGGAACTTAGATCAAGTGCAGGAGTGGTACTAACGATCCTTCCATTGATGTTATATATTATCCATTCACAACTTGTGTTTTCAACTCATCCCAGAAGAGTCTCTGCAGTAGGTATTATTATACCCATTCATTTTACAGGTCTCTGTGTACCCAGTATTTGCCCCTGTTTGTCCTACTCTTTTTAGAGAACTTCAGACATTGGTGTACAGTATTTTTTTAAATTGGCTCCACTGTTTCCCAGAGATAGTAGTGGTTATGGTTGGTGTGACCTTGAAGTTGAGGCCTTGAGGTTAAGACGGGGTGTCAGTCTCATCTCTGCTTGGCTGTAGTCAGGGTTGTGCATCTGCCTCAGTTCCTTTCCTCTTTGGAAGCTCTTGACATTCAACATGGTGTTGGCGTTGGGAAGGGTTCAAAGTCAGAAGTTCACAGGTCAGAGCTGGGTATCCCTCTGTTCTACCATAGTCCACCATCTAAGCACACAATCAAGGATAGAACTGAGGGCTGTTACCAGGTTGGAAACCAGGGTGACAGTGAGGGGTCACCGAGAGCTGTAGGCCAGGGAGCGAGCCGATGGAGAAGCGCAGGTTACTACCAGCTTCTCAGGACAAGAACGTGTGATTGTTGCTAAGGAGTCAACCAGTGTTTCTCGTGGTGGGATTCCTTCTCGCCTGAGGGTTTTTGCTGGGTAAGTATCACTCAGCACCTGATCCCTCCAGTGGGGTCCAGGTGAGGGTGTACAGTGTGAAGCCACTGAGAGGGAGAAGTGGAGTTGCCGATGGGATCAGCCCCAGGAGCCTCAAGCTGTGTCTTGATTAATTCCTCTTAGGAAGGGTCCACTTCATTGCCCACTGAGCGCCATTCTCAAATCATATTCAGTTGTCTAGATCTCATAGCTACAGATATCTGTGACTCTGCAGGTTGGGTATTAAGGTATCAGTGGGTATGAGTGGAGGTCTTGAATGATGTGATGATAAGCTCTGTTGTTCAGCCCCACACCCACCCTCTAGTCCAGTTTGCCATGCTGGAGCTAGGACTCAGCCACATCACATTTTTTTGGTCAACTGGCTTTATGCTAGGCTTTACCAGTTGGGTTACTGCAGGGAGATTGGACACCTGCAGGAGGAGTGCTGAGGCATGTGTGTTCCTCCCGGTTTTCCTGTCGTTCCAGTCAATGTCATGCTTTTCTTCCTGGGCCTCCAGTGGAGCCCAGAGAAACTCTCCTGAAAGCTGGCATCAGTATAGGAACACTCATGCTCAGCTAGAGCACAGAACTGGATACTTGAACTTCTGTGGTACCTCTTGCAGTATAGCACTCCTGGATCTCAGACACTTTCATATGGGCCACAGACACACCCAGGACACTGGGATCAGTTGGGACATGTTAGGGGCTCTCAGCAGCGCTAGTGGCATGAACGTGATCAAACCCTCTAAGCCTGGTCCTTCCCTTGTTGGTAAGTGGAACCACCGTCACTCAATTATGAAAGCCATTAACTTGGGGGGTTAATCTTATCCCCTGCCTTTCCCTCTTGCTCTATCTGTGAACCATCAGCAAGTAATTCTAACATACACAAACATATAAATATGTTCATGTCTGTCCACTAATGGCCGTCTCTACTCCCACCATCCTGCTGGAGTCACAGTGCTGGGAATGACCCTCCCAGGTTGAGATGATCACGTTTTCTCTTGGGTCCTCAGGGTCCCTTGTACCCAGCCTCCATAGAAGCCCGAGTTACACTGAATGACGCTCGTTTGTTTCTACTTCTGGCTCTGCATTTGTGCTTCTTGGTCCCATCTCTGGCTCTGTCCATATGATAGAAGGGAGAACATTGCTGTGTGTGTCTCTTTGTGACTTGCTTTATGCGCAGGGCATAAACAATCCTATTTTACTAATTCCTCTGGGTCCTGCGCAATGTCTGGTGCACGGTGAGGGCTGGATCAGTGTCTGAGGGGTTTGATGCAATGAAGCAGAAGTTGGCCTGCCCTGCTGCTGAAAATTGCAGAAGGCCAGAGGAGGTGGGGTCCCCTGTGAGCTACTCTGCAGAGGTCGGTCCTTAGGGAAAGAGAGGCACAGCCCACTCATCCTTAGATGAGGATGTATGGAAGCTCCTCTTACATGTTGGTCTCATCCAAGTTTGGTTATGAGCCTTGATTATTGACCTGTTGGTGTCGGGTGACCTTACAGGAATGAGCCACCCAGATTTCCCTTAGCACCAGGCCCCCCTGTAGAGAGTAGTTGCTTAACTATTTTGAGCCCTTGAGAGACCTCAGATAATAGAAAAGTTCTCATCCTTCCTGGGCTTCAGCTATATTTGTGAATTCTTTAATGTTGAATTGCCGTTTATATTGATGACATATAAATTGCACATTCATCCTTAACATCCAGAAATGGGACAAGAAAGGGAAAGCCCAGATAGCATGTAAGGCTGGTTAAATTTTCTTTCAGAGAATGTTTTGTCCTTATTTAACTAAGTAACAATCCTAATGGCTGGTGTTACTTCCCTTCTGGAGCCTGGAAGACTGGAGGTTTTCACTCAGAGGATGACAGGCAGCAAAGACTGTTTGTGGTTGCCTGCTGTTTGAGAAGTCACCACTGAGAACTTGGTGATTGCCAGCGAGTACCAGCTGTTCATTATCAGACTGACTGAAAGCCAGCTTTCACTGTGTGACTGCCAAAGGGAGGGACAGACAGGCAGACAAAGAGAGGGACACAGCAAGGAAGGATGCTTTGTCCCTCCTCATGAAGGTTTTCTTGCATTTGGCAAGGAGCAGGTCTGCTGGTGGCTGAGATAGCCCTAGATACACTTTTTGTTGGTGCTGGTCTTTACCCACAACTTTGGAATAATTCAAGCTACTGACTCCAGAGAATTGGCTGGAAAAAGCCAACTACAGAGTTAATTTGGGAGACTCTGTTCTCGCCGTGGCCAAGACAGCTGATTGTGTAATGAGCTAATGCTGTTGAAAAGTAGCGCTCCTTATATAGTCAAACATTTAATTCACACTCCCTACCAAGCAAAACTTAGCAGTGCATTCTCTCCTTGGTCCACCGTGCCCAGTAGGACTTTGGTGGTGTACCTTGGCACTCAGAGATCCCTGTGGTCTTAAGTGTCCAGCGGTGATTAGAATTTAGAAGGACACAGTTAACCCCAAAATAGCAAAAAGGTGGGCCCCATGGGCTAAACTGTTAATAGTTAATCATAAAAGAAATAATTTTAATGTGCTCATTGGACATCTTAAAATTCTGGAAAAGGCACGGATTACTAGAACTGTGCGACAGTCTAAGAATTAGATGGAAAGCCTAAGGAAGGCTTATCTGTTTTGTCCACAACCTTTCACCCAGTGCCTCTCAACCAGGAACAGTCCCACTCCACCACCCACCCCCCCAGAAGCATTTGGAAATGTGCGTATGTTCAGGTGTGTATGTGTGTGTGAGTCCCAGTGACTGGGGGACATTACTGACCTTTACTAGGTGAGACCACAGATGCTAAGTGTCCTACAATTCCTAGGACAGTCCAAGAAAACAAAGAATTGTTTTATCTAAAAATGCTACCCAATTGAGAACATGAGACACCTTATAAAATTGCAAATATTGTACTAAAATGAAATACAAGCCCCATTCATGCTTTCCTGATAAATTCAAACCTATAAAGTAACAAACAGATATTCAGAAGGCAGCACCCCTTATTCCTGGCAATTGCTGTACCGAAATCTGCCTGAAGCCTGAGTCTGATACCGATCAGAGTTCTTGGCCTTCAGCAATCAATAGAAATTGATAAGAGGCCAGTCAAAAAATTCAGCCAAGTCTTTTGCGGGGCTCCAGCGGCCACAGGAGGGAGGGAGCAAAAACAAGAGACAGGTTCACTTGCTCGCTCCCTGAAGTGGGGGCAGGCTGGTTCCTTACATGGGGGTAGGGTAGGGGTGTGTCCAGGGGCCGGGCTGGAGGCATGGCTTAGGTGGTCTGCCCACCCCTTTGGTGACATTGTGTGCAGGGGGCGTGTGCAGTACCCTGCTTTTGCTCCCAGCTCTTCAGAAGTGGCAGTTGGATTTTTTTGATCTTTTTGTATCTTCTTGTCCCGTAATTTGCCCCAACTGTGCATGCATACTGTTATTTTTAGTCCCTTACAGTTTCTTTGTATTTTGTTGCTCAAGGAGATGTTTGTCCAGGTGCAAGCATTGCAGCACCTGGTCCCAGGTTCCAGCCTGTCTCATGACCATGCCTTATTTAACTCTGTTGTGCCCCATAGGGTATAGGGTGTGCCTGGCACATAGTAGGCACTCCGTAAGTGTTTAATGAAGTACTGAACAGGTAAATAAGTTCATCAAGGCATCTCCAGTTTGGTCAAAAGGCCAGAACTGTGGGACTATAACAGTTTTTGAAGACCAGATGGCTCTGAACCATAGTAATGGTGAACAAGGTGTTAATGGGTGGAATGGGCTTTGGCTTGTCTCCCAGCTTTCAAATTTTCACACCGTGTTCGGCAAAATAATGCTCCCATTTTAGGATTTCCACATCCTAATCCCTGGGACTTGTATGTTTTTTTATGTGGCAGAAGGAAGTTTACTGATATAATTAAGAATTCTGAGATGAGGAGATTATCCTGGATTTTTTGGGAGGTCCCACAGTAATCACAAGTGTCTTTATAAGAGGAAGGCAGGAGGCTCAGAATCAGAGAGAGATTTGAAGATGCTTGTGCTCCTGGCTTTGACGATGGAGGAGCAAGGGGCCTGGAGCCAAGGAATGCAGGCAGCCTGTAGCAGCTGGAAAAGGGGTGGAAACAGATTCCCTCCTAAAGCCTCCAGAAGAAATGCAGCCTTACCAACCTGTTGAGACATCTGAACTCTAGAATTGTAAGATAATGCATTTGCATTGTTTTAAGGCAATACGTGTGTGGTAATTATTTTACAGCAGCAAGAAGGCACTAATACACATGTGAAGAAACGTGAGTTCCAGAATACGTGGGTAATTTAGGTCATGCAATGGGTTAATCCCAGCAGCAGCAAACACCCAGGTCTGCCGGTGATCATGACCAAGCTTTTTTTCTGTATCATCATAGTGCTTTTTGTTTTTTTTGTATCATTGAGAAAGAGTTGAGAGCAATCCATTCTGGAGAGAGTTGAGAGCTCTCAGCGTTCATAAGCCAATCTTCATAATGATCGTGCCTGCGAGACAGAGTTCCTCAGAGCTCTGCTCTGCGTCAGATATTATCATGCTAACCTGGTGGATGGGCCACGGGCCACAGTCAGCCGGGGCACAACCCAGTGTGCAGGAGTATTTAAGCACAGGTCTGGGTGAAGATACCTGCTTGTTTATTTAGAGGCTTAGTTTGCGTCTAGCTTTATTGAACAATTAACGTCATTGTCTGCCTGAGCGAGGGAATTTCAATTAAATGTCTTCTCCCTATCTGACTTTCTCTTGTTCTTCCTACGAGCATCGGCTGCAGGCAGAACATCCCTGGGACCTTGGCACTGAGTGGCATTGGCAAGACAGAGCCCATGGAACCATTTGATGCACATCTGCAGTTGTCACGCCATGTTCTGGCCTTCCAGTCAAAGGAGTTTGGAGTTCAGTACAGCCCCCAGCCCTACCTGTGCCCTGTGGACCACTACACGAGTCTGCAAGGGGTGTTCTTGATAGAATTTGAGTTTTAGAAAATGTTATGTTTTGTGAGTTTGGCCTTAGGGTGCCAAGAGAGATTTTCAAAGATTAATAGTAGAAAGTGTTCTTGGTATTACTAATCTGTCCCTTTCTGCTGTTTCCCCATCTCTGTGTATCAGGAATTTGGGGGGGCTGATTCAACAGAGATTGGAAGTTACAATGGCTTGATAACAAAGGAATTTGTTTTTTAGTTTTTTTCCCCAAGAAACAGAAGCACGGGGGTGGAGAGTTCCGGGTCGGCTGGCAGCTCACCTCATCTTCAGGAAGCTGAGTTCCTTCTATTTTCCTTTCTTATCATCCTTAGTGCATGGTTTCCATCTTCAAGGTCACCTCGTGACCCAAGGTGGTGGTTAGAGGTCCAGCCCTCTCATTCACATCCCAGGATGAGGCAGGAATAAAAGCAGATGGGCAAAACATTGCCCCAGCTCTCCATCCCTATTTAAGGAATAGTCCTGGGAGTCCTGCCCAGTACTTTCCACATCCTTCTGTTATCAGAACTCAGCCATGTGGCTGCACCAGGCTGCAAGGAAGGCTGAGTTCCATACTGAGGAAGAAGGGGAGAATCCATAGTGGTTAGGTGGCCTGGTATCTCGACCATTCCTTTTATGCCTGCACCCACGCCATGTGGTAGAGTTCAGACTCCTCCCTATGACTGTATGTATCTCCCTCCTTCCACGGAAAAGCCTGAAGGTTTAACAGAACCACTCTTACCATGCCAGCACCCCAGTGAAGAATGGGGAGAAGCGAGTTCCTCAGATATTGTTGGTGCTGGATTCATATAGCTGTGAACAGGCCCTGCCAAACTATGCCTGAGCCCTGCACTCCTGGAAACCAGCCAAGGAGGGTTAAAGGAAATCCCTTCACCCTTTGTGTTTTGGAGAAATGCTTACTGCAAAGGACCACCCTTCTCCACATGCCTTAGATAAGGCCCACAGCTGCCCCCCCACCCCCGCTTGTTTACCAATGACAAAGCCAGACCCAGACTCTCCAAATTCTCATTCTTTGTCCCACAAAGGATTAGCTGAACTGTTTTATCCACACTGATCCATTGGAACAAAATGCTTGTTACCCAAACTTTGGTTAAGCTCCCCTCCTTCCTCCACACCCTGGCCTTTGGCCCACGCTCAGCCCGCGCCAGCAGATGCCCCTCCTGAGAACAGGCTGGCCTCCACATGAGACCTTCTTTGATTGACTATCCAATCACGCCACCTTTTCATCTCACTCGCCCACATCTGGTCTTTCTAGGCTTACTTACCCTTCTCTATAAAAGAAAACCCTTTCTGCCTGAGTCTGAGCTGTGTGCAGATTTTATGGACAGCGTTCCTCTATTTCAATAGCCCCCCCCCCATATTTGGCAATAATCCTTTTGAATAAAAGTCTCTCCTTACTAAGTCCAGATTTGCTTTTACTTGACAACCTCTAAATATAAGGGCATTGGACAGGCCTCTTGAGGACATTTGTGAATGAGGAGGCTGTGGGCAGATTTCTCTTCTCCATCATTTCCAGAAAGAGCTGAATCCCTGCTGTCCCGTGCAGACAGTGTTCCCCTATGACTCTTCCTAAGGCCCCACAGAAGTGGGAGGGAAAGTCAGCATGAGGACCCCAGTGGCCTCTACAGTTATAAATAGCTATAACCGTAGAGCCGGCAGTTCCACAGAGCTGCTGCTGCCTGGTATAAAGTGTTAGTTGTCAAAATGATTGGGAGACCCTGGGTAAAGCAAGGTTAAACAGGTTTCTTCACTGTGGGTTTTTCATAGGCACTTTGTGGAACTCTCAAGAATAGGATATAGGGCTTCCCTGGTGGCGCAGTGGTTGAGAGTCCGCCTGCCGATGCAGGGGACACGGGTTCGTGCCCCGGTCCGAGAAGATCCCACATGCCGCGGAGCGGCTGGGCCTGTGATCCATGGCCGCTGAGCCTGCGCGTCCGGAGCCTGTGCTCCGCAACGGGAGAGGCCACAACAGTGAGAGGCCCGCGTACCGCAAAAAAAAAAAAAAAAAAAAAAAAAGAATAGGATTTAGTACACGCAGCTTCCCCCAATTCTTTGACTGTGCGATGCTTTTATTTGCCAAACACCTAGAAATATGTGGAACGGTTTGGGAAATGCTGCTGTAAAGCCTTTCACATCTTCTCCTGTGATTGTCTAATGCACCGTGCACCAGATAAGCTTTGCCTTTGAGCTGTTTGTGGCGAGAGGGATTGATGCCTTGGAGCCCGTGGCTGATGTTACAGGTTGGAGTCAGACGTATTTGAGTGTCAGGCATCCTCTCCTTAAGCAGGAGGTGTGCTAAGTAGCCTTTATCCTGGGGGAAATGCAGTAAATGGGTCAGATTTCCCAACAGGAAGATGCTGTGTTTAAGACACATTTGATTTACTGCAGCTTCTGCTGTGACCTTGGCTTTCCAGTTTGCAAGTAATGTCACCAGGGTATCTGACTAACGCACGGTTGTGAATTTTTCATGGCAAGACATGTATTTGTGCTATTGGTCTCCTGGGCAAGCAAAAAAGCATGGCACGTCAAGAGCAACATAAACTGTTAGGTAAATCTTTATCCCCCCAGACCTCCCTGCAAAGTTCCATTACTCGTGTCCCACTCAACCGTTCATTCATTTACAAACATTTATTGAGCAGCTTCCATTTGTAAGTACTGTGGGAGATACGAGGATGTATAAACCAGCCTGGGGACCTGAGTGTTGGGGCAGCAGGTGTGAACATTCTGAGAAGTAAAAGAGCTTCGCGTGGGGCTCCCTCTTTGGAGTGAGTATTCAGGCGTCTCAAGAGCCTGCACTGAACATGCTTAGCCTGTAAAAATAAGCCTTTCAGTCCTGTAAGACTCCCCTCTAGGGGCACCCCGTGGGAGCAAAGGCCAGGTGTCTCGTTGGGTTCAAATCCCAGCTGTGTCACCTTAAGCAAGTCTCCTAAAGCTTCTGGACCTCCTCCCGTTTTCTGTGAAAGAGGGGAATTGAAACAGATAGTTCTTAATGTTTCTGCAGCTCCAAAACAGTACACACACACACACACACACACACACACACACACACACACACATATACATATACACATAGATATGTGTACACACACATTAGGGATATGATGTAATAGACATACAGACATGTAGGTGTACGTATATACATATACACACATGTAAACATACACATGTAAACATACACATGGACATGGTCGAGGGCTAAATTGCTCCCAGCTGGAGTGTGTAGGTGAGACTTGGGGTTGTAGGAAGATGAGCCTTTATGTGGGCTTTAAAAGAAACCCAAGGTTGGTTTGGAAGAGGTTATCTGCCTGGTGGCACACAGCTGGGAAGTGAGAGCGCCACCTCGAGGCCGCTCTGCCCTTCTGTTGCCCCAACGTGATATTTGTTTGGCTGAGACTGGAATTGCGCTCCACACGCTGCTAGTGGAGAAAAGTTAAGATTCACCTCATCCGTCAGCCAAGAGAGCAGACCTCCTGGTCCCCTGTGTACCGTTGTCCCTGTCACTGTTGGGTGTCCTCCAACTCCCAATATGAATTTCAGACAGCTTTTTTTTTTTTTCCTGGCTTCTACAAGCATCTGGAGAAGAAGACTCTCGGCTGGTTTACAGCACCTCGTTCAGACCCGTTAACTGTCTTCTTGCCCTAACCAGCCCTTGCCAATAATAGTTGTGTCGAATTCAAATGGTGTGAAAGACCTCGGATGTTTGAGAGGTAATTTCTCCCTGTGAAATTGCACTCTCTCTCACCCTCAGGGTTTCTGCATCAATCTCTCTCTCTTTCCCTCTCTCTCTCTCTCTCTCCCCCCTCCCTCTTTTCATACTGAGGTGGTACTATTTGCTTGTTTTGTTTTTTTCCCCTTCCCTCAGGAATATAAACTTGAATTGTTTTGTATAGAAAATCAAATTTTTGAATTACAAAAAAAGAAGAGAAAGATCTATTTACTCCTTCAGAATGAAGACAAATGTACAACTTGTGATATAATGCATCAATTTGAGTAGTAAATACAGAAACCAGAAATGATATTTATACAGAGGAAAGGAATCAATATATCACATGAGCACAGAGAACAGTAAAGATGAAGGAGGCAGCCTGGGTTAGGAAACTGATCCGTTAAACGTGGAGCCAAGGCCGTTCCCGCCCAGGGACGTGGTGGGTGGATTACGTGATGGAAACGGAGAGCTCTGGGGTTTGTGCTTCTGCTCTGCACCACCAACCACTCAGCTGCTTCAGGGCATGGGATTCAGCTCTGTGAAACTCACTTCTTCGCTTCTTTGGACAAAGCGTTGTCCATTTTTTGGTAATTCCCTGGTGGTCCAGTGGTTAGGACTCAGTGCTTTCACGGCCGTGGCCCAGGTTCAGTTCCTGGTCAGGGAACTAAGACCCTTCAAGCCGTGCAGTGCAAGCGAACAAACAAACAAAAATGTCGTCTACTTAAAAAAAAAAAAAAAAAACAAGTAGTAATACCTATAATTTATCCAGTACTTGCATACGAATTTTACATATATTTAATCTAATCTTTACCCCAGTCTTATGAAGTGGGTACTATGATGGTCATTACTAGTTTATGGATGGTGAAAATGCACAGAGAAGTGGAGTAACTTGTCCAAAGTCACACAGCAAATAAGTAACACAGCCTGGATTCAAGGCAGGCTATTTGGTGCCATGGTGCATTCTCGTAACCGTGATGCTGCACTGCTTCTCCTCATTCCTGGGAGGGTCGCTGGGTCTGTCACTGTGGTAGAGCCCCTGATGGGCATGTGCTTAGTCGAGACATTAGGGACATCTCCATGTGTATCAGTGGGGCAGGTCCCTGAACCTTATAGGAAGGTGATCATTAGGGCCACCATGAAGCAGCTGCTCCACATCTGCTCTGTAGTCTAGCATTGATTGGGCTTGGATGCCAGGTTAGCTAGAAACTGAGGTTTGAATACGCTCAGGAGGACATGCAGCCCATCTACTAAGCCGTGCCTGCTCTGATGACTGCGTGGCAGGGGCTGAAGGCACCTGACGATTCAGAGCATATTTTAAGTTGGGGGTTGCTTAGTGTCCTTGAAAGGAAGGGAACAGTATTGTAGGGCTTTGGTGGGAATTGTTTTACTTGGGTCCCAGGCCCTGAGAAGGACAAGGGCTGAGGTCCTCTGCTGGTGGCGGAAGCACTTCGTCTTCTCACCCAGAGGGAACTAGCCCCACTGTCAAGCCCCGGAGGAGGGTGGAGGGTGGACTCTGCCTGCAGGTGAGTGGGCTTCTCCCTGTTTTCCTACGCTGACCCTCGCCAGCTACTACCTTTCAGACCCTGCTGCCCTGGCCTTCCAGCCTTGTCTGGTCCCTGCCATCGGCTTTTGCCACTTTCACCTTTGACGCCTGCCTCACCCCTCCAGCCCTGCTGGGCACCCTGGACTCTTGGACACCTGTCACATCTGTTCTTCCCTGTTGAAGCCCTTATGCTGGGCTGACACCAGATTGCTTATATGAAACGAGTGGAAGTTCTTGTTTCAGATCCCCCCACCTTCCCTCCCAGGTGGTGCTTCTGGCCTCCCATTTCCAGATGTCACATTCCGTCTTCCCGATCCTTCTCTCTCCATACGGATGGAACCATCCTGTGCCACATCCCCTTTGGGAAGACATACACGTGCCTTCCAAGGGGACAGTTTCTAAAGAAAAAAGAATGTCTGTACTAATAGAAGAGACCTTGGGATGATTCTACAGTGGCTGATACGTTGTGGGTCTGTGTCCAGCGCCTCAGCTGGTTTATTGTTGGACTTTGGGGCCCTGTAGGAGGGCTGTGTGTTAGGATTCCTTAACCTTCGACCATGCATCTACACATGCCTGATACATCTACAGAGCGTTTATTTCATTGAGTTTCATTGCACATCTGTTTATCTTTCTCATCAGATGATGAACTCCTTGAAGGGTGGGATTACATCTTCAGATCTCTGCAGGGCAGAGATAGCAGGGTATCTTGCCCTTAGCAAATGCTCAGTAAAATAGATTAATGTTGAATTTTGTAAACTAGTGGAATGTCAGCTAGCAGTGAAAAGATGACATGTCCCTGGCAGGCCAGTGCAGCACATGGACAGCCCTCTCCTGCAGAAAGAGAGGGGTCTTGTGTGATGGAGTGGTCCAAGAAGCTGACATGAGCACATCCATGAAAGCAGAGGCAAGGGCATCACAGGCAGGAGGAATAGTGTTCATGAACACACCGAGGAAGGGACCAGTGCACCAAGTGTAAAGGGAGGTGAGCTGTGGGTGAAACAGATGGGCTGGAGCAGATCCAATGGGATCACTGAAAATATGTTTGACTGTAAAGTTTAGGGCTAGATTTTGAAGAGCCTTAAATTTAAGCTTATTTATAGATGATAATTAAACTTTTAAAGTATGAAAGTGATAAAAGGAGTATTTTTTAGGAAGTTGGGTGGAGGGATGAATAAATAAATGGACAGCCTCTATTTTTTTCCAGATCAAAGCCTTTTCTTGAAAAAATTCCAGCTCATCACTCCTCTTTGTTTCTTTGTCTGTCCGTCGATTTGTCTCTGGAAAGGAGTCTGGTTCCTGCAACCCCGAGGGAGGGTATAAGACAAGCGATAGAACTGAAGGCAGATGGGGAGTAGCTCATGAGAGTGAACACTTTTAGGGAATCCAAGCCTTCCTGCTGTCTGTCATCAGAAGCTTCCCAGTGGGAGCGCCATGAGGATGCTTCTGAACTCAGGCCAGCACGGGGGATCTGGGACGATGGCCCTGTAGCCTTGTGCTCATTGAGAAAGACAGTCTGATCTTGACCTTTTGGGGTTTACAATCTCTTCCAGTTTTTTTCCAGGAAGTGGGGGCAGTGGGGTGGGGAGGAATCACAGAGTCTCTAATCAGAAAGTGGCAACGGCACCACCCAGTGATGACTGTCACTTGCTGGGCAGGCTGTTTTGGTTGCATCAGCCTAGGGAGACATCCCAGCCAGGCAGTTGTTTCCCTTGGTGATGGTGGTAGCGGGAGAGTCAGCCATTCCCACATGTGGCAAATGTATGGTTTGGAGCAAAAATCAGGATGAATACGTTGGAAGCCTCTTTGCCTTGAGAAATGAATTCCTATTTCCTGTTGGGCCAGCCCAGGTTGGATACGAGTCCTTTTAAGGGAGCCCTCAGTTTCTCTATTGTAAAATTCATGTAACAGTAAAACTCACCATGTCAGGATCTGGAGGGAATGGAAGGAATTAATACAGTTGAAGTTTTTAGAGCAGTGCCTGGCACATAGTATGTGCTCAGTAAACATCAGTTGTCATCATTGTTGTCACTTTTCTGGAGTAGACCACCAAGAGGTTGAAATTAGTTTCAGAGATCTTTTTTTTTTTTCCAAAAGGCTGGTTTTATCTGTTTCTGAAAAGAAAATCTACTTTGAAAACATCTTAACCCTCCAGTTTATTCTAGTGGCTTGAAGTGGGTATAGAATTTCTGGATGAGGTGACAAGCAGTGCTCAGAGGATTGGTAGCACTACACACGATATTCCGCGCATTTCCAGCCCAGGGATCTCACATTATATAATGATGCAGTATTGCTAAGTCGTATTATCGTATGATTGTATGCGGTTATTGTGGCTCTGGCTCAGAGGGTGCATGCCACCTGCTGTACTTGCATTGTCTCATTTTATCCCTTTGGCAACACTATCAGTACGATTAACCGCATCTTCCACCTGCGGAAACTGAAGCAGGAAGAGTTAAATAATTTGCCAAAGGGCACACGGCTAGCAAGGGAGCACATCCAAGACTGAAATGTGGGCAGCCTAGGACTACAGCCTTATCTGCTACATGGCAGCTCTTAGGTGCCCTTCCCTTTCAAGTGACACAGAGGAACTCACATCATAAAGGGAAGCATGGGGCTCCCTCTCTTCCTGTCCACCCTCTCCTGGGGTCTGGGGGCGGACGCAGTGTACAGAGTGGGACTCGCTCTCTTATTGCCTTAAATGGGTCCTGGGATGTCCAGCTCCCTGTGTGTACTCATGCTGTTCTCGGGCTTAGGTGAGCTGCCTCGATATTACCTGGCTTTGGACGCTACCACCTCCACAGAGCCCTCTGTGGCGCTTCCAGAATGAAAGCACTCACCTCTTGCTTTGTGTGGCCCTCCTCTGAACACTGGTTCTGGCATCTTCGCCTTCCACTTGATATTTTTCTATTACCATCAGTCATATACGTTTAGCGTCTCTAGCTTTGTGAGAGCAGACGCAGCATGTTACCTTAAGGAGGACCCTGTGATGTGGCTCATGTGACACAGCTATCTAGATGCACAGGGCTCTTATCCTATCCGCTAGTGACTGGACATAGACATCCTTGATGAGAGTCAGATTTCCAAACCTCACTCATCCCTGACGATGACAATCTCTTCATGTTAACTGAGCATTTATTCTCTCCCAGGCCCTGTGCTGAGCACTTGATGTGCGTTATCACATTTATTTCTCCTGATCTCACACTGGGCCTATGAGGCAGATCTGTTCTTAATCGCTTTTTACACAAGGGAAGCAGTTTTCAAGGACATGAAGCTGGTAAGTGGCAAAGCCTGAACTTGAACTCAGAGCTCACAGTGAAGTCAGGCTCTAAGCCCTCCATCTCCGATCACGACCTCAGTCCTCAGCGGTGTGCATTCTGGACTCTCACCAAGCCCCTTGCTCCCTCCCCGAGCCCAGCATATATCTGAGTCTGATGACAGCTCTGAGGGGCTGGTAAGACCAGTAGGGATGGGGTGGAACTGAGGTGTGGATTAAGAGGTGTTACTGAGTTACTCACCCCACAACAGGCCATACGTTGAGAGACGAGATGTTAGGGCCAGGAATAGCACTTTACTCAGAAAGCCAGCCAACTGAGAAGATGATGTCCCAAAGAACCATCTTCCCCAAGTTAGGATTCAGGCTTCTTTTATACTAAAAGGGGACGGGGGTGTGGTTGGTTGTCGCAGACTTCTTGGTGTCAGAATCCTTTGTTCTTGCAGCTGTCTATGTAGGTCAGATCAGGTCAGGTCATGTCAGGATGTTCCTATAAACCTCCAACAAAACAAATGTTATTCTCTGTTCCGCAACTTCTTAACTCTATATGAATAGAAAAGTGGTGCACCTTTAAAGGTCAGAGCCTTGAGAATGGGCTCTCTTGTGTATTTCAGGCTATAGGCAACATTCTTAACTTGTAGCAAAAGCAATAGAATACAGAGGTTAAAGTAAAAAAAACAGACCTAACACGGAGTCAGATTTGTTCTTCCCTATTTTACAGAGAGGCTGATGTGCACAGAACACAGGGAAAAATAAATAGTAAAAAACCTTGTAACTTTAACAACTTGTTCCAGTGGCATCAGTGAGTTGTCAGGACAAAATGGTAGAATCACAGTAGCACCTCCGTTGTAACTGCGTCTCCCGTGGCAGAGCGTAGCAGCCTTCTGTGCAGAAGATGCTCATAAATACTTGCCAAATGAATGACTGCTTTTCTTCTGTTGTGAAGTGGATGGATCCCTGTGTGCCCGGAGAGCCTAATTTTGTAATTAATGAGGCATCAATTAAAATACAACACAGGAATTGGAAGGACCTTTAGAACCCAACTAGTTCAACCATCTTGCTTTGTAGTCACGGTCCGGAGAGTGCTCTGGGACTTGTCGGCAGCAGGGAGCAGGGTGCTACCTCTGATCCCCTTGACATTTCTAGGTGGCCAGCCAGGGACAGAGGGGTTTAGGACTGATTCTGTGCTATTTGTTTGGAGACAGGTGCCAGCTCAAAGGGAGGAAGGACCCAAATGACTCCTTTTCTCCTCCTGTGTTTTTCAGCGCTGCATCCACCCATGCAAATCGCCTCTTGAAATGATGTGTTTTTGCATATGGTGACTTGCGTATCCCCAGCAAGTTGTTTCCATCGTGCCGGTGCCAGAGAAATTGACTCTCTCATCAGCGATGTGCTCGGAACCCACCTCTAGTGCCAGAAAACCCTTTTTATATGTGGGCTCACCATTTAGCTGTCCAAATACAGTATGATTCATCCGGCCTGCTGGGGAGAAGAGAGAAGGCTTGAACCACAAGAAGTGATGACAGTGAAGGGAATTGTTATGTTACCATGTCAATGATTGCCCTATAAGATTCAAGTATGAATTAAGCCGTGAACTGGCTCCCACCAACAGAGGCATAATGATACCCAGCCAGCCTTGGAATTCTGTTGAGATCCTGATCTGCAGTCCTTTTCTGGGGAAATGGCAGCTTACTTTATAAGCAGAAGGGCTACACGGGGCCTTTCTGAAACATTTCCCTACAGCCCAGAATTTAAAGTCTCGCTGGTACTAAACAAAACATTAGACTATGAAGTTATGAGAAAGGCTTCAATGCCACAGGCAGAAATCAGTCTAGTTTCATTGCTCTTGTCAGCCTTTGGGGTCTAACGTGAGTCATTGCTTAAGATCTTAGAAGTGAGGGATGCCTTCTGAGTTAAACTTTAATATAGATACATAATAGATCAGAGCAGAACAGGGCAAAGTCACCTTAAAGAGGCAGTGAGAACAGACAGCCACCTTATTATAGCAATTCACATATTCAAAGAAAGACCTTGGCAGTTGGGAGAATCCCTGTAGAAAATCAGGTCCCCTCATGGGGTGGGGGGACCCTTAGCAGAGGTCTTTTAAGTGTTTGTAGTGCTGGATACATAGGCACCACCAGCACGGAATGGATGGGAAAGTTGTGGTTAACCACTGGTCCCATTACCAAGGCCAACTCTTCTTTAATAGGAGGATCTCAAACATTCAGCCCATCGAATGAATTCTTCTTGCTTTGCTTATACGCTCCTCAAACCCTCTTCATGGCAGTTATAAATTTTCTCACTGTAAATTGAGAAACCACTATTTGGCTTTAGACATTAGACCTGTAAGCTTGGTTAATGCTGAGTTTGCCCCTGAGCAAGGAATCTGTTCTATGTGAATTAATAATACCACATTTCTGGGCAGGGCAGAGGCAAAATCCTGGATGGTGGGGGATTAAACAAGATCTGGACAGCCTCGTCATGAGGACACTTCAGGAAGGAGAGCCGTCCCAGCTTCCATGGGGTAGGACATCTTCCAAGTTCATTCCATTGAGGCTTTCTGCGATGTTGCCTGATAGAAATTCACCCTTAGATATTCTTTGAAGGGGCGGCTGTGATGAAATGTATGTGAAAATGCTAAGTGACGTATACATTGATGTATGGACATGAATTAAGACTGTTCCATGCAGTCTGGAGATGGATAAAGGCGAAGACTGGAAACAGGGGCGAGGCTGCCACTTCAGAGAGGAGTTTCATCCTGGACGTATGTATTCATTCCTAGAGGCAGTTCTCCATCATTTAATTTCCCCTTGACAGACAAGAGAGACTTAAAAGAGGAAACTGCAAACTCTAAATTCTATGGTTCTACGGTTCCATTCGGTGGCACGTGGTGAAAAGTCAGAAGAGCATAATACACTCTGCTCTAACCTAGACCAGAAGAAAACGGTCCTCTGTGCTCTGCAAGCACCCTTCCTGCCCAGCAGCCACTTCAGCTGTCCAGCGCTACCACCCCTCTGTGGTTTCAGTATGGCCCCTGCATGCCCCCTCCCTGTCTACTTTCCTGGCCACATTCCAGGTAGGAAGAAGGAAGAAGAGTGGGATGAGATGGTGTGTTCCAGCTGAGTGAGTCCCCTTAAGGAACTTTCCAGAAAGTTCCATTCAACACATATCTCATTGGCCAGAATGATGTTACATGGTGACCTTTATCTGCAAGAAATTCTGGGAAAAAAAAAAAAAAATATATATATATATGTACAGTTGATTTACAATGTTGTGTTAGTTTTTGGTGTACAGCAAAGTGATTCAGTTATATATATTCTTTTTCATATTCTTCTCCATTATGGTTTATTATAAGATATTGAGTATAGTTCCCTGTGCTATACAATAGGACCTTGTAGTTTATCCATTCTATATATGATAGTTTGCATCTGCTAGTCCCGAACTCCCAATCCATCCCTCCCCTGCTGCCCCTCCCCCTTGGCAACCAAAAGCCTGTTCTCTGTCTGTGAGTCTGTTTCTCTTTCGTAGATAAGTTCATTTGTGTCATATTTTAGATTCCGCATATAAGTGATATCATATGGTATTTGTCTTTCTCTTTCTGACTGACTTCACTTAGTAGGACAATCTCTAGGTCCATCCATGGTGCTGCAGATGGCATTATTTCATTCTTTTTTTATAGCTGAGTAATATTGCATTTTATATATGTGCCACATCTTTAGCCATTCACCTGTCAATGGACATTTAGGTTGCTTCCTTGTCTTGACTATTGTAAATAGTGCTGCTATGAACATAGGGGTGCGTGTATCCTTTTGAATTAGAGTTTTCTGCAGATATATATCCAGGAGTGGGATTGCTGGTTCATATGGCAACTCTGTTTTTAGTTTTTCTGAGGAAACTCCATACTGTTCTCCCTAGTGGTTGCACCAATTGACGTTCCTACCAACGTTGGAGGGTTCCCTTTTCTCCACAGCCTCTCCAGGGAAGGGCATATATGTTTAAAAGATGAGCACAATTAGCTGGGTTTCTGATGGAAAGGAAGACAGGGAGAATGAAGAAGGGCTGATGACTGGCCATCTCTGGCATGGCTACCAAGCTAGAAACCTGGGACTCCATTCGGACTCCTCTATCCTCTCACCTTTCCATTCAACCAACCAACAATTCACGCCAACACACCAACAGCTCACTCCCACATCTCCCCTCCTATCCATTCCTCCTGTGCTTGCCTTAGTTCAGGCCCCTCTGTGTTTCACCCAAACTGCTATATTATAGAAGAATTTCCGCTGGTTCCACAGCACTCAGTCTCATCTTCACGTCAGCGCTCCTCCGTTCTTAGCCCTTGCACGGCTCCCCATTGCCGTCTGAGAGAAGAGCACACTTCTCATGCACAGGTTTCCTCATGAGCTGTACTTTGTCCATGTCTCCAGCTTTATGTCCTTCCTTCTACCCTTACCCATTTCACTTCCCCTGTGGTACCGAGGACTGTGTGCTCTTCATCAACTCTGACAGTTCTCTTTCTCCCACATCCCACATCTGATCCATCCATATAGCCTCCACCTTCAACGTACATGCAAGATATGACCCCCTCCCAATAGTAACTGTTGAATGAATGAGTGAATAGATGCTGGAAACATGGTCAGTGTTCCATAAATACTGATTTCCCTAAAGGTAACATGATGCATGTCCATGGTGGGGATAGTAATAACGGCTTTTTTTTTTTTATGTTTTAGTGCCAGGTGTGGCACATATATTATTTCCAATCCTCATAATCACCCTTCAAAGTAGATTTTTAAAAAACTGATACTAAAAATAGCATCATAATAGTTACTACTTCTTTAATGCAGACACCACACTGAGCCCTTGACATGTAATACCTGGTTCAATTCTCACCACACTCCTAGGAGGCAAGTTCTTTTCTTAGCCCTCCTTCTCCAGATGAGGAAACTGAAGCTAAGTGAGGTTCAGTGACTTGTCCAAAGTCACAGATGGGTTGGGCATTGCTTCTAATTTGCTCTCAGCATAATCATCTGTTGGATGGGGGCTGCAAAAATGTTGCTCATGGTTTTTCAGGCTTCTGCTACGAGGCAGGCATTTGGGGATCTTCAGTGATCCTTTAAGGTTTTGATGGACTTATCATGTCTTTTTTTCCTGTAGTTTTATATTTTCCCTGTAAACAATTAAAGCCTTAGTGAGTACCAGCCTTGGGAAGGAGACAAAGATATTTGTGCTAATTATCTTAAATAATAATGTCTAGATGTTTCTTTTCAGGTCATCATCTTTTTCTGCTCCCTGAGGGAGAGAGTACAGGGCATAATTACAACAGTGAACACTGGAGTCAGACTGTCTGGTTTCAAATCTTGGTTCTAGTTTCGTGACCTTGGACCCGTTACTTACCTTCTCTGTGTCTCAGTCTCCTCAGACACAGTGTGAAGGGGATGATAGTACTTCTCTCCTAGGGTTGCTGTAAGGACAGAATTTTCGGTGGCTGTGACAGTGCCTGGCACGTAGAAAGCAGTGTGTAAATGTGAACCGCTAGACATATTGATAGTAAGGTATTTCTGACCTCACCTGGTCTGGCCTCTATCAGAAGCTGTAGAGTGAATGTGGAGATTAAGATGGATTGTTTGTCCATTTCTCAGCATCAGAGGGAGACCTTGGGGCCTCTGTTGTGTTCATTGTTCGTTTCAGCATCTTGACGGCTTCCCTAAAATGGGTCGGGATCTGTATCAAGGTCGTGAACCTTTGTGGTTTGTCCCTCAGAATCCACTCCTTTCTCTTCTTCTGGCACGAGTAGCCAGAACTTTCTTGGGGAACTTGTTAAAAATGCAGATTCTTAGACCCCACCCAGGCCTACTGCGTCAGAAATTCTGGGGGTGCGGCCCAGAAATCTTTATGTTCTTACCAGGTTTTCCAGGTGATTTGATGCACACCGAAGTCTTAGAACCACTGAGCTGAGGCCTTGCTACTCCAAGTGTGGTTGCTCAGACCAGTGGCTTCATCATGACCTAGGAACTTGTTAAAAATGCAGAATCCCAGTCCCTTTCCCAGACAGACTGAATAAGAGCCTGAATTTTAATAATATCTCCAGGTGGGTCACAGGGACATTAACGTTTGAACACACTGGTGTTGGGCACTGGTTCTGAAATGTGGCTGAAAATTGGAGTTACCTGTAGAGTTTAAAAATCAACTGCCAACTAGGGCTCATTCTTAGAGATTCTGGTGTGATCTGGGGACGAGCCTAAGTAATGGGATTTTTTTTCTTTTAACTCTTCAGGTGACTCTCACAGGTAGCAAAGTTTGAGACCCTCTGACCTAGGGCAGGGCTCTCAAAGTGTGGTCCCTGGTCCAGCAGCGCCTGTCTCACTTGCCAACTTGTTAGGAACGGAAATTCCTGGGCCTCACCCCAGACCTCCTGAATCAGACACTGTTGGATCGGGGCCCAGAAATCCATGTTTTATCCAGCCTTTCAGGTGATGCTGCTGTAAGCTGAAGTTTGAGAAGCATGATCTAGGGCCCAGGAGCCTCGTGTAGAGCTGACAGGTGATAGTAGGAGTGGGGGGAGATCACAAGGGCGACGAACCATTCCTGTTTGCCAGAGACTGAAAGAATTCCCAGGAAACAGGACTTTCAGTGCTAAAATCGGGACAGTCATGGACAAATTGGGATGGTTGGTAACCCTAGACCATGGAAGATTCTATTTTTATGGAAGTGTCACATAGTCCATTCCATTGGCTAAAAATCAGTCATTGGCCACAGCTTACTACAAGGAAGGCTGACAAATGTGGACTGGCTGGGGGCCCAAGGGAAAGAGGAAAGTTTTAGCCAGTCTCTGACCCAGCTCCTAATCACTCCGTAATGATCTCATCCTTTAAGTATGTACCGGGGATGCCAAAGTTTAAAGATGCCTCGGAAAAGTGCTTGTTGAGAAAGGATAGGCTCCTGCTCTCTGGGGTGCGCTCGCTGCTGACTTTTCTCTGCCAGGGCTCAGGCTGTGACATCAGCATCTGGCATTAGCAGTTCAACAGGAAGGAAAGAAAGAAAGAAAAAAAAAAAAAACCCAAAGCTTCCCCAGCAAGTCTGCTCCCTGTTTGCAGGAGGGCTGCAGCTGGGATGTGATGGAGTGAACATATGGCTTTAGGGAGGCCCATTTGGTTCACTTAGCAGAGTTCTGTGGCCTGTGAATGTTCAACACATTTTAACATTAAAGTCGTCAGGCAGCTGGCCCGATTCTGCCTCCCTCCCCGTGCTAGTTCTGAGGCTGGCTGTGCGGAAACAGAGGCTGAGGGCAGAGGATCTCCGGTGAGGGTGATGGGCAGGAACAGAGCAAGGCCCTTTCTGAATGCATCACCCACTCCAGAGCATCTCAATTCAGGCTTTATGCAAATGTCATGTCATTTGCTGAGGCAGGGAGGTTGCACTGCTTTGAATAGGAAAACCAGCCCTCTTTGGTCAGGGGGCTTTTTGAGGCAGAAAGAAATTAAGATGCGTGCCAGGCAAGCCTTGGCCTGCAATGAGGGAGAAAAGACAAGCTCTGGAATACTTTGGAGCAGGACTTGCAGCTGGAAATGCAGTTGGATCTCTCTGGTTGGCAAGGTTTTAGGAAAGAGTCATTTTTATCTCCCTACGTAAAGCCCCCAAGCATCCTAATCTTTCTGACCTGTAGACAAGGAGGCATCGTGGGTGGTGGACAGAGCACTGTACAAGGACCACGAAGACATAGGCTCCAGCTCTTGCCCCCGCCCTCACTGGTTGTGAATGGCAGCTCAGGTGTCACAGGGGCTGCTTAAGCCCTCTGAGTTACCAGGACTTAGGCAGGGGCCACTGAGGGGGAGATGGGGCGTAGTGAGGGTCAGATTCCTGGAAGGATGCAGAGGGGCCCTAAACACAAAAAAGCAGTTTCCAGATGTCAGCAGAGCAGGGGGAGTGTGTTCACTTACATACAAAGTGTAAGGGCCGGAAGGTGTGTGTGTGGGGGGGCGGGGGCGGGGGAGTGGAAAAGTCCTCGCCAGAGTTCGATGAAATTGACACACCGTATTCTCACATAGGAGGCCCTTTCCAAGGACCGCAGTTCTCTACCTGGATAGATGTACTTTGATCTTTCTGAAAAGATCTTTTCTCTTAGGTACTTTTAGGTAAGGTATTTCTTACTTTTTTCCAAATGTGAAATAGAAATATCTTTGTCTTTTTCTTTCTCTTTTTTCTTCCCATCTATATTAGTTTCCTGTGGCTGCTGTTATAAATTACGACAAATCTGGCAGCTTAAAGCAACACAAATTTATTCTCCTCCAGTTATAGGGGCCAGAAGTCCAAAGTCAGTCTCACTGGGCTAAAGGCAAGCTGTGGGCAGGGCTGGTCCTGCTGCTCTCTTTAGGGAAGAATTCATTTCCGTGCCTCTTCTACTTCCCGTGTCTGGCTGCATTCCTTGGCTCTCGACCCCTCCCTTGAATCACTCCAGCCTCTTGCTTCCAACCTCACATCCCTTCTTTCCTCCTTTGACCTCCCTGCCTCCTGTTTTTTTTTTTAATTTATTTAATTTATTTATTTTTGGCTGCGTTGCATCTTCGTTGCTGCACGCAGGCTTTCTCTAGCTGCGGCAAGCGGGGACTACTCTTCATTGTGGTGCGCGGGCTTCTCATTGCTGTGGCTTCTCTTGTTGCAGAGCACGAGCTCTAGGCATGCGTGGACTTCAGTAGTTGTCGCGCACGGGCTCAGTAGTTGTGACTCGTGGGCTCTAGAGCGCAGGCTCAGTAGTTGTGACGCATGAGCTTAGTTGCTCCATGGCCTGTGGGATCTTCCTGGACCAGGGCTCGAACCCACGTCCCTGCATTGGCAGGTGGATTCTTAACCACTGTGCCATTAGGGAAGCCTGCCTCCTTCTTATAAGCACCTTGTGATCACATTGGACTCACCTGGATAGTCCAGGAGCATCTCTCATCTCAAGACCACTAACTTAATCACATCTTCAAGTCCCCTTTGCCGTAGAAGGTAACACTCACAGGTTCTGGGGATTAGGATGTGGGTAAGTTTGGGGAGGCATTATTCAGCCTACCACACCATCCTTCTTTCTTTTCATTCACAAATGCTTTATTGAAGACTGTTTATGTGTCAGGTCCGTGCCTGATGCTGGGGCTATGGGGATGAGCAGAAACAGACATGGTCCCTGCCACGTGAGCTTACTCCAGAGGGGAAGACAGGCCTGATTCCAAGAGTCACACAAGTCAGTGTAGAATCACATGATGTAGTAATGGTCCATGGAGCTCTGAGACTGTGTAACAGAGGAATTTGCTTGATCTGGGCTGAGGAGGGTGTGTAAGAGATAGTCAACTGGTTTCTAACGGATTTATGGAAGGCCACAAAGACCAGGCTAGAAATTTTGGTCTTTTTCCCAAGAACAAAGGGGTGTCATTGGAATGTTTTAGGCAGGAGAACGGTATGACCAGATTTGTATTTAAAAGCTCACAGCAGGGCTTCCCTGGTGGCGCAGTGGTTGAGAGTCCGCCTGCTGATTCAGGGGCCGTGGGTTCATGCCCCGGTCCGGGAGGATCCCACGTGCTGCAGAGCGGCTGGGCCCGTGAGCCATGGCCGCTGAGCCTGCGCGTCCGTAGCCTGTGCTCCACAGCAGGAGAGGCCACAACAGTGAGGGGCCTGCGTACTGCCAAAAAAAAAAAAAGAAGAAAAAAACAAAACTCAGTAATAAAAGCTCACAGCAGATACTGTGTGGAGAATAGGTTGGAGGTGGCTATTGCATCCATCCTGGTGAGAGTGGCCTGGGTGAACTGTTGATTCTGGGCATGTGGACATCTGGTGCCTGAGAGAAATTTGGTCTCACTCTTTCCCTCTCTCTCTTATTCTCTTTCTCAATGATCTATTATCCTAAGGTTGGTTTGTAGAAGAAGATTATTATAAGATTGCACACAGTGGTGCACTTTAAGTAATATTAGCTAATTTAATTTAATATGAACTAAGACCTCTGTGGCAACTAAGAGGATGGCTGGGCACAGACAGCTTAATCCCCAACAGAGGGTCCCAGCTGTAGCATCTATAGACGAAGCCCAGGAATGCCATGATGTAGAGCTGGTCTGGAAAAGAGTCGTCCAGTAGCCTGCATTGTTCAGAAGAGCTGAAAACCTCAGGTGGAAGTGCGGGCTGTGGGAGAATGAAGTTGTCTAACATGATTTCCCGGAGCACACGACAGCTAATGAACACATATGACTACCTAGGCATCATGTTCAACATCAGCATCATTTGAATGGAAAGTCCAATAGGTGTGAAGGGTAGATCCCGGGAGTGGACAGTCATGAGACAGAGCCAATATGATGGGCATTATCGACGCCCAAAGCATAGAAGGTATAGATGAGAGAAAAGGAGACCTTTATTCAAATATTGACAGGGTTGCCACATGGAAGGAGGAATAGAATTATTCTGTGTAACACCAGAGGATAACCTAAGACAAACGGATGAACATAATAAGATTTTAGGTCAAAAGAAGGAAGAACATTCTAAAAACTAAAGCTATCTAATAATAGGATGATTCAGGGGAAAGTCTTCAGAGAGAAACCAGATCATCTGTCAGAGTTATTAATTCAGATAATAAGGCTCCTACTGTATACCAAGCACTGTTGGGGATATAGAGGTGAGGAAGGCATGGTTCTTGTCCTTTGGTAGGTAATTTTGGAAGTTAAAGCAGACCTCTGGCCCTAATAAAGGAAGAGTATTTTACAGTAGAAGTATTTCAACAAGGCACTCTGAGGCCTTGGAGGAGTGGCAATTGAGTTAGCTTGACTTGGGGTTCAGGACAGATCGATGAAAGATGGACACTGAGAATGGCCCTGAGCATTAGAAGGTGCTTGGGAATGGACATTCCTTGGGGGAAAGCAGGTCAGCAAAAGCCTGTGGCTGGGAAAATGCAGGATGTGGTTAACACACTGTGAACTGTCTTCTATAGACAAGGACCAGGAAAACACAGGAAGACAGCATAGCGAGGGCCTGCGTGTAGCATGTGAGGGGCTATAGCAAACCTGCCTTGTTTGATTCCCCCATCCTGCCATGCTAGTCTTCTGGAAAGGGCTGTCTTTTGACAGTTAAGTCATAATAGCAACATGTAATAAATAAAAGCAAAGATGTGTCTTCTCCAAGAGGCAGACTGTCTCCCAGGCCAGATTGAGACCTGATTGATTTTGTTAGCCGTCTAAATAAAGAGTCGCCCTTTAGCCAGTCACGAAAGCATGATGGGTGGGTCGCTGAGCAAACACAGGCAAGACTCCTGTGGGCACAGTTCCGTGGAAAGGGGCCTTGACCCAAAGATGAGATGGATCTGTTTTTGATGGCATGGACAGCCTTGCCGTGGAGACGATCACTCAGCTTATGGGAACCCGATGTCTAAAAACATACTGATCATAAAACAAGCAACCCCAGGTTCGGCATCCATGCTCCAAAGCGTCTGCAGATGATTTGGGGTCCCTAACCGTTTTCCTACAGGGAACTGAAGTTCAGGCCTGTCCAGCGTCTCATCAGCTAGATGGTTACTATGTTTTTCATGCATTCGCTTCATTTCATCAGAATGAATATAATACGTGGTCAGAGGGAGGCTCTGACGACCAGATCCTGCGCTGTAATGAATCCCCTGAGGCTCTGTCACTCTTTGGCCTCTTGGTGGCCACGTGGATGGACTCTTTCTAGTGACGGCAACCTCCCCTCAGGGCCATCTGTGCCAGTCATTTGATTGTTTGCTCTGGACCCATGACCTGCCCTTCTCTCACTCTGTAATGTAACAGTGCTGCAGTTCCCAGGGAACCATCATGTGGCTTCTAGCTGGGCTCAGCCAGTAGGGGGCACCAGTGGGAGATTGGAGGACAGAGGACAGGATAGGCCAGGGCAGCCGCTGTTGCTCCTCCGTCACGCATCTCTTCCGCCCCCGTCACAGGTCCACCGTGGTTCCAGTTTCCGTCAATGGACCCAATTCCTGGGTTCTAACACCTCTGCCTCTTCCCTTTACCTCCAGCCCTGGGTGGTGGTGATGGGGGAGGGTAGTGCTTCCTGCTCTGACAATCTCTTAGTTGTTTCACTGTCCCGTCTTGATGTCTTAGTTCTTCCATGCCCTTTGTAATCGATTCCTTGTGTAAAATTCCTTTTTAAAATATTACTGGGAGTGTCCTCTGTTTTCCTGATCGGGCCCTGACTAAATCAACTTCCTCTCAATCTCCTAGGTTGTCTACCCTGTGGACCCTCAAATACTAGCTTGAAAGGTTCAGGATTTAACCCATGAGCCCATTCTTCTCATTTGAAAGCATGAAATAACCATTGTACATTTCCTTGGGTCATCAATTTTCTCTGCAGATTTAAGACAAACAAAATACCTGTGATTTTTTAATACGAAAACAAACAAGATATATTGTGCAAAAGTCGTATGATTTTAAGATAAACATGGCGACATCGAAGTGTTTGTGCACTTGTAAGAAGACAATGAATGCCCTTTCGGGTTTGAAGTACTTTGGAGGAAAAGTGTTAAAAGCCCTGCCTTAGACCAGGGCTTGGAAAACTTTTTCTCTAAAGGGCCAGATAGTAAATATTTTATGCTTTGCAGGCCATACGGTCTCCGTTGCAACTATACAAATCTGCCATGAAGCACAAAAACGGCCATAGACCCTATATACATGAATGACAATGCATGTGTGCTAATAAAACTTTATTACAAAAACAGGCGGCACACTGGACCTCCCCCAACCCTTGTACAAAGTAATAGCAGTGGTGGGGTTAAAGGCAGTTAGAGATTCCTAGCAGATAATTACCTGATTGAACCTGTGATGTGGGAATATTGATAGCAGTGAACATGGTTACTTGGAGGCAGGAGATAGTTAAACAACCATCCTGATGGTCACGTCAAGAGGTCTTGGCACATCTCAACCAGGTACAGACAGTCAGTTTGGGATAGCTGTCGATTCTATCCAGAATCTAGGGTAGATTCTTACCACCCTAATCGTCACTCCAGTGTTCCCTCCTCTCTATGAATTTTGGGAGCCCTTAGGCCATTATCACTCCATTCCTTTTCCCATGGTCCCGGCAGTTTTTTGCCTGCACCACCTGTTACCTCATTCTGTTCTCTGATGCACCACGTGGAAGAAAGCTGGGCTCTGAGCCACTGCCCTTCCTGTTCAATCAGTAGAGCGGCTCCAGGGCTTCTCTTCCCATTTCCAGTGACTGTCACATTCCACACGGGGCATCCCTGAATGAATGCAACTAATTAGTATTTGCAAAGTGATTCCTGTGGCTGAGGTGAGAGCCACCCAGAAGGGCCAGGTATAATCACTGTTATATCTGTGGTTTACATAATTCCTGGTCCACCCTGGAATGATTTTTTAAGCCTTGGTAATTGGTGAATTACAGTGTGAGTGCTGAAAACCAGCTGCGGTTTTAAGTGCCTCGTACGTTTCTGTAGGTGGTATAGTACTGGGCGTAAATGTTGACGGATGTGTTAGGAAAATTACAGTTCAGGTTCGTGTGCAGCTGCTTTGAGGGAATATTGGACATTTCCAAACAGATGCGCAATCAGCACTTAGATGATTTAAAAAGTCATCTGATCAATATTTATGCCTGGGTAAGAAAAGATATTCCTTGTACTTCTGTGATCTGAGTGAGATCAGAACATCAATCTGTAATAAGCTCTGGGGCTAGAAGTTCAAAGACCCAGAAGCAGCTAAGCAGAAGTCATGGTGTTTTACACCTGGTAGGTGCTTGATAAGATCTGTGACCAGCTGAATGAATGAATGAATGAATGATGCTACTGAGCCCCTATCTATTCCCAAAGTCTCTTACTTGAGAAAGAATTTTTTCACTGAGGATCATTAGACACCAGTGAAGCTCCTTCACTGACTGGATGTTCCCAGATGACCTATTCCAACAGCTCGATGCCTCTGTCAGAGGTCCACTCGCCTGGCTTGTTGGGGAGTAAGTCCTCAGCTACTATTATCTGCCTAATGAAAGTGAAGTCTCTGGGAGACTTCAGAGCAGAGGAACCCAATGTGTGTTTGCTCCCCTATGAGCCAGGCAATGTGCTGGGCTCATCACAGAAGAGCTCCTGTAACCTCCCAATAGTGCTGTGAGTCATAACATTTCATAGCTGGGAAGTGGATGCTTAGAAGGTGAAGTGACATTGCCACAATTAGGCAGCAAGTAAGTGACAGAGCTGAGGATGGACACCCAGGTGTCTGCCTCTCTACGCCAGATACTTGCCATTTTCCAGGGACGGCAAAACCAGCAGCCTCTATATAGTGGTCCGTGGATGGATTTTTCGGAATAGAGATTTTTTTTCAAACTGAATTTGCATGCCCTTTGGAGGGGTGTGCATTCTGCACTTCCCCTACAGCTCGCTCTCCCTGTTATTTTACAAAGGCTAGTTTCCCACATCTGTCTTATCTGTCCGGCCCCGGAGGTATCTGAGTTTGCACCTCCTGTGGAAGATGACATGCAGGCTCTGGTTTTCCCTCCAGGGGTCACAGGGACCTTGCCTCCTGCGCCGTCCTTGCGCTCCAAGGAAGGAATTCTTATATTCTCTTCTGGTCATTTCTGACACTTCTCTCATAGGCCAAAAGGTCTAACATCACCATGAGCGGTGGGTAGGGTCTGTAACCATCGGCACTCCATATTTGCTAGAGAAAAATGATCACCCCTCGAACTAAGTGGGTATGCTGCTCCGTCCAGTGTGTGGCAGGGGCTGCTGTGCCAAGATATCCATCAGGGCAAGAAATAAAACACGTGTTCAAGGGAAGCCAACCGATCCAAGGGGGGAGGCGGGGGGCTGAGGGTCGAGGTAGGGGCCAGGGACATGACAAGGGTGAAAAAAGGATGGTGATGGGTATGACTTGAAAAGACACAGAGAGGCAATGAGCCTGAGCTTCCAGCTGGGCTGTGCCAGGCAGCTGGGCTGCTGCCAGCCTGTCCCCTGCCCTCTCCCTCAGTCCTCCCTCAGGGCAGGGAGGTTGGTGCCCAGAGCTTTGACAGGTGCAGGAGAGGGGCAAGCAATGCTGGAGCTGGAGGAGAGAGCTGGTACTTTTTTTTTGGCTCATTGGCAGTCAACACATGATGAGTCTTGAGCTTAATGAGTAAGGCAGACTAGCACTTCTCGTGGAACTAAAAGCCATTCATGGGCTCCCTCCTCTTGAAGGGACCCATCAAAAGGCAGCAGTGGGCAATGGGAACAAATGGTAGGCCCTCTTGTCTTCTTGTCCTTGGATGTTTCTTCCCCCAGCGTTGCATTTTTTTTTTTGCCTGCATTAGCAGCGTGCCTCCAGTGAAGCCGTCGTGGAGATAATCAGCTTTGTTCTCTATGCAGACATTCTGGCTTAGGGCTGAACATGGACTAATGCCCATAGCGGCAAAGAACAATGATGACATTCATGAGTCAGCGTTAGTTCGGTACTGCTGCTGTCAAGGCTGATTATTTGTTGCTTTTAAGAGAGATGCTTTGCCTGCAGCAAAACCGCCAGCACCCACAGGTAAAGGCAATGCATGTGAATTTGCCCCGGTGTGTCTGAAGTCTGCATCTTGCACTTCTTGGCAGTCTAGGCAGTAAGACTGGGAGGGACTCAACTGCAACGCAGCCATCTGCTGGCGAGGCAGGTGCCCAGCCCTGCCTGGATTAGCAGCGGCATGTACCTTCCTGCTCTGTCTCAGCCGCACCAAGAAAGCTGTTCAGAGTTGAGGCAGAGAACAAACTGGTCTGGAGTCTGCAGGTTCTCAGTTCTGGGAGGGACCATTCAGGAGGCATCCAGCAGCACCAATAGGGAGAATCATTCCTGACCTTGCAGAACAGAGTTTTTACTGGTGCAGTCTTTCTAAGAACAATTTTGCACCATGTGTCAGATGCATTCACAATTTCGGGACCCTTTGCTCCTTTAGTCTAATGTCTACTAGGTAGAAAAATTCAGAGCTCCTTGGAAGGTATGGTGAGAGGCAGGGACTGAATAAGGCTCAGTGTCCTTCTTGGTGAAACTGACCTCTTGCTTCTCACAAGCAGAAGCTGTTGGAAGCACGGCCAACCCTTTGACATGGGTGCCTCATGAGAACTCCCTGTAGCAAAAAATAAAAAGAATTATTTGTCCAAGTTGGGCTTCAAAGAGAGCTTTAGCAATTTGATTTTATAATTGTTCGTCCTGGTTATGGACAACCTCTGGTATCACACATTCAATAGATGAAATAAGTATTCATCGCAACTGCCTTTTCAGTACTCTATTCAAGTTAGAAAAACGAAGATAGCGGCAAAAATCAATATAACTTGTTCCATTTCAATAGATGCCCCAGAACAGCATGTTCATCTATGGATGTGCGTACACTCGGCTGTGTTCACGAACGTCTCCCTTTTGCAGAGTGAAACACTGAGGCAGAAGAATGTCAATTGGTTCCTGGGGGCCCAGAGCAAGCAAAAGAACATCGGAAAACATATGGAAATCAAGGCCTCCTCTGCTCCATCTCCTGGCCAGCAGCTGTTAGGAGTTTACATTCTGTAGGGCCTGGAGAAACTTGAGCAATTAAAAACAAAAGCCTTCTATCCATCCGTAGCATTCCCCGGGCCTAGCTGGGTTTGCAGCTTGTAATGTGTTATTTATTTTTGGTTTTAATTGCTGGCAGTCCCAGAAACATTAGTGTTATATATAGTGCTGGGCTCAGCAGGAGTAATTAAAAGGCGGGGGCCCTCATGGTTGGTAGTAAAATACCAAGTGCAGGCTGTTTAAGAAAAATGTGCCATTGATTCGCCATCAGCAAAACACAGGGTGGTAGGAAAGGGACAGAGGAGTGATGCCAGGCAGAAAAATCACCCGGAACAGAAAAGGTTTATACACAGGCCAATGTGTACTGAGTTTTAGGAAAAATGTAACTGATTCGGATCAACCTTCTAAGCAGCACCCTAGCTAGAAAGAACCAATGTGTATTGAATGCAGTGCCGGCACTTAAATCTGCATAGTTTCATTTAACACTCATGACACCTCTCCAGGCTGGTATTCCCATTCTTCTCCATCTTCATTACATAGGGCACAAAACCAGGGACAGCTCTACCATACTCAAAAAGAAAACACAGCACAGCATTTTTATGGACCCTCTCTGGGAGATGGATCATGGGTGAATTTTTTTTTTCTTCTGCTTTTGCTCTGATGCTTTGGGAGAGAGATGGGCAGAGAGAAGGGACCAAGACAGTAAGGGTGACAGAAGAACAGGAGCTTGCGTAGAGATCTAGAAAGAAGGGGGGAAGAACTGGTAGACACGCTAAATATATTGCCTCATACGATTAGTACTCGTTTTCACAAATGTGGAGAATGAGGCTCACAGAGTTTAAAAGGAGCTTTCTATAGCATGTGAAATGTGATCCCGTTTACGTACCAATAATGCGTATATTCATACGAACATATGTGATACAGTCCTGTTTATGCAAAACCCGACTCCCAGCACTAAAGCCAAGTAGGAGGGGCTGACGCATGTCCCTCACTTAGAAGTATTTTGTGGCTTCCCACAGCTTTATTTTGAACAATTTTCAACCACACAGGAATGTTGAGAGCACGTAGTAGAACAGTTCGCCGTGTCTGTTATTATAAAAGACCTTCCTTAGATAAACACAATAATAATATTTACATGCTAAGCATCGCATGGAGCAGGTACTTGTCTTCGTGCACTTTGTGCGCTCAGTTCATCCTCCTCCAGACTCTGTGAGGTTACTATTATTATGCTCACTTTATAGGGGAGGTAACTAAGGTACAAATTGCTTAAGAAACTTGCTCAGGCTTTCATGACTAAGAAAGGATGGGGCATGAATTGCAAGGCAGACAGCCTGGTTGCAGAGCAAGGTTCTTGGTCTCCCCACTCTATTGGTTATGAACAATTATTAATGATCTTTCCAGGATCATGAATATTAGCATCTCAGGGAACTGGAAACAGGGCAGCGTGGTGGGCTTGCCCAAGGGTGACAAAGCTCTCCAAGGAAGTCCAGGTAGTGCCCCAGGGAAAGCAATGGGTTAATGATGAGTAGAGGCCCAGGTCATTTTGGAAGCCAGAGGCGTCCTGTCAATGGATTCTTCAGGAGCAAATACACAGGAGAGAGTCTAGGAAGGAGCCAAGAAAGGCCACGATTCCCTGAAACAGAGCCTCTGCTTATAATGGAACAGGTTGTGACCTGTGCGAGGACAACGGCTGAGGGGCGAGTGGGACTGATGTCCACTCTGGGCTCTGTTTGCCAAAGAACCAGATGCTCCCCAAGCTGTGGACCCTTGGAGCTCTCCCTACCCTGAGGAGTACCTTTTCTAATTTGCATAATGGAATTCTACAGACTAGCCCTTGGCCCAGATATACCAAGCAGAGTGCGGTGTTCCCCTGGAACTCACAAAGATGCCCAAGGCCTAGGAATTCTCTCTCCTTGATGTTGGCTCTTTGGCTCAATCCATCTCTAATGGTTGCTTAAGTGCCTGGCCCGGGGCCAGTGATGGGTTCCTAACTAGAGCTGCTGAAACAATGGCTGAGCTAAGGAGAAAGGGACTTAAATTGGCCTGGAATTTAAAAATCTCTATCATACGTTGGGTCTGTCTAGATTTTGGTGGCCCGTGGAAAAAGCCCACATAGCAAGCTTAGAGTCTGCTCTGCCTGGGTTAAATCGACGCCAAGATGTGGAAGGAGGTAAACATTGAGATGTTAGCACCACCTCGGTGCGTCGGCAAAACATGGGTCAAATGTGCAGGCTGTCACGTGCAAGGGCACAGGTCTCCCTGAGAAGCTCGGGAAATAGCTGGGGTACATATTATATGGTAGTCAGAGCATGTCAAAGGCCAGTTGTCCCAACAACTTGGGAGAATGGAGACCAGGATTTTAGAAGGCTGGGTGTACCACCCACTCCTGGCCCGTGAGTTCTGTGTCTCTTTCGTCTTTGTGTCCTTTGCTCCTCTTCTTTTTCCAGCCAGTGTCTAGCAAGGTGCGTGGCACACACGGGGACTCCCTCCATGTTTGCTGCCTGGGCTGCCTGTTGAGTGTTGGTCTGTAGCAGTTCTGGAGGGCTCCATTGAGCTGGGGTCTTCCCTGGGCCAGTCCCAGCAAGTGAGGAACACGGAGAGCATTGCCCACAGCTAAGTCTTTGAGGCTTGTCAGTCTGGGTCCCTTAACAGCCCAGTGGGGAAAAGCAAATGCAATTTCTCCTCTCAGTTTGCCTCAAATGCATTACAAATTGGAATCACTTCATGTCCGAATGCTCATTAGAAAATGTTTCTGAAAGGCAGCGCAGCCCATTAAGGCTCATTCTGAAGAGTGATTTTATGTTCTTCACATTTGTGTCTATATTTGTTGAAGATCAAGTTCAATTTTTGAAATTGCCAGATGTCTTGGCTCAGCTACACATCTAAGCCAGAGCTCTTGGGGGATACCCCGCTCGGTAATAATAAAGTTTCCTTCCCCTTCTGAATGCCTGACATTTTAGCCAAGGGAATCATTATTGCTGCTTAAAAACCAGAATTGCAGATTGAATTAATTTCATCGAAATCATTTTCTGTAAAATGACTGATCTCAGATTTCAGTGAATTTAATTGATCTCAGCTGTTGCATTTGGTGCCCATTGGTAACAGGGTAACTTGCCGGATGTGAATTCCTGGGTTTATCTCTGGAATTCTCTTCTTCTTCCTTCTTCTCCCCTCTCTTCCTCCTCTTCATCATTTTCAATCACAGGCATTTTCATCCTGAGTGGTACATTTTAGACATCTGATCTTTAACACAAACTAACATGGTGTATTATGATCTCCAGTTTGCTAGGGGGAAACTAAAGCAAAGTTAAGAAATGAGGCCAAGTCCTCCTGATGTCCAATAACTCCACACCTCTATTGTAATGGGCCAGGTCAAATCGTCTGAGGCCACGGCCAAGGGGTGTCTGGGGATTAAGCCGGAGCGGGTGGGTGGCTCCTTGGAGTGGCCAGATGCTAATGAAGCCAAGAGGATAAGTGGAAATTGTGTGCAAGAAATAGTTCTGAGGGTCAGAAATTCAGAGACCTAATGCGTGCTCAGGACCCATGTTAAGTGAGGCCCTGGGGAAGCGTTACTGAGCCATGAAAGGTCAAAAGACAAATACAGCACACGAAGGGAGAGGGCTGCAAGGAACAACGGGAGGATATTGCCGTTTGAGGACAGATGTTGGGCTACAATAGTGCTGGGGTGTCCACAGTTCTCTTCTGAGTCCTGGTCTTGATGACGGGTCTGCCTGGGTTAAACATTCTTGCTAGGTGCAGTGGCATCACGATGATAGCATTTAGACTAGAAAGGAGACCTCAGGCCTTTAGGGTTTTGTTTCTATAGAGCGGTCATAAGATACAGTATACGTTACCTGGTCTCCAATATTTCAGTTGGTGGATGCCTTTATTCGCTATTAGCAGTTGGTCAGAGAAATTGCTCCAGGAAGGTAAGCCCAGAAGCCTTTGAATCCAACCAGTCAAATAAACAAACAAACAAATGAACAAGGAAAGGAATAAGCAATATTGCAAGTTTTGTAGCTAACAGGAATTCTAAAGATCGTAGAGCTTAGTTAGACCTTTAGAAATTACTTCTTCCAATTAAGCTCATTTTAACCATCAAAAGTAACAAACCCCAGAGACCCAGTGACACCAGCTGGTTGATGATGCTTCCTGGACCCATGACCAGTTTTCCTGCCTATTTTAGATTTCTTGACTGCTGCCTCTTTTAATGAAGTTTTACCTTTTACCATGTTTACATTCTGATGTAATATACATCCAAACTCTCAGTGGAAATAGTCTTTCGAAGCTCTGTACGTTTGGAACATCATATTTTGCAACTGCCTGTGTTGTAGGGAAAATGATTCTTTATACTCTTTTATTTTTTATCATCTTTATTGGAGTATAATTGTTTCACAATGGTGTGTTAGTTTCTGCTTTATAACAAAGTGAATCATCTATACACATACATATATCCCCATATCTCCTCCGTCTTGTGTCTCCCTCCCATCCTCCCTATCCCACCCCTCTAGGTGGTCACAAAGCACCGAGCTGATCTCCCTGTGCTATGCGGCTGCTTCCCACTAGCTAATCTATTTTACATTTGGTAGTAGAGGCACGGTCTTAAAGAAGGCTGGCCCTTTCCTAGATAGGTGAGCTATGGGTGATTTTCTTAACCTTTAGCCACTGCAAAATAAGGAAACAGTAGTGCCCACATATTAGTATTTGGGGAAGATTTAAATGTAAAACACACGCAAAAGCCCTCGGCTCTGTGTTTAGTACATAATAACAGTTTAAATGTATTGAGTAGTTCATGTTACTCTTTGTTCCCTGGAGAAATTCGAATTTCAGGATTTAAGGTTGTTAGAGAGGATATCCAAAAATTATCTCAAAGTGGTTTCCTGAAGATAAAGACACAGGAACACCTGTTCATGGCTTGCAACCTGCATAACTTGAGCAAATTTCTTATTCTGTTTTCTCAACTATATAACAAGGAAGATGCTTTCTCCATTTCGTGGGAAGTTTTAGTAAGGCCAAAGCTTACCCTAGGTACTCAAAAATTCCCTTCCATCTCCTACCTCCTAAACCTCCCCAAATCACTCCCCAGGTGTTATTTTTTACTTTTATGACCTGGAAATTTCCCCTCCTAGAAATGATTCCAGGACAACCCTGCTGGTCCAGCTCATCATCCCTTGCGTCTTGGGCAGGCCTGGGCGGTTCTCCTCTGGTCTGGCCCAGGACCAACTACTGTGGGGAGACCCAGGAAAGCATTGTTATCCCATTGCTGGACGAGAGTGCGCCTCGGGCCTTGGGTAGATGGGGTAGACAGGGCCGCCCTCACAGGCATGCAAAACGTGTAATCTCACAGGGGCCAGAAAGGGCTTCCACTTGGTTTAAGGCTCTGCTGATGCTGTCTTGAAATCCTTAACAATTTAAAATTTGTATTAAATTCTCAATAATTTTTGAATAAGGGACCCCACATTTTCATTTTTCACTGGGCCCAACAAATTATGTAACCAATCCTGGGGGTAGGCGTGATGTGAAGACGTGGTGAGGCTGGATTTATTGATCGCTCCATGCTTGAATAGCCTAGGCCTGAGGACAGGATTTGTTGGTGGATCGGGCGTTGAGAGGAAGGATGCTTTGGAATCCACAGCAGAGGATGTGCCTTGGTGGCCCTAGCAGGAAACACTGGCCTGATTGTTCTTTTATAGGGACTTATTTCTTTGGAGCCGAGACTCAGGGGATCAGAGGTCCTCTTGGAAGGGGCTTGTAGAAAACATGGAAGGAGGCAGATTCTTCAGCCATGAGGACAGCTGGGTGTTAATAACACCTGGCCCCATGCTCTTGGGAGCAACTGAAAATATTTCCCTTAGGAAGATTTGATTATGGCCAACCCAGGCACAAAGCAGCTTCCCAGATTAGGGCCCCCATGGTTTCTTGAACCTGGACAGGTTACAGATCTAAGGCTTATCACAGGAGCCAAGGGAGCTTGGCCATGAGCCAGGTTTGGGATGCTGATGGGGACTCTAGGAGTCTTGCACACTGCAGCCCTTCATACTCCAAATTCCTGTTGCACATGGGTCTGTGAGCCTGGGAGGACTCCCTGGGCCCATTGGGCATGTTGAGTCATCATCTGTAAATACTCTGCGAGGCTGCGTTTACTGATCACTCCCTCTTTGAATGGCCCAAGGAGATGACAGGTTCCTGTCTTTCCTCAACAAGGCAGCTCCTGGGAGGCAGTTCCTCCTTCCTTGATGTGACTTGTCTGCCATTGATCTCACTCCTGCAGCCACTATCGGCAAACTACATCTTTCCCTCCTGTTCGAGAGTCTTAGCCTTGGAGCAAGATGCTGTTATGAGAGAGCTATTGCAGAGATAGATCTTTATGTCTGAAAGCATGGTGTACTTAAATGCAATCAGCTATGCCAACCAGATGGATCTTTCAAATCGTATTTGTTGGAGGGGGCATGTGTGTGTACGCAGAATGATGTTCCCTTGACAAGTGGCTTTAGTGAAATTTCTTTATTGAGTTATTTAACCTGGCATATTTAAAATATATAGTTTCATTTACAAGAAAAATGAATTTATATTCCCTTCCTTGAGAAACCTTTTATTATTGCATGGGATAAAAATCCATCTGTATAGCAGAGTGTGGTGACAAAAGGATTACTAATGGACAAAAAGGGGTCTTTACCAGGATTTCTCAGCAGCTGGGCTTTGCAATGAAGTGAGGATAAAGAAATAATACTAATTACACAAGTATGCCACAGATATACATATTTGTGTCTGTGACGGGGGGTTAACCAAGCAACACAGAACTCAGAGATTAAAGCAGTTTGGTCTGTGGTCTTTTCGACCACTTGATATGTGTTTTCCTGTGTGGCGGACGTAAATCTAACCACACGAATTCAGATGTAGAAGAAATAGCATCCTTTCACATTCCGTAACTCAGGGTAATATCTGATTTGAACCCCTTGCTCTGTCAAGCTGGCAGAAAATTTAATTGCCATTGCTGTGGGCCAACTGGTGGGTTTTATGGAGCTCTAAGGCATGGCAGGTGGCCGCGGGGTTTTGGCCATTGGCCCCCGTGTGTTACTTCTCAGAGGTCCCTTGTCCCTGCCCTCATGGTCTCCCTAAATTGTGGCTCCCTCTGCAGCCCTCCACTCTACTCAGGGCTGGGAATTCTGCAAAGGCGCCAGAATCAGGGCCTAAGGACCAGTCCATCCTGCTGCCTCTCCAAGTTTCGGCTGCATCCCTAGCAGGACTGCTGAAGCTCAGGACCTGGCTTCCAGTCCAGGCCCCTCACACTTCTCTCTTCCTCCTCAGCCTGGGGGAAGTGTCCTTTCTCTAGCTTTCGACCCTTGAGAGACTTCTGCTTTCCCCTGCTCCAGGACCCCACAGCATTTCCTCAAGGTTTGATCAGTCTTTTACACAATAAAAACGATCCTTGGACTGCCCGTGACTTGTTTCTGCCCTGGCTCTAGGAATTACAGAGTTTAGCTACCAGTTTGGATAGGAAGAAAAAGAGATGAGGGAATCTAGGGAAAACACATAAATTATCCACACATTTCTGTTCTCATTTTATATGTACATGGCCTCCCCTAATCCTGTTTCTCCCATGGTTTTTCCCCACCTCAGTTAATGGCCACTTCATTCTTTCATGGGCTTTGCGAAAAGAAAAGCTCTTTCTCTGTACCTTTGCAAAATCCTGTTGGCTTGACCTTCAAAATGCAGCCAGAATTCACCCAGTTCTTCCCAGTTACCCTGCTGTCATCCAAGTCACCAGCGTTTCTTACAGGGTCATTTTATTAGCCTCCTAAATGGTCTCCCAGCTTCCATTTCTGCTCCCCAGCAATCTGTCCTCAACACAGCAGCTGGAGTGGCCCAGATGAGACCGAACTCAGATCACATTATGCTTTGCCCAGCGCTCCAGCGGCTCGTTGGCTCATTCGGGGTGGAAGCTGGAATGGTCAGACTGGCGTCTGAAGCTCTGCGTGAAGTGGCCCCGCCACCTCTCTGTCCCTCTCCTCCTGCTCCCCTCTTTCCTCACTCTACCCCATCCCAGGCACTGTGCCCTTGGCAATGGCGAGTCCCTTGGCCTGGAATGCGCTCCCTCCAGATGGCCACACCACCCTCACCTCCTTCAGGTCTCTGCTGTCTCTGTCATGCTAGTTAAATAGCAGTGTGCCCCCAGCCTTATTTTTATTTTTCTCCAGGTTCCTCACCATCATCTGATATATGGCATGTCCTACTTGCTTATTTGCTTCACGTCTGCCTCTTCCTACTATAATGGAAACTCTGGGAGGGTAAAGACTTGCTATTTTGTTCACTGTGGATTCTCTAAAACTCAGGACGTTGCCCGGCACATGACAGGAGCCGACAGATAATCGTTGACTGGTTGACTGACTGACTGACTATTTGTACAGAGATACAGTATTTTCTGCCTCTGTGTTTTACAAAAACTCCATCATACCACAGCAGTGTTTCTACAACTTGCTGTTTTTTTCTGTTTAATAATAGATTTTGATGGTCTTTCCATGACAGTACATAAAGAAACACACCGTTTTCTTTTAATGGCTGCAGTAGGATTCCACAGTACAGCTATAACAAAATGTGTTCAACCAGTCTCCTACTGACGGACTCGTTTGCAATTTTTCTCCATTACTAACAATGCAGACTTTTTGTGCATTCAGAATATTTCTCTAGGATAAACACCCAGAAGTAGAATTGCTTGGGGAAAGAAGTGAAGCAAATTTTGACAACCTCATTTGCATTTCTACGCTGTTTCCCCTCCTAGGTGAGAATGTTTATCATCCCGTACTTTCTTCCTCCCTGCTTTTTTTTTTTTTTTAATCCCTTACCCTGGGTAGGAAGAAAATTTCAATACTTTGCTGGTGGCAGTACAACAGGTGAGAACACACTATTTTCAGCCGCTATATACATGTGAGCCATGGGTTGGAGTTTTTGCAGAATCAGCTGGGATGGATTTTCTCCTTCTCGCCACTCCTTTGGCATTTAAAATCTGTACTGCCCAAATTGGGGCTTGATTGTACATTCTCTCATATTGTTCCATGGAATGAATCTTACTCCTCAGCTAGATGGTTAACTCTTTGATGGTGGAAGCTGTTTCTGTTAGTCCTGTGAATTTTTGTAATCCCCTCTGGGTTTGAAAGTGTTCATTGGATGCCGAAACAGTTGTGCCTTCAATACAAATAAACCTGTGGATTCCAGCGCAGTTGGAGCTTTCAGAGTGGCCACTGTGATTGAGCAGAACCTTGAGAGAAGAATGGAAAGTTTCCAGATAGAAGATTAAGGAAGAACGTTCCAGAGAGAGGAAAAAGAATATGCAAAGCTGTGGAATTGTGAACAGGCATGGTGGGGTTGGGGAAACCACAAGTGATGCTCCAGGATGAGAAATTAGGTGACAGGTAAGGGATGGGTCAGGAATGAGTTGGGAAGAGTTGATGGAGGTTTGTTTCTGAAGAGCTGTGATGCCTTCAGACATTAGTGAGGATGCTTTGGATTACAAGTGCCAGGAGCCCAGTGCCCCTGCCTGAAGTCAAATGGAGAAGTTATTTGCTCCTACAATCCAGAATGGCTGGAAAAGAACTGGAATATCTGGATGCTGGGGGTCCAGGCCACTGAAGCCCTCTCTCCATCTCACATCATCTTCCCAGCTTTATGATCATCACATAAAAGCTCTGTCTCTTCTCAGACTCACATAAATGAATCAAAGAGAAGGAATTAACCTTGGACCACCGTCCTCCTGCTTTGATCATTGTCCGAGGAGGCGGGTGGAGTCAGGAAACTTATTCACGCCACACGTTTTTGTTTTGGAGAAGGAGAAGGTCTTCAAATCAAAGAGAACAAAGAATGCAGCCCATGGCGCACCCTAAATTGTATTTGCTACAATTGATGATTAAAAGATTTGGCTTTTTGTCAACATTTTGAAATGAAGATGTAGACGGACCTGAGTTCATACTGTTCCCTGGTGAGTCCAAGCAGCTCTAGTCACCAGTATTTGGCAGGGATGAAGCAATTCATTAAAGAGAAGCTCCTCACTTTCCAAATGTCTAAAATTGAAACCCATTCTGTGTCAATTTCAGATTATGAAGAACCGTTGCTTCCTCCACAGCACAGCTTAAGTCTTTTCTCCTGCAAGAAGGCCCCAAGCCGTTCTCCTCCCCTCAGGCATGCTATTTTTGATGTAATAACTCGGTATTTTTGTCTTCTTTAGAAAGCTAAGTAAGGGCAGACTCTCTGCACTTTATTTCTTTGACCTCCTCTCTCTGGTACCTAGTTTTGTAAATGCAAGGATGATTGAATACCTCTCTTGGGGAAACATGGGACTGCTCTCCTAAAAAATGCAGGAGGGACATAATTCTTGATTATTTGATCTTGAGATAGAAAAACAAAAACACCAGTATACTGACAAGGAAGGTGCTGAAATCATCCTTTAATGAGTAATATAATCTCGTAGGTTTGGAAAGAGCACTAGAGTATTCAAAGATCTTGAACTGTCGTAATCTCATTTTGTCTTAATTAACAGTCTTGGGTGGGAAGCAGAGAGCTCTTGTCCATATTTTGTAGACCGGGTAGCCCCTGAGAATTGTTCGGACACCTTGGAGATCGTTTAGTTCTATCATTTCCCTTTTACATTTGACCTTCTCAAAAGCTGATTAAATGCCCCAAAGCATCACAGCTACTTAGTGACAAAACCAGTGCAGGAACCCAGGTTCCTACAATCACATCCAAGGTACTGCATCACAGAATGCTGCGTCTTCTCCAGTTTCTCGAGTCAGAAGTCGATATGTCATAAAAGACCTTGGTCTCTGGCAGGGCAGAGGTGCACGAGGAGGCAGGAGGGGGGACAATGGTGGCGACACAGCTGCCAGCCGCTGAGTTCAAGTAAAAATCAAAGACGCAGATGTAGAGAATGGACTTGAGGACACGGGGAGGGGGAAGGGTAAGTTGGGATGAAGTGAGAGAGTGGCATTGACACGTATACACTACCAAATATAAAATAGCTAGCTAGTGGGAAGCAGCCACATAGCACACGGAGATCAGCTCAGTGCTTTGTGTCCACCTAGAGGGCTGGGATAGGGAGGGTGGGAGGGAGACGCCAAGAGGGAGGGGATATGGCTATATGTATGAGGCGATATCTATGAGGGGATATGTATATGTATACATATAGCTGATTCACTTTGTTACACAGCAGAAACTAACACACTATTGTAAAGCAATTATACTCCAATTAAGATGTTAAAAAAAAAGTGACAGCAGAGAACATAATGAAGTATATAAACCTGGATAAAGCAGTGCAATGGGTAATAAAAAGTGAAATGGGGTGGAGGGGGAGACAGGAAAGGAGGCGGGAGGAGTGAGCGGGCCACCTCACAGAAGTCATTAAAGGAGTTTTCATGTGCTCTTGGCGGGAGCCCACGGTCTCTCCTGTCTCTCCAGTTTAAGGCTTAGTGTGTTAGACTTTCTGCTGTTTTCACAAAGCTCTGCATGCCCTCAGGATTGGGACTAACTCCCGATTTCATACTAGGGGGCGTGTAGACATGACTTGAGATCAAGGTTACTGCCAAGTTGTCTGAACTTGCTGTACCTCCCAAGGAGACTGCAAGGTGTCACCCACCCTGGGCCTCTCTGGAACCCCAGGCATTTCCTGTGACATTAATTAGCACCAGCACACTGGGTTTGAATTTCTTGGATGCCTCCAATTCGGTACCGTACGGAGTTCAGCCAAAGGGCCATTTTTCAAGACTTGTTTTAATGTTTTTTTAGGGGGGGGGTAGAAATCATCTGTAACCCGGAGACGGAGAGCTTGCACATAAATCTTCCTAAGCAAACCCATGTAAAGTACCGATACACTTTATAAGCTGTAAACTCGGCTTTTATTAGCCATTTATGAGCCATTTTTTATGATGCAAGTTTAATATTAAACTATAAAGTTCACAACACACTTATAAAGACAGATAGACTCATTCACTTTATAATTCTTGACGTGGATGCCTGACAAAAGCCGACCGTATCATGTCATTTCAGGAAACCGGCCCAGTTGGGACTTTGGAAACTGGTGTAGGATGAGGTCTGGGAATGGACAGGCGCTGGGGTATGTCAGAGGCAGGAGTGGGAGGGAACAATCAACCGCAGCCATAAAAATAGATGCACAAGCTGGGAGGTAATTTTTCTTCTGACTTTTCTGGAGCGTGGGGCCTTTATAGCCATTTAGGAAGTGAGAATTCTCTGGAGTAGCAGTTCTTTTTTTGAGCAGCAGCTATATATTGCCATTTGATTTTGTGCAACCTACCTTCTTCCTCGTAGATCAGCATGGCTGGTATTTTTTTATTCAATGTGATGAAAATTAAATCTGTTCTGTGGGATCTCAAGGCCATGTCGCTAAAATAATAGGAGATAACCAGGAGTGTGATCAGTTGAGGATTGCAAAGTTTATTTTCCCTAGGAAGGAAATATTTGGAGTATGGAAAGTGGATGGCCTTTGGTGCACCTCATGTTGAATACATGAATTATCAGCGGGGGATTATTCTAATCACAAGCGACACACTGTGTTAGATCTCCGGCTTTCTGTCTTTGAACCAGACTTTTGAATTCTAGAAGGTTTCTCTGGAGGGGTGGGGTGGGGGTGGGGCACACTAGAAAAGATCAAAGACTCAAAATAACGCCCAAACCAGTCAACGGTAATTCATGGTACTGTGGATGCTAGAGGACCACACTATCCCCCTGGGCTGTAGAAGCATCCCCAGTGACCCCACAATACATTTGCTTGGCCCTTCTCTGCTGGGTGACCTTGTGACAACAGTTTATTCCTCCAACCTTTCTCTTGAGGCAAAATGTTCACATATTCCAGTACTTAGCCCTGCAATTTTTTCCTAACTAAAAAGATTAATTAATTAATCCATTTATTCTTGAGCCTATATACTATATGCCAGATTATGGTCTAGGCACAGGAGATACACTGAGGAACTTCAATTTTTTCTTTGTCACCATTTTCTAGAAACCTTCGCTCACATAAGGTTGTACTCTACCCTACCCAGTGCCAAACTCTCCATTTAGCTCTGTTTCCCCTCCACAAGATTACTATAATGGTTCACATAGTCACTTGTGGGAAAACTAAGTCATTATTTCCTTCCTTCTGCTTGCTCTGGGTTTAGTTTCCTGTTTTTTTGTCCAGTGTCATAAGTTAGATCAGGTTATTGATTTGACATTTTAAGTCTTTTGTAATGTACACATCTATAGCGATCCATTTTCCTCTGACTAAGCACTGCTTTGGCTTCATCCGTACATTTCAGTATGTCATGTATTTATTTTCATTCATCTTACAGTATTCTGTAAGTTCCCTTGTCTTCTTTGACGCATTGGCTATTTAGGAGAATGTTGTTTAATATCCATATACTTATAAACTTCTCAAATTTCTTTTTGTTATTAATTTCTAATTCAATTGTGATTAAATAATGTACTTTATACAATTTTAATCCTTATGAATTGATCGAGGCTTGATTTCTGGCCAAGCATATGGCCTATCTGGAGCATGTTTCATGTGCAGTTAAGAAGAATGTGTATCTGAAGTTGGTGGGTAGAATTTTCTATAAAACCTGTTAGGTCTAGTTGGTTTATAGTGTTGCTCAAATCTTTCTATTTCCTTGTTGATCTTCTGCCTAGTTGTTGTAGCCAGTACTGAAAATGGAATGTTGATGTCTCCGACTATTATTGTTGAATTGCCCATCTCTCCCTTCAATTCTGTCCGTTTTTGCTCCATGTATTTTGGGGCTCAGTTGTTAGGTACATATGTGTTTATAATTGTTATATTTTCCTGATGGATGGACTTTTGTCTGAGATTAGAATAGCTACTCCAACTTTCTATGATTATTGTTTGAATGATATATCTTTTTTTCCCATCCTTTTACTTTCATCCTGTTTGGATCTTTGAATCTAAAGTATATCACATAAAGGTAGAATATTATTGGATCTTATTTGCTTATTCAATCTGACAATCTCTGCCTTTTTGTTGGATTGTTCAATCCAGTCATACTTAATGTTATTATTGATGCAATTTGACTTATGCCTGCCATTATAGTTTTTGTTTTCTATGTCTCATGTCTCGTCTTCATTCTTTTCTTCCTTCTTTAGTGCTTTCATTTCCCTTACGTGAATATTTTTAGTGTAACATTTTAATTCATTCAATTATTTTTAAAACAACATATTTACATAGTGGTTGCTCTAACAATGTACGTTTTAACTTGTCAGACTCTACTTCAGATTTATACTAATAATTCCAATGCTATATAGAAATATTACTCCTATATAGCTCTATTCCCTCTTCTGTACTATAGTTGTATATGTATATTACGTCTATATATGTTACAAGCCTAAGAATTCATTGTCATAATTATTATTTTATATAATCTTTTTACCATATGATGTCACTTGTATGTGGAATCTAAAATATGACACAAATGAACTTATCTATGAAACAGAAACAGACTCACAGACATGGAGAACAGACTTGTGGTTGCCAAGGGGGAGGGGGGGTGGGGGAGGGATGGAATGGGAGTTCGGGATTAACAGATGCAAACTATTCTATATAGAATGGATAAACAGCAAGGTCCTCTTGTATAGCACAGGGAACTATATTCAAAATCCTGTGATAAACCATAATGGAAAAGAATATGAAAAAAATATATATATATGTATAGTGTGTGTGTGTGTGTGTGTGTGTGTGTGTGTGTGTGTAACTGAATCACCTTGCCGTACACTAGAAACTAACACAACATTGTAAATCAACTATACTTCTATAAAATAATTCTTTTAAAAATAAATAAATTTTTATCTTAAAATACAAAAAAATCTTAAAGATGATGAGAGAAGAAATAAAAGCACAAGCAGTATATATATCTCTATATAATTTGTCATGTTAATATTCATATTTACAATTTTGGTTCTCTTCCTATGTCTTGTAGATTTGCCTTACTATCTAGTGTCATTTTCTTACTCCAGTACAGCTTTATTTCCACCCACCACTTTGGTGCTTTTGTTGGCTAATATATTACATTTTTATATGTTATGGGTCCAGCAATACATTACAAGCATGGACCTAGAGTCTGTCATACAGAGTGAAGTGAGTCAGAAAGAGAAAAACAAATACCGTATGCTAACATATATATATGGAATCTAAAAAAAAGGTACTGATGAACCTAGTGGCAGAGTAGGAATAAAATGTAGACATAGAGAATATACTTGAGGACACAGTGGGGAGGGAGAAGCTGGGGCAAAGTGAGAACATCAACATACATACACTAACAAATGTAAAATAGTTGGCTGGTGGGAAGCAGCAGCATAGCACAGGGAGATCAGCTCGGTGATTTGCGATGACCTAGAGGGGTGGGATAGGGAGGTGGGAGGGAGGCTCAAGAGAGAGGGGTTATGGGGATATATGTATGCATATGGCTGATTCACTTTGTTGTACAACAGAAACAAACACAGTATGGTGAAGCAATTATACTCCAGTAAAGATCTATTTAAAAAAATCAGGTAAGAGAAGCGAGGAGAAGAAATATGCAAATTTTATAATTATTACCTACATGATTACCTTTACCAGTGCTCTTTGGTGTGTGTGTGTGTGGTGTGGGTGTGTGGGTGTGGGTGAAATTACTATCTGGGATCACTTGCCTTCAGTCTGAAGAACTTCCTTTATATTTCTTAGAAGGCAGGTCCATTAGCAACAAATTCTCTGTTTTTTGTTTGCCTGGTAATGACTTTATTTAGTCTTCCTTTTAGAAAGATAGTTTAGTTGATATAAGATTCTTGTTTTGCACTTTTTTTTTCTTTTCTCTACTTGGAATATGTCATCTAAATGCCTTCTGACCTCCATCATTCTGATGAGAAGCCAGCTGTGAATTTTTGGGGGGTTCCTTTGTGTGTGATGAATCATTTTTCTCTTGCTACTCTCAAAATTTTCTATTTGTTTTTAAGTCTTTCCACATTTTTACTATGATATTTCTAGGTGAGGATCACTTTGCAATTATCCTACTTAGAATTCATTACGTTTCTAGGACGTGTAGTTTAATGTTTTTCCTCAGAGTTTGGAAGTTTTCATTCATTATTTCTTTAAATATTTTTCTATTTCTTTATTGATATTTTTTATTTGATGAGATATTGTCATCATGTCTTCCTCACTTCTTTAAGCATGGTTTTCTTTGGTTCTTTGAAAATATTTATGACAGTTGCTTTGAACCGTTTTCTGCTAATCCAATATCTGGGACCTCTCAAAGGCAGATTCTGTTCACTGCTTTTTTTCTGTGTATGGATCACACTGTGCTCTTTCTTTGCATGTCTCATTTTTTGTTGTTGTTGAAAGCTGGACATTTTAGATAATACATTGTAGCAACTTCAGATACTGATAACCCCATTCTCTCTCTAGGGCTTGTCAGTTTTGTTCTTTGTGTGTTCATTTGTGGGGTTTTTTTGGTTTGTTTTATTTTTGGGTTTGGTCTTGGCTGGACTATTTCAGTGCAGTCTATTCCCCACACAGTATATGGCCTCTGAGCTAATCTCAGTCACTGACATTTTAAAAATAAATAAATAAAATACATTTTCAATTTCTTATTTTTAATCATTTTAAGAAAAAAACACCTCCTCTTTTAGATTACACATACATTATTTTTACCCAAGTTGGATAATCTTTTTGTTTGTTTAATATGTGTGTGAACTATTATTTTGAAGATGCAGAGGAATTATGTGAAAGCTGAGTTGGAATAAATGACACCATTTCAGTGTCCTATTTCAGTTCTCACAGAGTCTTTCTACTATTTTATTTAATAGTATGTTTTCTTTAATCGTTTCTTTTCCTCAAGGAGCATGCGGTTTAGCTTTAAAAGCTCTACACCACCAGATGGAAAACCTGCTTTAAATTCTGTCTCTTGAGTTCCCTGTGTGCCAGGGGCACTAGCTGATTTATCAGCAACACGGGCATGATCATATTTTCCCTTCCCGACTTCAAAGAATATTAGGTGTTTAAAGTAAATATACTTTGAAAGTATTGAAAAGATATTCACATGTAAGGCATTGTTGTGCTATTATTATTAATTAGGAAGGGTTAACTGCTAAAATGGTGGCGGTCATGCTCCTGGATCCAAATGTAAACGAACACATTTTGGAGAAAATATCCGTCAAGAAAGATCACGGCTTCCATCAACAATTTGAATCCATGCCCATGCCTATCAGTTCACAAACAAGCCATTTGTTCAGGTATTTGAATTTCCAGCAGCTAAAATTCACCTTTTGTAAGAGAGGACATGTAGTGGAAAAACACACACTTTAAAATTAGTAATTTGGAACTGAATCCTAATCCTCCTTATTTATTCTGTCTAATCTTGCCCCAGTTGCTTAATCTCTAAGAGTCTCGGTTTCAGCCTCAGCCAGATGGGCATCTTCCTTCATGGTGCTGTGGGACCCCTCATTATTCTGCAGAAGAGTCACTGCTCAGTTTTAACAATAGTTCTCATCTCTTCAGCATTTACCAAGACCCTTCCTCATGAGATGATGCATTTATTTTATTTTCAGGTTTCCCATAGTTCATGTCATATTTTGAATAAGAACTGTTTAGTAAAGACATGTGATCTGAGAGATTGGTTGAATTTTATTGCATTCTCCTGATATCTTCATTGTGCTTATGAGAATAACTGGCAGAGCTCTAAGGGTATGGCACCCTGGAATGATAAGTATGGAAGAGAAAAATGTATATAGAATGGGGAACAATCAGGTGGGCGTACTGCAAGGGGTTCCGTTGACCATTGGAGATGACCTGGACATATTGGGCACTTGGAAGTAAGTCAGGGATGAACAAGAAGAATGGGACCATAAAGAGGCAAGACAAGACTACCAGAAACCTTTCTGAAAATGTGAGTTTTCCCAGCATTAAAAGTGAGCACAGAGAATCTGCACCAGTGGTCCCCTATCTTGCATGCCATCAAGAGTACTGTTTTGTTACTGTTGCTCTGTAAATCACATCTTGAAAATTTTTATCTAGTAAGCACAGTACATTTAAGTAATGTATTAGGTAATTTATTTTCTCATTTTTATTCATCTGAGATATATCCATCTGCCAAAGAGAATTTCTGGTCTTTCTGAGATAAAAAACAAAAGACTTCTCCACAAATGCTCCCCTTTTCTCTTCCTTCCTACAGCACCCTCTCCCTCTCTTCTTTCTGAGTTTGCCTCCTTGATCCTCATCAAGCCTCTATTTAAAAACACACTGTGCAAGTGACAGACATTAAATTCCACTGTCTTCTACTTGTCTGCCACTGGCAAGTGGTGTGTGTTCTGTATCCGCAGTGCAATCAGTTGTGTGTTACTGCACCCATGAGGCTTGTGTTTTCTGTGGTGTCCAGGGACTGCTCACTGCTGGCTTCCCAATAAAAGCAATGTGTTCTACTTGCATTAAATAATTAGTGACACTGTCATTGAAATGGCAATTTTATGCTGTGCCTCTGAGGAGAAAAATAGAGTATAGGGATTTGGAGAGCAGTGTGCCTTCTTTTACATACATCATTATGCTGGAAGATATATATATATATATATATATATTTTTTTTTTTTTTTTTTGGTAAACTGGAGTTGCAGTTTAATCTGCAGCTCTCCATAAGAAGCTGTATGTCCTTCATCAGATTTGAAATATTGACCATTTCTTCAAAATTTTTTTCTACCCCATTTGTTGTCTACTCTCCTTTGGGGACTCCAATTACACATATGTTAGACTGGTTTACATTACTTAATAGGTTCCTGAAGCTCTGCTCATTTTTCTTTTTCAGTCTTTTTTCTCTTTGCTCTTAACATTGGATAATTTTGATTAAACTTTCTTCAAGTTCACATACTCTTTCTTGTGTCATTGGCATGCTGTTAAATCTATCTAGTGACTTTAAAATTTCAGACTTTGTACTTTTAGTTTATAGACTTTCCATCTGGTTCTTTTTAATCATTTTTATTTGCCTGTGGTCACTTCCTGTCTTTTTGTTCATCACCACATGTTTTCTTTTACTTCATTGAGGATAGTTATAATAGCTGTTTTAAAATTCATTTTGCTAATTCTAATACCTGGGTTATGTTGGGGTTGACTATAGGTCATTTTTTCCCCTGTGTGTTCCATTTTCTTGTTTCTTTGTATTTCAGGTAATTTTTAATTATATCCTAGAAATTCTGAATATTCAGTTTGGAGATTTTGGATTCTTTTTCTCTAGTGAGTGTTTGTTTTGTTGTGCAGTTATCTTGGTTGGACTTGGATTGTAATCTCTGTGTCTTGGTTGTTAATTCTGATCTCAGTTCAGATCTGTAGTATTTAGTTGAGTTGCTTTGATTCTTTTCCCTGCATGCATGGTTTATGAGTTAGCCACAGTTGTGGGAAGACAGAATTGTGGGATTTCTCTCTGGTATTTTGCCTCTCTCTCTGGTGGCTACTGTTGACCCAGATTCAGTGGTTTCCCTGGACAGAAAGCTGTGGTTTTTCCATTGGTACCCCCACTCCCTCATGCTCCGTGCTAACCACGTTTGATCTCAGGCTAAAAGTTTTGAAAATAACAAATAACTCCATACAACTCTCCTGTGGGCATGCTCCAATGGAATACACTTGTTTCTGTTTACTCTTCAGTGCCTCCAGGTGGCTATTTGTTTTGTATGATATCCACAGTTCATAGTTATTATCTGCAGGTGGGGTGGTCTGGTTCGATCTGATTAATTATGTTAATCAGCCATTATCTTCGATTAACATTTTTTTTTTACATCAGGTTTGTGCTTGACAAGGCTATACTCAATTCCTGATAATGACCTTTTAATGATGATCTTTTCAAATTTTTGATAGTTACCATTGGCAAGAAAATGTATTCATACTGGTAGGTGATGAAAAATTTAAAACCATTTTTACAACTATTCAGAATTTGCAATAGTTAAAAGTGTAGTTAAAGGAGCTAACAGCTTCTCTTTCTTTTTTTGCACTGACAAATGTAATGTCGAAATTTCTTGTGATAATGCAAATGGGTTTCAAATCCAACAGAATGTTTTCATATCAAGTATTTCAAAATAATGATGATGCTCTAATTAGAAGAAAACACATGCATTGTTAGAGCACTCACCCTGCAGCTAGCCTGGATGGCACTAAAAGGGCATATTAGCTGCAAAAGCATCCAATATGTGTAAAGGCAGAGACTCAGGGCCCCCTGGAGCTACTCTGCCAGGAACACCTGCTGATCCCTCAGCCTCTTCAACTCTAACTCCTGTTCCTTTGCCTGTGCACCTGAGTGCTTAGGTATTTGGATTCCAAACTACACTAGCGTGTTTATGGACCCCTTGTTTATGGTGGGTTGGGGTATACCATAGTGCTGGCTGCAACGTAGTTGTCCAAGATATAGAGAAACTCCTTTGCAGCTCAGAATTGTGGCAAACAACAGGTGTTGTGTGTCACTCATCAAACCCAATGTCTGCTGAGATATGAGGATCCATTATCAGACCCACCTCTGTTCAGCCTACCTTCTTAGGAACCCTAGGTTAAGCTATTCCACCCCCACTCTGACTTCCCAGGCCTTCCCTGAGACACCTCCTTACCTCCCTCATTCTGCATGATTATTACTAATACAATTTAAGTTAAATCTTTCAGTGTCTCTGAACTTTGATGTGCATACTAATCATTTAGAATCTTGTTAACCTGCAAGTTCTGATTGGGAGTAGGTGGAGGTGGGTGGAGAGCAGATTCTGCATTTTTATCAAGTTTCTTGTGATGCTGAAGCTGCTGGTCTGTGGACCACATTTCTAGGAAGAGGGACGTATTCTGAATACCACCTCTGAATGTACTATAAGACATCAATGGGAGAGTTCTGAAATAGGCCAGTGGTTATGAATGTGAGATATGGGGCTTGACTGCGTTAAGTATAAATCCTAGCTCATCTGTTAACTAGCTTTATAATAGTGGACGAGATAGTAAAAGTCTCTGTGCCTCAGTATCTTCATCAGTAAATAAAGGTAATAGTACATCTCTCCTTATGATGTTGTTGTGATGATTAATGATGTAATACATGTAAGAGTTTAGAACAGTATACAACACCTAATAAGGTTTCAATAAATATCAGCTATCGTTAGTGTGCATCCTCTCAAGTTGCTTACGTGTTTATTGTAGAGAGATACAATTTCACAATTGAGGAACACAGATACACCATGTGATAAATTTAATATAATCAAATTTCAACATGTCTGGTGGAACAAGTGAATGTTCTATTGGTCTCTAGGAAAATTTTCTTAAAAAATATAGCCCTTGAAGGTTGAATAGGATTTAGATAGCTGAGAGATTCACCCACATGGACAGAACCTTGAATTTGGATGCTGTCTTTGAACTTGATCTAATTAGTCATAAGCAGTGTCTATGGACCCCCAAGCAGGGGAGAGATTAGATGATTCTTCTCGTTTTGGATGTTTTGCTGGTAGGAAATGAGGTTCACTCAAATTCTCATAAGAAAAAGAGGTTTATTTACAGGATAAGGATTCAGGGAAGGGCAGGAATAGAGGCCACTCTCGACCACTGTCTGCCCTTCACCTCCACCTTATTCCCTTGGTTTCTTTGTTTCCCACTTTTCTCATTTATTCATGTAATTAAATCAGCTAATATCTGTTGAGTTCCTGGCATGTACTGGCCACTCTTGTAGGCAATGGCATTAGATAGATCTGTGAATGGAAAAAACAAAATTCCTGTCCTTGTGGAACTTGTATTTTATCAGGGGAGAAAGACAATAGCAATAAACATCATAAATAACTACATTGTACAACATACCAGAGGGGATATGGGAAAATAAGGTACAGGGAGAGAGCCATTTGAGGGAGTTGGCTATTGCGTTACATTTCTAATTAGGGTGGTCAACATAGGCCTCATTGAAAAGGTAACACTTGAGCAGAGGCTTGAAGGAGGTGGGGTGGGGTAAGGTAATGAGCCAAACAGACGTCAAGGGGAAGAGAATTCTAGATAGACAAAGGCCAGACAAAGGCAAGTTTAATGGCTTTCGGGCAGAAACATGTCAGGTATGTTCAAGGAAGAGAAAGGAGGCCTGTGTATGCAGATTGGAGTTAGGGGTGGTGGAGTAATGGGAAAAAGAGCAGAGAGGTGGTGGTGCCTCAGATCAAGCAGACACTGGAGGGACTTTGGCTTCTCTTCTGATGAAATGGAAGCCATTGGAGAGCTTGAACCCAAGTCTGCAATACCAAGTCTGCAATACAAATACTATGACATACATTTAAAAAGGACAATCCTGGGCTTCCCTGGTGGTGCAGTGGTTGAGAGTCCGCCTGCTGATGCAGGGGACATGGGTTCATGCCCCGGTCCGGGAAGATCCCACATGCCGTGGAGCGGCTGGGCCCGTGAGCCATGGCCGCTGAGCCTGCGCGTCTGGAGCCTGTGCTCCGCAATGGGAGAGGCCACAACAGTGGGAGGGGCCCGCGTACTGCAAAAAAAAAAAAAAAGGACAATCCTATTGGGATTGACGTGTGCACACTATTATATATAAAATAGATAACTAATAAGGACCTACTGTGTAGCACAGGGAGCTCTACTCAATACTCTGTAATGACCTACATGGGAAAAGAATCTACAGAAGAGGGGATATATGTATATGCATGACTGATTCACTTTGCTGTACACCTGAAACTAACACAGCATTGTAAATTAACTATACTCCAATAAAAATTTTAAAAAATAAAAATTAAAAGGACAATCCTAGATCTGTTTGGGAAATAAAATGAAGGATCAAGGATGGAAACAGGAAGAGTAGTTACAATGCAGAGATGATGATGGCTCAGACCAGGTGGTGAGAAAGGGTCAGATTCTGGGCATAATGAAGGGGTAGATCCAATGGGATTTGCAGATGGGTTGGGAGAAATCTATTTGTTGGTGGATTTGCAGTGGGATGGGAGAAAACTCAAGTGTGTCTTCAAGGTTTTATCAGCGAAAATGGAGAAGATTACAGGTATGATGGTTGAGGCAGGAGAATCAGATGTCCAGAATAAAGGTATGAATATGTCCCACTAGAAATGTTTAACAGTTGTATGTACAAATATGGAGTTCTGGAGGGAAGGTTAGGCTAGAGGCATGGATTTGGGAATTGTTGATATATAAATTGGTGTTTGATGCTCTGAGGTTGAGAAAAAGTGTAGAGAGAAGAGACGGAGGATTAAGATCTGGGGCACTCTAACCTTAAGAGTTTGGGAAGAAGAAGAACCCAACAGGGGAAATTGAAAGGCAATGTGTGAGGAAACCTTGAGAGTCTGGGGTCTTGGAAGCCAAGTGAAGAAGGTGAATTGATGAAGAGGAGGTGATACCTGTGATAAATGCTGTTGACTCATGAAGTACCATGTAGAACTAGGATAGACCATTGGATTTAGCAGTGGAAGTTGTCAGTGCTTTTGAAAAGAGCAGTTTCTGCAGAATAAGAGAGGGGAAAGCCTGATTAGAGTATGTATAGAGAGAGAACTGGAGGAGAGGAATTGGAGACACAGAGTGTGTGAAACTTCTTAGGGGCTGATTTGGGGAGAGAGATGCACAACTGTGTTCAGAACCCTTGGGGGCCTACTTCTCTCTCTGCCTGTCCTGTGTCACACCTGGGTACATGGGCATCGTTCTATCAGGTCCAAGGAAATTCTCTGTGGCTCACTAAGGATCTGGCTGCCTGGAAAGATCTTGCAGCTGTTCCTTCTTTGAGGTCTTGCTGTCTATCTGTCTGTAATAAGAACTCTCTGAGGACTAAAAGAAATCATACTGCATAACAGGAGGCTTGCAAAATATGGCTGTCTGGAGAGCAAGAAGATGGCTCTCTAAGTAAATACCAGCGTGCTATTTAAATTTCTGCCCTCATTCTATGGGGCTGACTGATCTTGGACAAACCTATTAGTAATCAGTGTTGAGTCTACCATCAAATGTATCATAATCCTTTTGGAAACTTTTAATATATTTGTTCCGTATAGTTTCTTAGAGAAACAAGTTTGCATCTGTTTCTTATCAACTGTATAAAGAAATGCTGTATGTTTTTTTGTCCTAAAATTATCTTGCTTATGTTTGAAAATGGAAAGAAGGGGTGGGGGTAGCTGATTTTACACGTAAGGGAATACTTCAGCTCTCATTCTGTGAAGCAGAGATATAGAGATTGGAGGAAACACCCTGCTGTTTGTTCTCTGATGCATCGTTGTGGAAAGTGTTTGTTTTCTTCAACCAGAACATGATTGGAACTTGATCTATTTCCACTCTGTCTTCGGAGACAGTTTGTACAAGAACTGGTTGCAAGACATCAATTTTTCTGATGGGACAAACAAGCTTTGTGACAAATGCTGAGATTGCTGAGGATTTGCTAAGATCAGTACTTCTGGTTTTGTCCTTTTCTTTTAGGCTGTGAGATGATATCTTACTGACACCCATTCCTCCGCTGGTGAATTCAGTCTACAAAGAGTGAGCCACCTGATTCGGTTGTGGTGCAGTCAGAGGTGGCTATTTCCTTGCATCTGCTGTTTTCCTGTGTTTCAGAATCTGGTTATACCTTAAAGAGACCATTGGTGAGTAGTCAGTCTCTCTTCTCCTTCTGCATACCCTCAGCTCATGGTCACTGGTCCACTGTGTGTCGACGCTTTCTTTTGGTGTCTGTCTCTAACCTCCAGACTGTGAACTCTGGGAGGTCAAGGTCAATGACTTCATTTTTACTCTTAGAGTCCAGCATATTGTCCTTTCAAGGCTCTGTTCTTAAGCTATCTTGACAAATTTGTGATAATAGCAGCCACAACCTTATCAGGTGAGAGATTTTTTTTTTTTAAAGAATAAGATGGATGTCCTTGGAAGCAAACTTAATGTCCATCAACAGAGGAGTGGATAAAGAAGATGTGGTACATATATGTAATGGAATATTAGTCAGCCATAACAAAGAATGAAATAATGTCATTTGCAGCAACATGGATGGACCTAGAGATTGTCATACTGAGTGAAGTAAGTCAGACCGGGTAGAAAGACAAATATCATATGATATTGCTTATATGTGGAATCTGAAAAAAATGGTACAAATGAACTTATTTACAAAACAGAAATAGAGTTACAGATGTAGAAAACAAACTTATGGTTACCATGGGGGAAAGGAGGGGGAAGGATAAATTGGGAGATTGGGATTGACATGTACACACTACTGTATATAAAATAGGTAACTAATAAAGACCTACTGTATAGCACAGGGAACTCTTCTCAATACTCTGTAATGACCTATATGGGAAAAGAATCTAAAAAAGAGTGGATATATGTATATGAATAACTGACTCACTTTGCTGTACACCTGAAACTAACACAACATTGTAAATCAACTAGACTCCGATACATTTTTTTTTTTTTTGCGGTACGCGGGCCTCTCACTGTTGTGACCTCTCCCGTTGCGGAGCACAGTCTCCGGACGCGCAGGCTCAGCGGCCATGGCTCACGGGCCCAGCCGCTCCACGGCATGTGGGATCCTCCCGGACCGGGGCACGAACCCGCGTGCCCTGCATCGGCAGGCGGACTCTCAACCACTGCGCCACCAGGGAAGCCCCTCCAATAAAATTTTTAAAAAATGGATTTAAAAAAGTAAAAAGAAAAAAGGAATAACATGGATGTCCAGATGGAGATTCAGATTGCTCAGTTTAGCATGAGTTTTTATCTTTTGTATGTCACATGCTGTAAATTGATTCAGAAAATTTTTGGTTATTTTGACACTGTCTAAATAGGGTTCAATCAAGAAGCAATTTCCGAGAGGAGGGTTGAACATACGTGGTTGGGCTTGCCACAAAGTGCTAATTCACAAATGAGCGTTCACTTTTTTTATCCTTTTTACTTTTAAGACAAATCTCTGTTAATGTAGGAAAATGACCCTTGATGTGTGAGATAAGATATGTGAAAGCATCTTGGAATGCATTTTATAAGCTGTAAAGTGTGATACAAGTCTATTGTTATTATCGTTATTGTCATTATTTTCTTTTGATAGCTTGATTATAGTTATCAGCACTTGAGAGGGATAGTAGAATGCATTTCTGAGAATAAAAGTGAGATGAGAAATTTAAATACAATTCCAGTTACACACAATCAATAATTGTCCAAACCGAGGCCTTGATTGAATCAATGTAGAAATGAAAGCAGAAAGATCATTCGTACATTTGTTGATTGTTTCTCCCTTGGGGAACAGTGGCTGCTGAGTGCTTTACCAGGGGCTTATATGTGTATAAACTATTTTAAATGGTGTGGTCACGGGGAGGAGGCTGTTAGATCTGAGTTGACCTCTAGCTCTTTTGTTTGCTTTAAAACTGATCGACACTGCTTTGCAGATTTAACCTTACTTGAACCAAAACGGAGACTTCAAAGGTATTCTTTTGACTTATATTTAATGTTGATATGACTACTGTCCAGAATCATGCCTTCTGTTTTTGACCCGGTCCCCTTGAATCAGACCATTCAGATAAACACTGTGGTTACATTTGTGACATTTCGTGACTTAACCTGTCTAGCCCATCTCTGGCAAGTTTCATTCTTCTCACTTAAATCAGTTTCCAAAGCTACCACCCCATCACCCTCTACTCATTCTCTCCTCTCCACTTGGAACTCCAGAATGCCTTTTGGCTGGAGCTACCCACCCATGACAGTTCTTACTTAAATAGGAGAAATGTCCAAGTGAAGCAGAGGAAGGGGTGAATAGGAAAGCTATGTGGGTGATGGAATGATCAGGATTTGTGATTGATTGGCTGAGGTTTCAAGAGGGAGGTGCAAAGATGATGGATTAGGTGAATGTTGATGCCTTCCACTGAAATAAGACATATGAGGATAGAGCCGCTCGGAGCAAAAAGGTACATAGATACAGAGAGTTTTTCTTATTGAGTGAAATGCAGCCAACAGCCACTGTGGGTAAACCCAAACCCGACTGTTAAATTGTTGAAATAGATTGACAGCACAATTGTGGATGAGAGGTGATTATTCTCCCGGCCATCCTGCTAACAGAGCTTAAATTTAGTAGCATTCAAATAACTGATAGAGAAGATTTCCTATTGAAACATATCTAGAGTTTTAAGAAGATGCTCATTTGGTGAAAGGCACAGGGGAACCGTTTCGTGGCTGTGAATCGACCCAATTCAATTAGAAAGAATAAAACCTCATCAGTGTACTTAACCAGAAAGATAACTGGAAGTCTTAGATTGGGTATAATCCAGCCCCATTTCCTAGAGCTGAGCCAGGAGACCTGGGGAAGGATGTCTGGTGGTGCTTGCTTTCTGTACTGACGGTACTGGTACAGCTGAGTCAATTAGATTTAATTTGATTTCTTGTTTGATCCTCTGGCTGGCCCATAACTGAAAACCTGAATATTTGCTCATATTACTATTGTCCTCAGACAAAGACCTCTTCAATTCACAGAGCAATCTATAATGTAACTATCCATTTCCCATCCACTCTGTGTGTACCTTAACTGATAGCTATTCAGACATTTATTGTAGGTAGCAGCGCCTGTGATGAACTGAGAGTTTCTTTGAATCTGGGCTTTTGAGATCCAGATTGGTAGCCTTGGAAATTTATTCTTCGACAAAGGTCTGTTGAGAGCTCTTCTCATCTGGAAGAAGAAGAGGAAGAAAAAAGAAAGGCTCACAAAACCTTCACAATCCTCTTTCATCTACAGAATTACCAAAAATGTTCTTGAAGAATGGCCCATGCAGACTCACCTGACATTTCACTGGTATAAGTAATTTCTGATTATTTCTAGTTTCTCTGAATCTGTGTGTGACCCAACAGAATCATTTTCTGCTGAGTGGAGACAATATGATTTCAAGTGAGATAACAAAAGGGGAAAATGAATACATCATCTAAGTGCTTCAAAGAAGCATCAGTTCTGTCTTTGGAGGGTGCAGTCCAAGATGAGGGAGGGCATTGTCAGTGGAGAGACAATCTTTGGATATAAATGGTCAGAAAGCTCTATGCACCATAGCTTAGAGATGAATAGCAGTGAATATTTACAGAGGCATTAACTTGTGCTCGACACTGTTCTAAGTATCCTCTTTATATTATACCATTTAATGATTTATGTCTTATTATGCTAAATTTATAGACAGTGTATCTGCTGGGGTTCTCCAGAGAAACCGAACCTTATATATTATAAGGAATTGGCTCAGAAAAGGCTGAGAAATCCCAAGATCTACATTTGGCAAGCTGGATACCCAGGAGAGCTGATTGTATAGTTTCAGTCTGGGTCTGAAGGCGGAAGACTAGTGTCTCAGCTTGAAGACAGACAGAGAAGAGTGAATTCTTTCTTCCTCTGCCTTTTGTTCTATTCAGGCAGGCCTTCAACTGGCTGGATGAGGCCCACACACATTGGAGAGGGCAATCTGCTTTACTCAGTCTGCTGGTTCAAATGTTAATTTCATTCAGAAACATCTTCATCAACACACCCAGAATAATTTTTAATCTGGGCACCCTGTGGCCCAGTTGAGTTGACACACAAGATTAATCATCACAGATAGGGAAACTGGGGTATTAGGAATAACTGACTTGACCAAGGCCACACCCGAAGCACATAACTACAGATATGAACCCAGCTTGTCTGATTCCAGGCTCGGTGCTACAACCACTAAGGGACATTGTTTCTCTGTGCTGTAGTCTAGAACACATGTCAGAGACATATCAGACAATTCAGTTTCCTCAACCCTGTGAAGTGAAATTTGTTTAATGCAGGACATGGACTTGAATACAAAACCATTTAGAGAAAAAAGAAAGGGGGCTTTATCAATGCCACAAAAAATGGAAATGTAAAGACAGGTAAAAAAATTGATCTCCTAGTATTTAACCATGGTAAAGTATTTACTCAGTGTTTGTTAAAGTAATTCTTTTGAGTGAGCAAATTGATCTATTATGGGTAATTTGTTATATTTGTATGATGAATATGCCCAACCTCCAGAAATAGACCCGTGGATTAGCAACTTACCTAATACAGGTCTGTATCTCCCACAGGGCTTTACATGGTTTATGGGATCACCGTAAGGAGCTCAATAAATATTGGCTGGTGTGATTAGATTGGTGACTAAAGATGTTAATCAACGGATTAATCATTACGTATGCTAATAAGTACATTTGCTTGCTTCAAGAATAGAAGGAGACCGAAGAGATATTGTGATTGACTCAAATTTAAATATTTTGCATCGGGAAACAATTCTTTCATTTTCTAAGCAGAAAAATAAGGAGGAAAAAAAAAAAGTTTTTCCCGTAATCTCATCCTGATGATAGAGATGGGGGTCGGCAGAGCCAAAGTGGATTGTAATGAGAACGACTTAAATGGTGGGATGTTCAGCTCTTGTCTACAGGTTTACAGAAACGAAATTAAACTTGGGCTTTCTATTGCAAAACAATAAGCAAATTGAAGGCCAATTATCCCAGCTCAAAAAAAAAAAAAAAAAAAAAGCCGGCGAACTGGAGAGGATTTTGCATTTCTGAGTAGAACGACTTTTCAGACGAAAGAATTTATTACAAGAAATTGAGAACATCTGGGCCATCAAAGGCAGAATGCAGTGAATAATTGGACAATCATAGACTGGCATCCATTTGAATAAGAGGCACTTCCTTGGTTCCTACTAGGGGATGTTTTTGAAATTCCTCATCTAGAAGGAAATGAAGCTCAGCATTTAAAACATGATTTTCCTACCTGGTTGTTACTTGGTTATGAAAGAAATCGATTTGGGGAACCTCAGTTCCACAAAATTATTCTTGTGACCAAAATTCGGGGAGAATAGCAGAGAAGCGGTTGGTTCTATTCTCTGTTCGTTCTGTTTTACCTACTGGCTTAAATCTTATCCTGGCAAATATCACACTCATAATAAGTCATAATAATTCTGCTTCTCCCCATTCTCCGCCTTCTCTCTTATGTCCTTCAGCCAGGAGCCACCCTGCTGGCATCCGACAAGTCCCAGAGAGGGTGCTAATGGGGGGCGGTTCTCCAATGGGTGGGGTGGGCCTTTGGGCTGTCCACATGAGTAGGGCTGAGCTCACCTTGTCCCCGTCCACTCAGTGCCCTTGTACTCTCCTTATCTGTAAGAGTGAGAACATCCTACATGATGCTGCCCTATTTTGGCTTAAAACCTGAACAAGATATTTGACACACATATACTGTTTCCAAAAGCTCTCGTTGTCCCTTTAGGTAGTAATTATTATCCCATTTCATAGTCAGGGACACTGAGGTTCAAAGAGATGATACAGTCAGTTAGAGAATATAATACAGATAATACTGCGTAATAGCTCAGTTCTCGGTGGCTTAAAACCACAAAGTTTCCTCACTCATGCTACATGTCCCCAGTGGGATGGAAGGGGGCTCTGCTCACTGTAGTCACCCGGGGACTCATTATTTGAGCGGCCACAATCTCAAATAATGCCAGTCTCAGTGCTTGAGGAACAAGAAAGCTCCAGAGGAGGGTCTTGCACCAGCTGTGAAATGCTTGCCCCAGAAATGACATCAGTCACCTCTGCTTGCCATTCACACTGACCAGTACTGGTTACATGGCCCCAACCAACTGTGTTGCAGGGATGGCAGAAAATAGAATCCTATTCTGCACACTTAGGTATGCAGAGCTGGAAGTAGTCACTGAACAGCGCTGGTGAGAGAAGTGTATAGCCTGGTGATTAAGACTGAGGGTTTAAATTGAGGTTCTACCACTTACTTAGTTGTGGAACCTTGGACAAATTACTTAATCTCGCCAAGCTTCTGTTTCCTCACTTTTTAAATGAGGAAATAATTATACCATCATCAGGGAGTTTTAATAAGGATCCAATAAGATAATGCATGCACAGGACTTAGTATAAATAAACGCAGCATAGATCAACTTGAGGCCAGCCCAAGTCATACAAACCTGGGGACCATTTACCCATAGCTTTTGGAAATAAAAAAAAACAGAATTATGTCTGAGGAAGAACACAGGAGATGCATATACAGGTATGTCAAGAAGAAAGGGTTCAGAGAAGAGTCAAAGTCTTGGCATGAAGAGACAGGGCAAAAGAGAGATGCCCAAGAAGAGAAGGGTGGCCATTTTAAAACATGGCCACAAGTTCTTCCATCCTCTCCTATGGAATCTGGGCAGGACTGTGACTGCTTTGACCTATAGAGTGCAATGGAAGTGACACTGTGTCAGGTAGCTCTCATCTTGTTTGCTGAAACACTCGTTCTTGGATCTCTGAGCCACCACTGACCAACCTGAGGTCACCATGCTATGAGGAAGCCCAAGACATGAGAGGCCACGTTTGGAACAACATTTGCCACTGATGACAGCCAGAGTCATTCCAGACCAGGTACCAGATATGTGAGTGAAGAGCTTCCAGATGATTCCAGTCCTCAGAGGTCATCCCCCCCGCCCCCCCACCGCCGCCATCTGAGTCATCTGAGGCCCTAGGCATCGTGGAGTAGACGCAAACCATCCCCATTGCACCCTGCTGTCTTCCTGACCCACAGGCTGAGCAAAATAAAATGGTCATTTTACATCACTATACTTTGGCGTGGGTCATGATGCAGCAATAGATAACCAGAAACACGAGAGTACGGGAATGGTAATTATAGGTGAACGGGCAATTGTGTGGATCAGTACAAGAGACAAAAGCCTGGATATTCTACTGGATCTAATAATAAGCTTTCCTGGAGAAAAAATGTTTCCATTTAAACGGTTGAAGGTAAAGGGACTTCCCTGGTGGTCCGGTGGGTAAGACTCCACACTCCCAATGCAGGGGGCCCGGGTTGGATCCCTGGTCGGGGAACTAGATCCTGCATGCATGCCGCAACTAAGAGTTTGCGTGCCGCAACTAACTAAAAAACAAAGAGTTGAAGGCAAAGTGTCCGTTTCTCTTTGACTTTGGGTTTGGGCACCAGGACTGGGCTTACATAAGCATTGTGCTCTGATTTGACACCTCCCATCTGGCCAGCTTCATTCATAAACCTGTCTATACACTGCCCCTTTTCCTACAGAAACCTGGTTTTGATATATCTTCTGCTCAGCCTCTGGTTTCAGCTTTCTGTAGTAGTCTCATCGTGCTGATTTGGCAAAGCTAACCTAACTGCTCTCTCCTCCCCCTCTCCCTCCTCCACACCTCTGTCTCTGTCTTTTGGGTTTTGGTCAAAGAGTAGTACAGGCAGCTCACAAAGCTGTCACTGAGCTTTCTCAAATCGCCTCCTTGTCACAGTTACCGTCCCTTTGAGAAAACCCAGGCAGTCAGGGACGTGTGTTTATCTACAGTAGCACTGCCCAAGGGCATCTCATGAGCAGCTCAGAATCCTCCCTTCCAGGTTGACTCAAATCTTGAAAGAAGGGAAGAGAGTCTCCACTCCCTACCACCAAGCACATCTCTTCTCCCACACTTTCTGGAAGCCCCTCTCCCGACTCATGGACCAGGAATGTGCAGCCTATCAGGGAGGATGATGTAGCCCACCGCAGAGGCATGGCAGCCCTCTTATAAGTCATCCTCAGCAGGTGAAGGACAACTTTTCTAACACCCATTTTGTAGGTGAAAAAGTCCTAATCTTAATATTGCAGCACTGTATTATTTTCCTCCAGTTCTTTACCCCGCATGGTTTTGTTGGCAAAAGACTCGGGATTTTTGTAAAAGCTGAGATTTCCAAAGTTGTGTCCATTTTATACCTGTTTCTTAACAATTTTACAATTTTTACTGTGACACCCTACTTGGGAAAATTTCCCAGCTGCATTTCTGCTTTCCTGAAAGTCCGTTTCCTCTTTCCTGAAAATCCACTTTCCTCAAAGCCCAAGTCCATTTCCTCTTTCCTAAAAGTCCCCTTCCTGAAACTCCTGTTTCCTAAAAGTCTCATGAGAGTTCACAGTGCATCAGAAACCTTTGGTCTCCTTTCTTTATTCCCTCTGAATAACGTGATAGATCTTTAGCAAATACCCCTGAAATGTTGCTAACCTCTACAGAAGAGTTTGCAAAATGTGATCTTACCTAGCAGAAAAGAAAGAATGGACAAAAACTTCGCTGGCATTTTAAATCAGGTTCCAAAATGATCTGCACGTTCCTTTCTGGATGATATCAGCTGCTCTTGATTAAGTCAATTAAGAATCTGAGAATATATACATTTTAATCTCTCTCTAAGGCTCTGTTTCCTCAGCTGTAAACTACTGACTCCGAGGGTAGGTTTAAACAAGACGTCACATGTAAAGTACAGCCATCGCATGGCATTTCTCAAGAAATGCTGCTTGTCTTTCATTGCCCCCCTAACGACACCCCTACCCCTTGTCTGGAGGCCTTAAAATACCCTTGACTCTTTGGCATCGTCTGAAACGTTCTAAAAGACTAAAACTTAAATACTAAGCATTGAAGTTTCAGCTTTCACTTTGGGGAGGTTGACACCAGGGTGCGACATCAGGCTGAGTCTGTTTTCAAAGACTGATAGAAAAATGACCTGGGTTGGCTCCCAGAATGTAGGTCAGGAGACACTTTTCCATCTTCCCCCCTGTTGATGGGCTCCTGTTAACCTTGGGAGAGGCTCTGGTTTAGGTGGTGTCAGCAGATTCATCAGGCACGTGTTGGAGGCTCGTGAGAATCAGCAGTTTTGCTTCACTGGAGTTTCCGTGAGAGCAGGCTTTTGCCTCATTTCACGTGAGTTCGCGTGAAATGTGAAATAATGGAATAATTTCAAGGAAACAGCAATTTAGACCCTTGAGTTTCTCATGGCCCTTGGACTAAATCATAAATCAACTCCCATTCACGTGAAGTGGAGCCCCCACCTGGATATTCCAGAAACTTCTGAAGAAGGTAGCAGACGTTTTGGATAGGACTGTGAGATCGCCAGACGGATTGTTGGCTTTCTGCCTCTCTTTTCTTATTTAATCCGTCCTAGTAAAGGCTGAGAATAATGAAGCTTTTATATATTTTCATCTCAGAGGTCAGGAAGCTGAGGTTTAGGGAAAGGAAGTAACTTAACAAATAATCTGCTTGTGCAGTGGTCTGGACCATAACTCAGATCGCTCAGTTTTCTATTCCAGTGTCTTTCCTCCTTGCCATGCTTCCATTCTCTTAGTAAAATATTTATTGTTGCATATTATGTACCAGGTACAAGGATGTGGAAAGTGATTTTGCAGAATGGAAAAACCAGACTTGAACACTGTGTGTAGCCACATATAATTAAATAATCCATATTTGAGTAAAGAACTGAGTCTAAGCAGGATGGAGATTTTCAGGTTCTCTCGTCAAGCTGGTTGTATTTAGGCGTGGGGTCTTCTGGACAGAGCACAGGAAGGGAACGGCACCGTGGGGTGGATCAGGTACACCCAAATGACACAACACGAATAATCTCATCATTAATGAATTATGAAAACCTTAATGTCAGGGCATTATGATCATTTTAATGCTTCTGTCCGTAAGATGACAATCGGCCCACGTGATTGACAGTCGCTGCCTTTACCAAGCGCCTTTCTGTTACTATGATCCCTCCCCTGCATCACCTACCAGCTGCCCTACCTCTAACAGCTACAAAGGTTAGTATCCAGGACAGGAGGAGACTTCCAGAGCCCCCTTCTGTGCTAAGAAATTGTTTTTCATTAAAAATTTTTTTGAGGGCTTCCCTAGTGGCGCAGTGGTTGAGAGTCCGCCTGCCGATGCAGGGGACACGGGTTCGTGCCCCGGTCCGGGAAGATCCCACATGCCGCGGAGCGGCTGGGCCCGTGAGCCATGGCCGCTGAGCCTGCGCGTCCGGAGCCTGTGCTCCACAACGGGAGAGGCCACAACAGTGAGAGGCCTGCGTACCGCAAAAAAACCCAAGAAAAACAAAAACAAATTCAAATTGTTCCATATCTCCTCCATTATTTACCTCAAACGCCTCAGCAAGGCATCTAAGGCCTTGCATGACATAAACCCAAACTATATCAGCCTGTTCCTGCTCTGCTTGCTCACGTGCCCCTAAATTTCCATCATAAACGGACTAGCATTGTTGCTGAATTTGCCATGTTCTTTCACTCTACTGGCCTTGACTAGTTGCTTTTTCTGCATGGACTATCTTTCCTACCCTTATCTGCTCTGTAAATCGTATTTGCCCTTTCATACCCAGCGGGCCTATCATTGCCTCTGCAAGGTTTCCTCAGCTGTGCCAGGTTGAGTTGGTTACTCTCCTCTCTGTGGTTTCTTGGCAAATCAGAAGTGGCTTGATGATAGCACACAATACATTATAATCATTCTATATCTGTGTCCTTCATGAATACCTCTAGGGCAGTATCCACAGCTGTCCTGCCCCAGCATCTCGCATAGTATCTGGCACAAAATGGATGTCAATATATGTTTGTTGAATAAATGCTGTCAATTTCATGCTCCAAGAAATACAACCCAAAGGGATGTCAATATTATGCCATGGTATTTCTTTTTGTGAGTAAGAGACAATTCAATATATAATTTTCACATTTTTTCAGCAGCATAAAATAAGCAATGTTTGGGCATTACCTAGGAAATGTATTCAATTTCCCTCTTGTTTGGATCATTTTCAGCATGTACTCGTGTCAACCAGTCCTCTTGTCTATAGTCCTTCTCTTGGAATAAGATGTTCATTTCATACTTTTATTGCATGCTTGTCAGGAGTTGTAAGCTCTATAAAAGAAGCTCCCTGCATTTATCATAAACTGGAAGCTGTAACGAGGAAATGCACAAATGTACTGGGATAGACTCCAGGCAGGTGACTGCCACCAAAGAGACAAATCAAGAATCTGAAAGGGAGACAGACACCTCCATCTTATGGGAGGGCAGTGGGGAATCCTAGCAAAGGAGGCCCACTGTGAACAGCCATGGGTCTGGAAGCTCAGGTTTCTCTATTTATCCGTAGGTAAATTTCCAAGTAACCCTACCTCTTTTGCCCATGACCTCTAACAAGGTAAAGACATTCTTCACACCACCAAAAAGTTGAACTCTCTCAGGCATTAGATACCTGTTACAAAATACTGAAAAGCTGAGCAAGTAAAAGACGGAGTAAAGTCTTTTATGCCCAGAGGTCAACATTAGAACAAAGGAGTGGAATTCATAGAGAAACAAGATTTTGTCTTAAATTAGGAAGGATTTTCTGAAAACTGAATCAGTTCAACTCTGCTCAATGAGTTAGGGCGCTCCCATGATTGAAAGATAGCCTGGATGGTGATATGCCCTGGGTAACATAAAGATGACTTATCTTGGGGGAGGAATATACAGGGGGTGACCTGGGATTCTAAGAGGCAGATCATTCTGTGCAAGCCCGATCTCCTTACTTCATCTCTTAGCCTCCAGAGAAAACGCCACCACCTAAAGACTTAGGATAGCGGCTGAACATTCTTTGGATAACCGCCATCTTGAAGCATGAACGGCATGGCAAGTCTTCCCCTCTCTCTCCTTGATACAAGGCTTTGAGTGGGTGTTACAAGGATGAGCCTCCTCTTAGAATTCTCCAGGCAGAGACTTGAGGGAGGCGGATTCAAATAACAGCAGAAATGTTCAGTTTTGTGCTGATTTTCATGGCTTGTTGCACAGCTATTCACATGTTTCTTTGTATGAGCTGTATAATAACCAGCTTTCAAAAGGACAGACAGCATAATGAATGGATTGTAAAACATGCTCATAAAAACAGTAGAGTGCGTCTAGAAGTGTTATCTGCCTTTGATTTACTGTGTACCCTGTTTTGCATTTTCACATCATTTGCAAGTTTTCTATTAAAAATAAGCATTTAATGGGCATGCAATTAAATTTAATTTTTCTTTTTCTTCCCCCCAAGGTGATCTTTAAAAAGTGTGTGTTTGGTGAGGGGGGAGGGGTGCATTTTACAGTCCTGACAGAACATGGATATTATAGCCATAGAGTTCATTACAGGGTAATTAATGCATGTTAAGTATCTTGTAAATATTATGTGGTAATAGCTCTAAATAAATACACACTCCACTTGGAAAGATCTGCTCCACCCCTGCCACAGGGAATGAGATGTTCCTAATTAATGCCTTTAGAAGAGGAGCCTGTGTCACCTTGGATAGTCTTGGGAAATTACAGCTTTAGTTTGTGGAAGGCAGCAGTGAATGGTTAATTACAGAACCTTGACATGCCCAGTGCCTGTCCCACCTGGGCTAGGTGGGTCGGACAGGCCCACCTGGCTTGCTCTCTTCCTCGGAAGGCTTTGTTAAAAAGCGGGCTGTGCAGCTGTAGTTGTGCTGCTGGGAGCCATTCCAGCCCCAGGAAGAAGAGCTTTCCAGGAGGACCTGCTGGCAAGTGCTTGATCATCTTGGACTCTTTACTGAGCTCTTCAATCCAGGGTGGGGGCTCTGTCTGGTGAGTGAGAGGCACTGCTGTTGTTGATGTTATTTATGAGTATGGGTTTAAATGATGTTTCCTGTTGACCTGCTGCTTGGTTTACAGATGGCCTCTGCCAGGTGTTGGTGTGTGGGGCTTGGGATCCCGTCTTAGCACCTGGATGGAGTCATTGTCAGGACCCTGAGTGTCTCCACGGCCACTTTGCCAGAGACCTTCAGAGTACAGCAAAGTGACAGAAAGGCTCTTGCATGTCTGGGTCCATTGCTTTTTTCAAGTCAGCTGGGCCCAGGCTGATGTGTCATGGAGCAAGGTCATGGCATCAAAATAGTTACAGGGGTAGAAGTTTAACATAAATCAACTTTCATTCATACCTAAACACTTCTGTACAACACTCAGTGATTATCCCTTTTCCAAAGATGTTCGCATATTGAGTTGTCTGTCTATGACTTCTATGCTCTTCAAATGTCAGCATGTGGAGGTGGGATTAACTGTCCAGAGCAAGCTTTCCTGTGCCCTGGCAAAGTCTTCCTCTCCTACCTTTGAAACAATACTGCCCCTAAACCTCTCATCTGGTACCTGGAGTGCCTAAAAAAGAAAACCAAGCCTTAACACCCTCAATGAGAGAGGTGTTTCAAATGCCAACCTCTGGAGTTGAGAGTCACACGTAGGTCAACGCGGATATAGAATAGATCCTTTAGCCAGAGTTTAACAGTAGTGAGTTCCTGAAGGCTTGGGTTTCCTGTGGAGAATGATACCTAGAATAGGGCACCGGGGCCTGCTGGTGTGGCTGAAGGAACCAAAGGCAAACTTGATCCACTTCAAGATGAGAAAGTCCAAGTACTGAAACACCACGGACATGGATATTCACATTGCTGGATATTCATGATGCTAGCAAGAAAATGTGGTGAATTCCCAGAGTATCAAGATCAATAGACAAACCAGATGAGGATATTGAGCTCCTGGTGTCAGTTGCAGGCAGGGACTACTAAAAGTCTGGGCAGAAGTATGGGGCGAGGAGATAATCCTTGTAAAATACTCAAGACAGAGCCTGGCAAAAGTGAATATTCAATACGTGCTGTGTTGTCATTATTAAGGAATGTGCCCTCTTCTCTCAGCATGGTAGTGATGCTAGAGAAAATCACACCTCTTGTTCTGATGGAGACATAAAGGGAACCTCACGAGGTAAGGGCAGACATGTTTTAGTACTGTTACAGAAAAATCATTCTGACACTTGTTTAAAATGCCAAGGAAGACTTTATTCAAAACTATCGCAATAGGGGAGAGAGATTGAACTCAATTCCAAATACAACAGGGACAGTGGGGATGCATAGCCACTGCGCCCGGTGAGGGAGTGCATGGAAAATTATTAAGAGGAACTTGGTTAGGTTTCAAGGGTTTTGGAAGAGGAACTTGGTTGAGTATCAAGGGTAGGGGATTCTCAAAAAGCTGTCTTAGCAGGTTTCTTTGCTAAAAGTGGGCTTGGCTGGCAAGGACTAGGTCTAGTCAAGAAGCAAGCTTAAGGGAACCCTGACTGGAGTTTGGTCAAGGAGGGAGACTTTGTTAATGCGTCTTCTCATTCAAGGAAAAAAGAGTCATTATTCTTTCCTCTAGACAGTATAAGTCAATTTCTGTTTGGTCAGCTTTTGTTCATTAAGTACCAACTGACCCATCTCTTGAGACTTGGTAGTAGAGGATATTTCCTGGTTGGTGTGAGCCAGCAGACATTTAAAGAATACCTACTTTCTGGAAGATACTTGGTTCTACTTTGTGAAGATGGGAGTTTGCTCTTAGAAGAACAATGGATTTACATCACACAAAAGAAGTGTATCAGTCAGGATTCAACCAGAAAAACATAACCAGTAGGGAGGATATATTTTTATTAATTTATTACAAGAAATTGGCTTATGTGATTGTGGTGGCTGGCTAAGTCCCAAATCCACTGGGCATGCATGCCGTCAGGGAGGGAGGGTCATGGACAGTCTGAAGCCGTAGCTCACCGGAGGAGCTGTTTCTCTCCCTGGGAAGCCCCAGCACTGCTTTTATGGCTTTCCAAGGGATTGAATCAGGCTCACCCAAATTATCCAAAATAACATCCCTTACTTAAAGTCAGCTGATGAGCAAAACCTAGATTAGTGTTTGATTGTAGCTGGGGACCGCGGCCGAGTCAGGTTGTTACATCCAAAAAAAAAAGAAAAAAAAAAAAAACACATGGCAAAGCTGTGTTCAAAAAAAAAATGCGGGCTTCCCTGGTGGCGCAGTGGTTGGGAGTCCGCCTGCCGGTGCAGGGGACACGGGTTCGTGCCCCGATCCAGGAAGATCCCACATGCTGTGGAGCTGCTGTGCCCGTGAGCCACGGCCGCTGAGCCTGCACGTCCGGAGCCTGTGCTCCGCAACGGGAGAAAATAAACATAACATTGTAAATCAACTATTCTTCAATAAAATAAATTAAAAAAAAAATGCAAAACTTGGAAATAAGGCCAAAAAGATGGTAACATGAACTTTCAGTGCCATATTAGAGCTTTTTCTAATATGTCCACAGGAGGGTCATCTGACTCTCTTGGGTTTGTAACTGGCTTTGACCGAAAACTGATTTAGGCTCAGACATTTCACAGTCCTATACAGTTACAGGCCAATTTGCAGAAACCCGGTGAGGCATGATGATTTTCCTTTTTTTCTGCTTGGAAAAGAAGAAGACAAGCCCAAAGGTTTTATTACCCTGTAGGACATTAACTAGTCTTGTACCTACCTTGGCAGTCTTACTTCAGCCCTCTCTTCCCCATGGATTGTATAAATCCTGATTTCTCATATTCCATCAAATCAGTCCTGTCATTCTGCTGGTTTCCTCAGTAAAGAGGTAAATAAAATTCTGACATGTATTCATTATCTATTTGTATGAAAATGTTGTTTGTAATGATTTGAGAAATGTGCTCTGACGGGTTTAAAGGAGGGTGTAGGTAGGGATGGGGCTGATAGGGGAGGAATGAGACTATGGGAAGAGAGGGAAGGGAGTGGGTGTCTGTGTATAAAGGGGTAAGTTTCAAGCTAAGAGGAGCAGCGCAGGTGTCACTGGCTGGATGGAGACAGATCCTTGATTTAGTAATTCGGAGGAAAGGACAAGGCCTGTTAAGACTGAGTTTGTTGAATTAACCAGCAACAATTGCCCGTAAAAATGCCCTTCCTACCAACCCAGAAACCTGAGAGAGAGAGAGAAAATAGATTCTCACATAATTTATATATAAACCAAATAGTGAGCCACTGCAGTGGTATAGTGACTGTGGTGTGATGGTGTCATTGAAGGTCAAAAACGAGAGATACTCTGGACTATCGATTCTAATACCTGTGAAATTCCTACTGCTAGTTGATCCTTTGGCTTCAGGCTTTGGCAAAACTGATTAAAAGCATAGGATTATCAACCACTCACAGTGAAACCCTAATTGTTTTAATCATGTAAACTAATCCCGCGTTAGGACAAGCGTTGCGTGGTGGTGGTGATGGGAAAGCGTGCATAACAAAATTTACTCTATTAACCATTTTAAAGTATACGATTCTGTAGCATTAAGTGCAATCACCATGTTATACAACCTTTGCCTCTGATTAGTTCCAGAACATTTTCATTACCCCAGAAGGAAACTGTACCCTTTAAGGAGTTCCTAATCCTTCCCCCAATCCTTAGCGATGACAGAATTGCTTTCTGTCTCTGTGTGTTGTGGATTGTTTTTTTGTGTCCTCCTGAAACTCGTGTGCTGAAACCCTAACCCTCAATGGGATGATATTAGGAGGTGGGACCTTTAGGACGTAATTCATTTTGATTTATTTTTTTGCTTTGTTTTTTGAATTTTATTTTATTTTACTTTTATACAGCAGGTTCTTATTAGTTATCTATTTTATACATATTAGTGTATATATGTCAATCCCAATCTCCCAGTTCATCCCACCACCACCCTCAGCTTTCTCCCCTTGTTCTTAAGTTTGTTCTCCACGTCTGTGTAGGACGTAATTCAGTTTAGATGTGGTCATGAGGGTGGGGCCCCCATGATGGAATTGGTGTCCTTATAAGAAGAGGAAGAGATGAGGGCTCTCTGATGTGTTGGCCATGTGAGGACACAGTGAGAAGGCAGCTAGTTACCTGCAAGCTAGGAAGTGAGTTCTCACTGGATGTGGAACCTGTTAGCACTCTATTTTGAACTTCCCAGCCTCCGGAACTGGGAGAAGTGTGTTTGTTGTTAAAGCCACCAAGTCTATGGTATTCTGTTATAGTAGGCTGAGCTGACTGAGGCACTATGCATTTGTGTATTCTGATTATTTCATATGTGTGGCCCTTGGCGTACCTCACGTTTTTGTTTTTAATTTATTTTTTTATTGGAGTATAGCTGATTTACAATGTTGTGTTAATTTCTGCTATACAGTAATGTGATTCAATTATATATATATGTATATATATATATACACATATACATTCTTTTTTAAAAATATTCTTTTCCACTATGGTTTATCACAGGATATTGAACATAGTTCCCTGTGCTATACAGTAGGACCTTGTTGTTTATCCATTCTATATATAACAGTTTGCATCTGCTAACCCCAAACTCCCGCTGCATCCCTCCCCTCCCCCTTGACAACCACAAGTCTGTTCTCTATGTCTGTGAGTTGGTTTCTGTTCCATAGAGAAGCTCATTTGTGTCATATTTTAGATTCCACATATAAGTGATATCATATGGTATTTGTCTTTCTGACTTACATCACTTAGTATGATAATCTCTAGATCCATCCATGTTGCTAAAAATGGCATTCTTTCATTTTTTATGGCTGAGTAGTATTCCATTGTATATATGTACCACATCTTTATTCGTTCATCTGTCAATGGACACTTAGGTTGCTTCCATGTCTTGGCAATTGTGAATAGTGCTGCTGTGAACACAGGGGTAGCACACGTGTTTTGGATGGAAGGAAATGTAAGTGTTGGAGAGCCAGAGTCCATGTCAGAGGAAGAGCAAAGAGGTAGTGAATGAGTTGGAAGGAGAAGATGTGGTCAGAGGCAGCTTGCAGAGCCTGTCTGCAGGTCAGGAAGGACAGGCGTGGTCGTGAAAGCCCGGGTGACCTTAGCTTACTTCCCTGGTCTACCTCCATTTGTGATTTCTGAAGAGACACAAATGTCTGGAGGGGACAGCTTAGGCTGCAGGTGGCATTTTTCTGAATAATACGAAGTAAAAGTGACCATAGTCTCTGAGTCCACTGGAAAGGCATCGTTCAGTGATCTGGGGAGGTACCTGCCAGGTGGGTCTGCACACAGGCTCTGCACTCAAGGTAAGAGGCTCTTGAGGCCTCCTTGACACCACGGACGTCTTTTCCCTTTCTCTGACCCGAGTAAAGAAAGCATTCCATTTGATGGTTTGCATCTACATCCCCCAACCTGCAACTACTCAAACCTACAATTGAATTGCCAGGCAGTGTGAAGCCCTGCTGATTGCCCACCATTCAGGCAAAGCACATGGGAGCCCTTTCAGGAGCCAGGCGTGCTCCAATCAAGCCACTCCCCATACAAGTCTCTAATAGTACAGCAATCAGTGGTGACCAGCCATACAGCTTATGTACAGGGGGCCTAACAGGATTCATGCCTGTGTGGTGAACACACTTTCATTTATAGGACTAAATGCAGGCATACATGACTTGTTTAATTAGAAAGAAAATTCTCCAGCCAACAATTTGCTCCCTCTCCTGGATGCACACTACATATATTACTGATGTTGCCTTTAAATCTACTGGTTACCTATTCCTCTGGTCACTTGTCATCGTGTGCGACTGCCTACTGTTTGTGAAGGTAAACCTCTGCTCCTGGTTTCTCTTCGCTGAGAAATCAGGGCCCCTGTGTGTTACTCACGTGCTGACACCGGTTCAGGTGTCCAGATGGGTGATGGTCCCTTGGAAGTGCAGGGTGTGAACATAGGATGCCAGAGGGCAGGGGCCGCCAGGCCAAGCCAGGGGAACAATCACTTGCAGCTCATGATTTATAGGAGTCTTTTGATAACTCTTGCTTTTTTTAAAAGAATGAAATAATGCCATTTGCAGCAACATGGATGGACCTGGAGATTATCATAGTAAGTGAAGTAAGTCAGACAGAGAAAGACAAATATCATATGATATCACTTATATGCGGAATCTAAAAAAAATAGGATACAAATGAACTTATCTACAAAACAGAAACAGACTCACAGACTTAGAGAATGAACTTATGGTTACTGTGGGGGTAGGGTCGGGGAGAGGGATAGTTAGGGAGTTTGGGATGGACACTGCTATATTTAAAATAGATACCCAACAAGGACCTACTGTATAGCACAGGGAACTCTGCTCAATATTCTGTAATTACCTAAATGGGAAAAGAATTTTAAAAAGAATAGAAAAAGAAATAAATAAAATTTAAAAACTACAACTCTTGCTTTTTTTTCTTCTGGTTCTCCTCTCCTTAGCCCGTCCTGGACTCAGCCAGCTGTTGATCAGTACACGTACATCTGGGGCGCTTCTCTCACTTAAGGACAGACCTCTCAAATAAATGGACGACTTAATGGACAGTCTTGCTGAGCCCCACGTATGAGAAGATGGACTGGGCTTGAAGGGACTAAATGGAACGCCAGGTCAGGTGGAGAAAGTGGCATCACCAGCTGTCACCCGGCCTTGACGATATTCAGGTATGCTCTTCTGTGTTGACGACTCAGGTGTGCTCTGAGTGCTCTCAGAGGTACTGTGTTTCTGATCTTGAAATGCTTTTCCTTTGACAGATGCTATTACTCATTGACTTAGGTTATGAGGATGAGCAAGAGGACATAACTACCTTCCAGGAGCTCAGCGGGGTGGTGAAGGGGGCCGGAAAGAACACTCAAGTAATTCAGTGCGTTTTCTATAGAAAAAGGTTGAAGGAGATTTGAAAGAATGATTAAAGAACAAGTCGCGAAGTGGATGCAGGATGGGATATAAGGGTAAAAACAAGGTGAGGGACAGGAAATAGAGGCAGGAATGGTGAGCAATTAGGAATTTTACATATAAGCTTTACTGCTTTTTTGGTTGGTTGTTTTTAACAGTTCCTCTACTTCTCCTAGCTTCTATTTGCTTTTCTGTAAACTGGGAGTAACAAATCTCTGAAATATTAACTCAGGCTTATCCCCTGGTCTTCCTGTCAGCCTGCTTACGAGCTTGGCCCTTGGCCGTTGTCTGGTAACTCGGATTTTGGGAGGTTCCCACCACTTTCACTGAAAAGAGCGGCCTCACTGTGTCTAAACTATTTGTACGAACAATGTGGTTTCTGCCGAACACCTGCTTTCCTTCTGGGAGTCTTGGATTTTGGTGCCTGCGAGGCAGAGGGTGCCTGCGTGACCAGCCCCCAACAAAATCCTTGGGCACTGACTCTCTAATGAGCTTCCCTGGTAGGCGACACTTCACAAGGGTATTCACAACCCCTTGTTGGGGGAATCAAGCACACCCTGTGTGGCTCCGCTGGGAAAGGAGTCTTGGGTGCTTGCACGGGATTTCCCACGCACCTTTGACTTTGTATGTATTTTTCATTCTAACGCATCATAGCCACGAGTACAACTTTATGAAGGTTCCTATCAGCGCTCCTTGCAAATAATTGAGCCTGGGAGTGGTCTTGGGGACCCCTCCCCCACCGCACAGTCAGCTAAAATATTCTTACTTGCTCTGAGAAGGGATGGCACAATGAATATCAATCAATTACTAGCTTTTGAGTCTCAAAAACCTAGGCTGAGAGGGCCGGATGCACTGAATGATGAGCACCTCATGATCCATCCCTCCCTCCCCTCCAAACCAAGACCCAAACATATTCCCAGGAAGAGGGGAGAGAAGAGGGAGGAGGGAAGAGTGGACACTGGAAGTGGAGACCTTGACATCGATCTCTGTCCTCCTCTCCCTCGAGCTGAGCCCTTGGCAGCAAGAAGAAAACATGTACAGTTCAAGGGCATCTGAAAGCAAAGGGACCTGGGTCACCTTTGGTGGACTCTGAGGTTCCATGTCTCAGGGTAGACTTGGGAGAAGGGGGCTTAGGCACACTGGCCCGACAGCCTTGCCTGTGGATTAGACAGAAAACCACGTAGAAACAAAAACTCTTTACTGGGATGCCAGTGAGGACAGGTAGAATCAGCCAGGAGCAGAGGCCCCACCCCCAGCCCTGGCTGTCTGCTGATGCTTTGGTACCAAGTAAGCCCCTCACAGCATAGACACAGCTCTGAGGAAGCAGGGAAGACATAGTAATAAGGAACGTTGTGTCTTGTGCACAGCTGAGTTTGTGACCTGCAGCTTGTAGGAAGCCATAGAGCTAGAATTCAAAACCAGGAAGGTAGGAGATTAAAGCCTATTAGATCCAAGTGTGGACCTCTTTACCCAGAACCACACCTGGTCACGTCTAAAAATGTATTGCTTTCAACCTCAGCCGAGGTGTGAATGTCATTCCGCGTCTTTCTCAATGTCTGTTCAGCTACCTCTCTCATCCCCCGCAGCAGCTACTCAACATCTGTACCTCTTTGTTCAAAAACATTTGCTGGCTTTCGGAGTGAGTGAATATAGGGTGAAGGGATTAGAAGATGTTGTCAAGAGAGGGTTTAAATCAATGGCCCCTTGAGTTTGGGCAGGATAGAGACAGCATTACAGCCCTAGCATACAGAGGCAGTGCAGATTTCCCTTGCAGTCAAGCTGATCAAGGCTTCTTAGTGGGGACAGGATTCGCTTGAATCATGAAGTATAGGTAGGATGTTGCTGGAAGGTGATTAGGTAGCTCTTTGCACTGGAGGAGAAGTTTTGAGCAGTGGTGCAAATTTTTTTCAACTTTAAATTGGTACTTAAATTGTGTATAAAACTATTTCAATAGCTCATATTCTATTTAAATTTCTCTAAAGCGCCCATCCATACATTATGTTGCTACCCCTCCATCTTTGTCATCTGCGATCTCTGTTTTGTCCCTTATATGAGACCTATGCCTTGTCTCCTACACCTCACCTAGCCCATCCATAGCTTTAAATATGAGGGAATTTCTATTTCTGCCCTCTACTTTCAACCAGAATCAGTAAGAATATCCCCAGGACTCCACTGGAATAGATGGTACAAGCTTGTCTCTTCTTTTATCTCCTGCATCACATATGCAGATATAGCCTCTGTTCATTTGGACTTCGTCTAAATACATCTTCCTTTACCCCAATAGGAAAAGACTGAAAAAACTTTATTAGCCTAACCTGAAAGGGCAGCTATGTAATTTGTTTTCTTTTCTGACTTTGTTATTGTTTGTTTTAAATTAAAGCATTCTTAACTGATCAGTTTTAGAGAACATCTTTTGATTCCCCCACCATAAAACATGAGGAAACCAGGGTACCAATATTACCTTTCAACTTATTTCTCCTTTTTGCTTTTATTTTGGCTAATTATATAATTTCTAAGTTGTCATTTATAACATTTTCAGTTGTTTTGTACCTAATTCTGTGGAAAATTGGATTCGATTCCAGTGTTTTTGCCAACATCTCATCATTATTCTCTTCTTGGCTGAAGTTTATTCTTCGGTAGCTTATTCAAGAAAGGCTCATGGGGAATGTATTACCTAAGCTCTTGTAGGACCAAAAGTGTTTGTGTTTTTATACTTGAGTGACAGGTTGGATGTGAAATTCTTAAGTTAGAATATATTGCTCAAGTGTTTTCTAGTGATGAACCTTGCTATAGAGTAATGGGAAGCCAGTTGATTTCTCTCTTTTTATAAGAGAAATTTGGTATTTTTTTAAAACTCGGCTTTGCTTTTACCTCCTTTCTTTATATTTCAAGCCTAGTAACTTTATTGTCTTGGTAATATTGATTCTCTATCAAGCTTTTCCAGGGACACAGTGTGTACTTTCAATACATAAGTTCAAATCTTTTGTTTCTCAACGTTTTTCTTGAATTATTCCTTTAAATACATTTGATGTTATGTTGTTTAGTTCTCTTCTCCAGGGCACTAATTATATTTATGCTGAGAAACAGCGTAGCTACTTAATGGCTACATGAACTTAGGCAAGTTGCCTCACCTCTCAGAGTTTGTTTCCTTTTCTAAAAACTGGAGTAATGACCCTCAGAAGGTTGTTGTGAAGATTAAATAAGCTAATATATGTAAAGTGTCCTGGACTGTGCCTGGCATGTATTATGCACTGTTAGCTCTTATTCTTTTTATCTATTCTGTCTGACTTCCATACCTCTCATTTCGTCTCTTATCCAGTGATAAACACTTCAGAGCTCAGTCCGAAGCTGTGGGTTAGTTAATAGAATGTCCTTTCTTGGTGGGCCCTGGGCTAGACCCTAATTCAGACAGATTAATACTTTTTTTTTGCCCAATATTTATTACTAGAAATTTCTTTTTATATGGCCCCAAATATCCATCCTATAATTGCCAAGCATTCTTCCTGGTTCAATTAGTCAAAATAATTTATTGAGTGTCTACTATGGGCCAACAGTTATACTAGGCACTCTTAAAAGATAACCTGAGGGTTATTAAAAATTTTAAGAGTTTCTCTGAGCAAAAATTGATTTGAATTAGGCAGCATCCAATCTAGCAGATAGAAAGGAGCTCTGAGGGGCTACACAGAATTTATAGCCAGAAGGGAGCAGGAATAAGAAAGTTATGCTGGGCAAAAAAACAGGTGGATTGCTGAAAGTTAATTTCCTTTAGGTGATGGACAGGGTTTATCAGGCAGATTACCAAAGTAGTGCTGACCAGGGGATTCCTGCTTGACTAGCCTAAGATTCCATTTCTCGGAGAGCCAAAGCTGTAATTAAGTTAAGCCTCGGTTTGGTGACACAGGGCTTAGCATAAGTGACTCCATTATGGGCTTATTGTCTTGTTTTTGTTTTTAACAGTTTCCTCCTTTTGATCAGACTCTCAGCTTATCTGAGAGACTTGATAAAAATTTAAGGTATTAGTGCCACTCCCAGCTACCACTCCAGAGTTCTCACCGTTACTGCTGAATCTTTGTGTGGTGTTCATGTTCTTTAAGTTGGTCATTCTCTTTGCTCCAATGTTCTGTCCTTACACAGATCATTTGCTTGGTGATTAGTGCCTGCAAACGTGCATTTAAAACTTTTGGGAGAATACAGAGCACCAGGGAGACTATTATGATTATTCCTAGAAGGATAATTCCTAATGTCTGGAGTGCAGTTTGTAGCTATGGTCCCCAGGAACCAAACCAATCAAAATCAAATAAGTCAAAGAAAGACCCCATTGAACGAGTCACTTTCTTAAGCCAACTGACCATATATAAACTTTGGTCAGAGAGTCTAAGGATTTTTGTTGGGCAGTTGTTGCTTTAGCAGCAGATTCAGGGATCGTTGCCAGAGTTAAGGAACACTCCCTTCCCATACATTAACAGAGAGAAAAGCAATCAGCAGCAAAAAGGCAATGGAATAAAGGTTTCATATTAGAGATGAAGATCTTGATCTGTGATCTTGGGAGAGCTGCCTACCCAAGCTGTCCTCTGCTTCTTGGGAGAAACCTCCCTAGTCAATTTTCATTTTAGATCTCCAGCTGGTGTACAGTTCCAAGAGTCTGAAGAAGGAGTCCTTTTTAATAGGGAGTTGGGGACCCAAGGTTCAAATCCCTGAAGTTTGGCTGCTGTCTAGGTAGTGAAGAGGACCTGGTATAATGCCTACTAAGGAGGTTCAAAGACAGACTTTGTTCTTAGTGATTCCAATCAAAAGGGCATGAGAAAATTGGAAATGTTAGTTTGGAGAGTGGTAGCCAGATATTTGAAGAAACTAGAAGAATTTGGAATTCAGTCCAGTTTTCAGGTACATAACAAAACCTTAAGGACAAATAACAGGATTGGAATCTACTACCTACAAAGGTGTAAACGTAATTTTTCTCCCTGTAGTCACCCCTATTCTTACCAAATATAATCACAGTACAACTAATTTGTTTTCATTAAATGTGACCTGACAGTTTTCATAAGTGCTGCAAGAATACTGACTGACCATATAGGCTCTTTTTGAGTCCGCTTTGCTGGAATATTTCATAATGATTCTGCCTGCCATACCTGTAGTTTGGGTGAATTCCTCTCTTCTCAAGGTCCCCCAGATATCCTGAGGTTATTGAGCCTGACAGGAAGTGACTTTCCTTGCTCAGCTGGCAAAGCTGCCAGGAACCCTGTACCAAGACGATTTTCCCAGGGGGATTTATTGGCTCCATAAAGACAAACTTAGCTCTTTAAAGCTGCCTGGTCACATCTGAGTCTATGCACATCTCTCTCAAACATGACATTCCGGTCAAAGCCTTCGTAATATAACCAGCCTCCATTTGTATCCTTTACGAGAACGGTTTCTTGTTGAATTTATGCAAATAACTGTACTGCTTGAAATAAGTATACTCACCAAGTTTCCAAATTCTGGAGGGTCCAGGTAGGGGGGAAAAGTAATTGTTTTATCTTAGCTCCAAAAGATATACTTTACCAAATTGCTTTCAAGTCATAGATAGATTAAGAGGAAAAGTTTCCTTAAATCTGGGAAAACGAAATCTTAAAGAACCAGCAATTTTTCAAACAAAAAGTCATACAGATGATAACCGTCCTCATCAGTTCATTCAGTTCTGTGTATTAATTCCTGTTCTGCTTGAATCTGCTTTTTCCACCAGTTCTGAGAATTCTTACCCAGTTCAGTTTTATGATCTGAAAGTTATCAGAAACCTGTACTTGTCAGAGTTCTTTTCGTGAGTCTCCTTGAGGATACAAAAGCAGAATGAAACAATATCTCTAAAACAAAGCACATAAAAATGGCCATGGTTAAAGATCTGACGATAATTCATTATAATGCAATTGACAAGGAAATTTGCTTATTTCTGTGACATACAGCATTTCAAGATAATAACTAGAATTATAACTGAAAATGCTAAACCAGGACAATCAGAACTTTATACAATTTCTGGAACATATATGAATACCACGTATCCATACAAAGACAGCATAATTATTACTTCTTATTTGAAAATGCTTCCCATGTAATTTAACATACCGAATAAGCCCAGTTAGTTTAACATCTCTCTTTTTATAAGGAGAGAAAACAATTTTTTTGAGATGTTCCATGGGCCCTCTGTAAAATCCCCAAATTAGTTTGAGGCCAAAATTTAGGGCTTCCCTGGTGGCGCACTGGTTGAGAGTCCGCCTGCCGATGCAGGGGACACGGGTTCGTGCCCCGGTCCGGGAAGATCCCACATGCCACGGGGCGGCTGAGTCCGTGAGCCATGGCTGCTGAGCCTGCGCGTCCGGAGCCTGCTCCACAACAGGAGAGGCCGCAACAGTGAGAGGCCCGCGTACCGCAAAAAAAAAAAAAAGACTTAATTTAGAATTTTATTTTGGGACGTTTGTCAAAAATATCAAAAGGCTTTGGACACTTGATTAAAAAGGATCACAGATCATCATGAAACAATACTTCATTAGCTATTTAACCAAAGTGACAATAAAAGATTTTAAAGACAAATACAGAAGGTTACATAGTTGTGAGCAAAACTTAGCTCTTTTAATATTGAGAAGATTCAGTTTTCTTAAGTAATCAAAGACTTGATGAAGACAACATGAAGCAAAGTAAAACACAAAATCTTTGCTTTCTAAACAGATTACTTAAAAGTTAAAGAAAAATCTTTCAAAATCTCTTAACAGGAACAGAACAATACCTTAAAAAAAACTTTCATCCTTTTAACAGAAAAAAAAAATTCTAGTTTTGCATCAGTGCACCTTTGATATTAAAACTCACTTTAAAAAAATTTAAATAAATCCATTCCAATCTTAGCCAGTTTGACCACACATAAAATTTCTTTCCCACGATTCCTTTTTCACAAACCTTCTACAACGTTTTAACATTCATGCAGGTTTTGTTCTATTTTTTTCCCTCTCCCTCATTCTGGAATAATCAATCATCTTACTTTTCTTGCCTACTTTTCATACAGTTGTTTCTTTTCACCCTTATTATTTCTAAGTAGTTTTAAATTACACATAATGATTAGAATTCTTAACCCTTAGAATGCTTAATTCCTAGTGAAAACTAAGAACTATTACACTAGCATCTGTGGACTGACAAATTTATAGATTTATTTATAATTTCTAGAAGTACATTCTTCCTTATAGTAAATTTTTCAATGTGGCACAAAATATATTTACTGAGAGACCCAATCTTTTTTTTTTTTTTTGCGGTACGTGGGCCTCTCTCACCGCTGCGGCCTCTTCCGCCGCGGAGCACAGGCTCAGGACGTGCAGGTTCAGCGGCCATGGCTCACGGGCCCAGCCGCTCCGTGGCACGTGGGATCCTCCCGGACCAGGACACGAACCTGCGTCCCCTGCATCGGCAGGCGGACTCTCAACCACTGCGCCACCAGGGAAGCCCGAGAGACCCAATCTTTAGTTTATTCTGTGATAGGGAGCCATATGTTGATTAGTTAATGTTTCAGTATTTTACTTTAATTGGAAATGACCTAGATAGTCAATTAATTTCCACCATTTAACTTAAGTCAGCAAAACTCTAAGGTTTCAAGTTACCAAAGGACCCTAAAAACTGTACTTTATAAAACCTCATCACTGTTCAAAAGTTTATTTATAAACTTTTATTCTTCTTACATCTGTTTAATTTACTTGTTAAAAGCAATCATGTTTAGATTACCCATGAATATTTCACAAGACATTAAACATCTAACCATTGTTTTAAAAGTTATTTTTCTTGCTGACAAATTTTGTAACAGAGATAAGTTATTTGACTAGTAAATTCCAGTAGAATAAAAGTTGCATGTCTGCACTAAATTTAATGCTGAAAGCCTTGAAGACATGCCTATTTTAATTAAACCAACAAACTTACACTAGCTTTTATTTACTGAAGATTATCCTTGATCATGTAAATTTGAAAAACATTTGGGTTAGTTTCTATTTTCTGAGAGAACAATGACTTCGATAAGCAATTATTTTTCTTTAAGCCAATTAACTAGAGCTCTCTTACAAATTAATTTTGGCAATACCATCTGGACATAGAAAAATGTCACACATTTATAATATACATACAAAAATATACATAAACATACAGACAGATGCAAACAGAGGTATTATAGCTTTCATTTTAAAATTTTAGCCATGAGATAGGTATGATCATGTAAGACTCACTAGTTTATAAAAGAACACTGGGATCCGAGTTGTGTTTCTGGCAGATGGAATAAGTGTATCTGCTCAGATGGCAGATGGCTCAAGCTCTTCACTAATATTTGTGGAAGAGACTTCTCAGATGTTTTGCAGGCCTAATTTTCAGAAAGAATGCAAGTTCCACGAAGAAGAAATTTCGTTCCCAAAGTCCAGATCTTTCACAATATCTACAAACCTTTTGAGAAGACTAGGTAGGGGAGGTTTTGGGATTAGCAAAAAGGGTAAGTGGGATTTAAACTGTTCCTGGATCCTCATTTCTGTTCTTGTAAAGACTAAATCTATAGGACAAGTATAGTTGTTTTCACTTCCTCAAAGAATTGGATTGTAACCTGAGTGATACCGAGTGGCATACCCGTCCGACCATATTATCTTCAGCTTGCTCCTTTAGACCAGGGAGAATATCTTCATCTAAGATGAAAATCAGAAGATTCCTGTGTTCTAGATTTAGAGCTATGTGTCTTGGAATGCTTTTCTTTCAAAATGTTTCTCTTTCTTTCTGGGTACAGAGTTTCATTTTAGCTTAGGGAAGAAGGCTTTAAAAAAAGTTTCTATCAGGCTCCCAATGTCAGCTTCCAATCTGGCCAACTTCTCACCAGAGAACTATTAAAAAAGTCAGATATCTTGTGAGATTTCAGCTGGGGCAAATGGTAAATATTCCTGGCAGTACTGAACAAATCCCTTGGATGCAAGAGGCGTCCCCAAAGTGGGTGCCAAAGATATTACCCTCCCAAGGTCCAGAGCCCCCGCAAAAGATAACCAAAAGAAAGAAAGACTTAGACAATTCTCTGACAGCCAGTAACAGTGGTAAGACCCTAGCCACAAGTGGAGTACAACCCACATTTCTGTCCAGCCATATTTTGGAGGGCCCCCAACTTGACATTTGCCAAGCCAAGTTTTTAAGACACAAAATAAGACAACAAGAAGGCGATGTCTGTCCCTGGGAGGGAAAGAATCAATAACCAATGACTACCCAGAAGCAGATTCATAAGTCATAATTCAAAGATCTAATTCTTAGGAAAAAAACATCTTTTTTTGACCTACTAATCTGAAATTAGAAAGGAAGGGACAATGTGAAATTTTACCTTCCTCTCTGAACCAGTCACTACAGCTAGAGATTTAAGAGAGCTGACTTTGGTAAGAATTCTCACCCTTTGCTGGGTTCTGTGAGTTTTCACAGAATTCCCTCTACAGGCTCTGGAGCCAGTGGGGTGTCCCATCGTTGTCACCAGAAACTGTACGGGAGGAAAAATACGTTTCCCTCTACCCTTTATGATGAGTGCTTAGCTGAGACCCTTTTCTCTCTAGGACATCTCATAAATGGATAAGCTTATTAAGTTTAAAAGGTCTCCACTGTGGCCACTGTAATTCAGAATTATCTTTGGTAAGGTTAGCATGCTTGTTCAACCTTTTTTTTTTTTTTTTTTAATTTATTTATTTTTGGCTGCGTTGGGTCTTCGTTGCTGCGCGCGGGCTTTCTCTAGTTGTGGCGAGCAGGGGCTACTCTTCGTTGCAGTGCGTGGGCTTCTCATTGCGGTGGCTTCTCTTGTTGTGGAGCACGGGCTCTAGGCACGCAGGCTTCAGGAGTTATGGCACACGGGCTCAGTAGTTTTGGCTCATGGGCTCTAGAGCACAGGCTCAGTAGTTGTGGTGCACGGGCTTAGTTGCTCCAGGGCATGTGGGATCTTCCAGGACCAGGACTCGAACCTGTGTCCCCTGCATTGGCAGGTGGATTCTTAACTACTGCGCCACAGGAAAGTCCTTGTTCAGCCTTAAGACAAAATTTTATTTACCCGAGGCCTCACCCAGACCCAGTGCAGCTTAAATCAGACCCAGTCTGACCCTGGACCCAGTCCAGTTTCAGAGTTAGACTTATTCCAGCTCAGGTTGATTTCTGGACCCAGTCCAGAAAAAGAAATGCTCAAATAAAGTCTGAAAGTTCATAACACAAAAGCTGTGGAGGTAGAATCTGAGAGGGACTTACTCATGACCTCCAAAGGGAGCGAGAAAGGAGCAAGCTCAGGGGTTCGGACCGGTGTATCTGTCTGATTACTTGTTGCTCCTGGGAGCCATTCCTTCAATTCCCTCTTCTGACACCAGAACTGTGCAAAGATAAACTAAGGCATATTAAAAACTTTAAGAGTTTATTTGAGGAAAAATTGACTTGAATCAGTCAGCATCCAGCCTAGCAGGTAGCAAGGAATTCCAAGGAGCTGTACAAAAAGAGACTTTAATAGCCAGAAGGGAGCAGAAACAAGTTATACTGGGCAAAGAAGCAGGTTGGTTATTGCAAAGTTACTTTCCTTTAGGGGATGCAGGGGTCCATCAGGCAGATGACCTAACTAATGCTGATTGGGTAATTCCTGACGGACTGGTCTGGGAGATCTGAAACTATAAGTCTCAGTTTGGTGATGTGGGGCTTACCATAAGTGACTCCATTTGGGGTCTGTTGTCTTGTTTTTTAACATCACTAAGAGGGATAAACGTTAATAAGGTGTAATCCCTCTTCTCAAGGAATTCCAAATCTTGTGTGAAGATATAAAGCAATTATCAATTATGATTTTGTTGCTACTTAAGACAATTAAAACAAGAGCTTAGTTAAGGAGAGAAAAGTGAGGGGAGCTTCAAAGAAGTGGTAAATTTGAATCAGAACATGGGGTGTGGGTAACATTTAATTGAGTAAAAGGAAAGAGAAAAAAATGTCCAGATAGGTCATGGTGAGGAGAGTGAAAATACTTATTGTATTAATTCAGAATCTGCATATAGTAAGGACACTAACAGGACATTGGGTTGGCTCTAGGTGGACCAGGGCGTAATACAGGAAACCTCAGAAACTACACAAACCAAGTAGGCAGTGGACACTTGGTCTTTACTTGTGGACCAGGACAAGGCAAACCTTTTGGGAAATTGCACATGAGAGAAATGAATAATAGAGAGTTCTAGATGTTGAATGATTCAGGTAGGAGTTGTTCCTCAAGCTGCTTCAGATAGTGAGTGATAAGAATCCTGATCATAGCAAGGAAAAGTGAGCGAAGTGCTAAGTATCGAGGCCAGGATGGAAATGGGAAAAGAGAGAGTTCTGTAGCTGGAAGGAACCAGACGTCAAGCATGAGAAGTAGCTTGAGGAGAATGATGCAGAACTAGAGATAAATTTTGAGTTTCTTTTTAAAAAATAACTTAGGGTCGGTTTTGTAAAGGTTGACACAGCCTTACTGAGAAGGGTGAAAGGGCTGGAAATACACAGCACAGCCAGCAGGGATCCACTTTCTCTTGTGGGATCCCTAGGAAGCCACAGGTTTTCACACTACCTGGTGTCTGAGCTCATTTGCAACCAGAGAATTGGTCCACCTGTTTGGAATGGTATAGGTAAGTTAATTGTGTTATTAATGAACCATTGCATTTGCTTTTAGTTTTTCCCCCTTGCTTTCGTGCGTGAGCATTCTTGGATGTCTTACACTGAGAGATTTAAGGATGCTTTCTCTAACTCAACTCTTATGCTAAGATCCATTGAGGAGTCAGGAATGAGACAGGGTAGAGTTCAAGAACTTGAGTATTATCCTTGTCTTGCAGCAATTTGTTCAACAGACTCTGAAGGGAAATTTCTGTGGACAGATGGAATGAAAGGAAACCAAGTGTAGAAATAAACAGCGTTTGTCATTTGAAGTCGGCATTTGTAAGGATTTTTTTTTTTTTTTTTTTTTTTGCGGTACGTGGGCCTCTCACTGTTGTGGCCTCTCCCGTTGCGGAGCACAGGCTCCGGATTTGCAGGCTCAGCGGCCATGGCTCACGGGTCCAGCCGCTCCGCGGCATGTGGGATCTTCCCGGACCGGGGCACGAACCCGCGTCCCCTGCATCGGTAGGCAGACTCTCAACCACTGCACCACCAGGGAAGCCCCTGGGATTGTTTTTTGAGATGAGGAGCCTGAGCTGATGACTTCAAGTAATTGAGGCAATATTTCAAGTGATATACACATATTCCTACTTGATAGATCTTCCTCTCTAACTAGCCATCATCCTATTTTATAATGTTATCATATTTTTAATTATATTGTACATACTTGTTTACAGCTATTTGCTATATATCCACGGTGACATTACAGTAAATTAGTTTTTACCCATTGCCTCTGACTGTTCTTTGCTTCAAACTGAACCATAAATATTGTACCTGAGGAAGCTTGTTCAGATTATTTATTGTGCTGGTGTGTGACCACAATAGCAATGCCCTAAGGCGGAATGTCCTGGAAGCTGACTTACAGGAACCCTTGGAGGGGAAATGTCTACATGCACACAGCAGAGTTCCCACGTGAATACATGCTCAGGGAGTAATGTTGACTGCTTGTATGACTGAGTATTTGGAAAGGAGTTTATGATACCACTGCTCCTATCCCTCCATTGGCTACCCTGGAGGTTGGGACGTGTAGAGTGAAAGGCAGTTGATAAACTAAGAGGAATGAAAATTAAAGTTAACTAGCAATGGTGGCTGGTGTATAGGAAGTTTCAGGAAACGGTAGTGTCTCCCCTTCCTTCTGCCTTGACAGAGGGAAATGGACCAGAAACAGACACAGCCAGGTTATTGAAATGCCTCATCTTGGCTACATCTAGTTGGAGCCAGAGTCTCTATTTAACACTCAGCTGGGCAGGAATCTAATCGTGTTTTCCTTATTTCTCCAACTGTATCTTCACTGTGTTGGGAAACTGGGCTTCTTCCTGGTCTTTTGTGGCCAAGGTCCACTTACAGTATCAGCTATAATTACAGCAGCCGTTTGAATTTACTGAGTATGTTTCATGGTCCAGATGATGTGCCAGGTGCTTTGCATAAAGCATATGTAATCCTCATGTGAGTCTATGAGGCTGAGAAGCGGAGGTGTTGAGACCTGTGCTCCAGGTCACTCAACAGACTCACCTGTGGAGCCTGGATTGGTCCCCACATTGGTAGGACTCCAAATCTCATGCCTCTAACTGCCTGTTTCTCTTCATTTTCTGGCTTTGTTTTCATATAATAGAGTATCAGCCTAAGAGCCCAGGTCCCGAGACTGTCTTTCCTATCCCTCAACAGTAGTATTTCACTTCTGTGTCACCAATGCCTGTGGCTCATCCCACCACTTCCACTTGCTCTTCTTCCCAGCCCTTCAGATGCTACTCTGTGACTGACCTGGGGGAGAGGGATGCAAGAAAAGGAGTGATCGGGCTTTAGTGGTGCCAACCAACCGTGTATCACTGAGAGATGATAGAAGGCTACATTGTGACAGCCAGCTACACTGGGATGATGTGACTAGAAAAAGCATGAAAAAGAGACACAGAGATTAGAGCAAAAATGAACCTGGATTATCATTGGAATCATTGAGATCAGAGATCATCACTGGAAAAGTGCAGGTCTTAGTTTCTGTCTTGGAAGAAAGAGACAGAATTAAGGGGCAAAGCTGTGTCTAAAAGCCACGTAGTCATTGCTGTACAATAGGATCAGTAACTGGGAAATCAGGGGATAGATCAGAAGCAAATGAGGGGCAGCCTGTCTACTGCTGGTGAATACTGAGGCTCGGGCTTGGACTATATTTGTGGGACTGAGAGTTTTCCTAATTATAAGCTTGACAATTTTAGGGACCCTCAGCACCTGAAAATTATGAGCACTTGAACTCATGTAACTAGAGGTCTGGATCATTGCCCTTTCTTGTCCAAAAGTTTAAGAACAAGGGTCATGTTCCATAGCCCTCCACAGAGCTTAAAACCACCCTAGGCACACAGTAGGTGTTTAATAGGTACCTCACTGACTTACATGGATAAAGAATAGCATGACTTCTATGCCCTCCTCCTCCCTCATGGGAACAGCAGGGCATCACAGGGACGTTTGACATTTTAAGAGCTGGTTTCAGATGCTCAGAGAAGTCTGGTAATGCGTTACTTTTCTGACCCAGCCATGTCTATGATATAGTCACAGCATATAGCATCCTGCAAAACTCTGCCATCACATGGGGTGAGCTCTTTAAGGGAGGCAGGTAGAAATTCCAGCAGAAGTTTTGGCAAAAGAGAAGCGTGGAACAGAGAATCAGTTGCTACTGAACCAAATCCCTGGGCACAGATAGGGAAAAATTGAAGGAAAACTCTGATCAAATATACCAGCAACTAAGCTTGGAGATGTAGAGCTGGAAAGAGCATTGCTCCCACCCTTACAAAAGAAAAAAGTCCAGACACATTGAACATTAATTGCTTTTCTTAAACCCATCAAACAAAACAAAACCAAACAAAACCAAAAAACAACGTAGCAGGGCAAAGAACTAACCGAAATCTGGAGAGAGATGGGTGTCTGTAGGAAGAAATAAGATCTGAGCATTTGCTTACCTGGGCAGATGTCACTTGATGTCACATAAAATGGGTAAGAAGGGGCTTCCCTGGTGGCGCAGTTGTTTGAGAGTCCGCCTGCCGATGCAGGGGACACGGGTTCGTGCCCCGGTCCGGGAGGATCCCACATGCCGCGGAGCAGCTGGGCCCGTGAGCCATGGCCGCTGAGCCTGCGCGTCCGGAGCCTGTGCTCCGCAACGGAAGAGGCCACAACAGTGAGAGGCCCGCGTATCACAAAAAAAAAAAAAAAAAAAAAAAAAAAAAGGGGTAAGAAAATTCAGTTAGAAATTGCTTACAAATCACTAAAATGTGTTACCATAGGCTAGACTGCTAATGGGACATCCTGGGAACTGCAGATACAGGAAAGTTTACCCCAGGTTGCAGGATTTTCTCCAAGAATTCCAGCAGGCACTCATAGGGGAAATGTGGGGTGTGGGATCCTGAGGGTTCCTCCCGCATGGTTTTGGCTGAGGGAGGGAACAGCAGCCACTGTCGAAACTCCACCCAGACCTGTCTACCTCACCTTCTCTGAGGAACGAAAGTCTTAATCTGCATCAGAGTAGAACAAGAAAAACTTCTTCAAGGCACTGGTAAAGGGCACTGATGGCAACCCATTGTCGCTGGGGGCAGGGAACAGAAAAATGAAAACATCTCAGTCCCTGGGAGAAGGGCATGAGTACCTTGGCACAAGTAGAGTCTTCACTCTTTACTGAGAAGAAGGCTGTTCTTAGCGCTACGTTGCAGTGACTAGGAAAGTTGAAACTTTGCCCACAACTGTTAGGTCACAGTCTACATCTGGATCCTTACAGGTTCTCCACTCCAAACATTGACCTGATATGCTTCTGTATGGCTAGATGAATTTAAGGGGCCTATTTGCTGGGAGAGCATGAAGCTCCTTCATTCCTTTAAATTCTTGGTCTTTTCTGCATTCCCTTTGCCCTCCTCATCATCTGGAGTTCTGTCCTTCCTCCAGAAAGAAGGCAAGATAAGTAGGGGGAGCCTGGAGAATCTTCCCCACCTTAACCTCTCATGAGCTTTCAAGCCAAAACAAGAATCGGGGCTTTTCGACTGATGACCCCTGGGACACCCATTAAAGTTTACTTATTGGGTTTCCAGGGTGGCTTTGGAAATAAGAGGAGTCACAAGCATGTTTATAAGGCAGGATCCTGCTCAGATGAACACAGAGGTGCACACAGATGAACGAACATAGCACAGTATAGTCCCTAGCATCTAAATGAGCTGTTTACACATTTTTCTTCCTCACTTGGAGGAAAAGGAGCCCATGAGAGCAGAATCAGTCCTTTTTTTCTTTCTTTCCTGTTCCAGCTCGTGCATAATGTCTTCTAAAGAACACGTATATAGCAAATGTTTGCGGAACGCATGTGAAACATGCACGTAAACATACTCACGCACACACAAAGACCACAGCTGCAAGGATTCTTCCTCCAGTTGGTTAAGTCCCGCAGAAGATGCATATGCCGTTTGGCCGCTTCAACCAAGTGCTCACGCTTGGTGAGCTCAGAGTCACTATGAAGATTTGTTTATGTTGCACCCATTTTACACATATTTTATGCATAACTCTGCTATCAAAACAAAGAGCTGGAACAGCTCATTCCTCAGAGAACCAACTTTCTTCACTTCTTCCTACTTATTCAGGCAGTGTCCCAAATACCCTCTCATTGTCAGTCTCAGACTCACCTGGAGTTGGCTTCTCTTCCCCTTGATGGAGATCATCTGCCAGGTGAAAAGGCTGAGGCCCTGTGTCACTGTTGGGCAATTGATGGAACCTCAGTCTGAAGCTTTAGTCTCGCCTACTTGGGGACAGACGAGCTGAAGTTGTCATTTAGCTCATAGACACGGTGGTTCATCAGTGTTCAAGATCTGAAGTTGAAACATTGTTTAAAACATTAACTTTATAGAGTTGTTTCAGGAAGCCCCATTCATATTCCTAGTTTGTATTTGTGTGCAGTGCAGCCTTCTCAAGGAAGTCCACTTATTTTCACTACTGAATGCTACATTCTTTTTTCTTGTCACAGGGACCATCTTCTTTATTATTAATAAACTACCACATTTAGAACATTTCCTTGGGGACAGAGAGGCAGTTTGCAGCAGCAGCAACAACAGCTTCCTAACTGAGTAGCAATGGTTGCTTCAAACCCATCCTTAATAAGACTCATGCCTTGAGCTGTCCCCATAGAAACAAGGAGGGGCCGCCTATACTGAAAGAGCCACTGTATTTGACCAATCACTCTGTGGCCAAAGGCAGGAACCTGATAATAAGTGTGGCAGATTGCATTCGGGGGACACCTTCACTCTGCCCTATATGCATGCCCTTTGCCATGTGACTCTAGTTTCTTCCATAAAGTGGCAGAAGATATTCTTGGCTCCTTGATTCCTGGTTTAGGCTTTCAGGCCTTACTTTGGCCAATAGGATGTTAGCATACATGACACAAGACGAAGCTTTATTAAAGTGTCTGCATGATTGTACTTGGACTAGGACACTTCTGCCATAGCCATGAGAAGGACGTTCCTGGTCTAGCCTGCTGGTCCCAGGAGGAACGTGAGAGTCCTGGGAGCAGAGCCAAGCCACTCCACCTGAGCTCAGCTGGATTAGCCAGCCCTCCCCATCCCGAACCACAGATGCCCAGGAGGCTCAGCCTGTAGGAGCCAATCCCCAGATGCCCCACGGATTAGTGAGAATAGGTGACTGCTGTTTTAAGTCACTGTGTTTTTGCATAGTTGGTTACATAGTGCCATTGTGACCTGCTGTAGACTGCTGCGTCTCCCCGAAATTCATATGTTAAATCCTAGTCCCCATTGTGATGGTATTTGGAAGTGGGACCTTTGGGAAGTGATTAGGTCATGAGGGTAGAACCCTTATAAAGGGGACAAAGGTGATAAGAGAGACCTCAGAGAGTTCCCTTGACTTTTCCAGCACGTGAGAACACAGTGAGAAGACAGCCATCTGTGAACTAGAAAGCAGACTTTCACCGGACACCAGATCTGGTGTGGCCTTGATCTTAGATCTCCCAGGCTCCAGACTGTGAGAAATAAGTGTTTGTTGTTTATAAGCCAGCCACTCTATGGTATTCTGTTACAGCAGCCCCAGGGGAGTAAGACATACCCTAGTTAACTGAGACAGTGGGGAATTTCAGAGGAAGTAAGGAAGTGGTCAGAGTAGGTCTGGAATTAGAGTGTCCAAGGATTGTGAATAGCCTTAGTGTAGATGTGACCAAGATTCTCTCAGTTTGGTTACTCTGTGCACAAGCTCCCATCTCTGTTCCTGGCTCAAACCTTCATCATCTCTCCCCTGGATTTCCACAAGAGCCTCTTACGAAACTAATTGCTTCCTCTTAAAATAACCACTTAAAACAGAAAGCAGGTCATGGTACTTCTCTGCTTAAAACCGGTAATGAATGGATGAGGTCCAAACTCGTGCATAATTTGGCCTCCGCCTCCCTCTCCCAACGTTAACTTACCCGGTTGGCTCCCGTGGTTCCCTCTGCTGCAGGCCTGTGGCTTCCTACTTCCCACGTGCTTTCCTCACACACTCAAAGATGATTCCTTTCCTGGGACCTGCACCCTTCCTATTTCCTCTTCTAGAAATACTCTTCCCCTAGGTTCCTGCATTGGCAACCCCTGATCAACATCGGCTCTAAGTTCTCCTCCTCCGAATGTCCTCCCTAAACTCCTTAACTCAGTGGTCCTCAACCTTTTCGGCACCAGGGACCGGTTTCATGGAAGACAATTTTTCCACAGACCGGAAGGGTTGGGGGGATGGTTCAGGCAGTAATGGGAGCGATGGGGAGCGGTGGAGAGCGGTGGGGAGTGGCAGAGGAAGCTTCTTTAGCTCGCCCACTGCCCACCTCCTGCTGTGCGGCCTGGTTCCTAACAGGCTGTGGACCGCTAGCAGCCCAGGGCTTGGGGACCCCTGCCTTAACGAATACTCCCCTGACAACTAGTCACTCGTTATCCTATAAGACTGCTTTGCTTATTTCATATCACTCATCAGTGTCCAAGTATTATACTTGTTTCTAATCTGTTTCCCCACCTAGACTATGTGTTTCTGGAAAGCAAGGATCTTTTCTAGCTTGTTTGTCATCACTGTATATCCAATGCCTAGAATAGCACTGATTGAATGAATCAATGAAAGAAAAAGGAAGGAAGGAAGTGAGAGAGCAGAATAGAATTTGGATTTATTCTGAGGATCAAACTATGAACATTTGTAGCGCAAACATCTCAGTGTCTGGAATTAGACCTGGATCTGTGCCCAGAGTTTAAACAAAAGATGAAGTCAGAGAGATAAATAAAAGTTGGGTGGTAGCAGGCATTCCAAGCTACCTGAAGAAGCTTGTGCTTTATGTTTTAATTAAGGTAAAATTTACCGAAAATGCAATGCACAGGTCTTAAAAGTTCAGTGTGATGAGCTTTGACGATTGTATGCCACCCAAAACAAGATGCTTAACATATTCATCATGGCAGAAAGTTCCCTTGATCCCCGTTCTAGTCTGTTGCTTACCACCCACTATGCCCTTCCCCATCTGCTGACCCCCATCAGCAGATTTCATTTCCCTGTTGCTGGACTTCACAGAAACAGAATCCTACAATATGCTTTTCTGTGCCATCTTATACTCAACGTGATGTTCAGATTCATCCAGGTCATTGCTTGTATCAGTTGTTCATTGCTTATTGCTAAGTAGCTTAGCAACCAAGTGGAGACTTGGTTTTTGTTTTTTCCGGTTTGGAGCTATTATGAATAATGAATAAAGCTGCTAAGAACATTCTGGTATAAGTCCTTTTTGTGCTCATGTTTCATTTCTTTTGGGTAGATACCTAGGAGTAGAACTGCTGAGTCATAGCAACTGAATGTCTAACTTTTGTATAAGAAACAGCCAAAGAGTTTCTCAGAGTGATTCTACTATTTTATGACAGTTCCAATGAACATTTCCAGTTGCTTGATTTCCTCACCAACACTGATATGGCCCATCCTTTTAAAATTTTAGCCACTCTAGCACATTTGAGGTAACTCTTTGTGTTTTTAGTTTTCCTGATAGACTTGGTCATTCATATATAGCTCCCTTTTTAAAGTACCTATTCAAGTCTTTTGCCCATCTTTAATTGGATGGTATTCCAGTGTTGTTGATTTGTATTCTGGATAGGAGTAGTTTGTCGGATATACGTATCACAAATATTTTCTTCCAGCCTGTGGCTTTTTCTTCATTTTCTTACTGTCTTTTGATGAGCTTAAATTTTTTATTCTGATGAACTGTAATTTATCAAGTTTTTCTATCGTTGTGTTTTTTATAATCTAAGCAAGTTTTGCATAGCTAGAATCATAAACATTTTCTCCTACTAAGGGGGCAGTAGCATTCCAGGCTCTGGTCCACGAAGTGTGCACAAAACATTTTATAAAAGGAGTTGCCTTGGGAGTAGGCTCCTAAGGGAATTTTCTTCACTGTCTAAGGCCTCATTCAACAATAAATACTCTCTGTACCCAGTTCTACTGAAGCCTCAGAAGGTAAGAGATAAAGAAGATCCAGAGAGAAAAACAAGGGGAAACACAATCAAGTGTATAGGGGGCTGACTCGTGTCTCCCCAAAATATATATCCAAGTTATAACCACTGGTACCTGAATGTGACCTTATGTGGAAATAGGTCTTTGCAGATGTAGTTGAGTTAAGATGAGGTGATTGGACCCTAAATCCAGTGACTGGTGTCCTTATAAGAAGACAGGACACAGAGAGACACAGACACAGAGGAGACAGTAAGAGAGAAGAAAGCCATGTGAAGATGAATGAGGAGAGATTGAGGTTATGCTGCTACAGCTATTGAAGTTATGTTCCTACAGCTAAGGACTGCTAAGGAGTTCTGGGAACCACCAGGAGCTAGGAAAGGGTGAGGAAGGTTGCTTCCTTAGAGCCTGAGGAGGGAGCCTAGCACTGCTGACCCTTGATTTCAGGCTTCTAGCTTCCAGAACAATGAGGGAGTAAATTTCTATTGGTTTAAGCCACTAAGTTTGTGTTAATGTATTACGGCAGCCCAAGGAAATGAATACAAGGTGTTTCCTCCCAGAAAGCAGCACTAGAGTTGAAATTATAACTGCTTCTATTAGTTATACAGATGAATTTTTTTTTTAAAAAGAGATCTTGTTCTTTTTGAGATCCCTCTCTCTTCTGCTCCCCAATTTTATCTGGACCTTCTTTTTCCTAGCCCCAGTTATCCCTGTCCAGCCCCAAGTTGGGTTCTACTCCCAGAAATTTTCATCAATAAGGAGTTTTTCCCAGGAAAGGGACTAGTTTTAAGAGTGTATGGGGGCCAGGTTGCTCCAGAAGCTGTAGACCTCATCTTAGGCTTCTTCTTTTTTTTTTTGCGGCACGCGGGCCTCTCACTGTTGTGGCCTCTCCCCATTGCAGAGCACAGGCTCCGGACGCGCAGGCTCAGCGGCCATGGCTCATGGGCCCAGCCGCTCCGTGGCATGTGGGATCCTCCCAGACTGGGGCACGAACCCATGTCCCCTGCATCGGCAGGTGGACTCTCAACCACTGCGCCACCAGGGAAGCCCTCATCTTAGGCTTCTTTCATGTATCCATGAATTGGATCTTACAAAACTCTTCCCAGTTATGGTGCTGCTCTGGCGTTAGTCTGTAGTACTTTTCAATGAGTAGCTGTTTGATATTTTGAGTTTCTCCTTTTCTTGAAGCCATCAGAAGCTTTATTGCCCTACTTCTGCTTCATTCCACAAAGATGCTTAAATTATGTAAGTCTGATGGCTGCTGTTGCTTGCATTTGGGGATACAGGGGGTACCTTATCTGCGCGTCTTTGATTTGCCATCTTAGTTGATGTGTCTGTTTTTATGGGGGGGATTCAGGGAGATTAAAAACTATGTCATCACCACCACCATCTTCTGAGAATCCCATCCATTAACATTCCACAGAGAGTCACTCCCTGTCTCACCAACTTCAAAAGATAAATATTCTTTCCTGCTCTGTTGATGTAGGGCTTGGCCATGTGCCATGTGAGTAAGGCCACAGTTTGGCAATGCTGAGTCTAAGCTTGCAGTTAAGGCAGTTTAACAGGGATTGCATGTTTTTTGTCACCCCTTTGGGATCTTATGACCCATTAGAACTTGTCCCAAGTGGTCACTGCCCCTCTGCTTGGGACCCCAAAATGAGTCATGTGGAGCAAAGGACCCCAACCACTCCACAGGCCTGTGAGCATGAAAACATTCCCTTAATTTTTGATGACTGGTGTGTATCTTATGAAATAGAATAAGACTTGGCAAACTATAGCCCCTGAACCAAATCCAGTCTGCTGTCTGGTTTTGTAAGACCCTAAAACTAAGAATAGTTTTCATAATTTTAAATGTTATTTTAAAAGGTGGACAGGTATTGTATATGGCTCACAAAGTCTAAACTATTTGCTATCTGGTCCTTTAAAGAAAGTTGCTTACCCCTGAAGCAGAGGAAAGAGCACACAACCCATAGCACGAGACCTGGGATCTATGTGTACTGACTTATGTTTATTGTAGTCTCAGTTTCCCCACATGTAAAATGAGCTGGTTGAACTGCAACATCCCTGAGTTCCCTTCTGTTCTAAGATTTTACAGGAAATATAAAAGACTTCCCTGGTGGTCCAGTGGTTAAGACTCCATGCTGCCAATGCAGGGGACAAGGGTTTGATCCCTGGTCAGGAAACTAAGATCCCACGTGCCTCATAGCCAAGAAATAAAAAATAAATAAAAATTTTAAAAGAAAAAAGAAATTGCTGAAATAAAAAGATAGTTATATTTGAAATATGTTTTGATGATATCAGCACCCTCACACTTGTGTAAACTATGACAAATAATAATTCCAAAGATGAGATACACAAGGTTTCCTGTAACAAAGGCAAACTTCCCTGGAGAAGAGACAGTTGGAGCTGTGAGCTGGGAGGTAGGGTGGAGGGAAGCAGCCTAAGCCTGGATAGGACAAGGGCACCTGGATACATACCCTGTATTTATTAGTGCTGTCCCCTGCCTTAGGGAGCTTTGTGATTCAGACTACAAATTTCTAATCTATGACTAACTGGCACAAGAAAGAAAAAAACCATGGTGTGTGTGTGTATGTGCATGTAACATCTGATTTGACTATAGCAGCAAGAAATCGATCTTTTGTGAATTGATGTGATTTAGAGATGCCTGCAAAATCAAAGTATGGTATTTCAGAAAGAGGTGAATAAAATACCAGTGTTTTATGGGAGTGATGCTATGCCACTGAAAAAATTTTGAGTTTTGCAAGTGGGGAAATCGCGTCTGTCAGAGCGCCCGCCTGCGAGAGTGTACCCTGGAAGCGTGCTGTTCGGCTGCTCTTCAGCTCATATGAAGCACACCTAATACTCCTCTGTCTGCTCTACCCTGCTGTGCCGACTTGGAAAGGTAGCTGAGGAGGGTGTTCACCAGCAAAGTCGGCGACTTGGCTCTTGGAGTGGAGCACATCCCATTCTATCCTCAATGTGATTCCAAACATGTGACTCAATGTCCTCTCTTCCATGGAGGGAAACTCAATCCGTTTAATACTGTGGAAATGTAAAACATTGTGAAAAATGTTGAACGATTAAAATGTTAACGCAAATCTTCCCCAACCAACACTTTATATGAGAAACATCTGCTTGGAATTTTTTTGCTCAAGGTGTTGAAGGGAATAAATGCTGCGTTCCCAGAGAATAGCAGTTTCTCTTTTGTAGAAGGTGAATCAATATGGAGATTATTAATGAGGCCAAGGTATTCCTGACTTCCTGAGTCTGTAACTTAGAGTAAAATCCTTTCCTTCTCTTGTTTTATTGGCACTTTTACATTTGTATTTGAAATAGCCGAAGTGTAATGTTCCCTATCAAATCAGTATGCCAACTAAATTTTGAATGTAGAAATGATTTCTATAATGACTCAATTTTTAGTAAAAGACCTCTTTTCCAGCTAATTTTCTAATCAGGTCCATATCCTCTTTGCAGCTGAGTAAGACTCAATCTCTTGTGAGGGAAAAACATGTCAGAGTTACCTAATTTTCCAATTGTTGTTTGGGAATGATGTGGCCCTTTAGAGTTTCAAAGTTCCTATGGAAACTCTTCTTTCCAGTTCAGTGGGTTCCTTCAGGAAGAGAGGAGCATGGATGACTTTTTACAGAAAGTCTTCACTAGCGCTAGACAGCCCATAGGCCATTTCCTTAGTGACTTTTTGGTAATTTATGGTGAACAAAGAGAGAAGTTGGGAAGAGAATAAAAGTTGAGAAGAAATGTAATTTCAACCTATGTCCCATGGAGAGGATTGGATGAAAAAGGGCTTTACCAAGTCCCAGTCCCTTGCACAGCCCTTTGGAGAATGCCACATCATTTAGTCTGGCCTCCGGGCCAGTGCTACACTGCAATCTTCAGTGAGCTTGGCACAGCTCCACAAACAGGACTCAGAAAATACAGATGCGGGCTTCACTGGTGGTGCAGTGGTTAGGAATCCGCCTGCCAATGCAGGGGACACGGGTTCGAGCCCTGGTCCGGAAAGATCCCACATGGTGCGGAGCAGCTAAGCCCATGCGCCACAACTGCTGAGCCTGCGCTCTAGAGCCCGTGAGCCACAACTACTGAAGCCCGCAGGCCTAGAGCCCGTGCTCCGCAACAAGAGAAGCCACCGCAGTGGGAAGCCCACGCACCGCAACGAACAGTAACCCCGACTCGCCGCAACTAGAGAAAGCCCCTGCACAGCAACGAAGAGACAATGCAGCCAAAAATAAATAAATTGATAAATTTTTAAAAAAAAAGAAAAGAAAGATAATACAGGCTCAAGGGACATGTCTTTGAAATTTCAGTGTGGAAAGCTTAGGACCACAGAAAGAAGTTCCACTTCACAGAGTGAAGAACTCCACTCAAAGAGGTAGAACTGGGAGAAATACTTACACATGTTCCTTTTATGCTTGGCTCAGGGCACTTCGCTGAGCTGGGGGCAAATTTTAAAGTGATTGAGCCTGGCTGGCTGGACAACTTCAGTGGTTGGATCATCACTCTGAAGGCTGGAAAGCAAGACATGGTTTCACATTCTTGCTAGCATAATGCCACCTAAGGTGTGTTGATCGAACTGATTCAGGGATTGTGTGAGTTTATGTATATATAAGGCAAAATCCTTGCCTGTAAGAGTATCTCAGACAATTAAGGAGGAAGATAGAGATTTTGCCCAGCCTGGAACTGTGAATCCTGGGAAAGTCACACAAAGACACAGAGACTGGTTATTGTTCACAGAGGATGAGGGAGCAGAGTTGAGAGAGTTTTGTTGGTTGTGGCGCTTGCCTGGAGGTGGTAATACCAGTAGTGGTGGTAGTGAGTGTCCACCGACACAGATAGCAGTGTAGACAGCTGTATTCTTTCCAACAGGATCTTGGTAGACCTTGGTGAGACTCAAGACTGCTGGACTTCCTTTATCTTTGCTAATTTCCCCAAGCCTAACTCTCCAGCCTTCTCATAATTTTCCAAGCTATCCAACACCTGTTTACAATTTTTCTCTTTCTTCTTGGGTTATCCAGAGTCAGTTTCTGTCCTCTGCAGTCAAGAATCCTGACCTAGATGACACTGATTTTCAAGAATAAGAATTTGGCTCTTTTTGGCATGCAATGGCAAGACACAGTTATCGCTTCTGGTCATCTAACCTAGGATCTTTGGATGACTAAGTGACTGCTACAATGGATCAGTATGAAGAACCTTAGAAATTCAATGTCTTTGAGGAGGATGGCTGCTTGTAACAAAAACTTGTTCCTAAAAGAAGATGACAAGCCCAAGTCCCTGAACTCTTGGTTCAAGGACAGACTAAATAAAGATTCCATGATGGCTGGGTTAAATAAAAAACAAAACAAAACCTCTTAACTCCTGCAGCTGCAGATCTGAGATAGTCAAAAACTAGATAAAGAAATTAATTCTTTGGTTGCTGAATGTTGGTGACATTTGAATTAATAGTCTCATTAGGTTTCTTACATGAAAGTGGAGGCATGGCTCAAATTGACCCGCCAAAAACAAGAATGTGGATTTATGAGAGGATTCAGAGTATTCTGAGAATATGCAAACTCCAAACCCATGCTTCCTATCCTCTGCCAGCCAGAGAGGTCCCTTCCCCTCTGTTTGAAGAGGCTGTTTATCCCTTTATTGATGACCCTGTAATTCCTTCAACTATCAGAGTTTCCAGAGCTGTGGAGTCAGATCCCACCATGCCCCAAGGTACCAATTACAATGTCAGAACTGTGAGGAGAATGGTGATATAACAAAAGAATGACAGAAATTTGTTGCTTTATAAAAAAGAAATAAAATTGAGGAAAATATGTGCAAATGGATTCTAAACGAGCTTGACCTAGGAAGGAATCCCACAGGATTAGATCAATTTGAATTCACTGACACGAGTAAACTTATCAGAGATCCTGGATTCCATTTGTTACTTCAGAAACGAGTCCTAGTTCTAATTTTTTGTTCTTGTTGCTGTTGGTTGATTGAAATGTCAACTCAGTATTTGCCCACTCTGGGTGAGGTTTAGATGTGAGAAACTGCTTGATATAATGTAGAGGACTTCAGGGCATAGGAATTTTGCAGTGAATTTATCATATAGCTTCCAAATAATTCCCTAACGATGTTACACGCAAGAGAAATCTTACCCTTCGCCTTCCACAAAGGAACCTGTAACCATTTACCAGGATAAATGTTCTGGCTGGCTGGGTATTATTAAACAGTGGCTCTGAATTAGTACTAATCCTGGGGACATAGAATGTCATTGCCTTCCAGCAGTTAGAGTAGAGTTTTAATGCAAGTCCATCTCACAAATGCTCCCTGGGCTCCTAAAACCTTACTGAAGTTATTTTTCCAATTCTTATGTGTTAAAATAATTATCCACGTGTGTTGAAATAATTATATTTGGCAATTAGAAGAATGGGCTGAACAGATGTCCCTGAAGTTCCTTTTATTTAAACCAAAAAGCAAACCATTTCTGAAAAAGCAAAAAGAATAGTGCCACTATCAGTACATAAAACAGCAGAGGTTTGGCACATGCCAGAGATGGATGGGTTTCAAAGAATGGCAATAGATTATTGTAAACTGCACCAGATGGGCATTCCAATTGCAGTTGCTGGTCCTGATGTAGTTTTCTTAATGGACTGGTTATGTGTCTGGCAAATGGTTTATCTCGATCTCATTAAGAACATCAGAAGTACCGTTCATCCTTCTGCTAGGGTTATCGGTACCTCTTCGTAATCTTCCCCCAAGTTTAAGTCATCTATCTGAGTCTGTGCTACACAAGTTATTCTTCAGAGATATTAATTATCTTACCCATTGTTTCATGACTTTGATGAGTTAAGGTTGATAAAAACTGAGGACAAGAACATTTTATTCATGAAAGCAGCACAAAACTCAGTGGTAGGGGGTTCTAGTGTCCGTGAGAGGTTTGATAGGGACTGTCCGCTGTAGACCAGGGTTGATGGTAGGGGAACTTGACTCCTCAACATGAAAGGGGATGATGGAATTATGGGAAAGCAGAAAGAATGGCTGCACTTAACCATCAGAGGCAACGTTTATATGATTGTTGTTTGGGCAGGAAGGCCAAACTAGAAATTAAGGTCCTTTGGTCTGCAGACTTCTATTATGATGGTTAGTCATGGAGTTGCTAAGATTGAAACAGATGGGCAGCTGGCTAAGGTGTTGCATGATTTGTATAATCAGGGAAAATTATATTTGGTGAATAGAAGACTCACAATAATTTCCAGATCTAAGTCAATTTATAGAACCAGAGCCCATTGACTGAAGGGAAGTCTGGATGCCTTTAAGAAAACAAAAACAAAGAAACAAAAAAAGGACCTACAACATCACTAGATAGATAGGTAGATAGGTAGATAGATAGATAATTAATAGATAAATATATATATAGATAGATATACATACATATACATATAAATATATATGTGGATATGTCCTCAAATCCTTCCTGCAATGAATCTTTATATCTTTGCCAAGGTAACTGTACACTAAAAAATGAATAATGCCTAGATTTGGGGGGTGGGGGTCTGTTAAACAAAAAGTAAAATTGATATGAGGGGATCTGATAAGCCATCCGAGTCCCAGAGGTAGAGTAGGAGCTTATGGAGGCCAAGTGATAAATGGAGTTTTGGCACACATCAAATTTGGTTCATTAGGCCCTCAGATCTACACGTGGTTATTTCACTAGTTCTTTAACGTGTAACTGAGATTGATACATTCAGCAACTGGTAGAAGTCTCAATATTATTTTCTTACGTGTAGATTAAGGGTCCTTATATTGCGAAGGGCCAGATGGAGCCCCAGTGACATGTTCAGAGCAAATAATTCCTGGGGGAATTTCAGAAATCAGTGCCAACATCAAATATGTGAATGATGCAGGGGTGGTAGTCCTTATTATATCCCATTTCAACAAGCCTTTCTTGCCTCTGAAAAACAAGAAGGATGTTGACAGATGATCACAGACTCTTTAAAGTTAACAAGAAGATAACCCCCAATACAGCAGCTGTGCCAGATGTGGTATGTTTACTGAACAGATCCACACAGCCTCTGGACTTGGTATGTGGCTGTCAATTTAGTGGATGCTTTCTTCTTGATATGCATTATTAAGAAGATTAAACATAATCTGCATTTACATAGCAAGGACAGCAGTACACTTTCTCCTGTGTATCTCAGGCCTATAAAAGCCTTTCTGTTTTCTGTCATAATACAGCCTGTAGACATTTGGATTATCTTGATATTCCATAAGCTATTACACTGGCCTGAGTATTTTTGACATCATACCGTTAACCCAGTTAGCAGTTAGTGTCAAGCACTAGGATATTCTGACAAGGCATATGCATGCCAGAGTGCAGAAATAATCTCCATAAAGATGAAGGTGTCTGTAACATTGATGCAGCTGTAGATGTTCAGTAATTTAGAGCAGAGATTATTTCTAAGACAAAAGGCAAGCTGCTGTAGCTTCTCCATCCTATCATTAAGAAAGAGGCCCGGTGCATGCTGGGCCTCGGGATTTCGGAGGCAGCATATACCATTATTCATATACTTGTGAATAACGTTCTAACCCACATATCATGTGACCTAACACACCGTCTGTTTTGAGTGGGACACAGGGGAAGTTCAGGATTGCCGTCCAAACTGACATACTACTTGGATATTTTGATCCAATGGATCCAGTGGTGTTGGAGATACCTGGAATGATTAAGGATCCTGGAAGGAGCCTTTGGAAAGACCCAAAAGTGTCAGCTCAGGCCCTTAGAATTCTAGAAGAAAACCATGACTTTCAGAGCAGGGAACCACCTTCATCTGAGCTACCTCTTGAGATGGGGGAGAGGGGCAATATAGGGGTGGGGGAGTGGCACGCACAAACCGTTGGATGTAAAGTAGGCTCAAGGATGTATTGTACAACACGGGGAATACAGCCATTATTTGTAATAACTGGAAATGGAAAGCAACCTTTAAAAGTTGTGTGTGTGTGTATGTGTGTGTGTGTGTGTGTGTGTGTGTATATATATATATATATATATATATTTTTTTTTTAAGTCTCTAAATATTATATGGCTTTAGATGTTTTCTTTGCCACCACAGTGACCAACTTCAGTAGGGGTCACAAGATCCCATGACCTGAACCAATGCCTGAGTCTATGGGTCCTCCCTCCACTTTTGGTGGAGAAGGGAGATCTCCCCTAAAGGGTACAACATCAAGCAGTATTTCTTACTATCCAATTTGGAAAATGATTTGTGAAGGTGATTTAGGAGTGGATGAAAACAAGTTTAGAATATTGATGTCAAGGAGTTTAGGGGAAGTCATATGAATGGGTTTCCCAGAAAGGACCCAGAATGTAGAGAGTAATTGTGTTCCATGTCAAAGCCCACAAAAGGCCTTTACTGCAAAGCCCTCAATAATTAGGAATATGTCAGTCATCTCCTTCCTCAGTTCTTGCTTAATAAGCTCAAGAGCAAACTGTTTACAGAGGCAGCAATATAGTGTGTGCATTACTTAAGAACTTAGACTTCTCCTCAAGTTTGATTTGACTTCTGCCACTGCCAAGTTAATCAGTGACCAGCACTGAGTCCAGTACAGCAACATACCTAGTGATGGACAGCAGCTGATAACATGCTGGTTTGCTGATTTTATTACTTCTTTTCATCCTGGAGTGGAGTACAATCTCTCTTCACTAAATAGACACTTATTTTAGATTTAGAATTTTTCTCCTTGTCCATTATGCTGTTGCCACTAATAGCATCTGTGGGCTTCCTCAATGTCTTATACACTGACACAGCTGCTCAATCAATGTTCACTCCTGAACAAGTAACTCCTTTACGGTGAAACAAGCAAGGTAATGGTCTGATACCCATGGTATTCATCGGTCTTATACTCTGAAGTAGCAAGCCATGTGGAACAGTGGAATGGCCTTCCAAAGATTCACTTATCACACTCTCTGGGAGACAACTCCTTGCAATAGTAAGGTGATTGAACCTAATTATCCAGGAGAAATAGGATTGTTGCTGGGGACAGGGAAGAATACGGATTAAACCTTGCAGGCTTCTCACACCTTTATGTCTACTGCATCTCCATCTGGGTGAGATCACACCAAGGAGCAAGGTTTTAGATCCACCCAAAGAAAAGAAAATTGTAATTTTCCAGTTTCATTTGTTTTCCAGAAGTGATTAATTCTGAGTGTTACAGTGACTGACAGTGATGCTTTTGCCTATAAAGGGAAATTTGACTTCAGATCTCCCATAACAAAGCTGGATGACATAAACTGATGAGCCTCTGGTTCCTCTTCATTTGTGAGGTTACAGAGCAAATATAGATGTATTCTGAATGCATGACAGATACTTACAATTATTAAATAGAACAATTTTTAAATTTATAATAATCAGAATAATGATAAATGCTATATAAGTGTTATATAATCAAGGCAGTGGCCTCCAGTGGTATTTCTGGCTGTTCAGTTCCAAATTTTCTTCTTTTAGGTTTTGCCTCACTCTGAAAATTAAAAGAGGTAGATATTTCCTCTCCCCACTTACCAGAAACTAGGGAATAGTATATGCCCTATGCTAGAACAAATCAGGTGATATAGCCCAGTTGTTTAAATTTTGAAGGACTGATGTGAATACATACCTAGGAATAAAAGAGAATTTTCCTGGTGCCAGTGGCAGGCCAGAGTAAAGCTGTAGGTGTAAGTGTCCAGCAGTGGAGACACCAGCCTCACTCTAATTGAACTGCTGGGTTGTGCTGTGACCTTGACCATACATGTTCTCACCTCCTGTTTTCTGAGCTTGATGCCCCATCATATCCTTTCCTGCTGAAGTTATCCAGTTGGTTTCTGCTGTTTGTAACCAAGAACCCTGGTAAAGAATCAGGCAATTCCAATTCTGTGTCATTAAGGCTACACCAGGCATAAAGTCAGGAGGAAATGGAACTAGTTTTATTGATATGAGTCAGGAGGCTTCTCATAGGTTGTGACAGGTAAGTTAGGTAATGGAAGATTACACATTGGGTTAGATTTGGAACCCCAGTCCCTCTCTAGTGGTTTTATTCCTGAACTCCTGGATCAAATGGTTGGAGGAGAGGGAAAATAGTCAAATTAGCTATGTAGCTCTCATATACATTTTTATTTAAATCTTAAGTGGTTGTTTGTATATTGAATTTATTTTTGGTTTTGTGTGAAGCCTAAGCTTTAAGACATGAAAAAATAATTTCACTTAAAGGATCTAAAACAAAAGAGTGGCTCTCTTATAAAAGTCACTGAGACATTAAATTTATGCTAATGGTTAGTATATAATGTGTACAAGTGTTCATTACAGTGCTACATATAAGAAAAAAATTGAATAGAAACTCAGTGTCAAACAATAGAGGAAAGATGAGGTAAATATGGTGGAATACTATGCATCTATTAAACATTTATTTACAAAGAGATTTTAGCCTTAGGAAAATATTTGGAATACTTGGGATTCCAATATTTGGGATATAATGTTAATTGAGAAAGATAAAATTGTACACAGTATGATTTCAAGTTTGCAAATGCATACGCCCGTGCATACACATATACAATTCTAGAAGAAATTACATGATTGCAATTGCTATTTTATTTTTTAATTATTTTTTGTGATTTCCAAGAATTCTACAAAAGGTGTGTATAATTTCTACAGTGAGGTAAGTATCGTCTATGACAGTCAATGCAGTTGTGAATGCTGAAAATAATTGTTATAAAAGATATTAATGGGACAATAGGCAGCATCTGAATAGTATCTGTAGATTATGTAATAGTATTTCATCAATGTTAAACTTCCTGATTTCGATTACTGCACTGTGGTTATGTAAGCAAATTTCCTTGTTCTTAGGAAATACGCACACTGTTGTTTTTAGCAGTAAAAACACATGATGTCCTACAGTTTATTTCAAATGAGAGAGAGAGAGAGGGAGAGAGAGAAATAAAGCAAATGTGGCAAAGTGTTAACAGTTGGTGAATCCAGGTAAAAGGTATTGCAGGTATTCATTCTACTATGCTTACAACTTTTCTGTAAGCTTGAAATTATTTTTTTAATTCAAAACGTATGTCCTATGATGATAGTATAAGTCATTAGCCACTAGATTTATTAGGGGGGAGTGTTTTCTGTTCTAAGACAGATCAGCTTGTTGAAAAGATTATGGGCTTTGGGGTGAGACACATCTGTTAGAATCCTAGGTCTGCTATTTACTAACTGCATGACCACAGGCAGTTTAATCTCTAGAGACTCAATTTCCTCATCAGGAAAATGGGGATAGTATTCTTTCCATTGTGAAGATCAAAATGTTTGCAAATTCCCTAATCTCATCTCATCACAGGCGGTCAAAAATTGCAAATTGCTTTTAGCAATAAGTAATACATTCTCTGAAAGCGGACTGGGTGAGAATCAGCATCAGCCTGATTATTTATTAAGCTCAGACTCTTTCATTCATCTTTGCTCTTTGAATAGGCAGAGCGCTGTAGGACTCCCTCAAGCACAAAGCAGAGAGAACAGCTCTGAATATTTGAGCGATGAAAATAATAATAATATGTATTTAATACTCACTGATCATGTACTGTACCAGGGTCTTTTGTTTGTTTTTAAGTGGATTACTCATTTAATCTTTACTCCAATGCTAGGAAGTAGAAAATTCTATTAGAGTGATTTTATAAACGAAAGAAAGTGATTTTATAAGTGAATGATTTTATTAACAAAGAGGTTAGAAACTTGCCTGTGATCACACAGCTGGTGGTGCCAGGTGTGAACCCGGATACTTGGACTCTTGAGCCTATGCCTGTCATTCACTATAATTGTACTTTGCTTCTCAAACTTAATATGATGGAGAATTACCTGGGGATCTTGTTAAAGTCACGATTTTGATTTTAGTGTTTGTTAAAATGTAGATCTGTGTGTGTGTGTGTGTGTGTGTGTGTGTGTGTGTGCGTGCATGCTGAGATTCTGCATTTCTAACAACCTTCTGCATGATGTTGACAGTGCTGGCCTGTGGGTCACAATTATTTGTAGAAGGAACCTGGAAGATGAAATCCAAACCAGATCATATTTGTACACATGGATCCAGGCGATCCCAGTCACCTTCCAGCTCCTACCACTTCCTGCCTGCCATTCCTGCCCTCATCCCACACCACCCACCACCCCAGGTGCATCGTAATTCATCCACACTTCAGGTGGCTTGTGCTGGTGTGCTGTTATCCCGTCATGTCACGTGCTCTCATGCATCTGTGCCTTTATCCTGGCTCCTTCTGCTTGAAAGAACCTCATCCTCAGGATGTCACTGCGATAACTTGCTTTCCTGATCTTGTTCAGTTCAGCGTTAGTTGTTCCTTCCTCTTTGCTCAGAGAGCACCATGTACAGACTCTTGTTTTTAGCACTTATCATTTTGTACTGTACTTATGTGTTTGAATTTCTGCCTCTTACACCAGATGATAAGCTATCCATGGGTGGATATGGTGCTCTATCTACATATACTTAGCACTCAGCAAGGGCTTGTCACATACAAGATACTTGCTAAATATTTGTAAAGTAAATGAATAAGGGAAAGAATGATTGGATATATGAGTGAAAGAATAAGCAGAAGATGTGAGGCCACAGCTTCTAGGCTGTGATGGTAATCTACAAATGCTTTGGACTATATACCCCTGCCTAAACCATTGAGCAAGTATATACATATATATGATATATGTACACACATACATGTTGTATTAATATCTTACATACATTTTGTTTGTTTGTTTATTTATTTATTTATTTATGGCTGCGTTGGGTCTTCATTGCTGCGTGCGGGCTTTCTCTAGTTGAGTAGAGTAGCGAGCGGGAGCTACTCTTCCTTGCGGTGCATGGGCTTCTCATTGCAGTGGCTTCTCTTGTTGCAGAGCACAAGCTCTAGGCCCGCGGGCTTCAGTAGTTGTGCCTCGCGGGCTCTAGAGCACAGGCTCAGTAGTTGTGGCTCGCGGGCTCTAGAGCACAGGCTCAGTAGTTGTGGCGCACGGGCTTAGCTGCTCCGTGGCATGTGGGATCTTCCTGGACCAGGGCTCGAACCTGTGTCCCCTGCACTGGCAGGTAGATTCTTTTTTTTTTTAAAATAAATTTATTTATTTTTATTTTTGGCTGCGTTGGGTCTTCGTTGCTGCACGCAGGCCTCCTCTAGTTGCGGTGAGCAGGGGCTACTCTTTGTTGTAGCGTGTGGGCTTCTCATTATGGTGGCTTCTCTTGTTGTGGAGCACGGGCTCTAGGTGCGTGGGCTTCAGTAGTTGTGGCTCACGGGCTCTAGAGTGCAGGCTTAGTAGTTGTGGCACACGGGCTTAATTGCTCCACGGCATGTGGGATCTTCCCGGATCAGGGCTCGAACCCGTGTGCCCTGCATTGGCAGGCAGATTCTTAACCACTGTGCCACCAGGGAAGTCCTGGCAGGTGAATTCTTAACCACTGCTCCACCAGGGAAGTCCCTTACCTACATTTTAAAACAAACATATAGATTAAGGAAGAGTGGTCCCAAAATAAAATAAATACAAAATTTAATATTTTATTGGCAGACCCCAGTGGAACATCTTGTGTGCCCTGTTGTGAGGAATATGCACCTACCTTAGAGGCCCCTGGGCTAGAACAGCAAATAAATGTAGTCAATTTACAGAGGGGTAGAATTCACTTTAATGGCACTCGAGTGAATACGAACCAGAAGAAATAAATAGGGAGAGAAGAAATAGGTCCAGGTGAATATACGATTTCCAGCTCCTGAGCCTTTCGATTTATCTGAAAGAGTCAAAAATTATACAGAGTGATCTAAAACCCAACACCAGAAACCTCTGAGGCTTGATAGCAAAATGCCTTCTCCTCTGAGGACTGGTGACTGGATGGTGACACTAAAAGTGGAGAGAAGTCAGGCCCCAGGGGCCCAAGAAGATAATTCAAGACTCATACCCCGTGCACTATGGCTGGAAATTAAGACACTTTATTTAGCAACAGATAATTTGAAACCGGAGTTTAATGCTCTTTCATAGGTAGAAAGAGATCCCCTTCTTTCACTTTATTTTGTTACTGAAATTAAGTATTTAAGACTTTAAGAGACTTATGTCCTTGCTGGATGAATAGAAAAGTCTCTCCAGGACAAGGTCCAGGACAAGGTCCAAGCCAAGAATGGAAGCAGGAACATTTGATTCGGCTGTTAAGGATGGGAGGCTAGGGTGTGCGGACCCCAATCCTTTTGTGGCTCGCAGGCAAGGGGTTCACAGTGTAAGTGAATAAAGCAGATGCTCCCCCAGATAACCTTACGTGCTCATACACATTCAAACTGCAGAACTAGGCGGCACCCCTGGTAATCCACTGCTCTGCTTTCATCCTTTCCTCCTTCTCCACGTCCATCAAGAACACCCCCGGGCAGCCTGCCCCCTGGAAAACTCACAGTTCCCTCCAGGATGGTGCGTGTTTAACCCCTGGCAAACCACAGCTCTGGGCATGGCAGTGATTCTCAGGGTCTGTGGCTCCTGAGAACAGGTAACCATGGCCTCTGAGAAGCTATATGATGTAGACACCATAGGTGGGAATCCAGCTTCAACATTTACAACTTAATTTGAGTGTGGGTCACTGAAGGAGGCTTCCCAAAGGTGCCCAGTTAGTCTCCGCTCACTGCCCCATTCTATCCTGTAGGCTTATTGATTCTTAGCCTTCTCCTGATGAGGCATACATATATATATATATTTTTTCCCCCTCAATGTGCATCTTTACTCTGTCTTCTAGACTCTACAGAGAAGTATCGAGTTATAATTAGACATAGTTCTTCACTCCAGTTAACTCTTGCTGGTTTTCCCCTGTCACACTCATTTTGACATCCCATCTCTAGTTTAGATGCCCCACTTCTGAGCTCCTACAGCTCCTCAGCATACCATGTTCCTAACAGCTGCGTGTGGTGATTAAGAGAATGACGTCTGGAGCCAGTTGGTTTGGGTTCAAATTCTGCCCAAGCTGTGCAACTTTGGGCAAGGTACTCCACCTCCCTTTTTTTTGGCCTCAGTTTTTTCATCTGTAAAATGGAGATAATAAAAATGCCTTTGACAAAAAAAAAAATACAACACATGATTCTGGACTGGATCCTTTTACTATAAATAGCAATTTGGGGACAAGGGACAAAATTTGGGTGGAGTCTTATGGCTTAGATGGTAGCAGAGCATCAGTGTTAATCTACCAATTTTGATCTTTTTTGGGGGGGGTTAAATGGGAAATGTCTTTGTTTATAGGAATTCTGTACTAAAGTATTTGGAGGTTTGGGGGCATAATGTAGACAACTTACTCTCAATGGTTCAGTTTTTAAAAAGTTAAGAAAGAAAAGAAAAATAAATTATAGAAAAGAGAAATAATGGTAGGGAAGTTCTGGTTCTGCAAGATAATAAAGAACAGGGACCTCCCAGTTAAGTCAATAATTTGTTCTTGATAATCAGACTTACTACCCCAAAAGTGCTGACTGAGAGCCTATTTCCTGCTATTTTAATGGGAAAAATTTTATGGTTAGTACATTAACATAAAATACCCAACTAATTTCCCTAACATAAAACCAAAACAAAGTAAAATACCTGTATATCAGATACATTAGGTTAGTATAGAATATGTTTAAAACATCACTTCCTCACCAAACTGTATGGTTATTAACAAACTTTTGCTTTGTATGCAGTATCCCAGATGTAATCCCTGTTGCTGTCACTTAGTGTGCTTTTCAAAACGTTCTACAAATTATTATATCAATATGACTCTATTCTACTAATTTTATTTCACTCAACATTTATTATGTATTTTTATTATTATTTATTAACTCAAGACTTATTCTATCCATAGTTTTGCTTAAAATGTGGTATTGCGTTTATGGATAAACATCAAATTTTCCTATGTAACCAGTGGTGAAAAACATATTGTACCAAAAATAAGTATGTTCAATGATGTTTGTGTAGTACAGTCCAAGAGGCATTCTTTTTTTCTTTCTTTAAATATGCCATACTGTGGACTAATCCACTTTTCTTTTTAATTAATTTATTTATTTATTATGTTTGGCTGCGTCGTGTCTTTGTTGCTGCGCGTGGGCTTTCTCTAGCTGCGGCGAGCGGGGGCTACTCTGTTGCGGTACACGGCCTTCTCATTGCAGTGGCTTCTCTTTGTTGCGGAACATGGGCTCTAGGCACATGGGCTTCAGTAGTTGTGGCTCAGACGCTCAGTAGTTGTGGCCCGTGGGCTCTAGAGTGCAAGCTTCAGTAGTTGTGGTGCACAGGCTTAGTTGTTCTGTGGCATGTGGGATCTTCCTGGACCAGGGCTCGAACCAGTGTCCCCTGCATTGGCAAGTGGATTCTTAACCACTGCGCCACCAGGGAAGTCCGCAAAAGGCATTTCTAATGAAAGAAAATGTTACCTCTGGAGACATATGGGTTGTGCCTCTATATTATAAAGCTACAATAATTTCAGCTGTAAGCCTTAAACTGATAGTTCAATAAAACAGAACAGATTGACCCTCAAAAAAATTTAAAATAAATATGCCTGCCTTCTAGAACTATGGTGAGGATTCAATGAGGTGTGTGTTTAAAGTGTTTAGAACATGTACCTGATAGAAAGTAAGCACTATAGCAAATATTGGCTAATATTATCATGTTTGACACAATGTTCTATAGGCCCTGATTTGCTCAGATGCCTCTCTGATCAGCCCAGACTATCATTTCTTTAAGGCAGAGACTATATCTTCTGTATCTTTGCATTTCCAGTCTGTGCAGAGTGACTGGCATAGGATGGATTTTTCAATAAATATTTGTGAAATAGGTCAATGAAACCACAGATTGTTTAGGAAAAGGACCTTAAACAAAAGTTTACTTTTTTCCCAAAAGTAAAATACACTCTCTAAGAAAACCTTATATATTTATCTGCCACCCCCTAATCATGATACAATTCTGATCGATAATCAGTATCGCTTATACCTATATTTCTAGCATCTATCTTGTTATACATCATATAATCCCACTTTGCCTACTAGGCATCAATAAACACCCTGTAAATTACAGAACATTTAACCTAAATGGGAAGGAAATCTAAAAAAGAGGGGATATATGTATACATATAACTGGTTCACTTTGCTGGACAGCAGAAACTAACACAGCATTGTAAAGTAACTATACTCCAATAAAAATTTTAAAAATAAATAAATAAATGGAACCCCAGCTAGTGATTCTGAAAGCAAAACCAGAATGACTGCCCTCCCCACTCTGCCGCAGCTCCATAGCCTGACCTTCATACCGTACGTAGGTTCAATCCTTCAGATTCCTGTAGGCTCTTATCCTGCTGAAGGGTTGGGAGTCCATGGCTATAAAGTAGGAGCTGGTGACCTCTCCCATCGAAACCAGGGCAGACTGGAAGAAGGAATAAGGTACCCAACAACCAGGTCAACTCCGTAAGCTAGAGCAGCCTCAGCCGCATTTCACAGGAAGATTATACACGCAGTGCTTCAGAGGCCATAAAAGTCTGCTACAAAATGGGAAAACCCTTCAATTCATGCAGGGTCAATTCCAAAGAAAAATATTTAATGCTTAGAGTTTATTTTTTTTGTTGTCGTTATAAAAAGTCTGGTGACAATGATGTTTTGTATCAATTAACTCTGAGTTAAATTACTTACGAACCAATCTGTCAAATGGAAAGGTTCATCATCTGAGTGAAAAAGTCAGTTCGTTGTGATTATCCAATTCTACTTAAAGAACATGATTAGGTACATTTTAATAGCAGGATCCAGTGGCCTGACTCTACGCTTATATTTCTCATTAACAAAACTTCATGCTTGGCTAGCAGGCCTTGAACTATGATCAGTTGCAGTAAGAAAACATTGCTTTTGGATCTGTTAAATCATCAAGACACCACAATCTTAATTAGACATTTTAGCTAAAATGAGTGTTTAAACATTGAGGGTTCCGTTAACTCTTTCTTCTTAATTTTTTTCCCTGTAAAACACAGATGTGCCATTTCCTGCCTGAGTCTTTGGAGAGAGAGCTGAGGGCGAGGTAATTTAACTGTCAACCTGCCTGCTATCTGCAAAGCCACTGACTGAATTCAGACAATTTGATTATTAGCTTGTTGATTGAGCAGGTTTCCATTCTGTTGATCCATCAACTGACCATAGCTCTTTTCTGTCTGGTTCTGCAGACATAGTCCACTGATGAAGACACCCTTAAAGATGGTCCAGGCATTGTCTTAAACGCAAAAAAAAACAGACCCAGTGGACTGCATAAACCATCTAACCTTTTCATACATTCAGTGGATGTCTTTTGTCTTCACAATACTTATAGGTTTAATAGCAACCCACCTCTCCTTTTAATTTTGCTCTGATAGAAAAAAAGTGACACAAACATTGGGAGAAATTCCAAACTTAGATTTATTTTCTCAGTATTTCAGATAGGGTTTAATGATTAGTGTTCCCAAACCTGTTAAAGTGTATGGGCATGCATCTTTGCAAAACGTCTCCAAACTCAAAGTCCTTTTCTCATCTCAAATCTCATAGACTTGGTTAATCAGTTTAACTGATCTCTTAGCCAAATACTTAAATAGTTTGTCTCTACACAATTAATTGTGTGTATGGATGGGAAACATGCTAGAGAGGGCATAAGATACATGGTTCTCTGATCACAATATATAAAGATGTAAAAGCAGAGGGTGGAAGGGTGACGAGCAGCATGTTCTCAAAGAAGGGAACAACTGTGAGGATGGAGATGCGAGACCTATGAAAGCAAGCCAGGGACTTTCCTGGTGGTCCAGCGGTTCAGACTCCACTCTCTCAGTGCGGGGGACGCAGGTTTGATTCCTGGTCAGGGAACTAAGATCCCGCATGCCGCGCAGTGTGTCCAAAAATAAAAAAGAAAGCCAGTTCTTTCTGATGAACCCCACAGAGACTTGGCATTTGAAGTCACAGGTCCCTCGTGAGCCCCACCCAGTGTGCTGAATCACGCCACCCACACCCACAGGACAGGAGAACCATATTGTTTGGAGAAACTGAACTATAGACGCTGCAGGATTGGAAGCATCTGTTACAGAGGAGGACATCTGGAGAATTAAGTAAACCTCTCTAAATAAATCCAATCATTATCTCTCAACAATCTGCAGGATGCTAGCTGTCAGGCATATAACCCCCAAACAGCAGAAGAGAGGCTCTTTCACCAGAGAAATTGAATTTCCTTAGAGAAAAGATATACAAATACCAAGATGGGGGTTGGGAACTTTTCCAACAAAAGTATCAGCTGGCCACTCAATAGTAAAGTCAATCCGTTGAAAAGCTTCATCCATGCTCACAGAACTTCCAATCTGTATTTCAATGTCTTGTCCTTAAATCAGAACAGATGGTCAAGGATCAGTAGGCTTTTGGGGGAAATTTCCTATATGCAAAAGAGCAAACTGGGAGAAAAAAGAATTAGAAAAAATGCAGGGAGCAGAAGTTAACTTCTGCAGGGAGCAGAAGATGACAATACTTAATATCATCAATGAGATGAGAAGAAATGGTATCCTTGAAATACAGGGATGATCTAAAAAAGGAACAGTTAGAGAACCAAGAATGAGCTCTTGGAAACTGAAAATATAAGCACTTAAAAAAACAGAAAAAAATGTTGGAATTCCAGAAAGGAGAAAAGAAAGATAAAGAGACGGAACACAGGAAACAAAATATAAGAAAATAAGAGAATCGATTAGAACAAAGAAAACAGTACAGAGGAAATGATCAAAGAGAAGATGTAGAAAAACCTCTAGAATGAAAGGACATGTAAGACAATCGTCATGAAAATTCAGAAAAAAGGAATTAAAAGAAATATTTTTAAAAGCTTCCATAAAACAAATCAAAGGACTAAGAATTCTAAAAAAGTCCCAGACTTCTAAAACGGAACATTAGAAAGTAAAAGACAATGGAACTATGCCTTCAGAAACTGCATAGAAAATAATATCTAACCTGGAACTTTATATGTAGCCTAATTATTATTATTCAACTATGGATAGCAGAGTGTTCAACCCAAGAGAGAGGTAAAAGGATTGCCAGGAGGACAGACAAGGTTAAGTCCACAATGACAGTGGTGTAGAAGATCTAAAGAGAAATCATTTCAGACTGTAGTGGAGGGAGCTCCAGAGAGGATAGCCCAGAAAACAAACGAAACTGGGAGGTTATCAGAAAGTTGTAAAAACGTGTTTTGAGAGACATATCTCAGAGGTGTGATAGAGTGTGGGAAGACGTGGCCTTAGGCTCAAGGAAAACCAAGCCAATGGAAAAACAATTATTAAATACAGGGGGCAGAAAATTGTTAAAAGGAAAAAAGGAGGTCACAGTATACTACTCAGCTCAGCAGTGATAATTATAGCCATAATAATAAAAACATGGAATATGGATTTAATAAAACTTGTAATGTAAGTGTATTGGAAAGATAAGCTGAGAGAAAGGAGAACTAGATCTTTATCTATCAAAATCAGAAGTTACTACATTATGCTTTAAAATTAATTACCAGAGAGTAGTAGATATGTCTTATTTAGGAAAAAAAATAGAATTAATGGGAAAAATAGCTAAAAATGCTAGAAAATTATTGTTTCCATGGAATAGGAGAGGAGAATTTGGGGGCAGGACTCTGCTGTTTTTAACACAGGTCTTTTGGGTTTATGTGACTTTTAAGAACACGCTTTACTTAATACTTTAGAACATTTAAAAATATGTACAATGAATTAATAGTAAATGGGTGTTCATCTAAATTTTCGGGTGAAGCTGGTGCTCCACGAGCACTTGCCGTATTTCTCCTGCACCTTCGTCTTCCTCCCTGGCACATGACCAGGTATGCTTGGGGTCTGCATACCCCAATTTAAGAAGCTTTGGCCTAGGCTCTTTCATGATGGGTAAATATTCACTTTCCATTAGATTTTTGGAAACAGTGACAATAGCTGGAGGACATCACTCTGGCCTTTTCAGAACCTTCTTCACTGCTAAGATGTTTCCACGTCCCCTCTATTAATGATTCCATGTGTGACCAGGAAGAGCCTGGAGACCCCAGAACTGATACCGTTACCCCTGTTTGTACTGACCATGAAAGCAAGTCTCATGGACGGTTAGAGATTGGCTGTGCACCCAGCCAGTTCATTACTGTTTCCAAGCTGGCCATTACAGTGCTGGTTGCTAGGAGGATTTATTATAATCCAAGCCAGGTATGTCTATTTATAGGTACTTAAAAATTTTTCTCAGCTAGAGGCTGAGCCGATGGAGAGGACGTTGAGCAACAGCTGTCTACGGTTTTCTATTGTTAATTCATTACACTTCATGCTTTATCCTCTCTGGAAATCACTGCCATCCTGCTTCCCGGGAAACAATAACACTGGGGTACTTGCTGCTGTAATTGCCGACAATATCAATTATTTAGTTTTCTGCCAATTCCTATTAGACTTTTTCTAACCGGAGAATTTACACTGTGTTATTGAATTAAAAACAGTGGAAAGCTTCGGGGAATTGAAACTAATTAGCCAGCATTCGTAAACCCCTTTGTTGGAGATAATTTGTTTACATGACTAATTCAACCTTTTAATGATGGGGGCCTACATGGGCCACGGAAGGTGCCACGGCGGCCATCCTTGGCTGGGCGCGGGGATGCCAACATGGTAAAATTCATTTTTCTTTGTCATGAGGTATGATGCCCCAGCTCACTGGCACCTAACCTTGCCTATTAGCATGTTTATCATTACACTTGAGAGAAGCTTTGAGCTTCCCAGGCTTCCCGTGGTGCTTTTTTCTGAGCAGTTTTTTTTTCTCATCCACGTCAGCAGGGCAGCTCCTACTAACTGCTTCATCAGTTCTGCACGTTTTCATAGCTCCTGCTGCTTCCACCCCACCTCCATGTATTCCTTTTACATCTCTTTGTCTTTCAGAGGTCATGACTGGATTCTTCAGTGCTTAGATGTTTGCATGTCCCCTCCATTAATGATTCTATGTGTGACCCATAATTGTTGATTACCCAGTCTGTGTGTTTGCGTCATGATAACTGCATGGCTTGGGGTAAATACAGCTGAATTTGGTCTGGTCGAGAGGAATAGAGATAACTGACATCCATTTTGCCTATGGTGAACCTGATGCTGTGGTTCTGTATAAAGAATTAGAAAAGAACTAGGTTAATGTAAGTTGTGTTTCCTTGTGGTCTTTTGATACCGGGCTACTTAAATGCAACTTTCTTGATGAGAATGGTTGGAACACGGACATCTATTTGCTGAGAGTGATGCTGAGAAATAATATCAACTCTTGTGATCGCTGGACATATTTTAATTAACTAAGTACTTTTGTTAAGATTTAAGGACCGTTTTAACAAATAACTTTAGCAAGAGCATTCCGAGAATAACTGCAGTTCCTGTGTATCCTGCATGAATTTCCTGCCTTAGCTGCTGTGTACTAAGATGTTCTAAATTTCGAAAAGGTGGGTTGATAAATAATTGAATGTGTGGATGCAGTGGTTAAGGTCTTCCCATTTGCTAGGTCCGGTGAGTAAACGATTCCCTTCAAGATATAAATTAATATCCGTGGCAAGTATTTTAAAGCCTTTTACTCACTTTCACAGGGATGTTTTAGCCTTTCTTAAACTCGGACCCACTTAGGTGTTGCTCTGCCGTAGTGTCTCCTAGGCATCTTACTACAATAAAAGGAGCCGTCTCTACTTTGTGGTATTTATACCACAAACTCTTTATTCTGTGTGGGAGGTAATTAAGGTCTCTTTTGTCACTCTGCAAAACAGCGGGGCTGGCAGTATGTGGAGGTCTTTACTTAAAATTCAAGGAAGGTTCTGTTCTCACTTCCCCCTGATTGTATCCAGTGAGAATAGTTTTCACTTAATTTCCACATATTTGTGCTGATGTACAAAGGAACGCTATCACTGTAGCTAGCCTACGTGGCCTGCTTCATAGGCCTTCCATCATGTCATTCCACATCATCCCTAACGGGCAGGATTTCTTTCTGCTGAAAGGGACAAAAACCAACTCAAAGTGATTTGAGTAAAAAGGCATCTATGGCTCCCAGAGTGGATAAGTCTAGGGGTGGATTTGGCTTTAGACTTGCTGGAATCAGGTACCCAGAGTTACTTGCCATTACTGCAGATTTCAGCTGGACTTTCTTATATGTTGATCCAATTTCAGGTAGGTTTTCCTCTAAGGGGAAAAATAACCCACATATACACAGGAAGACTTTTATTCATTCTCTTATTATTTTTTCTATGCAAAAAAAATGGTAGTGTAACCACCCTCCAGCCAAAGGCCCAACAGAACAGACCTGTAGTGGAACAAGTTGGGTGGATTGCTCTTTGAAACAAGGGCGAAAACACACCATGCAGAACCCCTGGGCGTCTGAGTAAGAGGATGTTAGAAAGGATTTATTATATGATTTAGGTTTAGATTAAGTAATTTTGGAGAGAGTTGGTGGAAGCTCGGCTTTACTCTGGCTTGGGTGCTGTTGGGAAAGTGGGGACAATTTTATGATTGTCCCCACTGATATGGGGACATATCAGTGACTGATTTCCACTTAATCAGTCTTAAGTGGAAGGAGTAAAGACAAGAGCAGAGTGAAAGCTGTCATGGTGGAGAACCAGCAGTCACTCATAGTAGCTGGGGTGGGGCGGGGGGGGGGGCGCTGGGCATTGTATTTTTGTGGTTTGCACAGTGATGTTTTTCCTATGCCTGGACAAACTTATGATGTGATCTTGGTCATTATTTTACTTCATCGTGATCACAGATAACGCAATCTGATATTCATGTGTTGTGAGATTGTTGCTAGCCATAGGGGAACACCATGGTCTAGCTGTGAGCGTGAGTCAGTAGCTAACAGCTCCAAGGTTTAGGTGTACATATCAGGGGATGCTTTTCTCTTTCTCGGTTCCCCCTTTTAGGCAATATGAAGTCAGACCACAGGATATTCGTCCATCATGTCTAGATGGCTGAGATTTGGCCGATGAAGATCAGGAGGAGGTCCCCTGAACCTAGTCTGTAGTCAGGTTAGGGTCAATCTCTCCTTCTCCTTCTGGTATAGAACAAGGTGTTGGTTCGTCTGACGTGACCATGGGCTGCACAGAAGCATTTAATTCTCTGGACCCACTACATTGGCCACTGTAGCTCAGGCAGTTACCAGAAACCACATGATTATTAGTCCCTGTAACAGGTCTCAAACAAGAGACCTAGACTGTAAAACCTAGGCAATGAGAACATACCCGAGTCCAGCAGGACCTGTTTTAGAGACCCGGGAGTCTCGGAATTTTTTACTTGCCCTGTAGTATTTACATAGGGGCCACAATCTGGGAGGAAATCAAGCACTGTATGATTGCCCACGGCAACTCTGGCTCATGAATTTAGAGTCACTGATTGGGCGTCCAGAGCAGATACTGTATTATACGTGACATCTGCGAGGCTCCACGACAAGGTTCGGATCACTGTGGAAATTGCAACTAAGGAAGTCTGAATGAAGAGGGCATCTGCCCTCTCACCGGCAGTCTCCCATGCTTGCTTCATTCCAGAGCTTCCTGGGAGGTGTGGTAGTTTTAAATATCTAGAAATCTCTAATAATTACCCCCCAAACACACAGGATAAGGTAGTGTGAAGTGGACAGGTACAAGCAGGCAGATCCTCACAGAAGAAGTAGAATCTTGGTGGGACATGGGCTCTATGGGGAATATAAGGATTTTTGCCATGACAGGAGTGAGCCCAATTTTCTGTCATTTTTATAGGGGTCGCTGTAGTGCTCAGGAAATCTTCTTTGTTTTTAAATCATTCAAACATCATGGATTAACCTCCAACCATTTACCTCTTATAGTATACATATTTGTTCTTTTTTTTTTTTTTTTTTTTTTTTTTTTGCTGTACACAGGCCTCTCACTGTCGTGGCCTCTCCTGTTGTGGAGCACAGGCTCCGGACGCACAGGCTCAGCAGCCATGGCTCACGGGCCCAGCCGCTCCACAGCATGTGGGATCTTCCCAGGCCGGGGCACGAACCCGTGTCCCCTGCATCGGCAGGCGGACTCCCAACCACTGCTCCACCAGGGAAGCCCTAGATATACTTTTTGAGGCCCACAAAAACACTGTTTTAAATTTCTTCTCTTTTATCCAGACTTTTAAAAAAATAAATTTATTTATTTATTCTTGGCTGCGTCGGGTCTTCACTGCTGCACGCAGGCTTTCTCTAGTTGTGGCGAGCGGGGGCTACTCTTCGTTGTGGTGTGCGGGCTTCTCATTGCGGTGGCTTCTCTTGTTGCAGAGCACAGGCTCTAGGTGCGTGGGCTTCGGTAGTTGTGGCACGTGGGCTCTAGAGCGCAGGCTCAGTAGTTGTGGTGCACGGGCTTAGTTGATCCGCGGCATGTGGGATCTTCCCAGACCAGGGCTCGAACCCGTGTCCCCTGCATTGGCAGGCGGATTCTCAACCACTGTGCCACCAGGGAAGTCCCTTTTCAGATATTATTGAGTGCTTTTTTGGGTTAGATATTCATTCATAGAGTTGTGACGTAACAACTGAATGATTTTTTTAAAAAATCTTTAACTCTTTAACCTTTCTTTCCCCAAGAGAGGAACAGAGAGCTTTGAGAGGCAGCCGGCTTTAGGCAAATCTGAAATCATCACTCTAAAAGGCTGATTATGTTTTCTCTACAAAGAGAGGACAGAAGGTTTAGATGTGGGAAAACAGATTTTGACATATCGGCTCACAAAAGAGAGAGGCATGCAGCTGGTTTTGATCCAACTTGTACACACTTGACAGTTTCATCAGCCCAAACAATTAAAAAGTCAGCAATTCTTTAATTCCCAAATACTAAAACGAAGGAGGGGACAGCTCCTTAACTTAACAAAGTGTGCCCTCTGATAGACAGACAAGGCAGGGAATCTCCTCTTGAGGATTTCTTCACTATTTTATTCAAAGGTACCTTTCAAATGAATACTCTCAGTCCTGTCAAAAGTGGCCACTGCGTTTCTGAATTATTCCTGGTGAAATAGTGCCAGTTAATGAGATAAGTACACAAGTTAGCATGATAGTGAGAAAACAGGAGGATGGCGGAGCCCAGTGTAGACGGAGAGCTGGGAGAGCTGCTGGTGTACTTTAGGAGCTGCTTGTGTCACTTCATGGCTCTGGGTCCCAGCTTAAGGCCACTCATCACCCAGACATCATCAGGGAGCAGACAAAACCTCCTGATTTCAGGCAGACAAAGGTAAAAGGTTCTCAGGAAACATCCTTCTAAGGTTTAAAAATGATGACCCAAGTCAAAGTTGGTCCCCCAAAAAAGAGACCAGTTTCAGGAGACACAATGAATTCCGCAGCCCTTGGGCCTGGCTTGAGGACAAATTTATCAGACCTAGTTCCGTATTCTGTCTGCAATGGTCCATGTTATATGTCAACTTGGCTAGGCTATAATTCAGTCCCTCTGTTATTCAGTTTAAGGCTAAACTAGATATTGCTGTGAAGATGTCTGGTAGACATGATTAAAGTCTATAATCTGTTGTTTTCAGTAAAAGAGGTTATCCTAGATGGTCTGGGTGGGGCTGATCTGAGCTGTTGAAAGGCCTCAAAAGCAGAGCCAAGGCTTCCCTGAGGAAGAAATTCTGCTTGTGGATAGAAGCTTCAGCACATCCCCCAGTGTTTCAGCCATTCTCATGGCCTGCACTCTGGATTTTGGTCTTGCCTGGCCAGCCCCACAATTGCATAATTGCCAGAAACCTCCAATTGCAGTTCATTGCCAGAAACCTCTTAATATAGATAGCTCCTACTTGTTCTGTTTCTCTGGTTGAACTCTCACGGATACATCTCACTACAGACGTTTCCTGTCATAGACAAAGCACACTCAAGACCCTAGACAAGCAGACAGACTGCAGGAGCAGGTGTTAGAAGATTAGAAAGCAATTTCACCAAAGAACAATACAGATCAGATGAGATAAACAAAAATGTTGGAAGGGAACACATTCCCAGGAAAACAAGGTAAACCTAATGCTGAAGTATTTAACAAAATATTGGAGCTCAGTTTAGCATGGGCTTATCTTTCAGCCATGGGCAGAGGGTATCTCAAACAGGTAGAGGCACAGAGGATCTCAGGGGTAGACACCAGCACCGGGTCCCGGGTTTCTGTCCAGGGCAGTGAGGTTTTCAGCTGAATCTTGGTGGTGCATCCCTTTAGCCAATGCTTTCCAGCCAAACACCACAGAAGCACAGCTGTAGCGGAGTAAGTTGGGCTTATCCCTCACCGCAGCCCAGGAGGATATACACCGTGGGGAAGTGCTGGGCATCTCAGTAAAAGGATGTTAAAAAGGATTTGTCATAGGTTTTAGACTTTGGCTAGGTAATTGGGGAAGGCTACTCCAAGTGGAGTTTACTGTGGATTGAATGCTGTCAGGGAGTGGGGACAAGCCTATGATTGGTTGTCTTAATAAATCTTATCTGGAAGGAGAGGAGAGCATGGTTAAAGGTGTAATTGGTAAAGAATCAACAGTCACGCATATTAACTGGGAGAAGGTGATATTTGGTACTTATGTGGTTTCCACAATAACTTTGTGCTATAGACAAAGTTGCCCCCCCCCCCCCCCCCGCAAAATCTTGAATGCCCAGTGTGATGGTATTAGGAGGTGGGGCCTTTGGGAGGTGACTAGGTCATGAAGGTGGAGCCCTCGTGAATGAGATTTGTGCCCTTACGAAAGAGACCCCAGAGGGCTCCCTTACCTCTCTGCCATATGAGGCTGCAACAAGAAAATGCCATCTAGGAACCAGGAAGTGGGTCCTCCCTCACCAGACACCGAATCTACTCGTACCTTGATCTTGGACTTCCCAGACTCCAGAACTGTGAGAATTAAATTTTGCTGTTTAAACCACCTGGATATTTTTGTTATAGCAGCCGGAGCTAAGACATTTTTGGTTTTGTGTGTGCTTATAAAGGATCCTGAAATGGTTTTGTTTCCTTGTTTTTGTTTTGTCTCACAACATGTCATAGTAACAGACTGTGTGTGTTGTAGTCACAGAGCGCAGAGCATCAGCCCCCTGGTCTGATGTTGGTTTTGGTGAGATTGTTGCTACCCAACAGGAGAGCAGCATGGCCTGGCTCTGAACACCAGGCCAGCTCCTGGATGTCAGAAGCTGCTCTTCTCTTTCTTGGTCTATACGTTGAAATGGATTTTAATCTTCTGTGGTCTGAGATTTATCTTTTAAAAATGTGAAATGAACTACAAACAGTGTCATTATTGTATCTAATTTACCAAAACAAGAGAAATATATTACATAGTGTGATCATTACTAAACATAATAATTTCATTAGAAATCACATCTTTTGATAAGGTAAAAGGAAAATTTTTATGTAGGTCATTGATCTATGAATAATTATTACTTAAATGAAAATAGTTGGTATAAATTTTATTCCCATTTTGAATTTTTATTTATTTAAGTGCTGAGACAACTCACGTCCTTAAATGAGTAGATGGGAACAGAATTTAAAAACAAAACAAAAAGTGACATTAATTTTTTTGGTTATCTGCAAAAAACTCCTTTTGATTTACCACTAAAAACTAGTTTTAATGATCTGCCTGTTTGCAATGCAACTGATTTCCTCAAATTGAAAGTAGAGAACCAGAAACTACCTGACTTGCAAAAGGACTCGTTTTACAGTTATTAGAGATCATATTTCCCCAACCCCAAGAGCAACATTTTAAATTCTCTTTTGTTCAACACCTCAGAAGTTGTTTTGTTTTGTTTTTATAATAATATGAACGAGGATGGGTGAGAAGTTTGTCTGTCTTTTGTAAAATGTGAGAAATGTGATTGTTTAAAGGAAAGTAGGGACCGAGAATCCAAGTCACTTCAACTGGAGGTGACTTCTCAGTTAAAATAGTTTTAGCAAAGAATATAAATGCACAGTGAGAACCTGCAAACTGGTTTTCTGAAGCTGAATATCTCGGGCATCCTCAGAATTCCCTGCACTTTGAAGACTCACCAAGCGCCCTGCAGATTGTTTTCCTGGGAGTAGCTGGTGCGTCAGTATAATCGGCTCATTACGCATCATGGTTGTTTTGCTTATGGTTTAGCGATGTTACCTTTAAGTTTCCTATGGTGCCCGAAACAGTGACTTTGCACATAGGAATTTCTCTGCAAATATTGGTTGTAGTGGAAGAATCCATTGTATTGTTTTAGGTGAGAAAACACAATTACAACTGGCAGCAATCCTGTGCCATGGAGTACCAGTGCCTGACATAGTTCCTGCCAATGAAGAGGTAGCCAGTCATTACCTATTGATTGATTAATATCAGTTATCATTTATGAAACAACTCTAGGGGCCTGAGTTAATATACATGTGTGTATGGGTGTACACACACACACACACAAAGGCACACAATATGATGGCTCAACAAGTTATATATTGTTATCCTCATTTTATAAGTAAACAGTTCAGAAAGGTTATGTAACTTGCCCAAGCCGTAGAGCTAATACACTGTTGTGTAAACATTCTAATACAGTTCCAAAACACCTGTTGTTTTCATCACAACACATTGCCTCTGAGTCACACCTGAACTTACAACCTGGTTACCCTGGGGAACAGGTATAGTTTCTTAAAAAAAAAAGTGCATCTCCGTTTTCTTACACTTCAAAGGAGGAAGAGCCGTTCTGTCTTTGACTTGTGAAATAAAATACATAAAATACCAACACAGTGCTTGGAATGCTTTAGATACGTAATAGATGCTGCTTCCCTGTCTCATTTGAAAGGAAAGAAATAAAAATAAATCTGTAGAAGTCAAAATGGATACATTTGGCTTTTAACTTGTTTGGTGACATTTTTGGTGAAACAAAGCATTTTCCAATTGCCCAAGTCTCAAATCATCCAGACCAGCTACTTGGCTATTTTGAAAGCCCTTCTTAACATAAACCCACTTGGAAACAATTCAGGGAAGATGGATTCAATCCGAACTGCAAAGATTAGAAACACTGCACAATTTTCTTTCATTTTAAGAAGTAGAACACAACCTGAAAATGGAATATAATTGGGGCACAGGAGCGTCTCTGGGCTGCCTATTTTATTCTCATTTCCTCAGGAAGTGTTCATATTTGATCTCTTGGTGTACACATGGGAATTAGAGTTACTCACAGTCTGTCTTTGAAACAGGCAGAGGGTATCAGCCGGGATGACATGCACGCTGTTGAACCACATCAAACCGATAATCTCATCTTTACCAGTGAACAGCCCCCAATCTTTTTAAAGGCAGAAGAAATTCTATAACAGGAAGACAAAAATGAAGCCCAGCCAGTTCCATCCTTTGAAGAAGGTCTTGCCTGTAGATCTAGCCAAGGGATTCTCAAGGATCTGTCTACTTTTATTTACTTATATGTTTTGTGATGAGGTAGGCTTGAAACTTTAGGAATTTATATATGCCAACATAGAAAAACAAATCTTTAACCAAAAGAAAACATAGAGCTCAAGAGGCAGCAGGCATCCAATGGGGCAAGTGGGCATTTCATAAAAGTCTGGACATCAGAAGGGTGTTGAGAGACCTTTTTCTTTTTCCCTTCCTGCCAAAGTGTTGAGTGACTGTTGGGAGAATAAGTGAAAGGTTTGAGACCCTCTAAACATTCCCTCTCTTAGCTTAGCCACACCTGCAAATGGTTAAAGAGGCAGCCACGGTGACAGGGGAGAAATAGAATAGATATTTCACCTTCCATACTTGGCTGGGGTTCAATTCAAAGTCCCTCTTTGGATGCTGCCTGTGGGCCCTGGGATGTGTTCCAAGAGGGCGAGTTATTGGGAATGACGTGCCCTGAGCAGCAGAAAGCATCCTGTTTTCAGACACTTACTCTCCTGGATGCGGCCCCGCCCCGGCCCCCACCCTCCACCCAACTTTGAGATTTCCTGACCCCTTTCCACTGGACAACATTGTGAATGCTGATGTCACAGCAGCTGTCTCTCAGTCACACAAAATCACAATTCTCAATCTGCCTGATGACTCACAGATAATAACAGGTGACCAAACATTGTGGCCATCAGCGGTCATGGGGCTCGTCAGCTGCATTCATTTTCTACTGCTGCCGTAAACAAATGATCACAAACTTGGTGCGTTAAAGCCACACACATTTATTCTCTTAGAGTTCTGGAGGTCAGAAAGTTAAAATGGGTCAGCAGGGCTCTAGGGGAGAATATGTGTCCTTGCCTTTCTCAGCTTCTAGAAGCTGCCTGCGTTCCTCGGCTGGTGGCCTAGTGTGACTGTCTGCATCACCACATCTCACATTCTCTGAGCCCTCCTGCCTCCCTCTTACAAGGATCCTTGCGATTATATTGGACCCACTGAGATAATCCAAGATAATCTCCCCATCCCAAGATCCTTAACTTAATCACATCTGCAACATCCCTTTTACCAAGTAAGGTAACATCTTTACAGGATCCACGGATTACCACTTATGGAACACCTGCAGGGGCCTGGCAGTTAACATCATGATACATGTGGATATAGATACATACCCTCCCCAACACACACACAAACTACAATGGCCGTACTCAATGGCCGTGGGCATCTTTGGGGACCATTATTCAGCTTAGAACATATGCCAAGTCATTGTCTCAGAGCACAGACTCTAAAATCAAGCTGATCTTCTCCGTGGTCCAAAGAGGGTTAAGTATAAATGTCTGGTGTACTCTTTATTACTGGGCATTATAAGCCACTTATTTGCAGCATAGCTGCTAAAATCATCTCCTTTTATAGACTGAGACATCCTTGAGTGCAGGGAATGGCATCAGATGACACTCATCTTGGTAGACCCAGTGCCTACCACATACTGGGTGTCCAGTAACTACTTCTTAAGACTATAGGGTCCTTTCTATATGCGAGGAAGTGGTGATGGTGAGGGAACCTGGTAGAAATCTAGAAAATAAATTAAACTCACATTTTATCTTTCACAACATGATTTACTTTTTACTTATTTATTTTTTTGATATGTGCTTTTGATGTTTTAATGTTCCTTGATGAAATGTAGCGCATGTGGGGAAGTGGTTGCTTACAGGGCTAGGGCAGGCGAAACGCAAGATGGCCCCAACCAATCAGTCAACCAGACAACCAACCAACCAGCCAAACTAACCAACAAACAGAAAGAAACAAAGACGGAGCATGTTGAAAACACACAGAAACCAGTGCTGAAGGAGCTCCTAGCGGCCAAAGCTAGTGTTGAATTAAAACCCAAAGTAGAAAATAAATATCCAAGATTTCATGCTGATATTTGTGATGACCTAGATTGGTGGGATAGGGAGGGTGGGAGGGAGGCTCAAGAGGGAGGGGATATGGGGATATAAGTCTGCATATGGCTGATCCACTTTGTTGTGCAACAGAAACTAACACAGCTTCGTGAAGCAATTATACTCCAATAAAGATGTATCAGAAAACCACAGAAGACTTCGTACTCTATACACACACACAAAATAAGTAAATAAATAAATACATAGTGGAAGAAAGAAAGGAAGGAAGGAAGGAAGGAAAGAGAGAGAGAGAGAATTCTTCAATGCAGAAGAATTTGGTCACATGTCAACAAAATGCCACGTGGGATCCTGGACCAGAAAAAGGACATTAGTGCAAGAACTGGGAAACTGAAGAAAATCTGTAGTTTAGTTGGTATATTGTCTTAATGTTAACTTCTTAGTTTTGGTAATTTTACTATGGTTATGCCAAATGTTTACCTTGGGGTGTCACTGCAGGAAGGCTATCCCGGAACAGTTCCCTAAGTTTAAAATTATCCTATGATAAAAAGTCAAAGCTAAATTATGGCAGGAAGGTTGTGCTGGCAATTTTTCTCCATGATTCTAAATACTTAAGTTGCTCTTGTCCCGAGGATGAAGGCATGATCTCCTTTTAAAGAGTAAGAAGTCCCTACCTTCGCTTGGCACTTAGTTTTCCACGTGTTTTCACAATGATTTTCCCATTAATTATGTGAGCGATAGATATAGAGTGATACTGACATTTTTAGATCCAGAAACATATGTTTGTGGAAAGTAAATCACTTGGATTAATAACCAGGTTCTCTGATTTTAAGACCAGCACTCTTCCTCTTCCAGGCAGCCTGCCAGTATTCCTCTTCGTCTGTGCTTTGTAGCCATTAAGAAATTACCATCTTGGATTTGAAATCTGCCTCTTACTCATACCAAAGCGTCTGGCTTTAACCTTGGTTAGATATGCCGCAATTCCAACCAGACTCACCTGCAGAGTTTCTTTCCCTAATAACTTTTCAGTCTTCACAAAGGGTGCAGGTATAAGCCTTTTCTTATTCTGATACCACATTTTAAAGAACCTGCAGTGTTCTTGCAAATCTGACAGCCTGATCTGCATGTACCTAAGCCGCTGTGGCTCACCCTTTTAACTCTGCCTGATCATCCAGCATAGCCACAGCGTAACAGGATTGATTCACGTTTTGAATTTATGGATGGTTCAGGGTTTCCAAGTTTCAAAAGTGCCTTTGATGATGGCAGTATTGTGGGCAAGGGATGTGGGCACTGGGAGAGATAAGAGTTTCTGTGGGCTGGAGCTCAAACAGTTATATCCATGCCCATGTTTTGATGTGGTAACTTCACTTGCTGCTGCCATCTACATCTAAATTGGGGCTGTAGGAGTCTATTGGCGGCCTGGGTGAAAACAATAAGTGAAAAGAAAGTACATTCTATGGTGCTAAACAGACCTTTCTTCCCTTCCTCAGACATACCTGAGTGATGGAGGAGACCAGAGCCTGAATTAGTCTGCTAGGGCTGCCATAACAAAGTACCATGGACCGGGTATTTGTTTTCTTACAGCTCTGGAGGCTAGAAGTTCAAAATCACGGTGTTGCTAGGGTTGGTTTCTTGTTTCTTCTGAGGCTTCTCTCCTTGACTTGTAGATAGCTGTCTTCCCCTGTGTATTCATATCACCTTCCCTCTGTTTTTGTCTATGCCCAAATTTTCTCTTCTTATAAGGATGCCAGTCATATTGGATTAAAATGCACCCTGATGACTTCATTTTAACTTAATTAATTCTTTAAAGACTATCTCAAGGGCAGTCATAATCTGAGGTACTGGGGGTTAGGACTTCAATGTATGAATTTTAGGAGGACACCATTCAGCCCATGCCAGCAGCTTTGTTACAAACCAGAATGCAGTCAATCAAATACATTCAACAAGGCTCCATATACTTCATGGTGGCCATTAGCATTCTTCAGCTTTGGTTTAGTTCTTCATAACACCCTGGGGATTGGGGGTGCAGGAATTCTGTACACAGAATCTACAGCCAGACCCAGGCTCCACCATAAAGGTGCCCATATGGGGTGACCTTGCTGCCATTGGACAGTCCATAACATTCCTCTCTTTTCACTCCTGTGCTCTATCATATTGCTGTGGAGGGAAATTACTGTCCCCCAACCACATAAGGTGCACATCTGCACCCAGGAAATATTTTCTCACTCTGTTTCCTTGTAATGCATCTAATTCTCCAGCTCATTATTCAGCTCATGCTGTCAGTTTCTGAGAGTTCACTTTTTTTCAAGAAGGGCAGAATAGATTTTCTGGGTCTTGGATCAGAGGACAATATGAGTGCCTGTTTCATTATTATTCAGGTATGGTGAGAGCCCAACAAATCAGGAGACGCTTTCCAGTGAAAAGGTAGTTTGTTACTCACAGTTTTCAAGAGGAGGGGGCATGCCACACCATGCAGGGCCAAATGGGGAAGCACCAGAGTCAGTCTGGGGGCAGAGGGAACAAGGGGGGAAATGTGGGCAAGAGCCTTTATTGTGTTTTCTGTGGGTAGAAACAGGTGAGTCAGGGTGAGGAGGCTTATGTTTGACTGGTTTTCATCATTTCAGCCGGCTCTGGAGTGCAGGGACTGTCCTAAATTGTCTGGTACCTGGCCCTGGGTGATCAGGAGAGGGGAATAGTGGCCTGGAATTTAGGAGCTAATAGAGGAGAAGGTTGGGTGTGGGCTTTGGACTGGTTGGGTTGCATGTAAAAGATACACTTGTAGGACAGTCATTTACTCTAAGAATTGGCTAGTCCTAGGAGGGGCAGTCTTCCCAAGGTTGGTAAGGCCCCAGAGGCTAAACATCAGGTTAAAAAGGCATGCGTAATACAGTAGCACCCACAGCTGTCCCATTCTGAGTACCATTGGTTGGTGTCCTGGACTGGACTGAGATACCTATAGCCCCTCTCTCGCCAATGCACTGAGATACTATGTCCAGAGAACAGGGGAGACAGGCAGTTAGCCTGTGGTTGATCTGTCTTACTTAGTTCACCAAGTAGGAAGTTGTAGATTCTGTCAAAAGTCTTGGGGGATGCCACGTCACTCTTCAGAAAGCGGACTGTCTGCCCTTGCTCAGTTCCCATTTCTGGGGAGCCCTGCATTTGGTTTGTGGACACTGCCACATGGTAGTAAGGAGCTCTGAAACTGGCAGAGACGTGGAGCAATGAAATCATAGTTAAAGCTGGACCGGGCACAAGGAAATGGGCAGACAGCAAGCAAGGCAGGGAGTTGGAGCAACCCCATCTCAAACCTTGGCATGGGCACAGCAAATATTGAACTTCCAGGACCCAGACACTGTGCTGAGATTTCAGAGGTCTGCACTTCCTGATAAGAGCACAGCAGCAGCAGTGCATGAACTGTTTGATACTGTCAACTCCCGAAGTCATCTGAAAATTAGACAAAGGAAGTGTGGAGTGAGGTGGGATCCTGGAACCCTGGGGCGTGGGGCTGTCAGGAAAAGGCCCTAGCTGATAAGGTCCTGAGGCAGGATTCCTCTGGATACCAATAATCTGGGAGGATGGAGAAAGCCCAGGAACACAAGTGACCTGTGCAAAAGAGAGGAAACCTGAGCATCACAGGAGCTTTCCAGAGGTGCTGATGCCAAATGGTGGTCATACAGTTGTTCATTGTTCGTTCGTAAATATCCATGGACACGTACTATATTCTGGGTACTAGGCACTGGGAATATAATGATGAGGCAAACACACATGGTCCCCATCTGGTGCTTAGAAGGCTTCACTGCAGAGCCCTGGTCTATAACCCTCAGACAGAGCCTCCTAGCATCCTCAAATACCACCAGCTTGCAAGTGACCACTTGTGGTATCCTAGGACCATCACCTATAGAAAACCAGATGCTTATTCCTTGTAGCTGGGCCAGAGCTGGGGCCAGAGCAATGTTCTTCATGACTCATAAGATACCTACCCTAAACCAGTCACCGTACTTCATGCCCTTTAGTGCCTCCCAACAACCCTGTGAAGTAAGATTATAATCCCATTTTATGGATAAAGGATTGATTCCAGAATAGGTGAGCAAGTGGCCAAAGGTCACTCAGAAGAAAAGTAATCAAAACCCAGCTCCATCTGACCCTAAGGCCTGTGCTCTTTCTAAGTTATCAGGCACCTGGAGTCAGGTTCTCAATACAAATGGAAGATGAATCTGAATTGTTACTCTGATTAAATCACTCCATTTGCTAATAGTTGTTACATCTGTTTCTAGGTGTGTAGACACATGCTTCTTAGTAACATTTTGACTCATGATTAATTAAATGATATGAATACACCCAAAATATTAGTGTATAATTTCCAGTTTTTAAAATTTTAATGAATAAATAACAACTCTATTCTTTAGTTATCTAGTTTAAAATGTTAATGAATAGCTCCCCTTCTAACTGCCAAGCTGAATATTTAAGGGAACCTGACACTTCATAAATATCGAACTCTGAGGTTTCATGTGTTAGTTTTCTATAAGCATAGGAATTGTGTAATTACCACCCCTGCTATTAATTAAAATTCAAAATTAGATAAACAATAAGCAGGAATGTTTTAGTTCATTGTTATTCATATCAAGTACTTTGCTTATGATATCCCCTGCCTCTTTTCATGATTTCTTTTGTGTCTATCCTTTCTCTTTTGAGCCCCAAAAATGGTCCATTCAGTGGAAGGCTCTTTCTCTGATTTTCTTTTGGCTTGTTTTCTTTTTTCTTTTTCTTTTTTCCAACTGAGTCATCATTTTATTTGGAAGGAATGGCAGCGTCAGAGAAAGGGTTCCGGGCTTAGGGTTGCAAGACCCTTAGTCCTGGTCTCAACCCTGTAACTAACTTGCAGTAGGTTCTCTAAGGCACATCACTTACATCACTGGGCTTGGGTTTCCTCTTCTTCAAGATGGGGAATTTGCACTAGATGATCATTCATTCACTCATCTTTTTTTCCTTAAATATTTTTGTGTATATATGTGTCAGGATTACGCTAGATACTGAGGTTCTCGAGGTAAATAAGATATGATTGAAGTTTCTGCCCTTATGGAGCTCATCAGATAACCACACAAACCATTATAAGGTCACAATTATGTTGATTACAAAGGGAATACATAGTGTGTGAACCATTATAATGGAGGTTTGGACACAGAGAGATCACAGGAAGCTGCTCTGGAGGAAGGGATGCTTAAATTGGTATCTCAAGAAGGAATAGAAATTAACTAGGTGAAGAAGGAAAAGAGAAGAATCCCAGGAGTCGGGAAGAGCTTGGGCAAAGGCCCTGTGGCAGGACAGGCTAAAAGGCTCATCTGCATGAGGAGGAGAGAGGGAGAGAATGAGAATATGAGATGAGGCTGGAGCGGTAGTTGGGGCCTGTTCAGACAGGTCATGGAAAGAAGTCTTCTTCACCATAAGAGCAATAATGATATGCATCAGCATGTGTTTTAATCAGATTTCCTTTGAAAGTGGTCTTGTTAGATAGGTGGAGGCCAGATCCCTTTAGTCTTGGTGTCTCTCTTCCTTTTCCCAGGTCTTCAGGGTTTGCAACACTCTCTAAGGGATGTAGGTTCTAAAGACAGTTTGTAAGTGTATTGGTTAGTACCAGGTCACAGGTGGGTGATGATGGCAGACCCTAGGGCTGAGAGGTTCATGCTCCTTCCCTTGCTGTTGCCACATTCCTTCTACTGCTTCGCGTGCAGGAAAACTTGGGGAGACACAGCTCTGCACAGTCAAAGAATTATCATGGTGCACTCGTCATAAAATGATTTCATGAACCTGAACTTAGAGCTTCAACAACAATCCTCCAGGTCTGTAATTTCACGTACGCTAAGCTGATTCTCCCAGAAATCGATAAAGGCTCAAAGAATACACAATTTCTTCCTTTTGTGTATTACAATCTACGATTCATATTTCAAATACTTTGCTTGACATAATCTACTTGTAATTTTTATTTTATTTCTTAAAAGGAAAGAGGGAGATAGCCTAAGATTGTATCCTGGCAGTCTCCCTGGGGGAAATACTCCTTCCTTCTGGGAACAGGCTGTGCAATGAGTCTTCATCACCAGCCTTTGACTACAGAGGTGACTTTTCCTATGATGGGGAGTGGTGGGGTGATGGCTCAAAGGGAGACTTGAGGGCTGGCTCATTTCCAGGCCTTGTTTAGAGGTTGGTCATAGAAAACTCCCCAGGCTCAAATGTTACTGCAATTAGTTGGAAAATTGAGACTATCTTTAAGGCAATGCATCTCTGCAGGAAATGTAGCTGAGCTGGGAAAAAACGTGGCATCAGAGTGGTCCCCAAACTATCAGAATCTCCTGGAAGCTTTTTAAGAATGCAGATGCCTAAGCCTCATTTCTGTCGGTCTGTCTTGGTGGATTGGGAGTGAGGTCAGGGAATCGATATTTTTAACAAGCTCCCCCAGGGGATTCAATCTGATAACGATTTCAGCTTCTGGGATTCAAACTGTTCTATTCATCCCTGTAAGAGGAAAGGGATGCTCGGAGACATAAGGATAAGTGGACACATTCAGAGTGCTCGTCACAGTTGAGAAGTCGGGGACACTTTTCCTGAGTACTCTCTCAGTTGTCTGAAGGCCCTTCTCCCCAGAGCCCAGCACCCTCAAACTCCCGTTTGCTTCTAATTCCATCCTGAGTAAGTAGATAACAGGCCGCCCCTCAGGGAGATGCTATCCCCATGCAGGCCTTTGGGGGGCGATAGTAGAAGGTTCAGAATCAGACCGACTTGTGCTGAAATTCCATGCTGGCTTCATCCTCCCAAATTATTTTTTTAATCAACTTTATTGAGGTGCAATTTATAAACAATAACATGCAGCCATATTAAGGACAATTTCATGAGTTTTGAGAAAATTTATAGCGTGTCACCACCATCATCACAATCATGGAGAACATTTCCACATCACCCCAAAGTACCCTCATGACCTTTGCAGCGACCCCTACTCTTCATCACCAGACCCCAGGCCAGTGCGGATCTGCCTTCTGTCATCATAGATGAGTTTGCTATTCTAGAACTTGATATAAATGGAATCACTCAGTATATATTATTTTGTTTCTGGCTTTTTTTTTCTTTTCCTCCTAATACATGTTTTTTAAAATTCATCCACGTTTTACACGCATCAGTACTCTGTTCTTTATTATTACTGCGTAGCATTCTGTTGGACGGATACAGCACAATTGGTTTATTTATTCACGTGTCAATGAATATTTAGATTGACTTATGGCTATTAAGCGGCTATGAACACTTGAGTAGAAATCTTTGGGCAGACACATGTTTTTTATTTCTTTTGGGCAAATATCCAGGAGTGGAATTCTGAGTCCTATGATAAGTATGTGTTTCACTCTATGAGAAACAACCAAAATGTGCTCTGGGGCGGCCAGACCATTTTGTATTCCCCATAGCAGTGAATGAAAGTTCCATCTGCTTTGCCTTCTCACCAATACTTAGTATTGTCACTGTTTTTCCTTTTTAGCCATTCTAGTGGGTGCAGAGTCGTATGGGCAAATTACTTTTAACTTCCCTAAACTTTAATTTTTTCACTCTTCCAAAAGGGAAGACCTCACTAATAGCTGTTTTACAGATGAAAAGAGAAAGTTTGTAGTACACAGGGCCTGGCATGTAATAGAGCTCAATAACTATAGCCGCACTACTCAAGGCGGGAGTGCTCGACCTGGCTGCACGTTAGGTAGGGAGATTTTAAAAATCCAGCTTCCAGGGGTTCATGCCGGATCCGTGAAATTAGAATGGCTGGGGATGCTTGAGAGGTGCTGCTTTGTGGAGACCAAGCCTTGTCTGCCTCTGCATAGGGTCCAGCCTGGGTCTGGCCAGTATAAAGCAGCAGCAGGTAACTATTTTGACCTTGAGCATGTAAGGTTTATATGTGTGTGCAGGGCTGAAATGGCAGTGGGGGATCAGTTGCTGCTGCAGTGACCTTTCCAGGCAGGCGGGCCAAAGACAGACACGTTTGCAGTTTCTGAGGACTGTGTGGGATGGGAGGGGAGTTTGCAGTCATGAGGTCTCCAACACAACGGGCTGTGTCTGCAGGCGTGCCGGCCGCGGGCTGAGTGGGGATCACAGGCAATTAGGCGTAGCCTGCTCACCAGGCAGCTGCAACCCGCTTTGTCGCTCCTTAGGGCGGCTTTGTGTGGTTTTAGGAGCTTTCAGGAGGCTTTTGCAGGCTCTCCTCTGCAGCCAGCTGGCAAAGCGGTGGGATCAGCCGCGAGGGTGTTGCCTAGGTTCTCTCTGGAGGACCACATGTATGCTCAGAGCCCCTCCTCTCTCCTTGGAACATGATACACAGGGAGGGGACAGCCTCCCCCTCCCCTCCAAAGAGACCCCTGCAACTGGCAGAACGGTAAAGCAGAACATGCCTTGGCCTTCCTGTGGCTGCAAGTTCTGGAAAGGCTTTTCTATATATAATTCTAAGTAGCTTAGTAATTTTCCAGAGAGACAGTATACCCAGGACAGAGAAGGATTTCCCCTGACTTGAAATTACAGCATCTTCTCCATCTATTTCTTCACAGACCTGGCCTCCTGTTTAGTAGATGCTGGGTACTTCTTAGGTGACTAGAACTGAGTTGAAATCAGAATTTCTAGATTTGGATATTTTATGCCCAGGAGTTGCTTGGAGCCAGACGTATCAGGGTGATGATCTTGACCTTGGCTTTATGGCACGTCCCTCCTATGACCAGCCCAGCTTTGTCCCTCTGAACCCACAGCTCACGCCCAGGCCTTCCACAGCGATGCCAGCTGCCGGGTCCCTCCCCTGCGATGCTGCACATGATCTCCACCCCTGGGGGTCTGCAAGCCTCCTCTCCACCCAGCCCCTCACTGAAATGTATCTGCCCTGAGTCCCTTGGCTTCTCCTCCCCTGCCAACTGAGAAAACAAGCTGAGCGAGAAGATCTCAGGGCTTTTTTCCTGTTGAATCCTTGGGGGAGGCAGGCAAAGTTTTCAGGCACCGCAAGATGGGTAGAAGATACGTTTGGAAGAGGATGGGGGAGTAATTTCACCATCTCCATCCATTCCAGCTAACTGCTGCTGTGCAGTTAACTACCCCAAATGCAGTGGCCTCAAATCACAAGCTTTTATTATGCTTACAGGTTCTGTGGGGCGGAAATATGGACAGATACAGTCAGAATGGTTTGTTTCTGTTCTGTTGCATGACATCTAGGACCTCAGCTGAGAAGTTTCCAGTGGCTGAGGGTGAGTCCAAGGGCTGGGGGCTGGAATTATCTGGATGCTTCTGTATCTGAGTGCCCTGGATAGGATGACTTAGAGGCTGAGCTCAGTGAGACTGTCAACCAGAGCATCTACATATGGCCTCTCTGTGTGGCTTGGGTTTCCTTACGACACAGTGGCCTCATGGTGGTCAGTCTTCTTACACAGAGCCGGGAGCTCTAAGAGAAAGTCAAGGGCATCTGAAGACACATGAGGTCCCTTTTGCCATACACACTCTTAGTAAAAGCAGTCATAAAGGCCTCCTAGATTCAAAATGTGAGGACACGGGCCCCACCTCTCAACAGGAGCGTCATATAATCTGGGTGTTAGAATAACTTGTGCTTTAGGACCTCCACTCCACAAGTCTTTGGTTGGAAAGCTGTCAGAGGAAGAGAGCGGTGGGGTGAGGCGCCTCAGCCCCTTAGGACCCTTATGTTCCCTTCTCGACACCTTCCTGGGATCCCTCCACGGCAGCTCTTGCAAACTGTGCTGCTGGATTTCAAGGAGAGACACAGTGTTTGGTCCTCAAATCCCACCCTGAGACATTTCAATTTGATTCTCTCCTTGGTGGTGAGGCTCCTGCAGTGACAGCTTTGAGAAGGACACTGTCCTGGGAGGATCAGAAGGGCGGCAGCTAGCTGGGTGGAAGAGAGAGGGGCCGCCGTGCGCAGGGAGATTGATGAGATGGCCACGTGGAGGCTCAGAACCGGGGAGGGGCCCGTGTCCACAGAGAGAAGAGAAGGACCGTATCTCAGAGGCCAGAGAACAAGATGTGGGAGGGGCAGCAGTTTTCAAGAAAGAGGTCATCTGATGGCTCACTTCTTCTGCCGGACTCTGGGACCAGGGTAATGAGGATGTGTAGATGTCCTTACTCCGCCCCACTGAATGGCTTTGAGTGAGTAAACGCAGCATCGCAGCCCCATAGAAATGACATCAGAAGCCAGTCTGCTGTTCCAAGTCTGTTCTTGCTCAGGAGCCCCAAGTGTGGGCATCCTTTACCCCTCCACCTCCATTGTACTTATGATTTTTTAAACATATAGAAAGCACGTTGTTTGCGATTACATTGGACCTTCCAAAGGAAGCATGAACATAAATTCTGAGATGAACAGCCTAGTGCTGGAAGCCTCTCGGCCTCACTTCAATAACTTATTTCAATGAATCCCCAGCCAGAAGCATCTTACATACTTCAGTTCTTGAGAAGATGAGACATGAATGCTGGGGAATTATAAGACAGAGGGGCTTTATTGCAACAGTGAACAAGCTGGAAATTACAAGGTAATGGAATCTCAGTGGGAGGGCCTCATACCCCGCCATTAGCTAACTCAGACAATGATTGCTGCAGGATCGGCTGGGGTTATACAAGCACCGCACAGGTTTCTGCACTTTGCATCCTCATCTGGTGAAGCCCAGACATAATCACACTTGAAGGCAGAGGGTACACCTGGCTGCCAGGAGCTTTGACCTCACAGGAAAAGTCTGCAGAATTACCTCCTCTGGGAATCCTTTATCCTACAGGAGATGATTTCCTTCTGCGCACTTGTGGTGCACAGACGCTCAATAGTGTTCGGAAAAGGTGGAGTAGTGGGTCAGGCCTGGGAGTAGACACTAATCTCCCAGGATATACCTCTGCAGGTGCTGCCTCTTGCCCCTTTGTGGGATCACTGAAGCAAAGGACAGCCAGAGCAGAGACCCCAGTCAAGGGCATCTTTCCTGTGTTCCTTGCCATGTAGCCATGGAGGCTCCAGGCTGTGCAGGAAACACAGAGGCAAAAGTGCAGCCCCGATTATGGGCTATGCAACCATCACCACAAAGACAGCAGCACACAAATGCCAGGTAAAACGTGTATACCAGGTACTGGGCTACTGTTCCACATACCTTTCTATGACCTTTCCAGTAACCTCCCCAGATAGGTGATCATAGCCCCGTGATACAGAAGAAGAGAGAGAATTCAACCTTAGTGCACACGAAATTAGGATTACATCATCCTGTCAAATATTGTTTTCTAAAATTTAGTTCTTTGAGGATCATCTTTATGATTTCTGCCCTCTCCACGTGCTGTGTATTTTTTTCATGATTTACTTATATATCTTTGAATCAGTTTGCCCATCTTGCCCAGGCTTTGCTTAGTTAAACACAGCAGAGGGGTGGGGTGCAGCCTAGGAGGTGCTGGGCACTGGACCAGGTCCCGTCCCACTTGAGTCAGGCTGACCCAGGTAGGAAGTAGAGTTTATCAGGAAAAGCCTTGAACCGCAGTCTCGGCATGCGTCAACATCTCAGAATCCAAGATGAGGCACAGGAGAGGTGGCAGACCTCACTAAAGGAAAATGAAGGATGGATAAAGCCTTGACACTAGGTGATTCTGTGGGCAGCCTGCAGGGAGAAGGAAGTAATGTGCATCAATTGACAGCCTCAGCGGTGACCTTGAATGTGGGGTTTTGGTCCCTGGGAGGAGCTGACCAGAGCAGAGCCTGGGCATAGTGACTGGGTGCTGGAACATTCACCAGGTCGGGGGCAGCATGAGGGGTAGACTCTGTTTCTAGAACTGAAACCAAGGCAGGAAATGGGGCTGGAGCTGTCCACAAAAGCCCACGTGCCTGGGCCTTGAGGGCAGGACTTGACATTGGAGCCAGAGGGCCCACCGACTCCCTGTGCCTCGGCCTTCCTTAATGCAGGGGAGTAGCTGCAGGTGGGCAGAATCAGCAGGTGGACCTGTGAGGCCCCAGCTGCAGGGAGAGGAAGGCTGGGAGGCAGGGAAGCAGGCCTGGCAACTCTGGCTGCCGTGGAAGCAGCCTGTGTTTTCTGCTAAGATAACAAAGGTTTGCTTTCACTCCCTGATGGGAGAAGAATGCAGGTCAAGTGCTTGCACACATGAGCCCTCGGTGCTGCTGACCGCCCTCAGGCTCACCTTCCTCTGAGCCTTCCAGGGCATGTGAATGAGAAATGTTTCCAGTTTGTGTTTATAAGCGCAAGCAAACAAGGGCTGGGCTGCCATCCCAAGTCAGAGGTAAAAATGCAGCTAATTATGTAAAATGGGATGAAGCACTAAACCCAGAACCATTTCAGAGGGAAGAAAAGAAGAGAGGGAGGCGTGTGGGAGGGGGGGAGCATTGGAAGGAGTCAGGGTCTCCTCTGCCACTTGCAGCCTTTGGTGCCTGCTCTGTGCCCCCTTTTCACTTTCTTCTGAAAAACAGCAGGAGTAGCTAATGTCCTAGGTATGAAATTCAGTTCAGTTTATCCATCATTTTCTAGAAGCTTATTATGTGCAGAAAGGAAGGAAGGGAGGGAGGGAGGGAGGAAGGAAGGAAGGGAGGGAGGGAGGGAAGAAGGGAGGGAGGGAGGGAGGGAGGGAAAAAATTACTCAAACAAGCAAATCCCCAGAACAGAACTCTATTCTGCATGTAATGCTCTGATGTATTTTCTGATGTGTAATTTGTTTTCCTGAGTGCACCTACTCATCAGGATAGAGTGACCTGTGTTCAGATGCGTGCTGTGAGTCACCTAGAGAGTGTTACTCCTCCCCATTTTAGAAAAGGAAGAATTAACATGTCTGGAATACCTACTATGTGCCAGAAACTGTAATGACACTTGATGTTCGTTATCTCATTTGACTCGAATCACACAGGTCAAGCTAAGCTGTGCTGCAGTAACAACCTCTAAACCTCAGTGGCTTAAACATTGCACATTTATTTCTTGTTCACACTGCATGTCCATTGCAGATGGGCGCTGCTTCTTATGGGACCCAGGCTGAGGAAATAGCCTTTATCTTGGGTGGCACAGGGGGCCATTCTCGATAGAAAGGTAGCCCTGGAGAGTACACACCAGCAGCAAAACTCTCCTGCCCCAAAGTGACATATGCTCAGCTTCATTCATAACTCATGACATGGTAGTCACATGGCCCCATTCTGCCCCAGGGGATCCAGGACGCATAATCCTACCTTGTGACCAGAAGGCAGAGGTGGGGAAATATTTGCCAAAAAGCACCAGTGGCTTCCACAGTTTCTTAAAATAATCCCTAGCTCACAGGGTTACTGTATTATTCTCATTGTACAGATGAGGTTTCTGAAGCTAGGAGAACTTGACTAACTTAATCAAAATCCAAAGAGTTTTTATGCCTTCATACAATTTCTTTTGCTTTTAGTATTTGTGAATCTGTTTCCTAGAAAAAGCTAACATGTGAGTAGACGGATGAAATCAGATGTCTCAGCCACAGAACTGGTTGCCAAACTCTCTCAAATGACAGGCACCTTGCAAGGTCTTGCCCAGGCGGCCGGCCATGTCACTGGCCTCTTTCCTGTGAATACCTTTTTAACTATAAAATTTAAACTAGGGTGAGATTCTCCAGACAGAGCCCCATAGAATGTTAGTGACATTGCATACGAAAAAGTGTTCCATTAAATGTACTTAGGAAACATATATTTTGGAATATGCTGGCATACCCAATGTTAAACAGATTTTATCACTGCAGGTATTCTTTTAAAGGATTGACTTTGCTTATATGACTTGTGACTCTCCGAAAGGGAGACTCTAGCATGTGATGTATCCCAAACACATTTGCTTACGTTTTCTGGGAAATCTATTAACATGGAAATGCTGGACCAAGATGTTAATGTGTGACAGTGATACTCATTGCATTGTAAGAGGTGTAGAGTCTAAACTCCTTTCATGCAGTGGTTCTGGAATAGGAAAATTCAGGACAGGAGCATCAGTTACCACACAAACAGAGCCTGCATTATCCCAGGTGCTGCAGATAGAGAACCAAACAGGTATGGTCTATGCCTTCAAGGACTACATGATTTAAACAAATAATTATCAGTTATTGGCAATTATCATTTGCTAGGCTTGGTAGGAATGCAATTTTTTAAATCTTCACTCTAGCCCAGCCAGGTAATTTTCATCTTCATCTTTAAAATGAAGACAGATGACTAAGTTTATACGTAACTAAGACTCAGATGAACTTGCTTGGCCAAAATCACAGTGTCAGTCAGACACTGAACCCGGCTCCCCACCTGGGGTCTTTCACCCTGATACTTGGTGACTCTCTGCCAGGTCTCCTGCAGGGACAGGAATAGAGCTGAGGGCAGTGTCATGGGCACAAGCTCACAAAGCTCAGAGGAGGGTCGTTTTCACTCTTAAATGAGAACTTCCACAACCTTCTCTCAATGCATATGGTGCATGGAACTCGGAGGTCCTCAACCTTGGCAGTCTATGAGCCTCACTGCAGGAGTTTTACAAAATGCCCACATCCAGGCTGTGCGCCATCCCAGCGAACTCAGAACCTCCAGGGGTGAGAGCTGCCACTGCTATTTTTTTGAAGCTCCCCAGTGATTCCAGCATTCAGCCAGGATTGAGAAGCAGTGGTGTGACCCCCGCTTGACCTGTGGAAAGTACCAGCCTCGCTCTTAGCTCCTGTACCTCTCACCTCCCAGTCGGAGAGTGAGCTCACACTTGAGATGTAGACATCAGTCTGTTCCAAGAAGAATTCTTTTGGGTGTTAGAATAAACGCCTTCTCTTGGAGGGAGCAAAGACTTTGGATTTGGACCATCCAGGGTTCTGCCCCTGCTGTGGTCCATGCTCGGGAATGCCTGCATCTCTCTGGGCCTCGGCGGGTTTTTTTTGTTTGTTTTTTTCACACTTCTAAAACTGGAACTTTAAAAAAAAATTTTTATTGGAGTCTAGTTGCTTTACAATGCTGTGTTAGTTTCAGGTGTACAGCAAAGCAAATCAGTTGTACATATACATACATCCACTCTTTTTTTTCGGATTCTCCTCGCATATAGGCCATTACAGAGCATTGAATAGAGTTCCCTGTGCTATGCAACAGGTTCTTATTAGTTATTGATTTTACGTATAGCAGTGTGTATACATCAATCCCAATCTCCCAATTTATCCCTCCCCCCCATACCCTGGTAACCATAAGTTTGTTTTCTACGTCTGTGACTCCACTTCTGCTTTGTAAATAAGTTCATTTGTACCCTTTTTTTTTAGATTCCGCATATACGTGATGTCCTATGATATTTGTCTTTCTGTGTCTGACTGACTTCACTCAGTAAGGTTTTTTAGTGCATCTATAATAACACCCTCGGCACATATGGGTGCAAGGAGGAAAGGAGGTGATGTTCAGTGCTTGACACAGAGCAGGTGTCAAACATGACAGTCCCGTTTCTCACCCTTCACTGTTCCCTCTTCTCCCTGTGCTTTAATTTAAACTGAGTCTATCATCTTAAGAATCTTAAGAATTTCATGGCTTGTCCTAAAACTAAGATTGGTGACGTTGCCATGAAGTCCTGCCATGGGACCTGGGAGGACGTGGAGTCAGTGATGGCTTTTGTCATTTTCTATTGGTTCCAGCTACATTATGATTAGTGCTACCATTATGAGGGCCTTTGTTTAGCTTGAGGAAGTTGAGTCAAGTGTTCATTTAAAGCAGTGAAGCTCAACACAGACAAATATGTGTACGCAGTCTCCATTCTTAGATGCACTAATTGCTCACCCGACGCTCTAAATTCTAATTAAAACCATTCCACCGGATGATTTTATTTTATTCCTTTCAACTTGTAATTAAAGCATTTACTGGCCAACTATCCGAAAGAAATGAAGAGATTCCACTTGGGTGTTTGAAGAAGAAAATGGGATGAAGGCCCCTGAGGGGGTGATTTGGCTGTGGTTTAACAAGATCAACTCCTTGTTGACTGGAGATCATTCTGGGGGAAGCATTGACTCTGCTTTTGGACGTTCGATTTAGCTAGATTACAGCTAAATTCAAGAATTCAGTTCTCCATGCATTTATTGAATGCCAGTGCACGGCCAGGGACAGAATCATTACGTGAGTCTAGTGGTCACCAGTCAGGAATTTGTAAGCGGCAAACCAAGCCACAGGTAATGACCCACACTCTCAGAACTTCTTCAGAATGCCCTGCTTAGGTCTACTTTTCCTTGCTCTCATCTTCCTGATTTTGGGTGGTTGTTTCATTGACCACCAGTTAATGACTATAATCAAATGGGTCCCCACAGCTCTCTCAGGTTTTACTCCCTCACTGGTCCCACCTTCTACCCTGCTAATCACAGGCAGTTTTCTGGGGGGGAGGGGCTGTGTACTGGACAGACACCCCCCACCTAGCTATAGGCTAGCTGTTATACGTACGGAGTTTACTATCCTTAATATAAAGATAGTCTTTCCAAACTTCTAAGAAAATCTGAGGCCACAGTAGATAAACAAAGACCCAAATCATTAACAAAATAAAAACATGAATAGCCAAATATAATGCATTTTAAAACAAGCATGAGACAGCGTTTTTCATCCACCAAATTAACAAAGGATGATAAGCCGTAATGCTGGCGAACAGGCACAGTCCGAGGTGCTGGTGAGACTAGAAACGGCATCAGTTCCTCCCCTACCAAGCTCAGGGCCCAGGACAAGAGCATAACTGGGGGCCCACATACCATGTGCCTACAGATTTAAAAGTTACACACAAAGCTAAGACGCGTTGAGGATTTTCAGTCTTCCTACCTTGACAAATACACCTTCCTAATGACTTGGGTGACTTTATAATTCTTGGGCCCTCAGGAGTTCTTTGGTAGAAGTTGGCGGGCCTGGCCCCTAGCAGCTCCCACACCTCTTCCCTCCCCAGCTCCACCTGTGCTAGGCGGGACTCTGTACACAGGCGTGTGGGCCCCCCAACTGCACATCCAAGATCCTTCCAGGTAACCCACCCACCACACACAGCCTGGGGCATGCACAGTACAGTTGAGGTCTTCTCTTGAGAAAACAGCCCCAGGGAAGAAACTCTGAAGCCGTGGAATCAGGTGTGGTACCCGAGGAAGGCAATTCCAAGACCCCAGGCACTGGAGCGAGATCTAGAAAATCAGAGGTCATGGGCTCCCAGTGGGTTATCCCCTTGACCCATAGGAAGTGCTGTGGCCCGAGGGAGGCCAGAGAGGAGCCCAGGGAAGTGTGGGACCAGGGCAGGGACCCTTCTTGCCAAGGTCAGTAGTAATTGGTGTTATCTCTCTGGGAAACAGTTGGACAAGTTTAAAATGTTGGAGACGCATTGTCCAATTGTTTCCTCGAAACAATGTCCCAGACATCCAGTCTCTGAGAATCAGAATACGGAAGACGCGACAAAAAAGTAAAACAATAATTACATATAAAATATTATCTAGTAATACGACTTATCATATCCCTCTCAGAAAAGCCACGGCCTAAATGTCTAACAATAAGTCAATTGCTAAATCAGTTATGGTACTATCCACATATGGCTTATAATGTTCAGAGTCAAAACTAAGAAATAATGTAATACGTGATGTTAAGTGAGGTATTTAATACATAGTAGCAAGTGGTTAAAAAAAACAAGATTTAAACATTATGACTTAAACCATAGAAAAATATTTAAAGGTAAATGTGGCAGAATAGCATATTAACTGCTGTTGATGAAGTGGCTGGGCATGAGGGAAGGAATTCTAGGTAATGTTTTTCTCTTTATGTAAGCCTTTATTGGGAAAATTTTCTGAAGAACAGCTTATTAATTTTACTCTCAAGAAAAGAAAGTACAAATTATTTTAGATGTTTTGAAATAGCGAGTGAATGCACAATGTGAGTTATCGTTGTGGATCTAGTTTTTGCTTTGGGAGTGCATTCATAGTTGCTTATTACATTGTTAAAAATAAATGAATTAAGGCACAAGCTAGCAAACAAACAAACCCTATAGTATGCAGGGAGTAATGATCAAGGTGTGTGGTTGAGTCAGAATTATGACTAATTCCGTACAACTGAGGTCCAAATGTAAAAATAAACAGTAAATTCATGCTAAATATATTAAAATAAAGATATAAACAGAAAGGAAGGGCCAAAAGGAAAAGTAAAAACAAAGCCTTGCTCACTATAAATGTAAACACAGTTGATGGTGACATGATTTTTTTCCTGAGCTTCCTGGCAGGTAGAGCAAAGAAAGGCCCCTGTTGATCCCTCTTTCTGTTTGTAAGCAGCACCTAGAGGGGCACGTAATTTACCGCATTGCAGTCTTGGTCTGTCTCTTCCATGTGCACTGCCCGTCTGTTACCGAACACAAGACCAAGTGCCCGACGCACAGGGAGGCCAAACAATACCAAAATGTTGGACTTTGGAGCAGAGAAAGGTTTACTGCAGGGCCATGCAAGGAGATGTGTGGCTCGTGCCTTAAAAACCCCGAACTCCCTAAAAGCTTTCAGCAAAGCCCTTCCATAGGAAAGGTGAGGGAGGGGCGTGGTTAGCTGTTGCAAACTTCCTGGTGTCAGATCCTTTGTTCTTGAGGTCAGGTCAGGTCGCCAGGTCCCTGTAAGCCTCCACCAAAACAAACGTTATTCCCTGTTCTGACAAGAAAGGGCAGGGTCCCAAGGCTCAAGTTCTGCCCTCTGAGGGCCAGGCCCTGGCTAAGAGGAGGGGTTCCCTGCGGGGGCCAGTTACCCCGCCCAGGAGCGTTCGTCCGGGACCCAGTCTGGGTCCTCCCGCCAGTGTCCAGGTCCAGCCGAGGAGGCAGAGCTCAGCTGGCGGCGCCCTCAGGGCCAGGTCTCCAGACCCTGCCCAGCCATCGTCACTGAGGGACCCAGGCGCCCAGGACCCCACCGGCCCTCAGGCTCCTCAGCCCACCCGAGGCGGGGAGGGGGAGAGGTTCGCTGCTGCTTCAAGGCCTGGGCCCGGCCAGTGGGCCGCCGTGGCGAGGGCTCTGGAGCCCTGCAGGACAGAACCCTCATCCTGTCCCTGGGCCCCCCCAGCTCACCCGGCAGCCCGAGGCCAGCGGGTCTGAAGGGCCCTGGGGAGAAGGCCGTGAGCAGCCTCGCACCACACTCTCTGCTGCGAGGACCACGCACTAATGGCTGCGTGCCCGCCCCGCCCCTGTTACATCTCTAGCGGGGGTCTTTTCTGTCTTTGTATTTCCGGTGTATGAGAATGGCAACAACAACAAAAAAGAGGTTGAACTGAGCTGTTCCTGCCATCTAATGTACTTTGAGCCTCAGTTGTTGAATCAAGACATTCCTCTGCCCTCCCAGGTCCCAAGAAGATTCCAAAATGACTCAGCATTACCCTGGGTTGGATCTTTGCAGCAGCCAGAGAGGGAAGTACCTGTCTCTAATTTAAAGGTGGCTACAGAGAAGAGCTGATCAGGCAATCAGAATGGAAAAAATAAAGAAGACATAGAAGTCCTGCCGGCACAAGTGTGGGGGAGGAAATTTCCTAAATACTGTGCGTTAAACAGAGCAGAGTTTGGGGGGTCTCCGAGAACACCATCATTTGTGACACTAACTGCAAGTTCAGGGTCCCCAAGACCACCCTTAGGTTTGATCATTTGCTAGAAGAACTCACAGACTCCCTGAAAACCATTAGACTCAATGTTACCATTTATTATGGCAGAATAAAACCAATTAAAATTAGCCAAGGGGAAAGACACACGGGGCAGAAGCCAGGAGAGTTTCACGTGTAGAGCTTCTAGTTGACCTCTCTCGCTGGAGTTATGGACAGCACTGTCTTCTCCTAGAAACAATGTACAACAACACTCACGGAGTACTGCCACCCAGAGAAGCTCACCCAAGTCTTGGTGTCCAGAGTTTTTATTAGGGCTTCAACATCTAGACATACTTGCCCACCCACATGGCTTGCCTCAGTCTTGAGCTCCTCCAAATCTTTAGCTCATACCACATGGCCCAAGCCCTCCATTATAAATCATCTAGACTGTAGGGGGTGGCCCAAGGCTCCCAAGTAAACAAAGACACTCTTATCAGGCAGGTCATTCTAAGAGCTTAGTGATGACCTCCTAGGAACCAAGGGCAAAGGCCAGACTATTCTTGGGTAGAATGATTCCTTTAATATACAGACAGACATACGTGGATTCTCTAAAGCCAACTCTACTTGATGTCATTGGTTATGAAGGTTTTTTATTTGGATGGCTGTGTGCTTTAGGTAATCCACATGGCTATTCCTCTTTCTCACCCCTTGTTAACAAGAACAGTCCAGAGCTGGAATAAGGCAGGCTGTGGAGGTAGTGTTTCTAAATAGTAGTGTTGCAGGTTGGGTTCCCCAGAAAACAATCTCTGAGATGGAGTCATATGTGCACCATATTTTAAGGAATAGCTGCAAGAAGCAGAAGAATAGCCCCCCAGATGTCTGCCTCTTAATCCCTGGAACCTGTGCATATGTTACCTTGCATGGTACAAGGGACTCTGCTGATGTGCGTAAGTTGAGGATCTTGAGGTGGGGAGATGATCCTGGATTATCTGGCTGAGTCCAGTACCATCTCAAGAGTTCGTACAGCAGGGAGCGTCAGAGGTCAGGAGGGTCAGAGTAACAGAAGGCGTGACAACAAAAGCAGAGGGCTTAGAGAGAGATTTGAAGATGCCTGTGCTGCTGGCTTGAAAGATGGAGGAGGGGGCCGTGAGCCAATGGAGACGCCAGTCTCGAGAAGCTGGAAAAAGCAAAGAAAGGAATTCTGCCACAGAGCCTTCAGAAGAAACACGGCCCTGCCAACATCTTAATTTAGCCCAGTGAAACTTATGACCTCCAGAACTAGAGGAGCATACATTTGTGTTGTTTGAAGCCACGAAGTCTGTGGTAATTGGTTACAGCCGTCACAGGAACCCAATGCAGTGCCTCTGGGAGTGAGAGGGAGAAGGGGCGGGGAGAGAGAAATCCACGGTGATACTCAAGGCTCAAGGTCAGCCTTGACCAATGGCCTGGGGACCTCTAGACAGAGCCCTCCGGAGCTGCCTGTGCTTGGGCTGAGGTGGCCTGGCCTTCACGCCCCGGCTGCTGTTGAACCCAAGTGTGTGTGCAGAGGCCAAACAAACTGAAATATCAGAGTGTGGATCGGAGAAGGGTTTATTTACTGCGGGGTCACGCAAGGAGAGAAGGGTGGCTCACACTCAAAAGACCCCAACTCCCCGATGGGTTTCAGGGAAGAAGTTTTTATAGGCAGAGTTTTGGGGGGACGGCTGCAGGGTGTGTAACTGTCCTCTGATTGGTTAGAGGTGGTGTTCCAGGAATCTCAGTCATCAGCCTTCTGGTTCCAACCAGTCTGGGGTCCATGAGCTTGTGCACAGCCTGAATTTACCATCCTCCACCTGGGTGGGGGCCTTAGTTCCTGTAGAAGAACTCAGAGATCTGTATCAGATTGGTTTGCACATCACCCTTCCCAGTCCCGGGAGGAGCCAGGCCCAGGCCCCATGCTGCACTGATGTTTCTTTCTGCATTCCCTCACTCCCCTAACGAGTAGCAACTGTCTGAATCTACCCTTTGGAACTCAGGGAAGGTCTAGGAGGCTGAAACCTTTTTCCTACAAACAAGAAATGGGGGACACGAAAAGGCTTTTGTCCCCGGAAGGGCCCCCCAGGGTCCTGCTCGGTTTCACTGCATCTACCCATCCTCACCGCAGCGGAGGTAACCCCAAGGTGGCTGATGCCGAGGTCTACCTGCCAACGCACCCCCAGCTTCTGGGGCAACAGGTTCTTCCTTGTAAGGGATCTGGGCGTTCTATCCTAGTGCCCACCCACGTTGGCCTGTGGACACGGTCACTCCATTCCCCCTAGACTTCTTGCTTGAGTCAGAGGAAGGAGAAAGCAGATAAGTCCCCTTGCTTTGTTCTTGGGGGACGAAGGCATTTTCATGAAGGTTCCAGCAGAAGTTAATCCTCCGTGGGTTCAGTTAATTAATTCATGCAGACAGCAGAGAAAGAAGGCTGTTCACAGAGGTAGCCCATTCATGCTTCCTCCAAATTGCATGTTTGCATACCAGAAATAAGCTAAGGGTTCTCGGGCTGAGGCGGCTGCCAGGATGCAACCCTCAAAAAAAGTCACGAGTCGGGCTTCCCTGGTGGCGCAGTGGTTGAGAGTCCGCCTGCCAATACAGGGGACGCGGGTTCGTGCCCCAGTCCGGGAAGATCCCACATGCCGTGGAGCGGCTGGGCCCGTGAGCCATGGCCGCTGAGCCTGCGCGTCCGGAGCCTGCGCTCTGCAACGGGAGAGGCCACAGCAGTGAGAGGCCTGCGTACCGCAAAAAACAAACAAACAAACAAAAAGAACAAAACAAAACAAAAAAGTCACGAGTTCTGGCAGAGGACTGTGGCTAGAAGAGGCTAACATAATAATAGTAATAATAACAGCCGATACTTCTTTATGGTTTATCATGTATAATTCCAAGTGCTTTGCCGCTTTGCAAACTAGAGTGTGATCTGCAGACCTACAGCGCCTAGAAGCTCATCAGAAATGCAGACTCTCAGGTCTCATCCCAGACCTACCAAATGGAAACTGCAGTTTAATAGGATGGGCAGGTCATTTATTCACAGGTTAAAGTTTGGAAAGCACTGCTTTACTGTGTTAACTCTTTTAATTCTCAAAAACAAAACAAGGGGGAGCTACTATTGTTATTTCTATTTTACAGATGACGGCATTTAGGCACAGAGGAATTAAGCGATAAATCCCACAACTGATAAATCTCTAACCAGGATGGCAGTGAGGAAGTCTATTGCACAGTCTGAGCTCTTAAGCTCTCCTGCTCCTGAAAGGAGTGACTATGTTGCCACAGAGAGCTGGGTTCGTGCGTCATGTCCTTCTTGCTGTCTGTGTGCCTCTGGTCAGGTTATTCAACCTCTCTGAGCTGCCGTTTCCTCATCAGTGAAGCGGGTCAGGATTAGCATTGATGTCACAGGGCTTTTGTGAGGCAAACTAAGAAAATGCACGGGAAGCACTTAGCAATCAGTGTTCATTTCTGTTACGATCACTTATTTTCATCATCATCATTGTCATTCTTATTATCATCATCATTGCTGTCATCATCCTCATCATTGTCACCATCAGGTGGAGGTTGCCAGGATGAGGACCCAGGTTCAGGGGGCTCAGGAGCTGCCAGAGCTCAGCAAGAAGTCATGAGGGTGAAGCTGAGGACTGGTCCTGACAGCTGACTCTGTGGCTTACCCACAGTACCAGTTTCTTCAACCTCCCTAAGCCCCAGTGAGGTTTGTAACTCATATTCTGTGCTCTTTCTGCCCGTGCAGAATTGATAGCCCTGACTAAATATCTTCCTGGGATACATAACTTGAAGGCAGGCTTCTCCCCAGGTTGTGGTTGCTGTGGAAACAGGTGTCCCTCAGGGCCAGGAAAATGCTGGCAGAGACTTGGCTTCTCGACTCCTGGAAAATAATTGTTCACTTTCCCCTGTGCTTGTTTTTCCCAAGTAGCATTTATTAAAAGAGCACACGTTGTGTGGCGCCCGTCCTGACTCTCACCTCTGCTTTGTGTCTGTTGGAAGGAGTGTGCCTTCCGGCTTGTATCTATCTGTGTGTTTGCAGTTGGTGCTGGTGGGCTGGCTTAGAACTGGTGTTGACTCTTCAAGATCTAGCCTTGTGTTTTCTTGCAGTGCCTTGAAAACATCCTCTTATTTTCTGGGACTCCTTGTACAAGCACTGCCTCCCTTGTTTAAAAGAAGGCCAGAGTCTTCAAGGCTTCCCCCCGAGGTTTGTCTTCCTTTCAGGTCAAGCGGTTCTATTTGGATTCCCACTGCAGTCACCACGCTTCCTTCATGAGGAATTGCATCCCCTTTAATCTGTTGGGGGATGTGTGTACGCGTTCATGTGGACACAAATAACTTTCTCTTGTTTTCCTTAGCACAGCTGATAGATGCTGAAATGTTAAAAATAAACAAAGAACCTAACTAAATAGAAAGGAAAAGCAAAAATAAAAACAATAACCAGAAAAAAAAACATAGAGGCATAAAAACAGTCCAGAACTCCTAGACCGAGGGCTACACTCAGTCCCAAAGTTCTGGTCCTGCTGTGCAGGCTCCTTCCCTTCCCTGGTCCCTTTTTACCTCCCAGGGCCAGGCTTCCACCATCTCTGAACCTGCCCTGAATCCATCACAAGGGGAGCTGGTTACCTGGACACCTCTTGAAGCAAAGACCTAGAAGAAAGATTTTAGCTCTGCTATCTGCTCCTCCCCTCCCAAAGAGAAAGAAAATATTCTAGAATAGAACAGGACGTGGAGAAAATATTGGGTCTAAGCTATCCTGGACCCTGAATCACCCTTCTCCCTCTTCATTATTTCTTTAGAAGGGGACTTAACTCTTTGTGTTCAGTCAAGATAAAAGAAGAGGAATTTTGGGACTTCCCTGGTGGCACAATGGTTAAGTATCCGCCTGCCAATGCAGGGGACACGGGTTCGAGCCCCAGTCTGGGAAGATCCCACATGCCGCGGAGCAACTAAGCCCATGTGCCACAACTACTGAGCCTGCGCTCTAGAGCCCGCGAGCCACAACTACTGAGCCCGCATGCCACAACTGCTGAAGCCCATGCGCCTAGAGGCCATGCTCCACAACAAAGAGAAGCCACCACAATGAGAAGCCCGCACACTGCAACGGAGAGTAGCCCCCGCTCGCCGCAACAAAGACCTAACGCAGCCATAAATAAATAAATAAATAAAAAGAAGAGGAATTTGACTTAAAGATCATTCTCACCTCATCTTGAATCTTTTCTGCTTTGAAACTATTGGGACTTCCTACCTCTCTCCCTCCCTCCCTCTCTCTCTCCTTTTCTTTCTTCCTTGTCCTCATTTATCCCATACAATAAATATTGAGTTTCAACTATGTGTAAAGTGCATTGAGTGGAGCATTGATTTGAAAATGTCTATTTAAACACATTTTTCGTTTCTAAAATTCTTAAGCTGAATAAAACTGAACTTTGCAAATAACGAAGCCTCTGTATAATTTCACTCTCCTCTTTTTGAACACGTGGTCTTCTGCAACTCCCTACATGTCTGTGTGCGTATATACGTGTTTGGTGAGACACATGTGCCAGAATGTGTGCGCCTGTCTTTGGAATCCAGGTCTTCCTTCACGTTTTTTTATGTCCGCGGACCCAGAGACTTTTTGGAGGTGGACTTTCCAAGCCATTAGCATCGCAGCAGCCCATCCCACCGTCACCCCCCCGCCCCACCTCCCCGACACGTGCTACACCATCACCGCGCATGGCAGGTTGCACAAGTCCTGGGGGCCTAGGGAAAGTAGCTGACCGGATGCCTAAGGAGGTGTAGCACAGCTGCTTCTCACGATTCAAGTTCCAGAACAGGCCGTGCACCACGGGGAGCCCTTTCTCAGCTAGGTAACAGGAGGGAGGCGGCAGATGGCGCCCACACACCCCACCCCCCGCCCCCGCTTTTCTGCTGAAGCCCCCCCCACGCGAAGCACCACTTAAGCCGGCTTCTCACCTCCTCTCTCTGTTCTGGGGACTGTGTTCACGTGAAACAAAGCTTCTGCCAGCTTTTCCTTCCGAGAAGGAGGGGCTCTCCATTAAGCGTCCCCCCGAAAATTGCCATTCTGCTCTCTGTCTGCTCCCCAGCGGCCCAACTCGCTTCCCTACGTCCTTCTCCTTAACTGCCCTGTCGGGCGCATCCATCTCTGACAGGTGCGGCGCGAGCCGCGTGAATGCCGGGAGCAAAGACCCCAAAGGACGATGAGAACCGTTTGCTTTCATGGAGTGCCTTTCTTCCAAGGATCTCCGAGTACCTTTCGGACAATTAAATGTTCTTGTTGTAAATGGGGAAACTGAGGACTAAATAAGCTCCTTCCTCAGAGACGCATGGCTGATGACTCAAAAGAATGCAGCCCACCTGTTTTTCTCATTTTCAGTCCCTCCAAAAGAGTGTAATTTACAACCTGAAAAGTGATGCTAATGCAAAATTATGGAGTCCGTTTTCTTCTTTTGAGCAGGTCTCTTTCTTTGACTGCCCTTCTTACCTCACCAGCCCATCATCCCCTTCCCAAGGGTCTGCCTGGCCTAAGTCTCTGAGGGTCCTTCTCTGATGCAATTCCAGTCGCAGAGCTGTGCTCTGGAAAAACAGGGCCAGAAAGGTCATTAGAATATGTGGAGGCCAGGATACCTCCCTCCCTGGAATCTTCTCCTCCCTTAGCTTAATTCATTCATCTTCTGTGTGTGCGCGTGTTTATATGGCCACCTATGACATCTTCCGTGGGTGTGTTCCTGCAGATACGATAGGAGACAATATCTCATTTGGGACATAGATGACCCATTACAATGTTGATAGATTTATTTATTCCTCACAATGAAGTCTACATAATGATAGTAATAAATATTGAAAAAATAGCAGCGTATGCACACACATACAGATTAAGTACTACATGTTGAGTTTGATTTTAAGAGCTGTATTCACATTATCTCTCTACTTATATCAGTTTTCTGAGGCAGGAACTCTTAGTATCCTCTTATGTAGGAGAGGAAACTGAGGCACAGAAATGTTATAAAGTTTCCCCAACATCTAATAAGCACCAGGTATTGAACTTGGAACTTTAAATGTAAAATCGCAAATGCATTCCGCAAATCTGAGAAGAACTCAGCTTTCCACGAAGAAAGGGAGGTTCAGGAGATTAAGTCCATTGCTTAGGGCACGCAGCCTGTGAGGTGAGAACAGGCATGGGGCCAAGGCCGGCCATTCCCATGGTTATCACTCTTTCTGCCACTGTCCTCCCTGTAGTGCCAGCTCCTTCTACAGTCTACGCAGTGCCCAGCAGAGGGTTGACCCACAACAGACATCCCATAAACATGTGCTCCTTCTTTTTATTGAGCTCATGGATTCAAAATTAAATATTGCTATTAAATTCTGTTATCCATACTCCTGGGAGTAATGGCATGGGTGATTCAAAGGAGTGACTCATTAATCATGGATACTTTGTTTTTACATGTATTTATCTTTGAATACAGGTTTGCTACTTGTGGGATTCATGTCACTTCTCACAAAATAATGAGGCTGTGGTGTGATGGTCTGACTCGGGAGAAGTTGGGAGTAACCATACCTCTCATTGCTCAGTGTCCTGCTGTGTCCAGCCCTGCCACAGGGTCAAGGAGCCATCACATACATGGAGGCCACACACTGGCCATCCCGGCCGTCCTTGTCTGAATGGCTTTTGTTTGACTCACTCACAGAGTGGACCTGCAAAGTGGTATCCTTTCTCCCGCCCTCCCTCCCTCTCTCTTTCTTGCAGTAGAATTTATTATCCTTGTCAACATTAAGAGATTAGGAGATTTGGTCGAGATTTCCAGTTTCTCTGAAAAAATTATGTCTGACAACATAAGCCCCACGTTTGCACTTGGCAGTTAGCTAGAGCCAATTACTGAAAGGCCCCTCTTCTAGAAGGGACATGAACTCAGTCTTCATCATCCTCTGTCATCTCTTTTATACCAAGGCTGAGTGTCAGTTGCCAGCAAACCTCAAGCTTAGGCAAACATTTTCCTGACTCCCAGTCAGTGCCACTCATTCCTGTTATAGATCTAGCAGCTGAAGGCATTTGAGTTCGTGAGCCTCATCTTAGGTGATGCTAATCACCTAGGATGAGTAGAAGAACACGCGAAATGTCACTCCGGCTCATCCCCGTGGTCCACCTTCCTCGTATCTTCTCTCTGGACAGGGCACCAAATGAATGTAGCATGAGATAGAATGGCTCTGCCCCTAGTGTCAAGCCCATAGAACTTTCTAACTTCTCTCAAGGAACCTAGAAAGAGATAGTCAAACATTCATCTTGAAAATTAACTGCCAAAGAAGTCCAACCCTTTCATTTTAAACTTTTCAATTAAAAAATGCGCTTTCTGTGAAACCACTTAGTAGTGAGTGGGTAGTCTCCATCCCAAATAATTTATTTTAGGCTGAGGATTGCTGATTTTTCTACCCTGATATACTCGCTGTCTGACATGCACCTTTTTGCGGCAAAAGTCGTAACTGATGTTTTGTTTAAGAAGAGGAAAATCCATGCCTTATTCCATACTCAGGGTGTGTAAATAGAAACACTGGTGCTGTTGCCAAAGGGGCTAAAGGATAAGGCTGTCAAGAACTTGAGAGCACTCTTTGCCTTACCAGAAAGTCACGGATCAGCACATTTGACATTGACACACATTTCTGCCAATTTCAGCTCTTTTCACCGTTATTGTGGGAGGCTGAATTAGTGTTCCCAAATCTTTTTCAGAAAAGGATTTATATCTCCATTCCCTTTTCTCTCTGACTTTGCAGATCCTTCCGCTGGAGTCTATAGATTATACATCTGTATCCATTTTTGGACTTTACCATGCACTTTGCTTTGATAAGTGGAGTATGGGTAATGAGTGACACTGTGCCAGTTCCCAGCTGAGGATTGAAGAAGTTAGCGAATTTCTACCAGCCCTATTAAGTATCCACTCCCTGTAATGAGAAAAATATGCCCCAGGTAGCTGTCGCCCCTTGGGTTTGGAATGAAAATACAAGGAACAGACCTGGATGCAACATAACCCAGCTGAGCCCAGCTACAATCAGCCACACCGCAGACAAACACCAATCCACAGCTTAAAACAAATATTTGTTGCTGCAAATCACTGAGATTTGGTTGTTTGTTATGCCACACTAAAAAAAATCTGGCTAATACAGCTAGTGAATGGGAGAAAAAGGAGATTCTTTGTTCTAGTCTGCCAATTATTGAGAATTTTGATTATGTCATGCTATGTCATTATGATTTTATCTGTTCAGTCTGCAAATGCACTTTTACTGAGATCTTTTGATTTTGTTTCGCCATGTTCAGTATGTTTCTGTGATGGTACGAGCGAGTAAGCGTCACTGCACCACTCCCCTAGACTGACATTTGTACACATCTTTTGTATTAAGTGAAGCCATCCACCTCAATGGAATCATTTGTTGGGAACCACAAGTTTACCAGATATTGTGAAGAAATAAGAGGAAGGCTGGTCCCCCCAAAAAAGAGTGGGTTGAAGAGATACCTTGTAATTTGTCAAGAGCTAAGATAAGCACCGTATTTTTCTAAATAAAAAAACCCTAGGTGTTTCAATCTACCTGACTCCACCAGCTTCTACTTTTCAGTAGAAAACTGAAAAACCAACTCCACTGGCTTCTGTTATCTTGATTCCGTGGGCAGCCTTGAGAACTAGTCCCATTGGTCTTCTTATCTGTTCACTTACAGTCATCTTGTCGGGGTCACAGATAAGTACCCAACTCATTAGGCGCTGACCCGTAGTGGAGCAATCATCGTAAACCACCATGAGCGCTTCACAGTTCAATTGACGTGTAAACTATTTAAGGACAAGATGAAATGAACAGGAAAGATTTCCTGGTTTAGTTTAATTGCTTCTCAGGTGGCCTCTCATTTACCAAGCTCTGCTACAAGTAAAGAACCAGAACTACCCTAATGAAACTAATATAAAAGACCCAAGTACTTTGGGGAATACAGCTTGATTCAACAGATCCCAGGGAACCTGCATGGCCAGATTGAAAGAAAGACTGTTTCAGTCGGTGTGCTTGGTGGGTCTTCTCTCGTTCGCATACCAATAACTTCAAATTGCATTCTCTTTAGATTTAATGAGCAGATTGTGTTGTCCACACATTCCTTGCTCTTTAAAGTATAAAAAATGATGGCTACCTCAGGACTTCCCTGGTGGCTCAGTGGTGAAGAATCCACCTGCCAATGCAGGAGGCATGGGTTCATTCCCTCGTCCAGGAAGATCCCACATGCCGCGGAGCAACTAAGCCTGTACACCACAACTAGTGAGCCCACGTGTACTGAAGCCCACGAGCCTAGAGCCCGCAACAAGAGAAGCCACCACAATGAGAAGCCCGCGCACCGCAACAAAGAGTAGCCCCCGCTCACTGCAGCTAGAGGAAGCCTGCACACAGCAACGAAGACCCAACGCAGCCAAAAATAAATAAATAAATAAATTTTAAAAAGTGACGGTTACCTTAAACATGAGTCAGGTTGTCTCTATTGTGATGTCTTTATTGAGATGCATTTTTGAGGGCGTCAAGGAAAAGATGGCTTAAAAATTGCAATAAAAATACAGTGGGGGAGATGAAATAAGATTGGCAGAAACGTGGTTGCTGAGGCAACACGGTGCTTCATTGTACTAATTTCTCTCCTTTTGTGTGTGTTTGAAATTCTTCATAATAAAAATGAAAAAATAATTTAAGTCTACAGTCATATCAACTCAGATTTGGGCCCTTGCTTTGTGTCTCCTTTTTTTTAATGAAAGAATGGCAGTCAGGAGACCCCATTTCACAAAGCATGTTGGATCCTGGTGTCCTTAAGCTTTCACTGCTTTGTCGAGTCATGGAAACAACTGGATTTTCGAAGTCCGACTATCAAGTTGATGATTGGTGGTTACGGGGTGGGGTGGGGAGTGAGGGAAGGGGGTCAAAAGCTACAAACTTCCAGTTATAAAATAAATAAGTCACAAGGATGTAATTATAGCATGGTGACTATAGTTAATAATACTGTAGTACACATTTGAAAATTGCTAAGAGATTAGATCTTAAAAGTTCTCATCGCGGGCTTCCCTGGTGGTGCAGTGGTTGAGAGTCCGCCTGCCGATGCAGGGGACATGGGTTCGTGCCCCAGTCCGGGAGGATCCCACATGCCACGGAGCGGCTGGGCCCGTGAGCCATGGCCGCTGGGCCTGCGCGTCCGGAGTCTGTGCTCCACAACGGGAGAGACCATAGCAGTGAGAGGCCCACGTACCGCAAAAAAAAAAAAAAAAAAAGTTCTCATCGCAAGAAAAAAAAGGAAAAAATTGTAGCTATATATGGTGACAGATGTTAATCAGGCTTAATATGGTGATCATTTCTCAATATACATAACTATAGAATCGTTACATTGTACACCTGAAACTAATATAATCTTATACGTGACTTAAACCTCAGTTAAAAAATAAAATGAAAAAAAATGAAAAATAGGTATGACAATACTTACCTGGTAAGGTTGACATGAGGATTAGATCAATTATACATAAAATGCATAACCTAGTGCCTGGCAGACTATATAACCTCATTGAGTGATGGCTGTTACTTCTCTTTTTACCTCTCAGATCCAGAAAGGCCCCAGACATTCAGATCAAATCGGTAAAACAATGGATGATCCAAATTGTTGATGGCCTCACACCATCCAGGTGCCCATCCACATAGGAGAAAGAGTCCAGAGCCAAAGAGCCTCGCTCCTCCAATAATGGTAAGTGTCAAGGGCTGTTTCTTCATGAGAAAATAGCCTAAGCTTTTGTGAGTCACAGATAAGCTTCCGGGGGTCACTGAACCTGAAAATGCCGTGCACGGTGTTATCCATGTGCCTCTGTGCGTTCTTCTGGGAAGACAGTCTGTAGCTTTTATCAGATACTCAAATGAGTCTCTTTTCTTTCATTCACTCATTCAGAAAACACTTTTTAAAAAACGCTTATTGAAGTATAGTTGATTTATAATATTGTGTCAATTTCTGCTGTGCAACAAAATAATTCAGTTATGCGTATAGATATACATTATTTTTCATGTTCTTTTCCATGATGGTGTATCACAGGGTATTGAATATAGTTCCCTGTGCTCTACAGTAGGGCCTTGTTGTTTATCCATTCTATATATAATAGTTTGCATCTGCTAAACCAAACTCCCAATCCTTCCCTCCTCCACCCCCCTTACCCCCTTGGCAACCACAAGTCTGTTCTCTACGTCTGTGAGTCTGTTTCTGTTTTGTAGATAAGTTAATTAGTGCCATATTTTAGATTCCACATATAAGTGATATCACATGGTATTTGTCTTTCTGTTTCTGACTTACTTCACTTAGTATGATAATCTCTAAGTCCATCCATGTTGCTATAAATGGCATTATTTCATTCTTTTTAAGGCTGAATAGTATTCCATTGTATATATGTGCCACATTTCTTTATCCATTCATCTGTTGGTGGACGTTTAGGTCGTTTTGAATAGTGCTGCTATGAACATAGGGGTGCATGTATCTTTTTAAATTAGTTTTGTCTGGATATAAGCCCAGAAATGGGATTGCTGGATCCTATGGTAATTCTATTTTTACTTTTCTGAGGAACCTCCACACTGTTTTCTATAGTGGCTGCACCAATTTACATTCCCATCAACAGTGTAGGTGTCCCTTTTCTCCACACCCTCTCCAGCATTTGTTATTTGTAGACTTTTTAATGAAGGCCATTCTGACCGGTGTGAGGTGGTACCTCATTGTATTTTTGATTTTCATTTCTCTAATAATTAGCGATGTTGAGCATCTTTTCATGTGCCTGTTGGCCATCTGTATTCTTCTTTGGAAAAATGTCTATTTAGGTCTTCTGCCCATTTTTCGATTGGGTTGTCTTTTTGTTATGGAGTTGTATGAGCTGTTTGTATATTTTGGAAATTAAGCCCTTGTCAGTCACATCATTTGCAGATATTTTCTCCCATTCCTTAGGTTGTCTTTTCATTTTGTTTATGGTTTCCTTTGCTGTGCAAAAGCTTGTAAGTTTGATTAGGTCTCGTTTGTTTATTTTTGCTCTTATTTCTTTTGCCTTGGGAGACTGAGCTAAGAAAACATTGGTACAATTTATGTCAGAGAATGTTTTGCCTATGTTCTCTTCTAGGGGTTTTATGGTATTATGTCTTATATTTAAGTCTTTAAGCCATTTTGAGTTTATTTTTTTGTATGATGTGGAAAACACTTTTTGAGTATTTATTATGGCCTAGGTTGTAGAAAGTACAGCAGTGAACAAAACAGGAAAAAATGCATTACCTTTATGGAATTTAATTTCCAGTGGACCTAAAAATTCCTAAGAATCACTGATCCAAGGAAACCAAGAAGCAAATGAAATGTGGTTTAAATCTTCCAATAGCTCTCTTTTGGTTGCATTGAATTATGGACTCCAAAATCTGTCCAATTGGGTCAAACATGTTTTCTGCAGACACAGGTATTTGATATTGTGGGCACCAATGGAAAGAATTAATGAAATTTACTGATGAATTCAAAGCCAGCAAATTTCCTCCGAGTACCCCACTATGGAACTATAGGAATAAAAGGAAGCTATTAAACAATGTGGTAAAGTGAAAAACAAACATCAAAACGAACAAAAAGTCCTGGTATTTTGGCATCAGAAGGACTTCGGTTCAAATCTTCAGCTACCTAACTGTGAAAGATTAGACGAGATACACAAATTCTTTGAGCAACCACGTTATCTTGAATTAGATATATTTATCTTGCAGGGTTGTCTTGAGTATTAAAAGGTAGAACTGGCCCTCAGTGAATGTTAGTTCTCTGTGGCTAAGGCAGTGATTCTTATAATGTTGGGACCATGGGCCCATGAATGTAAAGCACACACACACACACACACATATAAAAACACGCGTGCAGATGTTTGTGATACTGACAAAGACTTGCCAAATTTTAAATTTTGTCCAAGTTGAAGGATTTATAAAACACAGACGAGCTACAATAAAACCAGGCACACAGTCACAGACACACACACACGCAACTATCGGTTACCTTCTTTGATTAATAAAGGATTTGAAAAAGACAATACAGTAAGAGAGGTTTAATTTCAGCATAAAAGACAGTCCTTTAAGTGGAATAGATTTTGCTGAAGAACTAATATATTGAAAACTCAATACATTAAAACTCAATATAAATATATATAAATATATAACAATATATTATAGGATATATAACAGTACATAACAATGTAAACTCATTAAGTTAAAAGCTGAGTGTGTTTTCTTTATTTCCTCATCTCAGTTGCAAGGGTATTGTAATCCATTTGCTCCATCTCTTGATTCTCAGAACCCTATAATAAGATGGGCAGGATGATGACTTTTAGTTGCATTCAAGAGCAAAGGCTCAGGGGCGAGGTGGCTCCAGGTCCCCTCTCTATTCCTGGCTTTGCCAGTGGGCCCCTTAGAACAGAGGCCTGCACTTGTTGGTCCAGACACTAGTCATTCTTTTAGGGCAAAGGGAGGGGAGTTTCAGCTTGATGTGAGGCAGAACTTTGAGGACAGACAAAACTGAGTTACCTCACAACTGCAGGAGCCTCGTGGTGGAAGCTGGACAGCCAACTGAGAATATCTGCTCCCCTTTCCAACAGCATCTTCAAAGATGTGAGGTTCACACCTTCCAGGTCTTCCTTTGACTCTGGAAGAAGATTCCCAGGCCCTTCGGTTAAATTCATAGTCCATGGTGAGTTAGGAGAGGGGTTGGATATAACCAGATAGACTTGGGCTGGAATCCCATCAACCAGCGTTCCTGTGAACGCAGTGTTTCCTGTCTCCCAGCTATCCATATTTGTAAAATCGGGACAGTAATTTAAACCTCCTCGTGTGGTAAACATTAAGGAAGGTCATACGTGTATGTAAAATTCCTGATGTCATCCTCCTGGGGCCGCTGTATACGGCTGTGCAGGTTGCATCTTGCTTAAGGGCACCAGTTCCAGGGAGCAGATGGGGGCAGAAATCCATCCAGTGCTCAGATCTGCTGCAGCCTGGAATGAAGAAAGGCCTTGTAGTCATTTGTGCACCCGGACTGGACCCTTTCTCCTAAGTCTGACAAAGGCTTTGGATGTTGTGGGTAGGTCCTGCCTCCTTTTCCATCCCCTCCCTTTCATCACTTCCCCTTCAATGAACCTGGGTCGTGAAATCTGCTACTCCGAACCGTTCACAATTCTCCGTGGTCTGCTCAGCCCCCGTGGAAGGGACTGCAACTGCTTCCAAGCAAATGAGAAGAGGAAGATTTCTTGTTACCTCCAGGGCCTTGACAAGGATTGGTTCCATCTCTAAATGAAATACCCTTTAAATTGCACTGAAATTGCATCGCTTGTCTCAGTTAAGTGGAATCCTATGCACTATAAATCTGACTTGAAAGGGCTGTTTAATTTGACTAAGATGTTACAAAGGGTTTACCAAAATTTAAAGCATTTGTCTATGGAAAATCAATTAGGGCCCAATCCATCTCACTGATGACGGGAGTGTTCTCATTTTCGGATGGCGCATGTGCACAGGCATGCACGTGCACACACAGACGTTTGGGGTGCAGCGGCTGGAGTCTTGTGTTGCAGGAATTCCATATAGATTAAGTAGGGCTTATCGACTAATGATAAGCAAGTTATCAATTGCAGTAATTTGAGCACATTGCTCATTATTTCTAGAATGCTCGGTCCTTACCCGCCAGCCACAGACCAAGTTTCAGCTTGTTATTCGCACTTAGAGGAAAGCAAGAAAAGTGCTCTCCATTCCAGGTCCCTCACTTTCTATTTCCCTCCAGTGACATGGGTACAAGTCCACTCAACTGGCTCACGTAAAGCTCTGGTCCCAGTATTGAAGGCAAATTATCGAGTGCACCAAAAGTTCCACGTGCTAAACCAGGGGTCCCCAACCCCCAGGCCACCGGACTGGTACCCATCCGCCGCCTGTCAGGACCCGGGCTGCACAGCAGGAGGTGAGCGGTGCGTGAGCGCTCCCCATGGCTCGCCGTCGCTGGCGTTACCGCCTGAACCATCCCCCCGCCCCCCCAATCCCTGAAAAAATTGTCTTCCACAAAACCAGCCCCTGATGCCAAAAAGTTTGGGAACTGCTGGCTTACATGCATCCCTTCCTCTGGGGTCACAGCCTCACCCCACCCTGCAGAGGGTCAATGGAGGGTCCTTAAGACTATAGAGAAGCAGGGGCACAATTCTGGAAATACACACCACAGTTGTCACTCATTTCAAAGACACAGGCAGCAAACCAGAAGGTTCGTTTCCCAGTTCTGTCTTCCCAGTGCCATCTGGCAGCCAGGACTCAGGCTGCACAAAAGAGTCAAGAATTAGACAGGAGCTGTTTGAGAGGAGACACATGCGAAGGCTCTTTCCATTCAGCTCGGTACCTGCATTGCCATCATTCCCCAAACCCTCCACACCCACTCCTAAGAGGCTCCCCCGCCTCCCTGCCAGCCCTCTGAAAGGATCAAGGGGAGTAACTGAGGAGAGGGCAGTCCTCACCTAGGCTGCTTTGGGCATTTGACTGACATAGCGTTTGTAACATTAGAAGAGAAGGTTTTTAATGGCATGAAAATGTCTTTAATCACAGGAGCTAAACTGCGTGCAGCTCAGGTTCAAGGTGATGGAGATGCTCTTGTTCTACATCTGCATTTCCATCTCACTTAGATTAATTCATATTTTAATTGCTTCTCTCCCTGATTGAAGTACCAGAAAGGAGCACTTTCCTTCCTTTGATCTCACATTCTCCCAGGCATGGCCAAGGTCAGACGCTGGGGACACAAGCCTCCTGGGAGGATTTCCAGGAAGGGCGTGGGGAGGCAGGCGCCCCCTTATGGGCAACGGCGCTCTTCAGAGGGAGGAAAGGCTAGTGAGGATGCAGGGAAGGCACAGCTGGTCTTGCCGGCCATAGCCGGAGCACAATGGCTTTGAAACTGGTCAAAACAGTCGCTCAACTCGTTGTCCCAAGCCCTGTGTTTGGATTCCTGCTTCAGCCATGACGTTAGTAAGAATGTAGCCCATTCTGTCCTACAGCTGATGGGGTTCCTAAGTGTTCAGGCCCTGACTTGTCACGTTGCTCTTTAGTAGGACAATCACAGCGGTCCTCTTGGCAAAAACCTCCGGGATTCTGAAGGGACTTCGTGTCTGTGTCTTGTGGCCTCCTCTTGTCCCAATTTCCTATCCCTTTGTAGGTCTCACACCAGTGGGTATTTTCTTCCCTCTACCCAGAGGCAGCAAATAAGCAATGCGTACTCGATTCCCCAACAGATAAATCCAAGGGTGTTCATGTGAAACAGAAGATTCAGTGAAGGTCGGTGTCACAGCAAACCCTCTAGAAATGAGCATGAGACAATATGTTTCCTAAAAGTTCCCGGGCCATTCTCCCCAGCAGGGAAGCTCTCCTGGTTTGACGACTGCATGCCTGTTTCTGCAACTGTTTCTCATCCTCTTGACTCAGGTCCACGTATTAGTCTCTTAGGGCTGCAGTAACAAAGTACCACAAACTTGGTGGCTTAAACAATAGAAATCGATTGTCTGTAGAAGTCTGAGATCAGCTGTTGGCAAGGCCATGCTCCCTCTGAAATCCTTTCTTGCCTTTTGGTCACGGCCATCAATCCTTGGTCTTGCTTGGCTTGCAGCTGCTGTATCGGTCCAATCTCTGCCTCTGTCGTCACAAGGTGTTCTGCTAGGTGGTTCCTCTGGCTCCTGTAGCCATCTTCCTCTGTGTGTGTCTGTGTGCCCCAGTTTCCCTTGTCTTCTAAGGACACCAGTCATTGGAGGAGGGCCACCCTAATCCAACCTGACTTCATCTGGCCCTGATTACATCTGCAAAGAACCTATTTCCAAATACGGGCACATTCATAAGTATTGGGGATTAGTATCTAAACACATCTTTTTGGGAACACAACATTTCCTCATTTCTGGGAACTTCAAATTCCTCCTTCCTTATTAGGCTGAGAAGTTCAGTTTTCTATGTTTGTGTTCTACCCCATTGGGGCATGTGGAGTATGGGATGGGGGGTGGGTAAGAGAAAAGAGGATGGGGGCAGAAAACAGGAGGTGTCCTCCCCATCGATATCCAAAGAAGGCATCAAGGTATTTTCCCAAACAAAATCACATCTCTCCCTAATATGGACTCTCCCTACTCTGAACTCTGCCTCTAGTCTTTTAAAATAAGTTTGTTTTTTTTTTTTGTTAAATTTCCCCGCATCAGTAGTCATGACTTTTTAATGAGCGTCCTCCGCATAGGAGATGGTTTTCTTTTTCTTCTTTTTTTTAACTCTTGTATTTCTCACCACAACCCTGAAAGTCAGATATTATTATGTTCTTTTCAAAGATTTCGGACTGACGCTAAACATCGTGCAGCTGGTAGGTGACAAAGCCAAGGTTGGAAATCACAGCTACCTAATCCCAAAGTCAGTCTTTCTAACATGCAGTCGATTCCAGCTCCGTCACTCCTTGGCTGACCGGTCCTCCCCCACCGCTGCCATCCCCTGACTCCGGGTCAGCCCCTTCTGGTTTTACATCTTGGGTACTGCAGGAACTGCCCGCCTTAGTTTCCTGTGCTGCTGTAACTAACCACCATCAAATGATTAGTGACTTCAGGCAACGCATAATCATTTTCATGCAGTTCTGGAGGCCAAAATCTGAAATCAGTTTCACTGTGTCAGAATCAAGGTCTCAGCAGGGCCGTGCTCCCACTGGAGGTTCTAGAGGAGGATCCATTCCTTGCCTCCCCCAGCTTCTAGCTGCCAGAATTCCTTGGCTTGTGGCCTCATCACTCCAGTCTCTGCCTCTCTGGTCACTCTGTCTTCTTCTCTCTCTCTCTCTCTCTCTCTCTCTCTCTCTCTCTCTCTCTGTGTGTGTGTGTGTGTGTGTGTGTGTGTGTGTGTGTAAAATCTCTCTCTGCTTCCCTCTTATAAGGATACATATGATTGCTATTAGGGCCCACCCAGATAATCCAAGATAATCTCCCCATTTCAAGCTCCTTAGCATACTCACATCTGCAAAGATTCTTCTGCCTTGTAAGAAAACACTTGTGGGTTCTGAAGATTAGGACGTGGGCCTATCTTTGGGGGCCATGATTTAGTCTAGCACCCTGCACTTTCTCGCTGTCTTCTGGCTGCCCTTCCTTTGGCTTGTGTCTTGCAGGCTCTGGGTTTCTTGCCCTCCTGGCTCCTTCCATGAGTAGGGGCAGATGGGGAGGGGTAAAGGAGAAGTTCCCACGTGTGGCCCGCTAAGAAGACCGCCACACTAGACCACTGCTAAGAGGCACCGGGGAGCTCTCTCTGTCTCTGTTTTATAAAATGGTTGTAATAATGCTTGTTCGCAAAGGAGCTGGAGATCCTCCGCTGAAGATGAACGCAGAGGCTGTTTTGGATGGTAGATAGCTGCTTTGAGCCTCCGAGATCTCATAAAATGGAGGTCTTGCAGAGCCAAGATGAGGAAGTTATCGTCCTATTGGGGAAAAGAATTATTCAGAGTGAGAAGCAGGAGGGAGGAAGCCTGTTCACTGACCAATGACAAGACTGAATATCATGGCTGCTACTGCCAGGCGGGGGGTGGGGGGAGTCGGTGCCTTCCATCTGCAACCTCACATATGATAGTCATCATGGGAGATTGGCCACAAGTGCCTGGGTTAAGAAACCCCAAACATTGATCAAGCTTTTCCGCGGCAACACCCGACATGGAAACCTTTCTGTCACTTTCGGTTTTAAGGATTTCTATCCTAAGCTGATTTCATCCCTATTGGTCTCAAAGCATAAAGCTCTTTTGCCTTACACGTTTTAGGATAGGTGGTACCCCGAGGCCAACAGCCAAAGGTCAAGGTCAGCTCTCTAATTATGAGGCTCTGGTTGCAAGAATGCATTTGGGGAGTCTTGATTTGGGATAATGGCTGCTTTACATGTGTGTATTTTAGTCAAACGAAATAAGCTGGATTTGATTGGCTTCAGCTAAGACAGAAAAGAAAGAAAGAAAGAAAGAAAGAAAGAAAGCCTGCGTGGCAGAGGCAGGAGGGCGCCAGTCCTTCTGAGTCCTTGGGAAACATTCACTATGACTGGATGAGCATATAATTTTTGATCTGTGCTGTGATGCTTTTCAAAGTGAAGGGGACATTACTAATAATTAAGTTGGAATCCCGGGCATAAGCCTGGACTGTCTCAATTTACTGTCTAACCATGAGTAACTTGCACTCCTACTTGGCTGACCATGGGCAAAATAGTAAAGTAGATTTGCTTCCATCAGTCTCTTTCCTTTTGCTTCTGTCCCCCCTGTCTCATACTCTGAAAGCCATCATTCTGGAACTTGATGGGAACCTTTTCCCACGTCTGATGTTATACTTGAGGATGCTAAGAACTCAGAAGATGGTGACTTTGGGTTACACAGTAACGTAGAGATGGACTCAGAGCTTGTCTCCTCTCTCCAGAAGAGAGGGCGGATGTTTTCATAGCTGGGACTAGCCAGGGTCCAACACCTCTTACTCCTCTGAGCCCAGCTCAGTTCAGAAACACCTCTTCTCTCCTCTGCCTTCCAATGCTTTGGTGCTCAGTGAGATGCCTGATAGACATCTGATGAATTACCAAATGCTAGTATACCATCACCCTTTGGGGGATGACTCACATTGCTATAAAAGGCTTCTGTAGAGAGTGTCTCTATGCAAAGGAGTGGATCTGGAATATTGGCCTCTTACCTACTGGTAGCAGATTTAGCAAGGAAAATTCTAGATATAGGAAAAATGAGGGGGTGGGGCACACATGTGGGTACTTTCTATTATTCCTGTGCAGAAGGTGAGACCAAAAGAGAGCCTAAGAGTGTATCTGTGGTGGAGGGAAGGGCGGAAGAGAAGGGCACAAGAATGAAAAGAAAGGAAGGGAAGGGAGGAGAAGAAAATAAGAGAGGGGGAGGGAGAGGGCAGGAAAGGCAGGATGTTGCGTTCTCCAGTAGCCCTGTTGAGTATAGTTCATGGTGAGGTTGATATGCTCTGGAGAAAAAGGATGTGTTTGAAACGGAGTAGAATCCTGGCTCTATGTTTGTTGTCAGCTCTGGAAGCTACCTGGGAGCCTGTGAAGCTAATTCCCTTGTCAAGAGCGGCCTGAGTTACATAGTTAATGACTTGCCATGTCCCCAAGCGAGGTCTCCGGACCCCCGGCTCAGAGCGCTTCCTACTCTGCTTCACCGTCTCTTTTTTCAGAACAAGAATGTAGGAAAGGAGAAAACAAAGCAGACACTTCCTGTACCGGTAGGAGTTATCATCATGCATCTCAAGTACCCGCATCAGAAAGCAAAGCCAAAGCAATCAAACGCCAAACCAGAACCCAAGAGAACCCAAACTAGCAAGGTTATTTCCCCTCGCACCCTTCCTGTATGTTTCAGACTCACAACAAAACAAGCGTACCTCTGACTTTCACATTTCAGATGTCTAAGGATATGACATGCTTGTGAATACGAAAATCATGTCCAAAAACGCTTTTCCATCATGAATGGACTAACTGTAAGATTAGTAATTTTGTGGGATTTTACTTTAAAGAACTGTTATGTTTCTTATTTGATAAACCAGGTGTTCTTTGCAAATTCACTTCTTAATTCTTGTCTCTGATTCCACATCCACATAGAAGATATATTCCTGGTGATTTTTCTCTAAAACTGTCCCAAAGATAAAAGATCAGAAGGTCAAAAATCCTGAATCATCGTCCATCACTTGTTTCTTTGCAGGTAATTTAGGTAATTTGTCATTCAGCCCTATTGATCTTTTTTTTTTTTTATCATTTCCCAGATTCAGCCTTACTCTCCTGTTGCCCCTGCTCTCTCTCTGCTCCTCGTCTTTTTGTAATCCTCCCATTTCTTACTGAGTAATAACCTTCCTTCTAGTCTCCCTCGTGATGACTCCAGTCTTCCCTGCAATTTGCTGCCAAAATAACATTCCTGCAGCATTATTCTCATTCTGTCATCACTTCCACTCTCAAAAATTATTGCCTGAGACTCCCCTGGTTGCTCAGTGGTTAAGAATCCGCCTGCCAATGCGGGGGACACGGGTTCGAACCCTGGTCTGGGAAGATCCCACGTGCCGTGGAGCACCTAAGCCCGTGCACCACAACTACTGAAGCCCGTGCGCCTAGAGCCCGTGCTCCGCCACAAGAGAAGCCACCCCAGTGAGAAGCCCGTGCACCACAATGAAGACCCAATGCGGCCAAAAATAAATAATAAATAAATAAATGTATATAAAAAAATTATTGCCTGAAGGAAGCAGTCCAAATTGATCACCATGGTATAGCAGGCCTTCACGATCCAGCCGTACCTTGAGTTCTGAAAGGTTGGCTACTGTCCCGCAAAGAACAGCTTCACAAATCACAGAAACCTGTCTCTCTCCTTGGTGTGTCCTTTGGCCGCCTGTGTTCCTGATTCCTCTTTCCTTTTTCCTCGTCATCTTCTCCTTTACCAACGTTACTCAGAGTGTGGTCCAGGGTTTAGCAGTATCTGCATCCCCTGGGAGCTGTTTAGAAATGCAATACGTGGGCACTGTTCCTGACGCACAAAGTCAGAGTCACCAGGCGCAGGAACCTGTGCTTTAAGAAGCTTGCCAGGTAATTCTTTTGCACACTGATGTTTGAAACATGATACGCCGGTCTAGATCGTAGCGTCTCCCAACAGTGCTTGGCAGTTATCGGCTCTCCCAAAGGTAACTTATTATCGAAGTAGTTAATTATTTTGCGGCAGAGCTGGGTCTAGAACCCAGTGTTCCTAATTGCCCTTACTGTGCTGCATCACCTTGACTATCTCATTGCCCTGTAAATACTGAGCTGGGAGAAGCGGAGCGTGTAGTCTGTTTCTCACTTGAATCCTCAGAAATGGCCACTATCCTACCAGCCACATAGCCCAGCGTAGCCCTGCCCAGTGGTCACTGACCTGGGTTGCCCCACTATCCTCTGTTCCACCGTATTGTTCACCACCCGTGGGACCGTGACACCTTACTGCTGTTAGAAGACACACTGTGTGCCTTTGAGATCCAAGTGCAGAGACACCTAAGTATGGAAATGGCTGGGACACTAGCGAATTCAGAGGACCATCTGGGCCTTTGTGCATTGACACGTCTACACGTGGACGTGTCCACACCACAGGCTCCTTCTATACCCTCTGATTTCTACTCACTTCCAGCTTCACATGCTCTGCCCTGGATGCACTTTTGATTCCCGTTTGGTACCAGGTTCTTGCCCTCAGATTTATGTCATAATTCCTGGCTCGACTTATTTTGATTTCTGTAACACATTCTTAGTGGAGGTCAATCAAAGTTGACTCTTTAGGGTTTCCTGCCTTAGCCGGTGACTTCCTAGGACTCCGTTTGTCCTGGTCCCAGCCCTTATCCTCAGCAAGCCCTAGTACATGGACAAGATAATGACTGGCCTCAGGGTCACCAGCAAGATACAAGAAGACTTCCACCTGCAGAGGATAACCATCACCAAGGCAACCATTACCATGTTTCCCGCTCACGTTCTCTCATACCCCTGTTTTGATGCCATCGGGTCCTCCAGTTCATTGCCATTGCCGCTCTTCTGTCCCACCTCTTGTGTGTTCACTTCCTACCCGGTCCGGCTTGGATTCCACACTCCATCCTTATCATCCCTCCCTTGCGCTCATCCTTATACCCCACTCCCCCCTCCCACCATCCTAACTTCCTCCAACTCAAATTTCAACCTCTCCCCTCTGCCCAGCGCTGAACACGGCCACAGAAGATCACCCTACAGAGCTGACAGCTCTCCCTTTAAATTCATGACTACAATTCTCAGGTGGAACCTCAGCGCTGTCCAGGTGCCCCATTACATCTCCAGAGTGGATTCTCCCACATCCTCCAACCTCTCACTCCCTCCTCCTCAGGCTTGTCTGACATCATAGTTCACTGAGAAAATAAAAGAAGTGGGAGAGCGACCCGGATTTGCCGCCGTGTTATCTACTCGCCTGGCTGCAGTTTACACACATTCTCTGCCTTCCCTCCTTACAGAGTGGATGACATGGTCTGGCTCTGATGTAAGACTAATGTCACCACTCAACCACATGCCCTTCCTGCGATTATCCTGTTCTCTTCAGCACTGGTTTTCTCCCTCTTTCCAGAGCCATTTCCATCAGCTTACGAAGGTATTGCCAAAGCTCACATCCTTTTAAAAATGCCCTCCCTGAGGCCTGCCTTCTCCTTCAGCTACTGCCCCAGGTTTCTGCTCCCTTTTAGAGCCCAACTCCTCTTCCTTAATCTCATGGTCTCTCTTCAACTCACAGTGATCAGGTATTTGTCTTCACCACCCATGGAAACACTCTTGCCAAAGTGAGCAACCATCTTCCTTCTGCCACATCCGATGGTCACTTTTCTGGGCTCCTTTGACTCAGGATTCAGCAGCATGTGGCACAATTACTCACCGCTTCTGTCTGGAACGACTGTCTTCACGGGAATTCTAGGTTACCGCGCTCTCCCGGTTCTCCTCCAGCCTCAGCGTGGCTCCTGGGTTCTTTAAGTTTCAGCTTTGCAACCACACTCCCCCCAGAACCCAAAGACTTTGCTTTCCTGGAAGCTGCCCGGGGGGTTGTGGGAATAACACTGCCATGTTGTCAGTTGGCATCACTTATATTTTTCACTGAGGTGTAATTGACAGATAACATTGTATTAGGTTCAGATGTACAACTAATGATTCGATATTCGTAAATATTGTGAAATAATCAGCACAATAATTTAGTTAACACCCATCACCATACATGGTTACACATTTTGTTCTTGTGATGAGGACTTTTAAGATCTTTCGAGATTTATTCTCTTAACAACTTTCAAATGTAAAATACAGTATTATTAACTGTAGTCACCATGCTGTACATTATGTCCCCATGATTTACTTATTTTATAATTGGAATTTTATACCTTCTGACCTCCTTCATCCATTTAGCCCACCTGCCAGCTCTCACCTCTGACAACCACCAATCTGTTGCCACTCATGACTCATTCTGTATCTATGAGGTTTTTTTTTTTTCTTTTAGATTCCACATGTAAGTGAGATCATATGGTATTTGTCTTTCTCTGTCTGACTCATTTCACTTAGCTTAACACCCTCAAAGTTCATACACGCAAATGGCAAGGGCAGGAGGGTCTGGAGGGGCTGGTGGTTAAAGCACAGTCCCTAAAGCCAGGCTGCCTTTGCTCTGCTTCTTCCCTCAAGGTATTAGAATCTTTCTGCAGATCTTTGCATGGCTCTCAGATCTTGTGGTTCAGTCCTCCAGCTGATTATGGCCTTTGCTCAAAGGTGACTTTCTCAGACCTTTCTTGATCACCCTAAAGAGATCAGCACCTGCAGAGCTCCACACCTCTCTCTCCATCTCATCACCCTGCTTTCTTGTCTCTGCCAACTTACAGTGTGTAGCCGGTCTCCCCCATCCCCTAGAACGTAAGCTACCTGAGGCCCGGGACATTGGTTTGTTCACGGTGTACCTCTAGCATCCACAATGGCCCTAGCTCCTGGCGCTTGCTCAATGAATGAGAGGATGAGTGAATGAATGAATGAGGGGATGAGTGAATGAATGAATGAATGAATGTATGGTGGGTTGGCTGTGGTGGCATTCAGAGGTGGGCCTGTCTGTGGTCCCAGCTGCCTTCATGTTGAGGGACACAGAATTCAGAATGCCTTCCCTGTGCCTTTCTCCTTCTTCTGCCTCCCCGAGGTCTGGAACAGGAGCTCCATCAATGTTAATTGTATAAATAAACAAATGCATGGATTTCAGAGAGTCCATTGCTCATGACTCTCTATTGCTTTTAGGAATAGTGACAAGATTTGACAAGCCCTGTATCCACATGGATGTTCTAATCAATAAAAATGTCTTCACAGGGAAAACAAGGCAAGATACTTGATGCCCCCGTACACTGAGGATGCGAGACCGTAGTCTTAAAGATAGTCTTTTCTGCCGTGAGCCTTCCCCTCAGCCCACCCCACAGGACCATGTCCGGCTTAAGATACATTTGCACATCCTGCCTTAATTTGCTTAGTGACAGATGCTGTTATCAGAGGAAATCTAAATCGCCTCTTCCTGTGCTAATGAACCACTTCACCAAGTGTGTGGGGATTTGAGAACAAGATAGATTTATTAATGAGCGTCTAATTAAAGGGACAGTGACAGAGCTCTTTGACGGGGTGTTGGCAGTGGGGGGGATGTTTCTATTTCTTGTGAAGACTGACACTTTTATGACAAAATGAAAATGTTTTACATTGGTGTAAAATTTTAAATGTCACAGTTTCGAAATGCAATGTAGAATTAAGTTTAATTAAATGCAATCGAATGTGACACGCTTGTCCTGGATGAAGTTGAGTGAGGTCTGCAGATCTGCTGTCACAGCTCTCCCCCTATCTCGCCAGCAACCGGCCCTTATGCTATTTTTTTTTTTCATCTAACACTACCCTGAAAACCCAACTCTGAAAAAAATGACTTTCTTTGCTACTGAAGAGGATGCTCCAGGAGGTGCCTGGCTGCATGACGGACACTCAGCACGTGTTAATGACACCCTACCCCGACCCTCGACCCTCGGCACACAGCACATGCCACACAGCAGGGAGCACAGTGAAGACGGATTCCATAATTGATGCTCCATTTCCCCCATTCTGCTCCTTAGTGTAGGAATGCAAAGTGGGCTGGAAGTTGCTGTGTCTTGTCTTTGAAAGACATAAGGGCTTGTCGGCCATGTTCAGAAATGGGCCTCAATGGCTTGGCTTGCAAATCCAAGCCAATCTAACCATCGTCGCACATCCACGAAGGAAGGCTTGATTTCGCTGGATGAAGAACTGTCTACTGGGCCGTAGGCAGGAATAGGGGAGCTCCGGTGCAGGAGAAGGGAAGAGGGAGAAGGGGAGAAATGGGTTGGGTACGGCAGCAGAACCAGAACGGAACTCAGTATAGGTTCTACTACTGTAAGCTCTCTTGACGTCACAGCTTGACTTTTGAGCAGCTCTGGGAGACTCTACACCTGCTCTTGCCAGCCAGCATCCCTGGAGAGCCCACCATGGTGACCATCATAGACCCATGATGACACAGTGGAAGGAGGGCTGCTTTTTGATCCATCTGAGAGGGAAACTGAAGCTGCAGAGGCTTGACTCCATCGAGGTCACTACAGTGATGCAAAGAAGGAGGCTAGCAAAAAGGTCTGTTAGCCTGGGGCAGGGGGCTACAGTAGAGAAACAACCAAAGGTGGCTGGAAAAAGACCATTTCTTCAATGAAAGAAATTCATTTCTTTTAAAAAGATATTCCCTAAATTATCATTAGTATCCCATTACCTTCAGTTGAGAGTAAAAAGGGTTTGCATTTTCTTTGTACTCCAGCCATGTGAAGGACAAGGAGGCTGGGAGAAAGCAGAAGCTATTCCTTTACTTTTGTTATAACCAAAGATACTGTTTAAAGTGATTGGTTCAGGCTTCCCTGGTGGCGCAGTGGTTGAGAGTCCACCTGCCGATACAGGGGACACGGGTTCGTGCCCCGGTCCGGGAGGATCCCGCATGCCGCGGAGCGGCTGGGCCCGTGAGCCATGGCCGCTGAGCCTGCACGTCCGGAGCCTGTGCTCCGCAATGGGAGAGGCCACAAGAGTAAGAGGCCCGCAAACCGCAAAAAATAAATAAATAAATAAAGTGATGGGTTCACTTGCAGAGACTCTGGAGTTCAATGTCCCTAGAATCATTTCCTTATTCTTGCAGACTCACTCAAGGATTTCCCAGACAATATTGTGACTCGGAGTACAATTTTTGTAACAGACCCAGAGAACGGAAGAGACGTTTTCCAGCCATACGCATGAAAATAACTTTATCCCTTTACATAAAGAATAGTGATCATTCTATGAGAGTTCCTCGATTGGTCCACTATGTCTTGTTTGATAAAATAGAGGTGATCCTTCATGCTGTACCCGATGGAGGTTTAAAAGTGGTCTCCCCTTGGTAAGGAATCATGGTTCCCTCTTGGGCTGCTATGCTGGGAAAGTGACACAGCCTAGGGATGCCATATTTCTGCTGGGCTTGCAAGTAGTGAATACAACTTCAGCACTCTGGGTTTGAAGAGGAGGGAGAAAGATACGGCCAAATCTGGGGGACCAACAGTCCACATAAATGTTTGAAGAGCTGGGGTCAGCTCAGGCTTGCAGCAGACAGTGTTCATAGTGATATCAGTTCTGCTCTAGGCCCTTGAGACAGAGGCCTTCTGAGCTTGCATGTACTTGGGGTGATGTCAGGTAAGAGGTGGTTTCTGGTTCGGGCCAGTAGACACAGCTGGGCATACAGGCAATAGGCTCAGGCCTCCTGGGGAGAAGGCCTGGTAAGAGGTGTGATGTCTGGATCCAAGCAGAGCATTGAAGTTCAGGTCTGGGCTCATCCCAGTGGGGAACCGCTACGAACCCTACCGGAAGGACGGACCCACACGGGGTACCTGCTTCTCCAGGGACTAGGGTCTGGAATCGAAGCCTGGGTGGGTGAGAGCATCTGGCCTGCAGGTTCCAGAGTAGGGCCAGAGGAGAGTTCACTGGTAGAGTCTGAAGGTGAACCTGGAGTTGAGATGCAACCGGACTAAATCAACTGAAGTGTTGGTTAGAGAAGAAAAAACGGTACGTGGAAGGCAATGGTAAAACCATGACAGGTACCGCGAGGGGGCATGAAAGTCCTGTTTGATGGGTAAGCGGTAGGACTTAAAAATAGTCCCCGAAATGCCTGGACTTAGACATAATGATTATTACACCTCTCATGCATTAAGTACCTACTATGTGCACCTTTTAAGAACGATGACTGATGCTTATAACAACTGCTCCGGAAAATTATCATCCCAATCTCTCATACTGAGAAACCGAGACCAAGAAATACCTAGTAACTTGCCCAACACCTTAGAGCTAAGAATATTGTAGCTGGAATTGAATCAAATGCATCAGATTCCAAAGGTTGCTGTTCTTTGTCGTACTTTCTCTCCATCATATAAAATTCTGTAGCTTTGCCCACAGTTGAGTGACACTCCGGTTGTGAGAAAATGGAGTGATCATCCAGGGAAGAAATTGGGGCGTAAGAATGCAGTGAGCACACGAAAGGCCTCCTGCAGCTGGGGGTCCACCACGTGCCTCCACATTCCACCCGCCTGCTCGCAGCCAGGCTCCTGTTGGCTCAAAAATGATGTATGCCAAGGTAGTGGTCTTCAAGTCTTTGGTATGAGTTTGGGTGGGGCTGGAGCCACCAGGGGTGTGATTTTCACCCCTCTAAGTTGAGAGGGAGGTGCTCCTTGGGTCTTGATATGCCGTCACATCGTGGATTCAAGGGGTTGAGTACCACTGCAGAGTGACATGCCAAGTGATGAGAAATTCATGCCTTGGAGGACAATTTCCTGCCATACTTGGCAACAGAGTCTGTGCTGTCCTTTGAGTCAGGCCCTTTGCTCGAGGGTGATGAGGTGTGAAGCTGACAGCACAGGTAAGGTTTCTTCCCACAGATTCCTAAACTTCAGTGGGGCCAGTGCAGAGCCCTGTTGTGTGAAGAGATGGGATCTATCGAGCGTTCGTTTAAGAACAACTGGCAACGGCGCTGCTATTTGTGCAGAAGAGGTCGGGGATGCAGCCAGAGGTGCTTTGGGGGATTTTGAGGTGGGATTGGATGGCTTCTCCAGAAACCGCAGATGTCAGGCAATCCTCCACGCCAACATCCCACCCATGGCAGAGCGCGGAGGTGTAACATCTCCCTGCTGCAAAAGCTGCGGGTTTTTTTTTTTACTAAGCTGCTGATTATAGTTAAGAAACATAAATCTCTCTCCATTGACGGGAGGTCCCAGTGTGCAGACCCAGATCTTAGAATCAAAATCTGCCAGGACTGGAGCCTTTAACTCCTAACTTAGCAAAAGTGAAGCCAGAGAGAGAAAATGACTTTCCTAGGAGGACACAGCACTGAGTGGAGGACTTACCCTGGAATTTACTCTCTTAACTCCCTGAATATCAGTGATTTTTTTTTTTTCTGCAGAAGCGATAGGGTCTCCTATATCACACTGCATCCCATCAAGAACCCTATACATTCACCAAGTGAGGAAGGGGACACAGGGGTGTGGAGTCCCCGCATAGGGGTGCCCATAGTCTGTCATGTATCCAGGATCCTAGATTTCACTTTCTTTGCTTCCAGATGGAACAGTTGCCTCTCCGCTTAAGCATCCCAAGAAGGAGATTTTCTGGTTTTACTTTTTAAATGTAAGCTCTGCATAGGGTCCTCTGAAATGTCAGGCCACAGTCAAGGTTCCAGTGCCTGAAAAGGGGACTCGTATGGATGGACTCTGCCTGCTCTAGACCAGCCTTCGCTTTCTGCACAGATGCCTTCCTTGTCATTGGAGGATGTGCTGTGGGGATAGTAAGAAACAGAGAGGACTATCCCTCCTTGCCAGCTGCCCTCTCTTGTCATGCTCTACTCCTGGATCAGATAAGTACAAGGACATAAAAACAAAAAGAAAAAACAAATTCAAACAGAAATCCAAAGGAAGGGGGACTAATACCCCCACTACCACCTGCCCCAGCACACGTGACGCTACTTACATCACAGATCGAAAGACAGAAAATTCTAAAAAGTGGAAAGGGTAGACGTGTCTTCATAGGTGCCTTTCCCCGACGCTGGCATGTAGAAGGGGTGTCCCTTAATATAAGTAGTTTTACAACTCTTGGGGACTTCCCTGGTGGTCCAGTGGTTAAAACTTCACCTTCCAATGCAGGGGGTGCGGGTTCGATCCCTGGTTGGGGAGCTAAGATCCCACATGCCTCACAGCCAAAAAACCGAAACATAAAGCAGAAGAAATATTGTAACAAATTCAGTAAAGACTTTAAAAAAATGGTCCACATCAAAAACAATCTTTAAAACTCTTTTGTCATAAAGGTGGAAGAGAAGACTTCAGCCAGGCTCTGCAATCTCACCTCACTGGACAGCTGGCCCCCCCCACCCCTTTTTAAGGTTATTCCAGGGGAGGATCTGAATAGCAATGGTTCAGGAAGAGTCTCCTTCCCGTACAGGTCATGGGTCACCATGACCCAGGTCACTTCTGCCCCGACACTGTGTGTCCTCCATGGACTGGACTCCGCCCAGCCTGTTGGTAAGAGATGAGAGGACAGATGAGCAGAAGGTAAAGCAGAACAGATGGGCTTTGTGAAGAACTTGCACCCTTCCTGACCCAAAGTTCTGGGTTATTCTTTTATAAGGCCAGATAGGCTGGAGTTTTAGTGGTTTGGGTTGGAGGCCAATTGTGATGGCAGTGGAAGTGTTAATCTCATCCAAAAACACCTTCACAGAAACATCCAGAATAATGTTTGACCACATATCTGGGCCCATGGCCCAGCCACACTGACACAAAAAATTAATGAGAACAACGTTCTTCAAATAAGCTTAAATGTGGTGTGAAGAGGGAAACGTCCAGGGGCTCTGCAGCGTTTGGAGGAGACAGGAGTGAAGCTGAGTGTAATGAGGTTAGAAGGAGCTGAAGAGGCAAATAGCCAGTACAGAATATCGAGAAGGCGGTGGATCCGGGAACTCGTTTCCCGGTATTTCCTAAATCAAGGACATTTGGCATTGTGACTAAGAGATGCTCACCATTGCGCCGACTTACCAAGAACTCTAACCCTGGGGAAAACATGGATGCACGAGGGTGTATAGTTCCCTGGAATTTTCCTTACTGGCACGCTCCAGTCTCAGCAACCTTTAAAAGTTCTTTGTGAGTCGTATAATAAATACAGCAACTCCCCTACATATGGACCATCAAGTTGCAAACTTTCAAAGATGTGAACGTGCCCCTGTATGCCAGCTGTTGTACTGTACTACTGTGCTTTTCAAGGTACTGTACTGTGAGATTAAAAATGTTTTCTTTATTTTTTGTGTTTGTTTTTTATGTATTATTTGTGTGAAAAGTATTATAAACCTATTACAGTACAGTACAGTACTATATAGCCAATTATGTTAGTTGGGTACCTAGGGTAACTTCGTTGGCCTTGTGAACAAACTGGACTTATGAATGCTCTCTTGGAATGGAACTTGTTTGTATGTAGAGAACTCACTGTAGTTAGAAACAGCGTTCCTGGCTCAGAGCTCCCATATCTGTCAATACTTTGTGAAAAATCGTTAACACTTACCACAGCGTGTTCTAATTTTCTGTTTGCCTATCTTGAAACACACATTAGTGGGCTGATTCCTCAAGGCAAAAACCTCACCTTATTTAAGTGATGGAATTAGCATGCCCCCTAAAGAAGAAGAGAGGAACCAAAAGACAGGTGATATAACCAGCCCCCAACCCCCCAGACTTAGTTCCTTTGTGAAAACGAGATCATTCCCCATTTCTCCGAGTCCAGCCCTGACAGCATCCCACACTTTTCTCCCCCTCCTCAGCCCAACTCCCACCAGCTACAATAGTACATATTGTGTAGATTAATATTGAATTTCTTACCTTTTCGTGGCTCGCTTTCTTTTTCTAGCCCTGTGGCAACAGGGGAATTCTCCCTTATTTGACGCTATGAAACACAGCAACTCTGTTTCAGCTTGCCAGCTGAAGGGACTCTTGCAAATGGGTATGTTTCCACAGGCCTACACAATAGGACTAATTGCATGGGTTTGCAGTGTAAGCGGAGGTCGTTTGATTACTAGCTGTTTTGTACCATGAAAGTGCACATTAATTATTTCAGAGATGGACTTATAATTATTGTAAGCCTTAAGTAATTACCTATAATTTTGGCAAGGGTTAGCAAAACTGATAGTCTAGCAAATTCAGGTTTGAGTCATTAGTAAGATCATAATTACATTTAAATTGCAAAATGAAAATTATGCAATTTATCTCCCCAATAATGCATAAACATTACAGTGATTGTAGGTTTTAATGGACTATAAAAATGAGGGCAGCAATGGGCAGTCGGGCAGTTGCAGCCCCTCCTATTATTTTATGTTTTAACTGCTTCTTGCACACCATTGCTCTGTCTGCTGCTCCTGGGGCAAGCAGTGGGGCTGCTGTTTATCTTTCAGCATGAAAGCAATGAGGTCTTTGAAGGAGAGCCATAAAGGGAGACTACAGCAGTGTATCATGAGAAACCTTAAATACCAGCAGAGTATTTGCACTAGAGCAGAGCAAAGAAAGCACTTCCTCTAGGGACTATCGCAGAGTTTCATACTTGAGTTTTCATTTGACTAGGGTTGCCGTATCTGTTTTACAGATGAGGAAACTAAGGCTCGGAGAGGGGATGAGACTTCCTTGCAGTTGTACTGCTGGCCCGGAACCCAGCATCTGATGCTTTGTAGCTGGCTGTCTCCACTCCGTCCTGCTATATTCGGAGTCGAGACCCATTCAGTAGCATGTAAGGCATTAGATGGGTTGGTTTTGCCAGGCAAACACAGCCGTGCTGTTTTTTAGGCATGAAATTGTGACGCTTTCACAGACGACCATCAGCCTAAAGTCTTTTCTCCTCTGGGTGGCCAGCGTACTTGCAAAATGAAGCTCAAATATCCCTTCCTCTGGAAAGCACTTCCTGGGGCAGAATTCATCACCCCTTGCTTTGTTCCCATATTGCCCTGATTAATGTTTCCATTGTGAGTCAAATTCATAAACAACAAACTGTAATAAAACACAGTATCTCCAACTGGACTGAGACGTCCTGGGTCATATATCTTGGGCAGTCAGTGAAAGCTGAGGAAATGTTTATTAACTGAGTCAATCAATTAATCACTTATTACCTGTCCGCTCTGCTCATTATCTTACATTAGATGCAGTGAAGGTTGTAAAGAAAGGTAACAGTTTCTATCTGCTCCAGGATTTTGCAGTCCAGCAAAGAGGAACAAACAGCAGATGAAGACGAAGTGACAGTACAAACATATTTATCATCACTGAGCAAACTCCACCGGTGTTAGAAGTGTTTGCTGAGATAAGTTATGAATTTTTCCTCCGTTGGAATGCCAGAGGAGTTGCCCAGACTCCTATCTGCCTTGCTTAATCAGGTTCAGTTCTACCTAGATGCAAGAAGATAAATATTTCCCGTTGTCATCCTCTAATTAGAGGATGATGCCTACAATAAATATTGACTGAGCACCTAATCTGTGCCAGGCTTCATGCTGGGAAATAGGACACCAAAAGAACAAGCTGCAGCCAGTACATTGTTCGGGAAGACAGACAGGGGCAGCACAAATAGAAAGAAAAGCAGGATGTAGGCTCTTAACCAGTAAGAGCTACGGGAGGCGGGAAGGAGGGTACTGAGGAGGAACAGAAGAGGGTGAAAATGCCCCCAGTGGTGGGGGCAGAGGGAATGCTTAAGGGAGACTTGAGTTTTGAGGAACACCCTGAAAGATAAGAACGATTTCAGTAGTCAGGGAAGAAGGGTTGGAATGGGTACCATCCCGAGAGTAACAACATGAGTGAAAGCATAGGATACGTTTAATTTTAACTTGGACTATTGATCTTTCAGGCTGCATGATTTTGATGTTTCTTAGGGTAGCAACTAACATAGATTGTGGATTCTTGTTAGTTTCCTGATCCCGGCCCCAAATTCAGCGAGGGGTACTATCTGGATGACCCGCCAGCAACGTCATTCCATAACCTCATAGTGGCTCAGAATGACGGGACATCCCCATGGGTGATGCTGCTCTGCAGAAACGATGTGCTTGCATACTTGTTTTGAGCAAGAATTTAAAAGAAGGGCTAGGGTTTCCCCGGTGGCGCAGTGGTTGAGAGTTCGCCTGCCGATGCAGGGAACATGGGTTCGTGCCCCGGTCCGGGAAGATCCCACATGCCGCGGAGCGGCTGGGCCCGTGAGCCATGGCCGCTGAGCCTGCGCGTCCGGAGCCTGTGCTCCGCAACGGGAGAGGCCACAACACTGAGAGGCCCGCGTACCGCCAAAAAAACCGAAAAAACAAAACAAAACAAAACAAAAAGAGAGGCTGTATGTCAAGCAGCCCTACCATGGGTAAAGTATCTATTCCAGGAGCCTAAATCTGAATGCTTAGAACACAGTGTCGTCAGACGGAACTTGCTTGATTGGGAAACTTAACTACTTCCAAAACTCTGCTCCCATGACTCGGAGGAATCGGATGGAGACACAATTCAAGAAAAAGCTAAAAGCATATTTCTTCCCACATCACAGTTCACTGCTGGATCTTACGGGGAAGAGCAAACCAATGATCACTCCATCTCTGCCCTTAGGATGCTTAACAATTAATGGAGGATAAGAGGCAAGATCCGACACATGCATATAGAGAGCTTTATTATAAGAGAGAACATTCCTGCCATCACCACTTCAGCTGGGAACACGGGCTGCCATTTTCAATTAAGGCTTTGGCATTTAAACTCAGTCTTGAAAGAAAGATAGGACTCTGTGAGTTAGAGATGAGAGAATGAATTCTTAGAGAGGAAACAGCAACTACCAAGGCAGGCAAATGGGTGGAAAAGCACACACCACATGTGTTCATTGGAATTATCGTGGTTGCGAATGACTGAAAAATCAACTTTCCGTAGTGTAGGTTAAAATGGAAATTTATAGTAAGGCTCATAAAACTGTGGGATGGGCAGAGGTATAGCTGGTCACAGCGACAAAGGGGACAAGTGGCTTGAAATCACCAGCACTTACTCTCACCGCTGAATCGCTCAGCTTGTCACTGTCACTGTCTTTCTCCTTTTGGTGGGAACCGTGGTGCTGGGCTCTCCTATTAGCATTACTCCCAGGACTCAGACTCTGGTTCAAGATCTAAAATCCCATGCAAGTGCCCAGTTCAGGTTGTACCAACTTCCGTGGGCAGAGAAGGGGCATCTCGTGAAAACACAGAATTTGTCAGAATATGAATGTCACTTCTAAAACCACATATTTGGACTTGGGAAGGAACATTTGGGAGAAGCAATGGTGGGAGGGATAAAATACGAAGCATATTTCCTAGAAGAAAATAAGAAGCATGTGGGCCAATAAAATAACAGATGCCTTAAAATGTAAAATACAAGTTTTGGAAGACGTGGTTGGAAACCCTGGTCAGAGTCAGATTGTGGAACGCGCAGAACGCCGGCCTAGGAGTTAGGGTCTTTGTGCTTGAGACAATATTTAGCACGGGTGAGTTTTGAGTAGGTGCTTTCCATCGTATTAGTTCACCTGGCTTTTCACTAAATATTAAATCAAACCACTGTGAATTAGATGAAAGGGGACCTATTAGAAATAAAGATTGAGATTTATCACAAAGATGAGGCAGATAAACTGGGTAGGATAGAAATGATAATAATATAAAGCATTCACTTTGAATGCATTTTACTTACTAGATAATGGCTAGTTTTAATTGTGGGTGCCTGTGTGTGTAGGCATAGAAGAAGCTGAGATGGTGATGTGTACTGGCCCCTGCTTCTCTGAACTATATGCTGCTGGTCTCTTGGTCCCACAGGGCTGGCTCGTCAGCCCCATCTTGGTGAATCGGAGCTTCCAAGCCTGTGTACTAACTCAGCCGACAGCCAAGTTTTAGTTCCTTTCTAATAAAATATGCTTGCTGCGGAGACGGTGAAGGACGTGGGCCCCACCACTACTTTCACTGCAGTTTTCCTTTGGGGAATGAACACAATCTCTCCTCGGAATGTCCTCCCATTTGGCCATCTAACCTGTCTCATCTAAAGAGAAGGCATTATTTAGAGGATCTCCCAGTGACAAAGGGTCTCCAAGCTCTGCCCTGCCCTTCTTTTCGTTCCTTTTCTTCAAGCTGGATGGTACTTCCTAGGGGACCCAGGGACTCTGGTTCTTGAATTGAGGAATAGCTTCATTTCTTGTGAATTTCCATGAATCCCATTTCGTGGAATGTCCTGCATACGGGGAATGGTAAAAGTTTTGTCCTGAAATGCTGGCTTGTCAAGAAATGACCGCAGGTGGTTTGAGTCAGGAGTTCGATAGCAACAACTGAGCTAGAAAGAGCTATCCTTCCCTGTCAAAAGCCTCAAACAACTGCGGGTTTCTGACGTCCCGGCTGGAGAGTGAATAATTCCTGTTCCAGTCACAGTGAAGGCTGCATCTTTTCTTGGGCAGATATTAGGTCTAGAATTGCTGAGAAAGGAGCCAGCCCTTCACACAGCTGTTGAATGACTGCTACCTCCGTGCACATCCATGGAACACGAGATACGTTGAATGCCAGGGCCTGGGGTCAATACTGTACAGTGGCTGCCCAGGCTAGATCCAATTTTGTCTGCACGTATCTGAAAAGCTCCGTACGTGTGTGAGGCACACTGGGAACAGATGGCCACTCAGGGTCAGTGGGAGGAGGACCAGCGAAGACTGACCACTACGCTGTAGGCAGAAGTCACCAAGACTGAGCCAGTGTCAAAAGTCTGCCCCAGACGCTGAGACACAGTGTTTAAAGGTGATCGTAGGCTCAGGTGTGGTTGAGCAGATGCCTGTACCAGCAGCATCTGTGCCAGCTTCAGTGAGAAGAGTGGAGTTGGGATAAATTAGGTGAGTTCTCTCCATCCTTGCAAGACCCAGCAAGCTTCCAGGAATGGACCAGGGTTGAGCCCTGCAGAGACTCTAAGAGCTAAGCAGGTATGGATAGGCTGGCATTCCAAGGAGGGCTCCAAGCCCAGAAAAAGCCTGGAGCGTGAGACAGGGTAACCGAACAAATAAAGTAGCATTCGAGCAGAGGCCAGTCTGCTGCTACGACGCAGGCTAGGTGTGTAGGAAGAGCTACAGCTGACAGGTACACAGGGGTCAGGGCTCACCCATCCAAGGTCTAGATCAAGGTTCTTTTGTCACAAGTGCCACTAGACACTGAAGCCAACGCTGCTGGGCAGCATTCCGGCCCGATCAGACCTGGGGCTCTTTGGCTCCCCTGTGGGCCCCTCAGCATACCAGGCAGTGGCAGTTAGGGAAGACCAACGCAGGGAAACATCTTTGTGCCTGACCCTGTCATGGAGACATTTCTAATTAGATCCAGAAAACTAGTAGTGGCAAATGAACTCTCCTGACCCTAACCACTAGAGTGTCCCTCAAAAGGATACTCATCTATCACCGTTGTTCCAGAAGGATTCCTTTTTAAAATTTTTATTTATTTATTTTTTTCTGGAGTCGGTGGGCTGTGCCTTGCGGCTGGCAGGATCTCAGTTTCCCAACCAGGGATCGAACCCAGGTCCCCTGCTGTGGAAGTGCAGAGTCCTAACCACTGGCCAGGGAGTTCCCATGGAAGGATTTTTGCTGACCTAAAATATCACTTCCAAGTCCAATAAATTTTATTTTTATTATCCCATTCCACATAGCTGAGGCCTATGGTATGTGATTAAAATAGCTTATTGTTTTATTTGATTATAAATGTAATACGTGTTATCATAGAACATAGAGAAAAATGTTCATAAAAAGTCAGCGGTCTTTTATTAGGTTGACTTCTGGCTCTGAAGGATACGTAGCTAAAATTGATGAGAGAAATAAGACTTTAAATATCTCAGAATAATTTTTCCCTGGGATTTTGGTGCTCTGTTTGGCCATTGATGGTGGATGTACAGAGACAGTCTTTCCATTAACAAATGCAAGGCAGGCAAACAAGGACATGGAGGCTACAAAACGGGAGACCGCCAAGGAAAGCTCTTCTTTTTGATTTTTACATGCACTTTCATTCTTCCGTTTGAGCAGAGATGAGTCTGGTGTATTTGAAAATTCACTTCAAAGGAAATAATAAAATCTTGGTGCAAGAGAAATTGAGATGCTTTCCATTTTCCCAACATCAATAAAATGCTCCCCAGCACGTCTCGGAAAGTCACCCTGGACAGGAAATTGACAGCGATGGTTCATTTCCAAGGTGGTGAGGGAGGGGACATTGAGGGTGGCAGCGAGCTGAGGCCAGTAGAGCGCAGGGACGGGGAGAAACTGGTCTCGTAGCAGTGGGTGCCAACATTCCAAACCTCTGTGTTGCAAAGACCGTGGCTAATTGTGGTCTTGGTGCAGTTTTAAAATCTCTGAGCAGGGACTTGCAGCTTCCGAAGCTTCTGGCAGCATGATCCTTACTGTTGGAGGACTGTGGAAATCATAGACTCAGGAGAGCCGCTCAGATGGAAACAATAGGTGTTACAGTGCCTCCTAAATGGACCCGGATTATCCATGTGACAGGGTGGAAAAAATCAACAAGGTCAGCCAGGAACTGCTTCTGCCTCTGACATGTATTCTCATTACCCTCCCATGAACCCACTGTCCTGGTCATCTGCTAACTCCTTCCCCTCAGGTCTCTGAGCCCTTCGGTCATTCTTTGGCTTCCGATGCCCACCTCGGGCTTCCTTTGCTTTCTTGATAGTCTAGATGTCTCAGGTGTCAGGATATTTGTCTGCCCAGCCTGACTCTTTTCTGGCACGGACTCTTGATGCCTCATCTTCATTCACCCTGATACTTTGGGATGCTTCCAAGAAAGTGAATGAATTCCAATAAGGAACAGCAGTCAATAATGAATTCTATGTTGATTGTCTGGAAAAGCCTTCTAGGAATTAGGACAAAAGGACAAGGCCACAGTCCACTAGAGTGGATTCAGGGCTGAGAGTTCTGTGCGTTGGGGAAATGACGGGTAAATCGGATCCAGAGGGAAAGGCAAGCCAGCCAGATGCTCCACACGTGGACCACGGTCCACAGGTTCCAGACTGAGTCTCACCCAAGCGTCAACAATCATTTTCCACTCGCAGGTTGAGAGACTGGTGCGAAATGCCCAAAGCTGGAAGTTGCAGACCTGGTATATGGTCCCAGGCACTATCATTATCCTCATTACCCCGGAGACCTGAGGTCCGTAGCCCCAGAAGGAAGCAGGAGGAAGGGGGGGATGGGTACAGAAAAGCCAAAAACTAATAACTGTCCACTGCCATGCGTTACCTACAGGCCACACTTCTTCCCTTACATGTGTTTCTTGAAGTACCGTCACTGAACAATTCAATATTCCTGTACAACTGAAAATACTCCCACCTCTTTACCAAAAAAGAGCAAATTAAACTCCTATCACTCATGCCTCCAGTTCCACGTTCAGAATCTCTGCTTGATATTTACTTCGCCTCCACTTCTGCGTGAGCCCGTCTGGATCCTCGGCAGTCTACGAAGTAGATGGCTAATTTAACTACCACCCACCCAGCCTCCACTGCGTGTGAGGCAAAAGGAAGAGGAAGGAAGAGGGAAATTAATCAAAATACAAAAAGGCATATTTGTTATTGACCACATGCATTATTTGTATCTACCCACCCGTCTCTATCTCCACTTGTATATCTATTGGTCCAGGTCCAAAGTGGGCTCCTGGTCTCTTCCCCTAAAACCCGTGCAACCTTCCCATCTCTGCGGCTTAGACCAGACCCCTTAGGGGCATCCTTGACATCCTCTCTTTCTTATGCTGTATCAAATCTGTCAGCAAGTCTCAGTGATTTTACTTTCAAATTCCATCCAGAATCCAGCCACTCAGCACCCCTTCCCAGTTATAACCCTGGTGCAGACAACACCCGCTCCTGCCAGGCTCGCTCCATAACATCCTAGTGCGCCTGCCTGCACCTCCCTTTGCCCACTGTCCACGATTCTCAACACAGCAGACACAGGTAACCTGTGAAAAGGACGTCATGTCAGTAGACACCGTCCTGCCCTAACCCCCAGGGGCTTCCAGCAGTCTCCACTAGAAACCAAACTCCCCCAAATGCCTGCAGGGTACCCGTGATCTGGCACCTGTGACTCCCTGCCTGTGACCCTATCCCTCTCACTCCCTCTGCTCCGGCCAGCCTGCCTCTGCACTGTTCTTCCAGCAGGGCTGGCTTATCCCCACCACGTGCTGTGCGCACGAGCTAGTCCTTCCACTTGGAAATAGCCACATGGCTTGTCCCTTCATGTCCTTCATATCCTTATTCAAATGACACCTTCTCAGGGGTGTCTGCTCTGACCTCTTGGTTTAAGATCATAACCTTGCTTTTCCAACACCCGATTTCCCTTCTCTGCCTTTATTTCGCCCTGTGCTCCTACCGCCTTCTACCGTAATATACATTTTACTTATTTATGTGGTTTATTATCTGCAAAAACTCCATGAAGAAAGGGAATTCTGTTTTCTTCATTACTTTGCCCCTTGTCCCAGACAATGCTTGGTATATGGGAGGCATTCAGTAAATATTTGTTGAATGAATGAATGAAAGCTCGAACTACTTATGGGACGAGAGCTGGTGTTCCACCAGTCTGTAACGCTTCTCTCTTCTGGTACCTGTTCCACTTTCCCTCATCATTTCCCAGCACTGCAGCCAATGGAGGGCTCTTGGACAGGTTAGGATGACCCACATCTGTATCCTGAGCCCTTGGTGGACCTGCCCAAGCAGAGTTGCTGTCATCTCCCATCACCCTTTATTGCAGATCAGAGTGGTGTGACTGTCCCAGGGACTCCCTGAGTTCCCTCTGTTCGTTTCCTACTCCCCGTTGTGTAATAGCAGCCCAATTCTCCTTGGTACTTCAGTCAGTTTTCCCAGACAATGGGGTAACCACATTTGTCCCAGATAAATGAAGAGCGGGAAATATCTAGGTGTAGGTCTCAGCTCCCAATTCCACTCTCTCTCCTAAAAGAGTCCAAATCATGGTACAGGAAGTAAAACATTTATAAATGGGTCATTCGGTATCTTCATGAGAATTGCTTCTCTCACATTTTCTTCCTTGGTGAGGGATTCATCACGTGTTCTAGCTCTGGAGGCAAGAGCACCATATGCTGAGCCCTGGTGCACAACTTGCAGAAAGAACCTTGAAGGTCTTGTCTTCCGCCTGGCACTGGGATTGAGCCATCAGTAATCCCTTCCACACATCTGTAAAGTCAGATGCTCCTGGGTGATAGAATGCATGATGAGAGTGAATTGCATGGGCATCAGCTCACTGTCTTTCTTCTCTGCCAGGGGAGAACATTCTTTGGTCAGAAGCAATGTAGTGTGAGACAGTGAATAACATATTCAGTAACTTGACAGATGACAGTACTAGCAGAGAGGCCTGGTAGGCCTAGAAGCAGAAGCAGAATCAAATCCATGAAAAGGGGCGGCTCCAACAGCATAAACTGCACAGCCCTTTATTATAGGAGGCGTTCCGTGTAGTCAACCTGCCACCAGGTAGCTGAATGCCCTCCTACAGGTATGTTATCGTGTCGGTGCTCCTTCATGTCCAAGCTTGATTACTGATGTCAGCATCCTGGTCAGTCTAGAGTGACAGCTGGTGACAGAAGGGCCTTAGTGAGAGGAAGTCCATATCGCTGAGCTTGCTGTTAGCCTGCGTCTTTAGAATAATGGTTGCCATTTTGTTCACGGGGTCCTTTCATTGGGTATTTGCAGAGGAGGATGATTGATGTTGAAGAAAGGGCCAATCTCTCCATCTAATTATTAAGCACCCTGAATAGCGGGGGGCCTTTTGCTGAGCATTTACATCGGATACAAATATTCTCATACCCTGGCCAAGTGGAAAACTATATCCTACCCCATATAATTCCTCCCCCAGCTGCCTCATCATCAGTGTCCGGGTCTTGCTCCTTCCAAGTCCCTGTCACTGTACCCACTTTACCTGCTCTGCTGGAATTCTTCATTTGCTTTGTGTCGTCTGTACTAGCAGCAGACTGATTGATCTACAGGAATCCTAGGTGATCATGGGCAATAACATAATTAGCTGCTCTTGCCATTGTTTATGATGATTTGGAGGAGGGAGAGCTCTGAGGAATGACAGGAATGCTGAAGAATGAGCCTTAAAAGAACAAGGACCAAGGAATCTCAAGGGTCTAGGTAGCATGAATTTTTTTTTTCTTTTTTTTTTTGTGGTACGCGGGCTTCTCACTGTTGTGGCCTCTCCCGTTGCGGAGCACAGGCTCCGGACGCGCAGGCTCAGCAGCCACGGCTCACGGACTCAGCCGCCCCGTGGCATGTGGGATCCTCCCGGACCAGGGCACGAACCCGCCACCCCTGCATCGGCAGGCGGACTCTCAACCACTGCGCCACCAGGGAAGCCCGGTAGCATGAATTTTGATGGTCCCACCAGAGGGACCATTCCACCTGCTGGAATAGGTATTACCATCTTCATGGTCATCATCACAGCTCAAGAGTCACATTCTGGTGCAGAATGTCGAATCAATCCTGCCTGGGTGCCGTATCTCTACTTCTGGGCTATTCCAGACTCTGTCTCGTGGGAGAGGAGCAATTTCCCAAAAGGACATCAACATGCCAATATCAAAGGTGAAGTGGACCCTGGGCAGCCGTAGGCTCTACAGATCTCTGTTGTGCTGGGCTCCTCGCTCTCAAGATCTTCACGATGTTCAGTGGGGGTGGTTGTGTTGGCTGGGTGGGGATGGGGTGATCATTACTCATGAACTTACTTAGAGAGTTGGTGCCTAGTAAATGCAGGACCCTTCCTACCGCCCACCTCTCTCCTTTCCCACTTCATCTCCCTGTCCACAGCCTGAGCTGCTGATCCCACTGTTTGATGTGTGATAGTCACATATTATCACACATGGTAACCCCTCACATGCATCTCAGAGGTGACCTTTGCCCCCGTGACCTGTACTCTCTCTTTTTAAGGACCATCCTGACACACATGAGAGCATGCTACCTGCTTTGGGGTTGGGAAGGTATGGCTGTATTTTTCCCAGGCTGCCGGCCCAGCCTCTGTTTCTGGTTACATCCACTCTCTTCTTTCCAGACATGAAATCCTATAAAAGGCCGCCACAAAGGAAAGAGAAGGAAGCTCATAGCGCCCGTGCTCCGCCTCCTGGCAGGGTGTCATTAGGTCTTAATGAAGCTTGGGTCTGCCATCCCTGAGGCCCTTTTTAATTTCCTCTTGATCTGGCTCAACCCCCTCCTTAGCCCCGAGAACCCCCAGAAGGCCTGGGTGATTCTTGTGCTCAGGTGTCACACAGAACTAAAGCTGGGGACAAGGAAAGAGAGAGTGGAAGGAACTGGAAAGAGGCTTTCCATGGCTTCCAAGAGCAGCATCGCTGTGTCTCTAAGACCTTGAACCTGTGTGGCTGTCTGCTGCGTCCCAGCTCCTCGAGAGGGGCCTGGAGAGGGAGCACAGGCTGGGATGTCAGAGAACCTTGGTTCCAGCTGCCGCTCCGGCACTTTGCTGGCTCTGTCCCTTGCATATTTCCCCTCCAGCCTTGGCTTTCCTCTTCTGTGGAGTATCGTAAAGAGCGGCGTCTGAGTGTACACGGTTGTGCACATGCATATGCGTGTTTATCATTCACGCAAGGAGTCAGACACTCTGCCGTGCATTTTATCTACAGTATTGTGTTTAATTACCACACCTAGCTTTGGGGCTGAAATAGTAGTAAACCTATTTTATCGATGAGAAAACTGAGTAGTTAACACACGTTTTAGCTGACGTCAGAATCCGGTCCGACTCGAAAGCTTGCGCTGACACGGTTGGCCCCTGCTGTCCCTGTCCTGCATTACGAATGCCGAGTCGGGGGTAGAGCGGCCACTTCGTCATCGTTGCTGTTCTATTTGAACATATGCTTAGTTTCCAGGCCTGTGAGTCTCGCTGACTCCACGTGGGCCGAGTTGCCGTGAGCAATATTTCGTCAGTGCTTGTCACCGAGAGCATTTTTATATGCTAATGAGTATTAATAATTCATGTTCAGTAATCTGCCTGGTGTTGGTCACACCCCCCGTTTCTCGCTGGGGGACAAAGTAGATGAGAAATAATGCTCCCTGGAGGCCAGGCCAGGCCATCTGCATAGCTGTCTCTGAGGAGGGCTTGGTGGGCTGAGTCTCTGCTGTTGAAGGGGGGATGAGGATGACACAGGGGAAGTGACAAGGCAATGCCAGCCTCGTCTGGGGACACACAGCCTTCATGCTCTGTGCTGGCAGCTGGGGGGCTGCCTCTGTCTGCACTGGGGTGGCGCTCTGCTGCCTACCATTCCTTTGTTATCTGACTTTCCGCAGCGATTGTTTCAAATCAGTTGCCTTGTGATTCTCTGGACTTTGTTGAGCCTGAGTAAACTCTCCCTGGGAAGCAGGCCTAGCGGGTCATGAGGGCTTTTCCTATTTAGGCTAATGTCTGTGTTACCCTTGAGCTTGGAGGAATTTTCCAAGCCACTAATTTATACTTTGCCAGGAGACAAGTGTGGTGAGTGAGTGGTGTTATTTTAGGCTTTCTAAATTGGAGCACCGCTTTTGGGTACTAGATGTTCTCAATTTCTCATTTCTTTCAACTCAGAGACCTGGCAGTTTTGTTGTGTTCTTCAAAAGGGAAGTGAGGTTTTTCAGAGAAGTATTTCGGGCCCCTCTCCTCAACGTGCTAAATGATGGCTTTGGGTCTGCAATTTAATTCAACAAATATTTATCACGTGCCTATTAGTTGTCAGGCTCTGAGCTGAGTGCTGCGGGGGGTATAACGATTGATTTATTCATTCCGGCACCCATCTAATTATTCATACATTTTTGAGCACTGCTATTGACCCGTTACTGGCAGGTGCTAGAGCTGGAGCTATTTGTCAATTAGGACTGTATCCTGCTTCAAGTAACAGAAGACTGAACAGAAGCGCCTTAAAAAAAAAATAAGGGTTTCCTGGCATTAGTTAATAGGCTCTGTGATGTTTAGGATGATATTTCTGCTTTCATTGAGCCTCTTCCTCACAATGGCAAGATGGCTGCTGCAGATCCGGATGTAACTTTCGATTCAAGGCAAGAGAGACGAAGTAGAGGGTGGAGAAGAAGAGACACTTTTGTAACTGAGCCTTTTGACAAATATAGGGGCCTTGTTGCTGTTTTTTAGGGGAGTCAGTAGGTAAGGAGAACTGGGGGCCATCAGCCAGCATATCCTGTAGAATGTCCAGGTGTTGCCTGGGCAGAGCTGAAGGTACAGCAACACCAGGTACTAGGAAGGAAGCTACAATCATTTCCCCACCATCCAGATTCTTTCCTGTCTCAGGCATTCTAGCGACTTTCTCCTGTATGAATTCCCTATGGACTCTGAGTTGACTTTCCCCGGAAACCCAAAGCCGGGGTTGCCATGGAAGAAGAATAGAAAGTGTCCTCCATGCTGTCACCCTGTCAGGGAGCAGGTCACAAATCCAATCTAATCAGGGCTCCATCCTTATGACTCCATTTAATCTTAATTACTTCAGAGGCCCCAACTCCAAAGACAGCCACACTGGGGGTTAGGACTTCAGCATGTGAATTTTCAAGGACCACAAACATTCAGTCCATAACAATAGCCTTCTCATTCGTTCTCAGAAGAGAAGAACTCAAGGCATTATTCACCATCTGCCCCATAAAGGGGCAGATCACATGGCATAAAAAAGGTGTTCATGCCTGTCCATGAAAAAGATCTTTTCCTCAACTCCAAGGACATGTCTAGTTACAGGCATCATGCCCGTCCCATAGTAGGTGCTCATAAATGTTTAATAAATGAATATGTGGCATACAGCTCATAACATTGTTCGACTGTTAAGGCTCAAATGAAGTGATGAATACACTAAGGTCTGTGTAGTGGTAGACTTCACAGCCTGGTGAGACTTGAGAGTCAGCAGAGAAGTGATCCAAATTATGGACCTTGTAAAGGTTTATATCCAGGGGAGAGATTTTCCATACCCGCATGCACTTTGCAAATCTGAAAAAGGAGCATCATTTTCTGACTAATTTAGGTGGATGTACAGGCAGGGTTGTTGTCTCAAGGATGTGTTGATTTCATAACCACATCAGTGATGGAGAAAATGGTCCTCTGTCATTAATTATTAGCTTCAAACAAAATGTAAAATACACAAATTATTCTTTCCTAGGATCAAAACCTGACTTTGTCTCCCGCTAAATTATTAAAGGCGAATGAGAGCTTGAGGTGGTGGGAGGGAAAGAGGGGATATGGAATCATCTGGAATTACTGTTCCGCCCTTTACTATTTTCATGACCCTGGTCCAGGAATTAAATGTCTATGATACTCATTTTGTAAAAGCTAATATTGCCCTCCCCACTAGGTCATGGTAAGGATCAAATCAGATCATTTTTCTACAGTACTTAGCGTCATGCCTGGGACTTCACCAGTAACCTGTAAATGTTAGTTCTATCTGAGTATGTGATAACACAAATCATCTGATATCCTTTTCAGAACATGGACGTGGACATGGTGCACGTTAGGGTGTGGAGCGGGCAATTTGCTCCTTAGATGAGGCTGTTTGTCTTCCAAATGTATTAGTTTGAAATAAATCCGTTAGGCTTCAGTCTCTCTAAGTGACATGGTTAGATACAGTTTTGCTGTTGTGATTTTAGTCAGAGACACAGCAACCACTCTAGATGTTGTTATCAGAAAGGGATTTAACCCAGGGAATTGGGTGCTGAATAGGAAAAACCTCAGTCTTTCCTCCTGGGTCTCTCCTTTACTCCCATGCTACCATCAGACTCACAGCAATTCTGATACCAGATGTGCGGGGGTCTTCCCCCACCAAGCAATTCTCTGTGACATCAGCTTGGTATGCAACGGTTTAACTCAATTCTGACGCTCTCAACCTGGAGATAGAGTCAGATCCCACAGGTTAAGGCTTAGTCCTACAACACTCCCCCGACCGTCCCCTCCTTCAGAATGTCAGTTGCAAATCCAGGTTGTCATTCGTGCCTCTGACTGATGGGGCTATAAATTGCACGTTCCCATGACTCCCTCTTCATGTTCGATTAATTGGCTAGAGCAGCTCACAGAACTCATGAAAACAGTTACTTACATTTATCATTTTATTAAAGGATATGATGAAGGATACAGATGAACAGCCAGATGGAGAGACACATAGGACGAGGTCTGGGAAAGTCCCAAATGCGGGAGCTTCTGTCCCCATGGAGTTGGGGTGCATCACCCTCCTGGAACAGAGATGTCTTCACCAGCCCAGAAACTCTCTGAACCCCATACTATTGGGATTTTGTGGAGGCTTCCTCCCGTAGGCAAGGCCAATTATAGGCAAGGCCTCCTGTAGGCAAGGCCAATTATTAACTCCATTTCCAGCCCCTCTAACCTCTTTGGAGAATGGGGACTGAGGCTGAAAATTCCAGGCTTCTAATCATGGCTTGGTCTTTCTGGTCACCAGCCCCCATCCAAGAGCCAACCAGAAGCTCACCCAGGAGCCCACCCAGGAGTCCACCCCGGAGCCACCCAGGAGCCACCCAGGAGCCCACCCAGGAGTCCACCCCGGAGCCACCCAGGAGCCCACCCCAGAGCCACCCAGGAGCCACCCAGGGTCACTCATTAGAGCAAAAGATGCTCCTACTGCTCTTGTTATTTAGGAAGTTTTAAGGGTTTTAGGCGTGGTGTTTCATACATCGGGACAAAACAAATATATATTTCCTATCATAAATCACAGCATCATAGGTGCTGCATGGAACTTTGGCAAAGCTGGGGATGCCAACACCAGGGGAAATCAGCAGTGATCCCAGGAAATCAGGCAGTTGCAGGAATTGCAAGAAACAGCCACCCAACGAAGCGGGCGATTCACAGGAGAAAGCTTGGAAAAAACCATGAAACATCACACCACCTTCTGCTGAAATCTGTGCACCTGCCCACCTCTGTCCAAGGCTTATAATTGTTTCTGCTTCTCTCCCACCTGCCACATATGATGTGAGTTCCTGTCATTGGCAGAACCTAAATAAGGATCCAAATGACAAGGGAGCCTGTGAAATGTAGTTTTCTGGATCCTATCAGTGGCCGTACAGGGAGAGCTTAGAAGGGAGAGATGCTGCTGAGTACCAAGGGAGGGTTAGCCCTCATTATTCATGGATTCTGTATTTGCAGATTCACCCCCTGGCTCACTGAAATTCATTTGTAACCCCAAATCGATAAATATTCATAGTACTTTTGCAGCCATTCACAGCCATAAGAAGAGTGGCGAAAAATTTGTGTTGCCAACATACACTTTCCCAGCCGAGGCTGAACAAGAGGCAATCTGCTTTCTTGTTTCAGCTCTCAAGCCGTGAACAAGTATCCTTTCCATGGTCTGTTTAATGCCACGTGTTTGTGTGTGTGTGTATGTGTGTGTGTGTGTATGCTTTTTCTATTGGTGATTTTGCTATTTAAAATGGCCCCCAACCAGTGTTGAAATGCTATCTAGTGTTCCTATGTGCAAGAAGGCTGTGATGTGTTAGATAAACTAGGTTCAGGCATGAGTTATTGTGCTGTTCTGTGGTAATGAATCAACAGTATATATTAACTAAAGTGTCTTTAAACAGAAACACATATAAAACAAGTTTCTGTATTGATCAGTTAATGGATGTGTGACCAGAGGCTTCCAAGAACTTAATTCTGTATGTATGCTAGGGGCAGTGATTCAGTATTCGCTAATTCAGCACTTGCTGTGACTTCTCAGCAAGTACCTACTACGAATAGCTGGTGAGAATCAAGTGTAATATTTAGTGCGTAATGAGAGATGCGACAAGTGTATCTTTGATACATTTCTGAGCTTGTAGTTTTCTTTGTGGTGGTGAGGACAAGAGGCTCACTGAGGCTCATCCTTTGATGTCTTAGGATGTCCTTGTGAGTATATCCAGTTAAGAAGGGAATTGATTCAACATGATTTGACATACTCAAGGTCATCCCAAATTCACATGCAGGAGCTGGCTTTGAAATTGAGACTCTAGAATTTCCAGCACGGTTTTCCCAAGTCTGTGCACCTTCTCTGGTAGATTCTTTTTTTTTTACCACTTATAAGATTAAACAACTGCCTGAACCTCCAATGTTTTTCAAACTTTAAAAGGAGAAAGATAGAAGAATTCATGCTGTCACCTTGGTGGAGGGAGGGAGATAACAGGTTTAGCCCACTGTCCCCTGGCAGTAAGTTTGCCCTTGTTTTACATATGAAACACCCAAAGCCCACAAAGGTTAAGAGGTTTGCCTGAGGCCACCATGAGGTCAGAAAACCTGCCTACCTCAGCATCTTTCCTTTTTGCTTGGTTGCTTTAAAATACAATTCAATTGCTTGTAAAATAAGGAAGTTGAACTAGCAAGACTCTGAGGTCTCTTAGAAATCTAAAATTCCATGACTTTGTGACTCTGGCATTTATTGAAGGTTTAAAACTGTTTAACACTATGTTTGGAGCTGGGGCTGACCTGGTGAGGGAAGATATAAGAACAGAACACACTGAATATGCTACAGGGCGTGTGCAAACAGGTTACAGAGACATAAAAATTTAAATAATAGTACACTGCATTCTTTATGCCTTTGATCAAGTAACACCTCCTCCAGGAAGGCAGCCTTGATTTCTACCATCTTCTCAGTTGTAAATTATTTTATGCTCTTAACTGCTATAGCATTAACCCGGATGTCTCCTTAATACTAACGACTAAAATTATTGATTGCATATTACAACCATTGCATTTTAGATAGAGGTAAAATTAATCTTCAAAACAGCCCTGTTAGAGATCTGTCCTTGCTAGCATCATTTTATACATGAGGATATTATCTTTCCTCTTCTGACAGTCTCTTGTCAGCATTACAGCTTCTGACCACTCTCTCCTCTGAGATACTATGTTTCCTTTGATTTTTGTCATTCAGCATCTCCTGGTCCTTCCCTGCACTCTCTGACCATTACTTTTTCCACTTTCAAATTTTTAAAAATTTATTTTGATCATCTTTATTTAGGGTTAATTGACATATAAGAAACTGCTGCTGTTAAAAATATACAATTTTATACATTTTTATTTATGAATATACCTGTGAAACTGAAACTGTATAACTCAGATGGGGACTTGAACCCACGGTCTTTTAACTGAGATCACACACCTGGTCTCAGGACTTAATGAAGCTCATGTTCTTGATGTCTCATCGCAGAAAGAATTCAGTGAGAGACAAAGTGATAGGTAAGAAGTGGATTTATTTAGAGAGAAACACACTCCACAGACAGGGGGTGGGCCATCTCAGAAAGTGAGAGGCCCTGAAATATGGCATGATTAGTTTTTAATGGGCTGGGTAATTTCATAGGCTAATGCGTAGGAGGATTATTCCAACTATTTCGGGGGAAGGGGCGGGGATTTCAAGGAATTGGGCACCGCCCACTCTTTGGCCTTTTATGGTTAGCCTCAGAACTATCATGGTGCTGGTGGGTGTGTTATTTAGATGCTAATGTATCACAGTGAGCGTATGATGAGGCTCAAGGTCCACTGCAAGTTGAATCTTCCGACATCTTGGACCTAGTTGGTTCTAACTGTTGCAGGAAGGGGTACCCCCTTCCAGGGCCCAAGAGTGGGCTCTTGTCTAACACTCGGAAATGAATTGTCCGAGGGGACACACGTGTTGACAAAGCAAGAGACTTTATTGGGAAGGGGACCTGGGCGGAGAGCAGCGGGGTCCTCACAGCCACAGCCACGTGGCTCCCAGTCTCGGGTTTTATGGTAATGGGGTTAGTTTATGGGTTGTCTCTGGCCAGTCGTCCTGACTCAGGGTCCTTCCTGGTGGTGAGCACATCACTCAGCCAAGATGATTCCAGCCAGAAGGATTCTGGGAGGCTGGTAGGACATATGGACTGGCGTCTCCTCTCTCCTTTTGACCTTTCCCGAATTCTTCCAGTTGGTGGTAGCTTGTGAGTTCTTCATTCCTTACCAGGACCTCCTGTTGTAAGATAACTCATACAAGTGGTTACTATCTTGCCTGGCCAGGGTGGGCCGTTTTGGTCAGTGGTTCCCCTAACATAACCAGTTTTTGTCATGTCCTATGGCTATGTCGTTCTTTTAAAAGTTGTGCCCTGCCCCCCTTCCCTCCTGTTTCAAAACCGGCACCACAATCAAGATAATGAATGTACCCATCACCCCGAGAGTCTCTTTGTGTCCCTGTGTGTCCCTTTGTATCCTCCACCTATCTCTCCCCTCACCCCAGGCAACCATTGATCTGCTTTCAGTCAGAGTTGAGGCCGTACTTTATATTCTCTAGAGTTTTATATAAATGGGATTTCATATAATATGTACTCTTTTTTTGGTCTGACTTCTTTCAATCAGCAGAATTATTCCGTGGTTCATTCTTGTGTCTATTGTTAGTGAATTTTTTTTTTCTTTTTTTTTGCGGTACGTGGGCCTCTCACTGTTGTGGCCTCTCCCGTTGCGGAGCACAGGCTCCAGACACGCAGGCTCAGCGGCCATGGCTCACGGGCACAGCCGCTCCGCGGCATGTGGGCTCTTCCTGGACCGGGGCACGAACCCGTGTCCCGTGCATCGGCAGGTGGACTCTCAACCACTGCGCCACCAGGGAAGCCCTATTGTTAGTGAACTTTTTTATATCGCTAAGTAGTATGCTATTGAGTGCCAGTTTTACCACGTCCTTGTCCACACTTGGCATGGTCAGTCTTTTTAATTTTAGCCACTGTATTAGGTATGTAGTATCACATTGTGGTTTTAATTTCTGTTTCTCTGATGACTAATAATGTTGAACATATTTCCATGTGCTTATTTGCCAACCTCACATACTCCTTGATGAACTATCTATTCAGATCTTTTGGCAATTTAAAAATATGTGTTTTCTTTTAATTATATGTTGAGAGTTCTTCCTACATTCTCGATGCAAGCACTTTATCAGATACACGTTTGGCAAATAATTTCTCCCAGTCTGTGGCTTTTCTTGATAGTGACTTTTGAAGAGCAAAAGTTTTCAGTTTTTATAAAAGCCAATTCATCAATTTGCTCTTTCATAGGAAGTGCTTTTGGTGTCACATCTAAGAAGTCTTTAGGTAACAAAAGTTCAGAATGAATTTCTTCTAAGTTTTCTTTTAGATGTTCCACAGTTTGATATTCAGTTGTATGATCCATTTTGAGTTAATCTTTCTATATGCTGTGAGGTATAGATAGACATTTTGGGGGGAGGAGGAGGAGAAATTACCCACTTATTCCAATATCATTTGTTGAAAAGACTATCATTTCTCAACTGAATTGCCTTTGTACCTTTGTTGAAAACCAGTTTTCCATATATATGTGGATTTAGTAAGTCTTAAAATCAAGTAATGTTAGTCCTGCAGCTTTCTAGTTCTTTTTCACAGTTGTTTGGCTATCCTAGGTGCTTTGCATATCCATACGAATGTTAGAATCTATTTGTCAATCTCTTAGTAAAAATTATTTTTAATTTAATTTCAAATTTCCACTGTTCATTTATAGTAATAAAATTATGATGGTTTTTGCCTCATAATCTTCAACAAAGCTAATCTCACTTATTAGGTTTTTATAGGTTTCATCCTATTTTCTACATCATCAACTCCCCTACCTTCCTGGGGCCTGTGAATTAAACTGATAAAAGAAAGATTAACAGGAGAAAAAGGAATAGTAATTTAATTAATATTTTAAATTTTACATGCATGGGGGATACAGAGAAAAGACGTGAAAACCCAAACAACTGGTTAGACTTGGAAGCTTATATACCATTTTAAAAGTTGAGAATTATTTTGTGTTTTTTTTAACATTTAATATTTATTTATTTGGTTGTGCTGGGTCTTAGTTGTGGCGGGTGGGCTCCTTAGTTGTGGTATGCATGTGGGATCTACTTCCCTGACCAGGGATCGAACCCAGGCCCCCTGCATTGGGAGCATGGAGTCTTAACCACTGCACCATCAGGGAAGTTCCTGATATACCTTTTTTTTTTTTTTTACATCTTTATTGGAGTATAATTGCCTTACAATGGTGTGTTAGTTTCTGCTTTATAATAAAGTGAATCAGTTATACATATACATATGTTCCCATATCTCTATACCATTTTAACGAAGTGTGATAAGGAAAAGTAACTAGACAAAGGAAAGGGGAATTGGGGCTTCTAGCGGTAGTAAATTGTGGAAAGATAAATATATGGGGAAACGAATGGAAGATAAGGGTTATTTTAGTAACGTTTGTTTATACAGACTCTTCTTGATGCTGACTTTCTGTCTTCTTCATGGCCATAAAACTCCCCTGGAGAAGGAATTTATAGCAACCTCCTTTCTCAGAATTTTCTGTTTTTAGTCAGATAAGAGAGGCTCCAAGAAGTTGTCTTCCTGCATCTGTTGATTCTCAATTGCCTTCCTCTTGAAACAATCCATATGCCAAGGTGGCATACTTTGGGGTGGCATATTATGATCCCCTTCACAATCATGTCATCTGTAATAAAGACAGTTTTACTTCATTATTTCCAATACGAATGTCTTTTATTTCTTTCTTTTTATTACCTGACTGCACTGCTAGAACCTCTGGTGAGAGCTGATATCTCTGTCTTGTTCCTGATCTTAAGAGGAAAGCGTTCAGCCTTTCACCGTTAAGAATGATGTTAGCTATAGGTTTTGTTTAGATGTGCTTACCAAATTTAGACGATTCCCCTCTCTTCCTAAGCTGCTGAGAATTTTTATCTGCCATGGATGTTGGACTTTTTTTCAGTAGAACCTAAGAAGTCTTTGAGTGACAAAGGTTCACAATGAATTTCTTCTAAGTTTTCTTTAAGATGTTTCACAGTCTGATATTCAGTCTCATGATCCACTTTGAGTTAATTTTACTATATACTGTGAGATATGGATAGACATCCTTGGGGGGGGCAGGGGACATTATTCAGTTGTTCCAACATCATTTGTTGAAAAGAATTTTTCTGCATCTATTGAGCTTCTCTTGTGATTTTCCTTTTAAGTTCATTAAAATGGTGAATCACATTGATTTTCTAATGTGAAGCCTTCCCTCGGGAGTCTTTTTGTGTTTCCAAGATAAGTCATCATCCCTGATCCTCCATTTCCTGAGCAATGTTGGGCTGTGAGCCAGAACAAGTGTGGGTAGGAGGAAGAAACTTTCAAGTCTCAAGGGTGAAAAACAAGTCTTATTAGTCAATCAGTTCTAGGATTCTGCACTGAACCAATTCAAAGAAGTTGATGAATGTAGTTTGGCTGGAGAAGGAGAGTTCTGGGGACAGCTCATGGCTTTTGGAGAACTAGAAGACGTCCCTTAGGGACAGACAGAGGTGGGGCTCTGGGCACCTTCATGACACTGTTCATAGGTCATTGTCATTTTATTTATCTGTGGAAGGGAAGATGCAGCTATAAATTGAGAACTTCCCTCCTATTACTAGGATTCCACTGGTCCTTGGTACATAATCTGTCACCTTCTTTCAGTTCTTCCCTGAAGCTGTTAATCAAATGATTAGCTTAAAATCCAAATCCAAGCATGTTACTGTCTACCCTGTAACTCAGCTGCCTAGGAAATAAAGTGTCTGTCCCTTTATCATGACTTACAAGGCCCTTTATATTCTACACCCAACCTACCTGTCCAAGTCCTTCTTCCATTGCTTTCCAAGCACACCCAATGACCCCGAAGGGCCAACATTTCTGACGTTCAGAAAACAATACACCTTCTCTCCCAAGCCTCATTGCCTTTGTCGGCAGTGCCTTCCCCCCATTTTCAATCTCTTTCTGTCTCTCTCCTTTAATAGTCTCAGGTTTAGAGTTATGTTAATCTCGGTTTTAATTCATTGCACACTATCATCTGTTGCCTCCAGCTCCCCAGAACCCCAAATGATGCTACAATGGATTTGTATGAAAATTTCCCTGGGAGATAGATGCTCAGAAGTTGAATTGCTGGTCAGAGAGCATTAGTGCACCCAATTTGACTAAATATTGACAGATTGTTCTACAGAATGGCTGCTCCAATATCTACATCCTCTGCATCTCAGAAACACTTGGCATTATCCAGCTTCCTAGATTTCCCAGTCTGATAGGAATTAATTACTGTGATTTTGAATGTATCACCGTATGCTCCTTGGCTTTTAACATTTCCTCTGTCAATTTCCTGTTTATATCTTTTGCCCTCTTTTTTCTTGCCTTTGCCTTTTTCTTCACCTGATATTCCCTTCTGTCTTCTCACATAGGACTCAGTTCAAGCGCCACTACCTCTCTGAAACCTTCCTTGATTACCTCTTCTGAGTGTCTGTGACATTTTGCTTATACCCATATTATACATATCATAATACACTGCCATTCATTTCCTTTTTTGTCTCTTATGTTAGAATACGAGACAGAAATAGATAATAACCCCATTTCTTTATAAAAGTACATAACACAGGGCTTGGCACAAAGCTAGATCTCAGTTATATTTAATGAGAGGAGAAGAAGAATTGTGCAACGAGATTAAAAATATTCTTAGGATAACTTAATCTATGAAACCAGAGAGAATGCTACAGAGAAGTGTAGATTATCCAACAGCATTGGACATGCTGGCAACAGAAGACAAGTATGTTTAGAGGACAACCCTATGTCCAATTCTTAAAGCAAACGTCTGTTCCTTTTGATCTACATCTAACCATGCCGGGTAAACTCCCTGCTCTATAACCATACACATTCACAGTGTTTGTTGACATTGGGCCAAAAGGCATCAAACTGAATTCAGATGATTGGAAGGACGGATCTGTGAACTCAGCATCTCAAGACACTGCCAAGTACATTCACGTCAATTTGCACAGCCACCATTCCAGTTAGAGGTGTCATCTTGAGGGGCTATACTTGGAGTTAAAACAAGACAAGCACAGGGTTTAAATGTCATAGTATGAAAAGCCAAATAGACCTTTACTGGCAAAGAAGAAGGATGTTTCTATTCCCAATGCCCAGAGAATGTGGTCAAGGTTGGCCTTAGAACTGCATAATTAAGGATAAAAACTGGCCTCAGTTCTTATGAGCAAGGTCCTGTGAGAGTTGCTACGGTGGGAAAGGCCTGACCAAAGGAATTAAAACCCAGTCATCTGCTCTGCAGCCCTGGAGTGGTGAGTGCTCTAGACTGTGAGATTGGCCAGGCCTTCCAAGAGTGAGTCTGAGGACTGGCCAGCTCACCAGGGCTGGAATGTGGTGTCTGGGGTACCCATATCCCACTGCTGCCTTGGGGTGTGGGGAGGTGGCATTTGAATGAGCCGGAGGTCACCACTGACCTGAGCGGGCAGTGTTTCCTCATGGCTTCCTGGAACTTTTACTGATGATGAGACATGCCGGGACTTGGGATAGAAACCCAAGGAGAGAAAATTGGGGTTGAAGGGGGTCAGGTCTTCGACTGGCCTTTAGGAATTATTCAGTCTTAATAACTGATCTTCAAACAGGCATGGAATACTGGAGCAGGCATCAGTTTCCAGCTCGTCTGTTACGGATGAACAGTTTGGGATGAGAATGGCCGTAAATTGCAGGCCGGTAGGAACACCCTGGTCCTTGGCTGCGTGTGGAATTACAGTCTTTCATACAACATTGCCCTAAGAAGACAAGGATGATTGTAATAGGATATTCGTTTTACAGAATGGGTAACTGAGACCCTGAGAGGATAATTGTTCTTGCCAAACATATTCATCATTCGTTCATTCACTCCTTCACTCATCCAGTGAACACTAAGTAAGGGTTTACCATGCACCAATACCTTTGCCGTCTTTGGAGACACAGAGGAGAACAGGACAGATAGGATCCCTGCATTCATGAAGTGCACAGACCTAGTTGCTCAAGATGGCGTGTGATTATAGCCATGATAAAAATCCTCTGAAGGAAATGAACAACAGACTGGGAGAGTATAAAACAGGGAACTCCAACTAGTCCGGGAGAGGCCAGCAGAGGTAGTGAACTCACCCTGGGGGGAATGGTCTCCCTGGGGAAGAAACAGTTAAGCTGTTTCTGAGGTGCACAGTTTCACTGCCGTGGAGACTGGTAGAAAGGAGGCTGTACTCTGGGGACAGCACTGGGAGGGAACCAGCCAGAGAGACAGCAGGAGCAGAACAGACCTGGTTGGAGGGTGCAGCTGCTAACCAGCATCCCTCCTGAGTGGCAGGACTTCACTTCAGAGTCACCTTGTAATAGACAAGTGTCCACTCCCCAGGCCACTGTGAACAAGGTGATACGAAATTTGATTGGGCCCTCTCTGTGCACCGGGGCCCAATCAAATCTCGGAGACAGAGTTTTGGGTGAAATAGAAAAGAATAGCTTTATTGCTTTGCCAGGCAAGGGGGGACACAGCGGGCTCCTACCCTCGAAAACTATGTCCCAACCTGGGAGGATTTGATGAGGGGTTTTATAAGCAAGAGTTCAAGGGTGGGGCTACTGGCAAGATGAGGGTGTGTGGCAGGGTCTCAGGTGGGCTCCTAATCTTGATGAGCTTCTCTGGTCCCTTTCATCTCGCCTCAGCTGGTTTCTTTTTTTCTTTTTTTCTTTTTTTTTTTTTTGCGGTACGCGGGCCTCTCACTGTTGTGGCCTCTCCCGTTGCGGAGCGCAGGCTCCGGACGCGCAGGGTCAGCGGCCATGACTCACGGGCCCAGCCGCTCCGCGGCATGTGGGATCTTCCCGGACTGGGGCACGAACCCGTGTCCCCTGCATCGGCAGGCGGACTCTCAACCACTGCGCCACCAGGGAAGCCCCTCAGCTGGTTTCTTGACTGCCCCTCCCTTGATTAGCAACTGTTCCAATCTGTCCTTTGGAACTCAGGGAAGGTCACGGAGGCTGGAATATTGCCTACAAGAAATGGGGGACAAAAATAAAAAGGAAAAACTTCCGTGCCCAGGAACCCCACAGGGTCCTTCTAGGTTTCAAAGGGTGCTGCTCACCTGAGGAGAGAAGGAGAGAAGCAGGGAAATTCTACAGCCCTTTTCACGTCCGAGGAGCAGGGTCCACCCCCTTTTCCCGTGCTTGGAGGCCGTCGTTTATAAAATTCAAGTGTAGAGAAGAATTTCCTTTGCTCTTACCAAAACAATGATCGAAATCATCATTGTTCCCACTCTGAGTCAAGAATATCCATCACAATCTCATTCTTGGAAAGTTAACAAAAACACGTATGTGCGTTTACTTAGCACTCACATACCGCTGGGATCCTGTTTATTTCATCTTCCCAATGATGTGAGGAACAGCATTTTTCAGATTAGAACTTTAAGACTCAAGGAGGTTTGGGCTTCCCTGGTGGCGCAGTGGTTGAGAGTCCACCTGCCGATTCAGGGAACACGGGTTCGTGCCCCCGTCCGGGAAGATCCCACATGCCGCGGAATGACTGGGCCCGTGAGCCATGGCCACTGAGCCTGCGCGTCCGGAGCCTGCGCTCCACAAGGAGAGAGTGAGAGGCCCGCGTACCGCAAAAAAACAAACAAACAAAAAGACTCAAGGAGGTTTATATCATCTGCCTCAAAGTCATTTAACAAATAACTTGGCAGGGCCGAGATTTATACCCAGGTCTCCTAAATCCAGCCAGTTTACTAGCTGACTGTCCTCTGACCCTAAATTCCTTGAGTCTCAGACCTTTACCTCTGTGATCCCGTGACCACAGCCTCTGGCGTGGGCTGGGTCCTGAGCTGAGGACAGGGCTGGGAGCTTGGTGGGTGTCTGGTGCCCACGGCTCCTGGCTCTTACCCTCTCACACTTCCGGGGACGAGGGTCTGGAAAGCCTCCTCTTTCTTTGATTTGAACTGAAGTGAAAACCTCTCCCCCGCCTCCTGCCCTACACATGTTAACACACGCGCTGGGAGGAAATAGGAGACATGTTCTCACTGTGTTGTCGCACAGGAAGAGGGTTCTGAGGTGTTAACATATTCTTTCCAACTGGAGTTCTAATGAGCCCAGCAGGGGAGACTGTGTGCCAGTCCCGGCTCAGCTGTTCCCTCTCCCGGGGTCATCTGATGCTTCAGCCGTTCAGGGGCCCCTGAGTTTCCAGATGATGCTTCCCAGAGAGGGGGCGGGATTTCCGGGCTGCACACCCAGTTGTCCACACGGGTAAGGAGGAATGACAAGGCGTAGCGGTCCCTTCTCCACTGCTCTGATCCAGGTGAATACACATCTTCAAGAACATTGGCTCCTGGCAGTGGTTCCTTGCAAAACAACCCTCCAGTCATCGCGCGGTGCACGTGCAGCCTTTGGTCCGTCCAGTGAAGCTGTGCAGGCTTCAGAGCTGCCGCGCCCTCTCTGGGACTCTGGGACCTCAGACCTGCCTTGCCTTCCCGGCCTGCTTTTTCCCCCGGGGCCCGGCCTGCAGACTGAGTTTCCCAGACTTTGTCTGGGTTCAGCCAGTGGAGGAATCCGTGGGAAACTGGAGGCAGTAAGTTGGAAGGAGCCAGAGTACCGCTCTGTTTCTACCCCGCCTCCAGCAGCATTTCCAGCATCTACTGTATCTCCCTCTAGGCCCTCAATCTCTCTCCTCCCCGTCTCTGTCTCTAGCTTTCTGTGGCCGTCTTTCCCCTCACTCCCTTTTTCTCTAATTCCCTTCCCTCATGTCTGTTTGACCTAAAGGACCACCAACAAAGTGCTGCTGGGTAATACAGGACTTATTGGCTGTTCATATTGCCAGTGATCCCATACCTATTTTTGCAAGATATCTTAGAAATCACAGACTACTCCACACTCTGTCCCATTCTGGGGATGGTGCTGGCCTGTGCCGGACCTTCTTAGGCATATTAAATCTCATAGGTTAATTAATAATATGTAATACTTAGGGCATTTGGCTGGTAACACGATGGTCCACTTCATAAATTCTGGACACCAGATAGTCCAATGTAACCCTTGGCTATGAAATGACCACAGATTTTGAACTACTGGTTTGTCCTTAAGGCCTTGACATTACCATGGATTCCTAATTGTACCCCTGAATATCCTCAGGAAGTGGGGATTTTTGTTTGTTTGTCTGTTTCCCTTCTAGGAACCAATACCTGTAGACTTCTGCCCAAGGTTACAGGTTATTCTCCAATAATGCAGACTGTGGTGTGGGGTCCACCTTAAAGGCAAGTGCACTACAGGGACCTATTCATAAAGAGTCACTTGTTAGTGACAAAAAGAAACAACAGGAAATCCATGGGCATTAGTCAAAACCTATAGGGGAAATACAGTATTTATCCCTGAACAATCTGTGGTTTTGAAGAGTGGGATTTCATAGACAATGTGGGATTCTGAACAACACTTTCTCGCTGCCCTCGTCCTATGCATGAGTCTGCGTGATGAACGCTGGAAATCTAGACCTAAATCTAGGCTAGGTTGTTCCTCAAGCATCCCACGATGGAGAAGGGGAGTGAAAGTAGCAAATGCATAATTGAAATGAATGTGAAATGTGCTGGCTGAGTCATTAGCTCAGACTTGGCAAGTTGAGGAAGATCTTCATCACAGGGAGTGAAGCGTGAGATAGATCTGGACCATGGAAGGTACTTGGCCATGTTTGTTGACTGAATACATGAGCACATGAATGCCAGACAAAGTAGATTTTTTAATCAACTAGAAACATGTGGGTCAACCAGAGGAAATAGCATAGTCGGTGCAATAGGAGAGAACATGTCGTTTTAAACCGGAGCATCCGAGTGTCTTTTTGTAATCATTCTCCTGGATGTTTCTGAATTGGAATTTGCGATCCTGGAGCTTACGGCTTCAAGGTAAATAACGTGACAGCTGTGGAGAGAGAACACCTTTCTCATGTCCAGGTCCCAAGTTGGAATGCCCTGGGCAGAAGAAGAGGGAAGGTCCTCAGAGGTGAGCCAGGCAGTCAGAGCTAGGGGTTCCTTCACCTATAAACCCACAGCCTGGGCTCTGAGTGAGCCTCACAAGGCACCCCTCCCCCCCACCTACTACCCTGCAAGCCTGTCACCATGGAAGGTGATAGGAACCAGGGAGAGCAGGGCCTTTATTGTACAGAGGGAACAGCACAGGAGAGAAGTCTTGCCCTGGCAACACTGCTGTTCAGAGGCAGGACATTTTATTCAATACCATGAGTGCCTGACCGTCCATCATTCATTCATGTATCAGCAGGCATTTACGGAACACATACCTGCGCTTCCTGCTGTCCTAGGCCATGGAGGTAAAGCAGTTTGGGTCTCTGCACTGACACAGATCCCATTCTCGTGGGGAAACAGGAGAGGAAATGGACAATCACGATGGAGCCTATGCTGAGAGCTGCAGCAGGCACGAGGGCTGCGCACACAGACTCTGCCCAGGGTGCGAGGGCTGGAGAAATTCCACTGGGGAGGTGCTGTAGTGAAGGTAGAAAGGTATCTCTCGTCATGTTCACAGTTGAATGAAATCTGTGTATGTGCGTGTGCGCGCGTGTGTGTGCATTTTCTGCTAGCAAGAGGTGGAATGAAAAAAAAAAACATTCAGGTTTTAGCCTATAGCTTTTGAAATCAACCCTGAGCCATGCTATGCCTTCATCTACGTCTGGAGATCCAGGAGATGTGAAAAAATAGTAACAATATGGGAGTTTCTTTTGGGGGTGCTGAGGGAGGAGGAGATGAAAGGTTAATTTTTGAAAATAGGCAGTAGGAGAATTTGACATTTGACTAATATGCTGGAGTAGTATGCATCGTGTGTGTCTGCTTTTGTTCTAAGATACATCAACTTTTCTTCAGCAGAGGCCTAAGGGATCAGAAACAATGAGTTGACTTAAAATAAAGGTTATGAAAAATGGTAAGGCCCTGGAGACAATTTACGTGAATTTCCAAAGCCAAGAGATTGTCAGCTGGGGCCATGAAGCCAGGACTGGGCTTCCAGGGACAAGCTTGCTTATTTTTTTCCAAGTAAAACTGGGAATTGCTTTTTTTTTTTTTTTAATATTTCCTGAGCTAAAGTGGGTCAAGTCACTGGTGAGATCTCATTTGCCCATCAAGTCCTAGTGACCAGCTGTGAAAATGTGAAAAATGGATTAAAGTCAGCTCTGCTGGCTGTGTTTACAGAGTGCCAAAGAGCGGAATCCAGTTTTCTTGCCAATGAAATCAAAAAGTTATCCAAGTGTCGATGGACTGAGTGTTTTTGCAGTCCCCAAATTCCTGCGTTGAAACCCTGACTCCCATTATGATGGTATGTGGGGACAGGGCCCTTTGGGAGATAATAATGAAGTCGTGAGGGTGGAGCCCATGATGGGATTAGTACCCTTATAAGAAGAAACCAGAGAGCTTGTACCAAGGAAAGGAAATGTCATGTGAGGACACAGCAAGAAGGAGACTGTCTGCAAGTTAGGAAGAGAGCCCTCACTGGGCAGTGAAAGCCAGCACCTTGATCTTGAACTTCCCAGCTCCCAGAACTATGAGAAAGAAATTTCTGTTGTTTAAGACACCCAGCCTATGGTATTTTTGTTGCAGCAGCCCAAGCTGACGAAGATACAAGCTAACTTATTCAAATGTTTTAAACCATGCCCCAAACTCAGAATTTCCAGCTTCCTCCCTTAATCAGCTCTTGTTCTTATCTTAGTTGATCGAATTGCCCACTTTCTCAGCCTAGAGGATCATCGAGTTACATGTGTCCTGTTCTCATCAGACACATTCAGTGACCAAGTCCAGCTGAAGTCTGCTCCCTACCCCTCCTAGACATCTGTTTTTTTCTTCCACAGAGAGCCTCCTACCAGATTTATTCTAGCTTTAGTGTTTCTCTTTCAAACCGTGTTTCCACACCATTTTATCACAGTGATCCTTTAAAAACAACCCAGAACTTAAGGCTATTTGTTCCCCTTTTGTCTATGATAAAGACGCAGAAATCCTCACACAGCATGTAAGACCATTTCCAATTTGGCCACAGCCCACCCTTCTAGTTTCATCTTATGTCCCCCTCCCCTTCCATTCCCTTCCACCCCTGCATCCTTCTCTGCAATTAAAAAGACTTACTTCTTCCTCCTTCTCTACCTACACCTGCGTCCATGTCTCTGATTCTTTGCACACATGTTTTCTATACTTAGAATGCTGCCTCCATCCTTTTTTGCCTGTAACCCATACCCCACACTCAGGGCCAGACTAGGGCAAGGAGAGTGAGGCCCCCACGGCACAACTGTAAGGTGCTGGCTCTCAGGATCATGTGGGTGCCTGAAAGCAAGTGTCGCCTTTGGTTTGCTCCCTGAGCCCTCGCTGGCCTCACTGTAGTCCCAGCCCCATCCCCTCTCCTTATTCCTCACCAGCTGAATGCTTCCTCCTTAGAAACCCTGCTTCTTCTCTCCAAGGCAGAGGTAGCAATGCTCTGCTTTTCAGCTTCCTGAGCTACAGAAAATAATCTCCTCAGATGTATTCCTTTGCATTCTGTTCACAAATCTGTTCCAACATAGATTCAATTCAATCCATTGGGCATTTAATGAGGATTTGCCATATTGTGTGAATAAACAAATAGCAGTGTAGCCATTTTGCTCTCACTTGCAAAGCTTCCCAAGATTGATTGAATCGAGTGCAGAGTGAGTGCTGATCAATATATCATACCCACATCGGTGTACGCTTAATCAGTTGACATCGGACTTGTTTTCTGTATCTGTGACAGTAGACATTTGTAGAGGAAGATTCTAAAACACAGGCAAACTCATTTTGCAAGTCCCTAAAAGATCATTCTTTCATTACAGAGCAAACAGATATGAGAAAGTCAACTCTTTAGGAGGTAATTTATGAAGATTAGAAGGTAATATCCTTTTTCAGTCATACAAGGTATTGATTATGTCAAATCCTCCAAAGCATCAAGGGTAGGCGAATAACCATCTACTTGCAATCCATCTAGCTTTAGTTCCTGTGTATATAAATAGTGTTTCTGTGACGTGGGAAGAAGCAGTTAATATTGCCACATATAGATCCACGGCCAGTGACAATGAGTAAATAGTTTGGGGAAAAGGTAAAGGAGCTTCTAAAGGGAACGGCCAAGAGGGAAGTGCTGTTGCTTGAGAGCACACCCTCGAGGGCCTCCTAATATGTCATGTGGAAATTAGAGGGCACAGTGTATCACGAACACTATCCATCAGTTGCAAAGAGTTAAAGGCAGCTCTCTATATCATTTCTGGTTTATGAGTTTGCAAGGATTTCTCATGGTTGAAGAAAATGGTCAGAAATTACAAACAAGCTCATTTAATGGATACCTTTTATTTCAGCCAATACTATGAATTTTTTGGGAAAATAATTGGTTTGCAACTTGTGTTAGCCAGGTCTCTTTTGGTTGACAGTGATAGAAACCAAAAGAGGGATTTTTTTTTTTTTTTCTTAAATAACTGCTAAGACAGGGTATATATAGCTTCAGCCATTCGTGGATCCAGTGGCTAGAAGGATAACATCAGAAATATGTGTATATTTTTTTAGCTCTGCTTTATCTGTGTTGTCTTCATCAACAAGCAGGCAAAGATGGCCACCAGAAGATCCAGTTTTATCAGCTTATAAACTTGTGAGAAAAGAGCTTCTAGTATGGCAGCAAAACGGTTGGTTGTGCCTCATCTTGGTGTAGTTCGGTTCATGTGCCTGTTTCGTAATCCATCACCGTGGATAGAGAGAAACTGCTCTGAATGCCCAGATCTGGGTTTCCTGGAGCCAGGAGTGGGATTAGACCTGCCATTACATTGTGTGAGCTGAGAATAGGTGGTAATACCCCATTTGATCCAGTTTTCCAAGCTTGTTCATTCATTGGTTTATTCATTCATTTATCCTGCTTTTTATCCAGTCTGACATTCTCTGCTTTTCAATCTGTTTTATTTATATTGAATGTATTCATTGATCTATGGTCGTATTGAAGCCAACCATTTTGCTATTTGTTTTATATTTGTCCCATCCGTCTTCTGTTCCTCTGTTTTTTCTCCCCTGACCTCTTTGAATCAATCAGATATTTTTCATGTTCCATTTTAACTCACTAAATAGCCTTTTAAACTATAATTTTTCATATTAATGTGTAGTGGTTGCTCAAGGGATTATAATATACACCCTTATAACCTGCTTTGATTTAATACTGTACCACTTCACATAAAATATAAGAATCCTGAACCAGTACCATATGACTGCATTTACTGTTCCCCTCAGATTTGTGTTGTCCTTGTACTTATCTTACAGGTACGTACCTTACAAACCCACAAAACATTATTAACATTTTTAAGCTAAATATTCCTGTGCCTTCGAAGAACTTAATAAGGAACAATTGACTTCCTTATCTGCTGATATACAGTTGCTACTCCATTATTAATGGTAATGTCCTATTAAGTCTCTGTGAACACTGAGTAAGTGAATGTTAAACTGTTGTCCCTAGGGAGATACAGGGTTAGGTTCCTGCAGGACTCTGGTCAACAACTAATTAACAATGAGCCTTGTTTTATGTGTGTTTATGTTTAAAGACACCTTAGTAATATATAGTGTCGACTCATTAACATTGGACTCAGGGCCAACAGAGCTGTAACTCGTGCCTGAATTAAGCTTACCTACACACATATTTTCTCATAAGGCACACATCACAGCCAACCGCACTTCAGTATTACATTTAGGGGACATTTTAAACAGCAAAATCCCAACCAAAGCACAGAAATGTGAAAACCATGGCACTAAATAAAATACAAAAAGGTCACTAGTTTACAGCATGAGTGCTGAAACAAGAAGGCAGCATGTCACTTCAAGTGGGAACAGTGCACATCAGGCAACTCAAAAGTTTCCCCATTCTGCACACGTCTGTGAAGGACTGCAAAATAGTTACAAATATTCATTTTGGGTTACACATTTAGTGAATAGGTAAATTCACCAATACAGAATCCATGAATAACGAGGATTGACTGGATGTATCGTTTCTGGTATCCTTCATTCCTTACAGAACTTAACTGCTGTCTGGTTTTATTTACTTTCAGCCTGAAGAAATTTCTTTAGCATTTCTTAAAATTCAGGTCTGCTGACAATACATTCTCTCAAATTTTGTTTCATTGAAATGTTTGTATTTTGCTTTCTCGTTTGAAGAACATTTTTACTTGATATAGAATTTTAGGTAGAGAGTTCCATTGTCCCTTCATCTCCATTGTTCCGAAAGAGAAGTTATTTATAAATACTACCATTGTTCCCCTGTATATAATATGTCATTTCTCTCTGGCTGCTTTGAAGACATTTTCTTTATGTTTGGTTTCCAGCAGTGTAACTATGATGACCTACTTATGGTTTTCTTCATATATATCCTGCTTAGGGTTCTCTGAGTTTCTTGGAAGTGTAGGTTAATGGTTTTCACCAAATTCTTGGAAGTTAGTATTTACTTCTTTATATATTATTTCTGGTATTTTTCTCTCCTTTAGGGACTTCAATTACACATATATTAGAGTATTTTATATTGTTCCATGTTCTGAGAACTTCAGTTTTTTTCAGACTTTTGTTTTCTTTTAAGTTCTCAATGACTTTTTTTTTTTAATGTATCTCATCTGTTGTTAAGCCCACCCAGTGAAATTTTCATTTCAAATGTTATATTTTAAAGTGCTAGATTTAATTTTGGTTCTTTTTTAAATACAGTTCCTCTTTCTCTGTTGGTATTCATCTTCTGTTCACTAATTAGAACCATCTTTTACTTTATGTCCTTGATCATGTATTTAATTACTGCTCACAACTCCTTGTTTGTTAATTACAACGTTGAGTTATCATATGGTCTTAGTCTATTGACTGATTTTTCTCTTGACTGTGGACCACATTTGATTGTTCTTTCCATGTCCAGTGATTATTTTGTACTAGACATTGTGGATGCTGCATAAACTCTGGATTATTTTGTCTTCCTTGGATGAGTTGCTTTTCGCTCTAGCAAGTGATCTAACTACTGGCTACTTAGCTTGAACTTGTGAATGTTCTGTTCTATCCTTTGTTAGGGTGGGTCAGTTTCAGTTTTTCTCTTAGAATGAATCCTTAGTCCTGGGAAATTGTCTTTACATGTAAGGCATGACCCTTCTTAGAAATCAACAGCCCAAGGTGTTGATCAACACTTTAAACTTAAGATTCAGACTCTGAACTCTATCTCTCCTCAAGCAGGTCACAGCTGAAATCTCACCTCAAGTTTTTCAATTTTCCTGCTGTTGCTCTCTGCTGGGTGACTTGGCATCTCCCTTACGTATGCATAATTCAGATGCCAGTCAAGGATTTAAGGAGAGTCTACATGCAGATTTAGGGATTTCTCCTTCTGTAGATCCCTCCTTTGGACCATTTTCCTCTCCTTAAATTTTCAGCTATTCTGGAAGCCCCAAATTCTTCCTTCTGACACCCCAAGATAAAAGGCTGCATATTTTTGTTTGAGTTCTAGGCAACCTACACTGAGCATACTGGGATAGTTCTCAGAGGAAAAGCTAAATAAACATAGTTGTCACCAATGAATTTTCTCTCATTCAAGCATTGAATCCATTCCAGTTTCTGCTTGCTTTGATTGTTCTCCAGTGCCAAAAGAAAAGTTGTTCTTTGTTTCGTTTTGTTTATCACAATTGTATCATTGTTATCTGCATGAAGCTTAATCAGATATAAATTATTTCACAATTACTGGAATTGGGACTTTCATTTATTCTGTCTTTAACCCATTTATTCAATGAGATACTTCCAACCTATGATTTGAATCTGTCAGTGGTGGTATAGGCAGCCCCATGGGGAAATGAGAAAGTGGGTATTTGGAGAGACCCTCTTGAGATGGCTGGAAAAGACATCTTCCTGGCAGAAAAGCAAACTGAGTAGAAAACATTTGGGGAGAGAACAAAGATTTTCTCTTGGTGAAGTGGGAAAAGGTTACACAGTATGTAAGCAATTGTTCTCAGAGAGAGCAAAACGATTCCCTACAACTCTGAGATAACCAGTGAGTGCTGGTAAGGTTTAAGTTTGGTGAACTTTTATACATGTGTTTGTTTACTGTTTTGTTTTGTTTTTGAGCAGCTTTGATATGGAGAAAATTAGGGGTTTATAATAACAAAACCAAGCTTAGTTCAGTGATCTGGTTTTCTCAGAAAATCTTTATTCCTTTTGGTTTCCCATCTTTTCCATTTAAAATAATCATAATTTATTATGTATATATAATTTATTATATTAATTTTATAAATTAAATAAATGATATAGTTGAAGGTATACATATATGATATTATATATATGTATTATTTGGATAGATACATACTTTCCTTCCTTTCTTTCAGTACTTCTGCCAGAGCTGAAACCCATGGACTTATTGAATGTCTTATTCTCCATGTCTATATTCTATACAACATTGCTTCTGATGAAGGAAACTATTTTACAGCAAAATAAGTGTGCAGTGGACTCATACCCATGGAATTTACTAGTCTTACCATGTATCACATTACACATAGGCAGCTGGTCAGAGAGACGGGGAGTGGTTTCATTCAGAGTTGATTGTAGTACCAGTTGGGAGGAAGCATGCTGGAAACCTGATGTTGAATATACCTTCAATAAGTGACCAACATACAGTGCTGTTTCTCATAGCCTGAATACACAGGTCTGGGAATCAAAGGACGCGATAACCAACTCACAGATAACTGGCTTCCCGTCCTTGCCATTTTAGGTTTAATTTTCCACAGGCGGAGTGCTTCCAACAGAGTGCACAGGTAGGGTAGATAGGAAGTTTAGCGTACCACCTGGTCATTTGGCGGCTGTTTATGCCATTAAACCAACAGGCAAATAAGGTTGTTCTTCTGCTGGCTGAAGTGATAGGTCTTGATTATTTAGGGTAAATTGGGTTGCTGCTACATAAGGCTGGCATTCCAGATCATACTTCAAACCTGAGATCCTCTGGAGAAGCCATTTCTTAGTTCTATGTTCAATAAGAAACCATACCAATCATATGAGGGCAAGGCCACCCAGTATTCAAACCCTTCACGAATGACGTTTCATGTCACCACGCAAGGTCAAGAACCCTGACCAGCTTGGGCCCTGATTGAAAACAAAGGGAGCATGAAATGGCAGTGGGAGAGGACAGTTATAAGTATCAACAGTGACTCGTTACAGAAATGGAACTGTTTTCCCACACGACCTCTGAATAATACATTCAAGAAGAAAAGGATACTGATTTTGGTGAACTTCTAGCAACCTCTACCACACTGCGGCAGTGATCATTGGTCTTATTTTGATTAATGATCGTGTTAGAAGTGAATCAGGGCATGGTTTATTCCAAAATCAGAGTCCCTTGTCTTTAAATGTGTTTTGAAAAAAGTTGAAAATTAGGTTTTTACAAAATTTTCCAGCTAGAATGCAGGTAGCCTGAAAATGAAGTGGCAGTGGAAGGGAGAGAGCGAAGTCAGGCCGCAGGTAACAAAACAGAGTAGATGCCGACTGTCAGTAAGCTTCAAAACATGATTTACTGAGTTGAAGTATAGAGGAAAATGGAATTTGCTGATCCGGGGCCAGCCACTGATCCATCAACCCATGCCCCTGGCTGTGGGGTTTTTTGCGGGGGAGGCAATTGTTATCTCTCCGTGAGAGGATCTTACTTCGTGTGAACAAAGACGACGCTAAGGCATGGCGTGCCATCCGTTTGCAGGAGCCTCTGGGCTGAGCTGCCGTGCTGAAAGCTACAGCCAGGCAGGAGTCACAGCTAAATCTCTGGGCCTGAAGTGGCGAACAGTGGCTTTTCCTTTCACTCTCTCTGAATGACCACCTTGAAGGCAAATCAACAGGAGTGACAGGGGAAGAGAGAGCCATGTGGCCGTGCTGTCTGCCAGCCAGAAGGGGGAATTCAATAGCTCTCTCTTCTCAACTGAGCCAGCTTTTCTGAAATCCACTGACATTTCTGCCTGTTAGAGAATGGGAACACACGCCTTTCATTCCTGAGTTGAGGGGTGGTGTTTTGTCTGCAGTGCCCTTGCTCTCCTGGCCTGATTGTTTGCTGAGTGAAAAAAACAATTAAATCTCCCATTCAAGGAGAGCCTGTTTGGGTCTGAAGAGCTGTTTAAAACCAGAGAGCTTTATCATATTAATGAGCGCTGCCGCGAAGATTAATACCAGGAAAAGGGATTCCCTAGAGAATTGAGGAGCCGAGCTGAGAATATTAGGATGTTATGATCTTCACACGATAGAAGATGACGGATAAAATGGCACATTACCCCCAGAGATAGGGACTTTTGTGTTAAATAGGCATGAAAATGAACACATATATATTTCACATAACTTGATAGATGATACAAACTCAGCTGTAATGTGCACACACTTATAACTAATTATCTGCCTAAGATCCGCTTTGTGGGAGACCCAATGCTGGCCTTCCCCAGACAATAGGAGTCAGAACTGGGAACGTAGGAATAAGAGAGGCAGAGGGGTAGACCAGCTCCAGGTGGTAGAGGGGTGCTCGCATCAAATGCTGGGACAAACACAAATTTCAGAGCCAGAAGCAGGGTTGAAGACAAAGCTACAGTTCCAGGAGCTCGTAGGAGAGATGGGAGGCAATAGTGTTTTGGGGAGGATAGGTCAGTAGAAAGGGAGGCCCTGTCCAGGCTATAGGCATGCACAGCTTTGGGGCTGGGCTTGGTCACCTGGTAAGAGATGTGATGCATGGACCCATCTGGCTCAAAGGGCCAGAAGTGAGTGGATGGCTTGTCAGATTCATACAAATTTAGCTTCTTCTTTAAAAAAAAAAAAAACCTCTCTCTCTCTCTCCATGTATATATACATATATATATCTCAAAGTAGCTCAAAATAGGATGTGGTCAGTCTTCACAAGTGTAGACTGCAAGTTGATTGATATGGTTCAATTAGTGGTTACTTTTATTTTTTATTTAATTAATTAATTAGTTTGTTTGTTTGTTTACTTACTTATTTTTGGCCATGCTCTGCAGCTTGCGGGATCTTAGTTCCCCAACCAGGGATCGAACCCAGCGCCTGGCAGTGAAAGCATGGAGTCCTAACCACTGGAACGCCAGGGAATTCCCTATTGGCTACTTTCAGGAAAACACATATTTTCAGTACTCACTCTCACACCAAGAGCAGAAAGTATGAAAGTTATATTGGGTCTGCTTGAAAGGCTTCGGGTCATTTACGATTTGTTTATTAAATATTAATGGGATTCTTGAGCCTTCAACTGTTTAGCTTTGTTTAGTTGGTTAACTGCCTTTCACCTTTGAGAAAAGGTCTGGGGTGAATAATGACACCAGGACCCATATTCTTGTGCCTCTGAACCTCAGGAAGACCCAGGCAATGGGAAAGCCAACTGAAGAAGCCTCAAAGACCAAGTTTGCTATTATTAGTAGATTATGGATTGAGAATGAAGCTCACAATAATAATAGAAAGCCGTCCATGAAAGGGATTTTTCAGAATCAAGGCACTGCGGTATCAGTGGAGGACGGAAAACACTGGACTTGAGGTCATTTGACCACTTACTAGCTGTGTGGCTTTGGGGCAAGTTAGTGAACCTAGTTGAACACGAGCCCTGTACTGAGGAAGAAAGCAGTAACTGATCTGAAGGGCAGTTTGGGGAATGAAAAGAGATTTAAGGAGTTACGTCACACATATAACTCAGTCAGCACAACGCTCAGATGTGGTAAATTCGTACTAAATGGCAGTAGTGCGGCAGAATTGATTACCTTGAAACCTGGTAGCAGGGGATAGAGAAAGTAATGATGTCTTTATGGGTCCCACTGAGTTGAAGGGCCCTAGAAAAGAGAGTCAGGAAAGCCTGAGAACTGGCTTCAACAAGCCCACATTTGTGGAATTAGCATCCGTCTCTGCCCCAGTCAGAAAAAGATTGTGATCTATTCTGAGCTCCAAGAGCTGAGGGTGAGACGGGTGGGAAGGTGGAACAGAGGTGGCAAGACAGGTGGGCTCAGAGTGGCAGTAAGAAGCCAGATCTTGCGGTGGGAGTGGGTTGGGGGGTGTCCGAGTCTCAGACACTTCACCTCTGAGAAGCCAGAAGAAACATGCAACAGGGCACCATGCAGGAAGCTGATGCAGCAGCGTTATTACAGGGGAACATTCTGCCTCTGCTGGTTTCTGCTTGAGCTCTGCTGTTGCATGATGATGGCAAGAAGAAAGACCCTGGTAGACCAGAGTACAGGCAGCTGGTGATGCTAGTGCGCCTGACCCTGTACTTTCATCATCCCAGTGGCTCCGGGGAAAGAGGTGGAGTCTTTTAGAGCCCAATTTGTTGGATAGAGACAGAAGCAATTCCTCAAGACTGCTGAATGAAAATGCTGACAGCTCAGAGATGGTACCTTGGCTGACCAGAGAGGAATGCATGCCTCCTCCCATTTTCTCCACCTGGACATATATCAAGAGTTAGACAGCTAGGGGGATCAAGTTGATCAGGGCTGGAAACCCTGTGTGACTGAGGTCTCCACTCACCACCCTCTCAGAGCAAACCTTAGAGGAACCAGCATTCTGGGACCCAGCTATATCCCACTCACAGCTAGGTTAGCAATCACTCATGGGTCAGTTAATAGAAGGAAATTGGAAAGGAGTCCTAGAAGCATTGATGGAGTTTAGGGGCACCTGATATCTTTTTTATTTTGAATCCTAAACTCGGGTTACTTTTGCCTATAAATGTTCTTCAAACCTGTATGTAGAGAGTTGATTTAATTTGCCCAAGGCAAATTTGTGTGCACTTATAATTCAGCTAATACTTCTAGAAAGGTAAACTGAAGTTTCTGATCTGGATAAATAATCATAAAACCTAGATTATTAAAATAATTAGGTATTGCCATTCTATTGCAAACTATATTTAGGACTACAACATGAGTTCTATTTACTGAATCAGATGCTGGCATTTGGGTGCATTATGAATTTTCTGGGACACTTTCAGCTTTACGTAGTCTGTCTAATAAATACATTCACTTTTTAAGACAGCTTTATTGGTATATTATTGACATAAAATAAAGCACATATATTTAAATATAAGATTTTATAAGTTTTGATGCCCATTATCTCAAGCAAGGTAATAAACATATCCATCACTTCCAAAAGCTTCCCTGTGTTTCTTTGCTTCCTTACCTCCCTGCCTTCATGGCTTCCTCAGGTAACTGCTTATACACTTTCTGTCACTATAGATTAGTTTGCATTTTCTAGAGTTTTATATACATGAAATCACACAGTATGTACTGTTGTTTCTTCTCCCGCCATTTACTCAGTATAATTATTTTGAGATTCGTCCATGATGTTTCCTGTATCAGTAGTTCACTCTGTTTATTGCTGAGTAGTATTCCAGTATAAGGATATACCACCTCTGCATATCCATTCACCTGTGAATAGGCATTTGGATTGTTTCCAGTGTTGACCTATTACAAATAAATCTTCCAAGAATATTGACATGCAAGTCATTGAAAGGAAATATACTTTTATTTCACTTGGGTAAATATTTAGGGGTAAAATAGCTGGACCGTATGGCAAGTATATGTTTGGCTTTTTAAAACACTGCCAAACTGTTTTCCAAAATAGTTGTACCATTTTACATTGCCATCGGCAGTGTGTAACAGTTCAACATCCTCGTCAGCACTTGATATAGTCAGTATTTTTTATTTTAACCTCTTTCAAAGGTGTGTAGAGGTATCTTATCGTGGTTTAATTTATAGTTCCCTAATGGCTAATGATATTTAACATGCTTTCCTATTTATGCATATTTTAATCTGTATATCTTAATAATACATACACTATTATATATATGATTGGCCAACATTTTCACCTAGTTCATGGCTTGCCTTTCATTCTCATTACAGTGTCTTTTGAGGGGGAAAAGATTTCAGTTTTTATGCAGTCAAATTTATCCATTCTTTCTTTTACAGTGTCATATCTATGATATGGGGTATAAGATCAACACAGTTTTTCCTTATGTTTTCTTCTAGAAATTTTATAGCTTTAGGTTTTACATGATACACCTCTCCATTTATCTATTTCTTCTTTAAATTCCCTTAGCAATATTTTGTAGTTGTCAATGTACAATCCTTGTATACTTTGTCAGATGGACTCCTGAATATTTCATCTTTTGATGCTATTTTAAAGGGTATGTCAATTCCTGATTGTTTACATAGAAATACACTTTATTTTTGTATCTTGATCTTAGATCCTGAAACTTGGCACTTTTTAGTTCCAGTAGCATTTTTTGTGGGTTCCATTGTATTTTCTATGTAGATTATTATGTTGTCTGGTAATAAAGACAATTATTACTTCTTTCTTTTCAATCTGGTTGCATTTGAATTCTTATTTTCTACCTGATTGCATAGATTACACAGAATGCCCAAATACAATGTTAAGTGGAAGCGATGATAGATGATATTCTTAACTGTTCCTCATCTTACAGAAAAAGCTTTCAGTCTTTTACCTGTAAATAAGGTGATAGCTGTCAGCTGTAGCTGACACCTTATTTTCATAGCTGCTCTTTATTTGATTGCAGAACTTCCTCTCTATCCTAGAATGCTGATCGTTTTGTTTACTTTAAATTTGGAATAGATGTTGGATTTTTTTTTTTTTTTTTTGCGGTACGTGGGCCTCTCACTGCTGTGGCCTCTCCCGTTGCGGAGCACAGGCTCTGGACGCACAGGCTCAGCGGCCGTGGCTCACGGGCCCAGCCGCTCCACGGCATGTGGGATCCTCCCGGACCGGGGCACGAACCTGTGTCCCCTGCATCGGCAGGCAGACTCTCAACCACTGCACCACCAGGGAAGCCCCAGATGTTGGATTTTTAAAATAATTTTTCCATCTATTTAGATGCTTATATGGGTTTCCTTTCTTTTTTTGTTTCTTTGTTAATATGGTGAATTATATTGATTGCTTTACTAATGTTAAACCAAAATTGCACTACTGGGATAAAATTCACTTGATCATAATATTTTATTATTTTATTTTAAAATTTACTTTGCTAAAATCTTGTTTAGCATTTTTGCATCAGTGTTCATAAGGGATATTAGTATGTAGTTTTCTTTTCTTGGAATGTCTTTGTCTGGTTTTGAAGTAAGGCTATTGCTACCCTCATAGACTGAATCGGGAAGTATTCTTTCCTCTTCAAATTTCTGGAAGAAAATTCTGAGTTAGTATTATTTCTTCCTTAAACATTTGCTATAATTCACCAGTGCCGCAATCCAGGCCTGGAGTTTTCTCTGTGGGAAGGTTTTAAGCTACAAATTCAACTTTATTTAATAGATACAGGACTCCTCAAGTTATCTATTTATTCTTGAATGAGCGTTGGTAGAATATATCTTTTGAAGAATGTGTTCTTTTCATCTAAATTGTTGAAATGATTGGCATATCCTTTTGTTATCTATAGAATCTAGAATGATATTACCTCTTTCATTATGGTATGAATAATTTGTCTTTCTTTCTTTTCTCTCTCTCTTTCCTTTCTTTCTCCCCCCTTCCCTCCTTCCTTGCTTGCTTCTTTCCTTTCCTCTCTCTCTCTTTTCCCTCTCTTTCTCTCTTTTCCCCCTCTCTCTCTCTTTCCCTCTCTCTCTTTCTCTCTCTCTCTTTCTCTTTCTTCCTGATTAGTCTGTCCAGAGGTTTATCAATTATATTGATCTTACAGAACCAGCTTTTGGTTCCATTGTTTTTCTGTCTGTTTTTTGTTTATTTGCTTTCAATTTTATCAATTTCCTCTTCCTCATCTGTAATGTCTCCTTTCTTTGACTCAATTTATGTTTAAGGCACAAATGTTTAAAAGCATTATGTCTTCTTAATGAATTGACCCCATTTATCATTATGAAATGATATTTATCCATGGTAATATTCTTTGCTCTGAAATCTACTTTGTAGACTAATGTAGATATGACAGCATCCTTTTGATTAGTTTTAATACAGTATATTATCTTTCCTTTCTGTTTGTGTCTTTATACTTAAAGTGAGTTTCTTGTAGGCAACTTATATTTGGGTCTTGCCTACCACTCCAAATCTAATAATCTTTGTCTTTCAATTGTGATGTTTATGCCATTTACATTTAATGTGATAATTGATAATTGGCTTAAATCCATTACCTTGCCATTTGTTTTCTATTTTTCCTCTCTTTTTTGTTTCCTTCTTCCTCTTTTTCTGCCTTCTCTTGCATTAACCGAGTGTTTTTTACATTTCCTTTTTTAATCTTTCTTGTTACAAACATTCTTTTCAAGTATACACAGAATATTTACCAAGGTAGACCATATTCTGGACCATAAAGCAAGTTTCAGTAAATTTAAAAGGAGTCAAGTCATACAAAATATGTTAGTAGTGTTTGATTTCTAATTATATTGGTACTATAATTATATATTATACTACCATCTTATAGCATCAAAATCAGATCCTTATGGTCCATTCAATGAAGTTGACATCTATATGTGTGGCAGATGCTTAGGGCCCCTTTGGTCTTGACACAGAAATGAGAAGCTAACAGAAGGTGGAGGGGATTAGGAAGAGTTACTGAAGGGAGACATTAGAGGATATGGGTTTCTTTGATCTTGGATTTCTTTGATCCTCTGAAACACTGCTTCTGCAATGATTTTCTGCCAGTTAAGTATCAGGTGATTCAGATAGCTTCCAGGGAAGAATATAAAGGAGATTAGAATTATATGGAAAAGCCAAAGGAAACATTATTCAAGCCTATAAAATCCCCATGGATATGAAAAGGGTTACTGGGATTGCCCCACAGACCCCTGAAAACTAGAACTATTTCTGCATTCTGCCTGTCTTTTCAATGTAAATACCGCAGGATAAAGGATTAGAACAAATGAGATGAGATTTAGTTTTACATTTCACTCAGTTCAAATTATAAGCTTTTTTGAATAAATGTATGGATGAAAAGTTTTCTGGCCAGGTAGATAGGATAGCACAGATCCAAAGTATAGAATTGTCTATGGAGTGACTGGTGAAATTAGGGGTGATTGATAACTGATTCAGAACTGGATTTCTATTGGTGTGACCTAATGAGACAGGTGTGATGTAAAAATAGACAATGCAGTTCTGGGTATGTTTTTGTAACTCATCACGAACCTTTGTGGCCAGTTCACCTCTAGGGAAGGCAAATGTAATCTATGAAAATTTTTGATTTCAGTGATTAGATTTAGATTTGGTCATTTAGCAGAAGTTAGGAAATACAAATATTTCTTCTGGGAAGTTGATAATAGCACACACCTTGGCTTAAAACAGGCGACATTACGCAGTAACACAGTCATTAAGCACAAAGGCCTGCCTACTCCTTTCGCTGGTGCTTTCAGCTCTCCAAGCCAGCTCTTAGGAGGTAGGAAACGTGACAACAGGAATGCATCCACATTTTATGCAGCTGGCAGCACAAGGACATTTTATACACATGCTACCAGTTTCCATTCAGTGGAGATCTTATCTCAGTATCTTTGGATTCTTTTCCATAGTTCATTACGTTCTAATCAGTTATGGCTCTTATGAAAAAGAACTCCTCTGAGACTCTCAGAGTAGAACAAATCCATAAATCAAACACAATGGAATTTTATTATTGTTTTCTTTTTGTTTTTCTCTCCTGTCTGCACATCTCCACTGGCTTGGAAAAGAGATGAGCTATAAAACATCTAGGCTAGTGCAAACCACCTGCTTGGGAACATTTTCAGCCAATATTATGGAGAAGCATGGGGACCAGAGAACTATGCCCCATCCCATGCAATCTGTTATCTCATTTATTCTTAGAGAGAACTTCTCATAGATATTTTATCAACAACACCTTCGGCTACCCCGTAAATTCAGGCATCAGAGGCCAATTACATAAAGTAGATGTAAAAGATACGGAACACAGAATTTCTGAATCGGATACAACCTGTCTCCCCTCATTAACATCCTTATTTCTAGATGAAACTTATTGGCCTACAAAAACAAAAAAAGTGTTTCTGAGTAAATTAATTGTATAAACACAAGTCCCTGGAGAATGATTAAACTATTTAGGAGACAAACAACTCTTCAAGATTTGCAGAAGCACTGCTTCTTTAAAAAAAGAGTTATGCTTATCACAGATGTCTCATCTCTTCATTAAAGCAGATCCCCTAAGGATCTTTGCTAGCAATGTTTTGTTGACCCAATTCCAATGACTCCATGCATTTGAAAAAGAATTCCATTTATTTTGAAATATTCGGTAATCCATAATCCCAGAGTAATGATTTTATTGAGTTGGTTTGACATTACAGCTTCAACTTTTACTGACAGCATCGAAGAAATAGCTTTATTATTATAAAATCCAAGATTTTCTTCAGAACACCTTCCACTTATTTCTCAGTGTCATAGAGATGATAAATTTACTTTAGAATTAATTGATGGCAAACATTTAGTTCTCCTGAAGGATTTATATCAAACTTCCTTGTGAACAGTGAAAGGTATATAAGGAGCATGTTTTCTTTTTGCTCTGGTCACAAGTGATTTGAGAACCAATTTCACAGCTAAACTTATGTTTAAATAGTCTCTCCAGGAGATTCCTGTGCATGGGAAAGTTTGAAAAAGCATTGCTCTGCATTATTTATGACAACATCTTTACTAGGGTATTTTCTTCACTCTTCTTAGGGGACAAAATTTGGCGATTCAAATCTGATGCTGTCACACCACTATCTTTTAAAGCTACTTGTTATGGACTGAATGTGTCCCCTCATAATTCATATATTGAAGTCCTAACACTCTGTCCTTGGAGATTGGACCTCTAAGGAATTAATTAAGGTTAGATGAGGTCATAAGGGTGGAACCCTGATCCTATAGGATTAGTGCCACTTTAAGAAGAGACACTAGAGAACTCCCACCCCAACACCCCATCTCCTCCCTCTCTTTCTCTATTTCTTTCCCTTCCTGCACACAAAGAAGAGGTCATGTGACCACACAGTGAGATGGGTGGCTGCCTACAAGCTAAGAGAAGAGACCTCAGGATGAAACTTACCTTGCTGGCACTCTGGTACCTTGATCTTGGACGTTTCAGCCTCCAGGACTGTGAAAAATAAATTTCTGTTGTGTAAGCCACTCAGTCTGTGGTATTTTGTTATGGCAGCCCAAGCAAACTAATGCACTACAGTACTTTAAATCCATTTCATGCTGGACAGTAACAAGTTAAAAGAGTTAGAATATGAGGATTTTATTTTTAGTTCAATTATTGTCTTATCATTTAACCTTAAATTCGCTTTTCCACTTCATTCACCTCAGTGATTTGCAAGATATCTGAATTAGACAATAAGTTTAATGAGCTTTATTTCTTTTGTGTGTATAGATTCTTCAGGGTTGGAAGAGAGCTTAATAATCATCCAGGAAAAACATTTCATTTTATAAATGAGAAAACTCAAGTCTAGAGAGCTAATTGATCATAGGAACGAGAGCAAAGCCCATATCCCTGGACACTCAATCCTGTTGATCGTTTCCTGATGCCAACACATGGCACCAGCTCCACGTTCTTGATTGCCTACAAGCTAGCTGGTTAGAAGACAGCTATATTCAATCCCATTCCATTATTCAGTGTGACTTGTCTTACGCGGAACCCTAGCCACAATGTAATTACACTGTGATTTACATTTTAAAAAGGAAGTCCAACAGACCTGAGTTCACATTTGGCGTTGTCCCATGTGACCAGGGCAGGTGCCCAGCTTTTATGAAGTTCAGATTCTTGTCTGTAATAGAGAGGAAGCAATACCTGTGTCATGAGTTGCTTGTGGGAATTCAGTGGACCATTCTCATGAAGCACCCAGCATAGAGTCTGGGGTGTTCAATAGATGTTGGTTGTCTGGACCACGTATTTTCTTTTCCTATACAATCAACTATTAGCAAGGGGTAAACTTTTACTTGAGTTCCTGTCTGGTCACTTTCTTTCCTATCAGTATGGTTTTAAAGAGCGTTACCTGACTGGCCTTGGAAGAAGTAAAAGAAGGACAGAGAATCTGAGATAGACCTGCTAGTGACTGCAGCAGTCGAGATTGGAAATCAGGGGGTAATTGCCAGGAGCAGGAAGGAGGGGAATTAAAACTCAGATTGGGAAGTCCCTGTATGAGATGAACTCATAAGCAATCTGAAGGTCAGTCACTTACATGGAAAAAGAACAGTTGCAGGAAAATGAATTTCTCCTGTGTGATGGGGCTCTGGATGTGATTTATGAGGGAGCTCCAACCAAGGATTATTTGATAAGCTGACTGCATGGTGCCTTGGACCTTTGATGAGGCAATTGCATAAAGGCATGTGATGCGAACATGCCGTGAGACAGAAGTTAAACGTAAAGCACAAGAGCAGCTGCTGCTTTTTTATTAATTTACAAAAGTTCAAGTCGTGTGCAAGTTCTCAGATTTGGTTCAAAGCAAATAAATCTGTTATCTTGAGGTGAGTTGCAATTTCCCAGGAGAGAATGTAACTCTTGAATTAATATTTTTTCATATGCTAGAAAGATATTTTTTCATTTAAATTTTGATCAAAATACTAGATGCATATGTTTTTAAAAAATCAAATAGTTCAAAAGTTATTTAACAAAAAAGGAACAGGCTTCACCTTCTGATCCCCAGTTCCTAACCAGAGAGGCTACAACTTTTTCAGTCCTCCTTTTATTGTTTCTCTTCCAGATAATATGTTTATAGTAATACATCTATATGGAATCTAAGAAAAAAAATGTCATGAAGAACATAGGGGTAAGATGGGAATAAAGACACAGACGTACTAGAGAATGGACTTGAGGACATGGGGAGGGGGAAGGGTAAGCTGGGACAAAGTGAGAGAGTGGCATGGACATATATACACTACCAAACGTAAAATAGATAGCTAGTGGGAAGCAGCTGCATAGCACAGGGAGATCAGCTTAGTGCTTTGTGACCACCTAGAGGGGTGGGATAGGGAGGGTGGGAGGGAGGGAGATGCAAGAGGGAAGAGATAGGGGGACATATGTATATGTATAACTGATTCACTTTGTTATAAAGCAGAAACTAACACACCATTGTAAAGCAATTATACTCCAATAAAGATGTAAAAGAAAATAGGTCATAACTTATCAGTTGTAAAGCATATATGCTGACTTGCTAATCTAAAAGAGGAAAATCTTGGTCACTTTTTCTTCCCTCTCCCTTCCAGGGTCACTGTACATAGAATGCAGCAGGAACTCCATAAGTCCTAATTTTTGATAATTATAGTTTGTGTTTTTTATCTTGGTTCTGCTTATAATTTTAAATGATATATTTAAACCTCTATTTCTTCTTGCATCAACATTAGCAGATGACTGAATTTATACCGTCAAAGTTGGGCCCTTTAGCAATCACATCCTTTTCTGTATTTCCTCTCCATCTTGCCCTCCATACTCCAATTTCTATAACCTAAAACATCACTTTCATATGGTGAAGATCAAGAACTCAATCATGGTGTTCGCTAACCAAAGTGAGGGCTTCTTTACTTTTTTCTATAGGTTAATTCTAAAACTTGGAGTTTTGTAAATTAATATATTATGTGTGTACACACACATAGTATATTATATATATTATTATATTACTATATATTATATATATATATACACATATGTCCTATCCTATCACGACTATGTACCATTTTCAGCCTGCAGAGCCCTATAGTATACTAAGGTTTTGTTTCCTTCTTGGGAATGATGCCACTAAAGAGAAAAGATTCCTTGAATGTAGATTAACTAGGTTTCTCTCTCTCTCTCTTTCCTGATGACTCTATTAATGGCTCAGAAACACTCGCATTTTATTCTGCCTCATATTTGGGTCCTGAGTTTCTTCCCCCGACTTGGAGTTCCTTCCTTCCTTCTTTCTTTCCTTCCTTCCTTCCTTTCTTCTTCCTGGTGATAAAACAATAATATGTCTTGGGGCTTCCCTGGTGGCACAGTGATTGAGAGTCCGCCTGCCGATGCAGGGGACACGGGTTCGTGCCCCGGTCCGGGAGGATCCCACATGCCGCGGAGCAGCTGGGCCCGTGAGCCATGGCCGCTGAGCCTGCGCTTCCGGAGCGTGTGCTCCGCAACGGGAGAGGCCACAACAGTGAGAGGCCCGCGTACCACAAAAAAAAAAATAAATTAAAAAAATAATAATAATAATATGTCTTTACCATACCCTCAGGCTTGTCCAGTCCATCAACAATTCCATCTATTAGAGCATCTAGTTCCTCTACTGGAAACTTGCTTCCTTGGATCCCTTCAAACCCCCTTTCCAATATCATTCCAGCTGCCTCCTGGCTTCCATCTTGGAACTTCTGTTTTTTCTACCCTACAAAGAAAAGCATGGAGGGAAGAGTTAAATGGCATATCTGTTCCAAGGACAAGTAAATGCTCAACTAAGTTCTTTGCTCTGTTCCTCCTCTCACTGCCTACTTTTATTCTTCCAGACCTCTAGTATAGAGTCTGTCCTGGGTTATTCTCAGAAGGCCAGCTTCTCCACCACTGTATCCCTTCCTTAGCGTATTGTGAGCTGAGGCTTTCTCGGTTTTATCCATCCATGTACCTCTTATCTGACTTTCATCTACTCATAATGTATTGAGACCGCTCAGCCTCTAACGATAGCGTCCCACTCACACGCCCCTTGCCTCAGTTTCATGGGGATTCTTTATATTTTATTTGGATTTCTCTGGTGTCTCACGGGCAGAGTTGGTGGCAGTCAGTTTGCCTCCCTGATGGGGAGAAAAACAGAAGCTAGTGACAGGTGTTGAGTAGAGATTAATGAGCTTGTCAGGTGAGGAGCTGGTCAGGTGCTGCTTATTTTGTCGATTCCAGACTCTTTTTACCATTCTGTCTTGTTCCCAGCCTTCATCTGGCCACTTTTCTAATCAGTTGTTCATGGAGCACACAGAACGTGAAGTGAGCAAACGTTGGGGGAATTCCTCTTGCCACGATTGCTATGATTAGTATTTTTTATTCTATTGGGGTATAATTGTTTTACAATGTTGTGTTAGTTTCTACTGTACAGCGAATGGAGCTCCCTGCGCTATACAGCAGGTTCTTATTAGTTACCTATTTTATACATATTGGTGTATGTATGTCCACGATTGTTGTTATTTTGTTCTATCGTCAAAGTTAACACTCCACTGACAACGGGAAACTGGTGATTAATAAAAATCATGCCTGTCTCCTGAAAGTACAGTTAAACATTTGTATTAATTAAAACAGTCACTTGGAGACACTTGAAAAAGTGGGCAAGTGTGTTGCTTTGCATGGCGATGAGTAGAGCATGGGTTTTTAAATAGTTGTTCAACAAGAAATATAAATATGTATGAAGATTGTCCTTTTTTGTTGGGTGGGGTGGGGAGGGGTGGGCGAGTTGCCAGGGCTGCTTTTGGTGCAGAATTCTGGGAATCAGAGTGGAGATTCACCTGTGGTGGAGACACCAAGAGAACCAGAAGGTATACATGGTGGGAAATACAGTCATCTTGGGGGCCAGTTTGTGTGGCTCCCTTACACGGGCATGTTATGAAAATAAAAGGGGTCAGTGTAGGGTAGTAAGTCCCAGGGTCCTGGAGTCACTGACTGTTTTCTTCTTTGGTGCCTCCCTGCCTCTACTGTGCCTAGGACTCCAAGGAGGGAGGCATCTTACAGTGAACAGAGTTCAGGCTTTGGACTCTAGACCTTCAATGTCTTCATTAGCTGTTTCATCTTGGGCGACTTTCATAAGTTCTCTGTTCTGTCATCCCTCATCTGTGAAACAGGAAGTGAGGATAAAATGATGAGGGAGGAGGGAAAGTGATCACCATTAAAAATGGCCACTAACGCTCAATGAGTGTTTTAGGGTGGGAAACAGAAAAATAGAAGAAAAAGCATGGTCTAGATCCAAAAATCACTCAGAAAAAACTCTACACCTCATCTTTTAAGTTTCCTAGAATGATGAGTGGTACCTGGGACTGGATTGGCTCTGGACACTGGATCTGAACTTGCTCTCTAGAGACCTGTTCTAGAGCTATTAGCTTGGGGAGGTCTTGGTTAGTTGTTCCTTCAGAACAGCAGGGTTACATCTCTTTGACCTTTCAGGTCTCTCTCCCTCACGTGGCTGGGGGTAGTGTGAGGTGAGTGAGATGTGCAGAGGGTAAAATATAAGGAGGGGCTTACGTCTCAAGGTGACACCTAGTCCAGGACCAGTATCACCTAGCTAGGACGCCCACATCCCTCCTGTCCTCAGCACACACAGGTCTGTGTTCTTGTCATTTGTATGAGCTTCCGCTTGTAACAAAAGGAAGGACCTTTGCACAAATAGGACCTAGTGTCCAACAAGGACGGAGCTCTTTCTATTTATTTGAAGCTTTTAAACAACTTAAAAACAAATTTCTGGGACTTCCCTGGAGGTCCAGTTGTTAAGACTCCACGCTCCCAATGCCGGGGGCCCAGGTAGAATCCCTGGTCGGGGAGCTAAGATCCCACATGCCGCGTGGCACGGCCAAAACCAAAAACAAAACACCAGATTTCAGGTTCAACATTGACTCATGCTGTGATGACTTTGGGCAAGTTGCTTAACTCTTTTGTGCCTTGGTTGGGGATAAAATGGGGCTAACAGGGCTGTGGTGAGGCTTGCATGAGTGAATGGCTGTGACGTGTTTAGCATCGTGCCTGGCACTCCAAAAACGCTCAGAGTGGCAGCTGCCTAATAAAGGCAACTAGCAATTCAACCTCCTTCTAGAGAATTAGATTTCCAACCCTGACCCTTAAGATCGCTGGGTGATTCCCTATAATATTATAGAAAATTCCACTTCAAGGTAGGAAGGAGCTGACTGTTATTGTCCACGTGCTATGTGACTGGGGATATCTAGAGGCTTTGCCTGTGCCTACTTCTTTCCTCTCATAAGAGGTAAGACTGATTTTTCTAAGGAGGAGCCCAGATGTTGAGAAGTTAATCAAACCCTCCAGACCTCATTTTACAGAACGGGAGGCACCAAAAGGCAAAGGAGCCACCCTAGGTACGCGTGCCCGCCCGCGCATGTGGTCTTGCTGGTCACACCAACTTCCCGAGTCACATTTTGGAAAATGGATCTATTGAAAGAGTTTGGGTAGGGGGGATGCCCCTTGGAGGAATGAGGGAGAATAGTTCCCAACTTCACCATTAAATGACATCCCTTGTTGCCAACTGCTACCGTCCAGGACAGATGGCCTGCCTTTCCTATAGGACCCAGGCAAGGTCTCCAGCCCAAGCAAAAATTTAGACACTTGTAGGCACAACTCTGTGTGTGTGTGTGTGTGTGTGTGTGTGTGTGTGTGTGTGTTGGGGGGAGAGAGAGAGAGAGAGGGAGGGAGAGGGAGAGAGAGGGAGAGGGAGAGAGGGGGAGAGGGAGAGAGAGAGAGAGGGAGGGAGAGGGGGGAGAGAGAGAGAGAGGGAGGGAGGGAGAGAGAGAGAGGGAGGGAGGGAGAGAGAGGGAGAGAGAGAGAGAGAGAGAGAGAGAGAGAGAGAGAGGGAGGGAGGGAGAGGAAGGTAAGTCGTTAAAGAAGTGGCTCAGCTAAATAAAGGGTCTCATTTTGTGCGTTATTTTTATTCCTCAAATGTCTGCCTTTCCTCTCCCGCCTCGAGGTTCCTACTGAAATCTGACAATCAGAGTTGAACTTCTCTGTCAGCTTCCATTAGGCAAATCAAGCAGGAAAAAAGAGAGCGGGAGTCTGGCCTTGGCAGGGAGCTGATTCAGCAGTGCTAATCTGCTGGGGCTGGTGGGGGCCAGCTACCGAAGAGTTTAATTAGTCGGCGAGGTGCTGTCTCCGCCCCTGGCCTCTCCTTCCTCTTCCCTCCACCCTCCAGCCTCTGAGATGAATCTCTTTCCCTGCCTTCTCTGCCTCTAATTTCTGGGAATGTAGCTGGAGCAGCACATAGCCGGGGGTGTCCTTCAAGGGCGTTTCCTCCAGGGGAGTGGATGCGCTTGCATTGGCGGTCTCCCTCCCTCCAGCTCTTGGCTCACCTACTGTGAGCAGAGTTGACCCCTCCTGGAAAAACGAGGCTGCAGTGGGGCTAAAGCCACCGCAGTTTCTTTCCCAGGGGACTAAAAAGCACCCCATCTCCCTCTCTGATCCTGCCTTCACCTTGCCTCCTATATTGGTCATGCAATCATTCATTCAAAAACAAAATTACTGTGTCCATACTGGGTGAAGCATTCTGGCTGAGATGGGGGTAGGATTCAGAGATGAGGTCTCTTCCCTCAAGGAGCGTAGGATCTAGAAGGGGATGCTGAATGGAAAGAGGGGAGAGGAACAGGAGACAGGTGGTCGTGGTCTAGAAAAGTTAATTGGGGCCAATGGACCACAGCCAGCCAAAGGACAAGATGGAAAATAATATGTGAAATGAGGTTAAGAGATCTGGGAGCTCTGGGAGTTTGGAGGAGGATGACCCACTTCTAGAAAAGAACACTTCAGGAAGTGTCCTTGGAACTGGGTTTTCAAGGTTGAGTAAGATGTAATCAGGTAGAGAGGGGCAGCGGCTGATCCCCCATGGGAAGCTGGTAACATCGCAGAGCATCTCACACTCCATCTTGGAGGTCACTAAAGTTCTTCAGCTATAACTGCTCCCCTGAGCTCTGCCCCACCTCCTAGCCTCAGCCACTCCTGCCTCTTCAACTGCTCCAGCGTCACAGCTGGACACAGCCATGGTGCCCCTTCTCCCATCCCCATCCTTGCCAACGTTAGGTCACCGCGTTGATGTCACTTCTGCAGGCTTCTTGCAGCTCCTCCATGCCCGTTATCCACACTGAGGCTGGGCATGGTCCTCTCCGCAGCTGTGATGCTGTGATGCTGTGATGCACATCTTCTTTCCATTCTCTTCATTCGGTGGCTCAGTTTCTTACAGCACCGTGAGTTTCCTAGAATCTTACAGTCACTGTCTTTAGGATTTTGGATCAGTTCTCCTAAGATGAGGTTCAAAGATGGTAAGAGCTACACCAGCCTGAAAAACGCTTCTGTTTGCTACCAAAAAGCCGTCATCTCGGGTCTGCATCCCACGCTGGCATCTCTATGATGTGGTCTGGGGGAGGAGGCTCGGGGAGGCGCTCTGCTTTCCAATCGTGTTTGAACAATCTCAGTCCCAAGGACTCTTATCAGTCTCTACCCACCAAGCCTATAAAATCTTCAGGCAAACTGTGCCATTGGTGGGCGGTTGCTTTGTCAGGGACTACCAGTTCTTGTGATATGTCCTGCTCAGGGCTACTGTCTCTCTATTTAATTGAATCAGACTAAGCTGGGGGGTGACCAGGATTCATTGGAGACCTAGCCACAGAGGCTGGGTTCTCTCACCTCTCATATGCCTTCTGGAAATGCAACCAAACGTGCGCGCGCGCACACACACACGTGCACACACACATACACAAGACAAGGCTGCTGCTTCTTCCTCATGGCAACTTTCAACTTTTCAAAGGCGACAATCATTTGTTTCTAGTTCCAGCTCATCAATTCCAGGCTACACATTCCAATTTCTGCTGGGTGAAATCACGCATCGATGCACACAGGTGAAAGGTGAGCCCCCCCCCCCGCCCCGCACCTCTTGTCTCTTCCAAATCCCTTCCCTACACACCATGCTACTGCTTATTCTCTGGGGTGTTCAATCCCTTTCTCCAAACAACTGTGGATATTAACCTAGCTCTGCAGGTCTTATGATATATTTTTAAGCATAAACGAGATAAGATGTGATAAGGCGTTCAAAAAGCACAAAGCACTAACAAATGTGAAAGATCAACGTCATCATTAAAAACTTGGCAGTCTTCAGGGTAGAGATGGTTATTCCAAGACAATACTGTTTCAAGGTACCTGGATGGTGCCTCCTAGAGGATTCTGACCTTGAATTAACGTCACTAACAATGCAGAGGAAAGAGCAGGGTCTTGATGCAACCCCAGCTATGGAACCAGCAAGCTGCTAGCCTCAACGCCCCTGTCTGTAAACTGGGAACAAATGGAGCATCTTGCGGTGTGTTCATGATGGACTGCAAGAAAAACAGGTGACCAGGTGAACCTGCCTGGTCAGAGCAGTTGAGCAGCTGCCAAGCTTCAATGGAGAATGAGCTCCATTCATAGCAACCCAACGATGAAAGGAGGGAAAGAATGAGACTCCAAATAAAGCCCTGCCTGTATCCTGAGAATAATCCCTGAACTTCGGGCACTCATTAGACAAGCCAGGGTCTGTTTGGTCTTTCATCTCCAATAAAAGTCTGAGACACAGGGATATCATTATCATGTGTAGCTCATCAGAAGTCAATTCCGGATTTGCAGGTAAATAGAATAGATCTCAGTGAGAGTCCCTTGGAGGAGGAGGCCCCAGCAGCACAGACAGCATACACGAGGTGGTGGAGGTGGGTCGTTCGTCCGAGAGGGCAGCCTCGGCAGCCTGTGACTGGGCAGAGTGGGACATTTCCATTTTCTTTCTCTGCATGAATCCGGATTTTGGCTGCCCTGGGCAAGCATGCCGAGGGAGACAGAGGAGAGGATGGGCGGCAGCACAGCAGTGTGCTAGCAAGAGCCGGGGACATTTTTACCCTGCCATCCCCTCATCCACTCTGGCTACACAAAATGAGTGTGAATTATGGGGGCCCGCTGAGCTTTTGATTTCCCTAGGCTGCCATCCCAGCAGCCACTTTCCTGGAAATTAAGTGCATGTTTCATCTGCTTGCAGAGGGAATAACAGTTACATGTTTGCCTGTCACTCTGCCACCAGCGGTCCATCACAGCCCCTCCTCCCTCCCCAATTCTGAAGTAGCCCTTTCAAAGGACACACGCATCCCTCCCCTGGAGGCTGGCTGGGATCTGGAAGTCTTCCAATTAGAGATGCTGCGTCTTTCAAAGGACAGGACTTAGGTGGAAGAAAGCAGTTAGGGAGAAGGTTTTTTGTCCGTTTCATTTATGTGAGTTATTGTTTCCTTTTTCTCTCTTCTCTTCTCTCCTTCCTCTTTTCCCCTCTTTTTTCCTCTCTCCTTCCCTCCCTTTCTTTCTTTTCTGATGGGAAGTTTAAAAAAAGGCTACTTTTTTTCTCTCTGCCAGCAAGGTGAGCTTTTTAAAGTGGCTTTTCCGGAACTTAAGCATTCAGGTAGATCACGCGGGGGTCTTGATGAAATGCAGATTATGATTCGGTATGTCTGGGGTCTGACCTCAGATTCTGTAGTTCTTACGAGCACTCGGGTGATTCTGATCCTGCATGAACCACACCTGGAGTGGCAAGAGTCTAATCACCCATATGTCATGGTATTTCCCCAATCGAAAACCCAGGGTAACTCCCTGTTGCCTATTGAATGAAATCTAGACTCCAGAAAGCATGAAAGGCCTTTCAGCTTCTGGTCATTCACTCATTCATTTATTCAGTTAGTCAGCAACATTTATTAAGTGGCTGCTAAAGGCTGAAGCCCAATATTCCTTTCCAGCCCCATCTCCTACCACTCCCAACCATGGCTTCCACATCCTGCCCATCTTCACCTCCCAAACATCACGACTTCCCACCTCTGTGTCTTTACCTCAGGCTCTGCTTTCAAGCCCTTTCCCCTCTGTTCTGTTTTTCAAATTGCTCCTGACCCTTCAAGATGCCCTTTAAATGTTGGCTCTGCTGCGAAGTCTTCCCTGAAATCCTCCAAATACTTCTTTATCTCAAGGAATCATGTACAAAATCCTGGCACAGCACTTGTCACCTTGTAAGGCAATGCTGGGGTTTTGTATCTGTAACCTCCATTAAACTGGGATTTTCTTAAGAGCAGGGTAGCATTTTCCTTTCCTTCTATCTGCCCCTAGCACCAGCCAGAAACAGTCAGATGCTCAGTAAGGGTTTGATAAATGAACGAATGAATATTAGAAAAGAAGAAGTACCAACTCCCTTCTCGTCCTCTGGTGGAAACACACATACCTAATATGAAGAAGGCTTAGAGGAAAGAACAGAAATGTATAAATTGTTCTCAAAGTTTTATAAAATAAACTTGTATTTTTGAAAAGTTCTAGATTTACAGAAAAGTCGTCAAGATAGTAGTACAGACAGTTCTCATATATTTCACACCCAGTTTCCCCTATAATTAATATCTTACATTAGTAAGGTATATTTGTCACAATTAATGAACCAGTATTGCTACATTATGATTAATGACATTCCACACTTTACTGCGATTTCCTTTGTTTTTACCTAATGCCCTTTTTCCGTTCCAGATCCCATTGTAATAATCAACCTTGATAGTCTGTAATTGATGATTTGACATCTTGAAATCACAGGCCAAAGCCGTTGACGTCCCTACCACCCCTGTGGTCTTACAGCCTACAGAAATCATATTACTGACCTACCAACACGAACTCCAACATCTGTGTTTGCTTCCTGCTCAGTAGGGGACATCCCCACCAGACGAGTCCCCACCACTTCTTTATGTAGTAGGAAGGACTCTGGTCTACACTTTCCTCTCATTCCTTCTGCTTCCTGAATGACCCTGGTGCTTCCTCGTGTGGTCCTGTATGATGGGCGTGCCCCCTCCTCTTGGGAATCGTGAGGCATAAACTCTTCTTCCAAAGCAGCTGTCTCCATGTCTGTCATCTTACCATACCCGATTAAAACAAATCCCAGGTACATTTCAAAACAATTGGTGCGGCGAGCCAGGTGGCCCAGTGACCGATAGTGATGACTTGCCTCTAAACTGCTCTTGGCTTACAAACTGAATTCGTAGAATGGCTGGCACCGGCTGTAAGGGCACCGTGGTCGATTGACATTTTGCATTTTAGCCACCACTGCCTTTTGCTGCGTCTGCTGAATTCTACTTTGGTTTGCCCCATTGAATTTTTTTTTTTTTTCGATACACGGGCTTCTCACTGTTGTGGCCTCTCCCATTGCGGAGCACAGGCTCCGGACGCACAGGCTTAGCAGCCATGGCTCACGGGCCCAGCCGCTCCGTGGCATGTGGGATCTTCCCAGACCGGGGCACGAACCCGCGTCCCCTGCATTGGCAGGCGGACTCTTAACCACTGCGCCACCAGGGAAGCCCACCCCATTGAATTTTTGTAGGACCTGAAGGGAGAAATCCCAAGACTCCTGCATAGCTTAGGGTAGCTGTAGGCTGGGCAACTTTCCCAGCTGGCACTCGTAAGATGCTTAAGATGTGTGTAGTGTCTGGGCAAAGGTGGCCAGGGTGACTTAGAGTAATTGGGTAGCTGATAAGACAAAGGCACCTCTCAAGGGAGTGGGAAAGGCTTTCTCAAGGTGTTGGGGGTGGATCCGATCCACAGACCGAGCAACACAGAGAGGCCAGGCCTACCCGCAGGATCGCTGTAGACTGGGCGTTGTGTCCACTCTTTCTCAAATTACTTAGGTGAAACCCCTCCACCCCAACTTTATCAAGGGTGTTTCACACATTTGTAATTTAGTTCACTTTTTTCATCACATTCCACATTCTATCCTAGGATCCCCTGACCTCCTAAATGATTCTTTTTACTTGCATACATTATGGTTCACTCTGTGTTGTAAAGTTCTATGAGTTTTAACAAATATATAGTGAGTGTCATGCATGAACCATTAGAGTTTCATACAGATAAAAAATGCCATGTGTTTCATCTGTTCAGCCCTCCTTCCTTCCCCTATGCCCCTAGCAACCACTGATTCGTTGACAAGCCATAGTTCTTCCATTTCTAGAATGTCATATAAATGGACTCCTACAGGATGTAGCCTTTTCCGACTAGCTTCTTTTACCTAACAGTGTGCATTTAAGATGCGTTCGTGTCTTTTTGTGGCTTGCTAGCTCACTCCTTTTTATTGCTGAATAATATTTTATTGTATTGACGGATCACTGTTCGTTTATCCACTCACCTATTGAAGGACATCTTAACTGCCTCCAGTTTTCAGGGATTAGGAGTAAAGCTGCTGTGAACATTTGCATGCAGGTTTTTGTGTGGACGTATGTGTGCAGATTAGTTGTGTAACAAATTTAATTTTTACCAGTAAGCATTTAGTGAGGGGTAAATATTTAAACACTTTGCTCAAAGCTGCTTGCATGGCCTATGATTCTGGGTATGTAAAGAGAGTTCCAAATCACTCTTTCACTCTTGTGTTACCCCAAGAGTAGAATAAGAGATCTGATAGTTGTCCAAGGAAGGAGAAATAAGTTATATAAATCATGTGAGAGGATTTGGTCTTGAATGCCCAGGGGGACACAATAGTTTAATTCATGAGTTACCTGGTTATTTTGAAATTAGCTATTTAGGAAGCAGATCTGGGGGCGGGGGTGGTGTTGAAATCTAGTAATTGATTCTTAAAATCAATTGTTCCTATAAACACAAACTGGTTTGGAAATTGGCAGCTGACATCATTTATTGTCAAGTAATATGGCTCTTCTGTACTGAGCTAATTTCCCCTGCAGCCAGTCTGTCTCCTCCATGTCTTATGAATGCATTCCTTTCTTCCAACCATTTATCAACCTGTTATACCCACTCCAGGGCCTTCTCCTCTCCCCTTACCAATCCGACGCTGACTAAATCCTTCAGGATTTGGTTCCATCCTACCTTCTGTCATTAAATCATCTTAAATTGTTTTATTCTCAATGTCGCCTTCTTTTTAATTACATACCACACAGGTTGGCCCTTCTGTTAAATAATTGATGAATTAATTAAACATGTATTCAGAATCCACTATATTCCAGACTTTTTGCTTAGTCTTAGGTGACAGAGAATGTTTTCATAAATGGCCTGTATTCACTTTTACTTTTCACTTCTGTATCTTGCATTTTAGTTTTCTTTTGCAATGAAATGAAGTGATTTCCACGGGTAGGAGTATCTTTTTCTCCTGCATCTTCAAAAATACCCACAGTGGAGATGTGTGCATTATAATAATGGCTAACATTTATTGAGTGTTTACTAAATGTTGGCACTGTTAAAAGCTTTACATATATCCATACATGTCTTCATAGCCTCTCAACATGCTTACCGTATAATTGTCTCCATTTTACAGGCTAAGAGCCTGGGTCAGAGAACGTTAAGTAGTTTGTCCCAAATTATACAGCGCTTAAGTGGCATAACCAGGATTTGAGCTCAAGCAGCCTGACACAGAACACTTGGTCGCTCCCATTTCCATTCCCCAGCTGCACATACACAGCTATCTTAATCACTATGCCCTACAGTCTCTGGCCAAAACGATGCTCAACACTAGATGATTTTGCAGTTTGTCATTCTTCATGGAATCAGTCATGTGCAAACCCCACTGTGACTTGTACACAGAAACCCATAAAAAAATAACATACTCAAGAAAATGAGAAAAGAAGCCACGGACTGGGAGAAAATGTTTGCAAAAGCCACATCTGATAAAGGACTGGTACCCCGAATATTACAAAGAACCCTTAAAACTCAACAATAAGGAAACAACCTGATTAAGAAATGGGCCCCAAACCTTATTAGACACCTCACCAAGGAAGATACACAGATGGCAGATACAGACACACCTCATTTTATTGTACTTCACTTTATTGTGCTGTACAGATGTTGTATTTCTTAGAAACTGAAGGTTTGTGGCAACTTTGTGTCGAGCAAGCCTACCATTTTCCCAGCAGCATTTGCTCACTTTGTGTCTCTGTGTCACATTTTGGTAATTCACACAATATTTCAAATTTTTTCATTATTATTATATTTGTATGGTGAGCTGTGATCCGTCATCTTCGATGCTACTGTTGTAATTGTTTTGGGATGCCATGAACTGCATGCAAGTAAGATGGCTAACTTAATGGATAAATGTTGTGTGTGTTCTGACTGCCCTATCCACTGACCGGCCGTCTACCCATCTCTCTCCCTCTTTTCAGGCCTATCTATTCTCTGAGACGCAACGGTATTGAAATTAGGCTAATTCATAACCCTACAATGACCTCTAAAATGTACGGGTGAAAGGAATCATCACATGTCTCTCACTTTAAATCTCAAGCTAGAAATGATTAAGTTTAGTGAGGGAGGCATGTAGCAAACCAATATAGGCTGAAAGCTGGACCTCTTATACCAAATAGTTAGCCAAGTTACGAGTGCAAAGGAAAAGTTCTTGGTGTAAAGTTAAAGTGCTACTCCTGTGAATACACAAATGACAAGAAAGCAAAACAGCCTTACTGCTGATGTGGAGACTGTTTTAGTGGTCCAGATGGAAGATCAAACCAGCCACAACATTCCCTTAAGCCAAAGCTTAATCCAGAGCAAGGCCCTAATTCTCTTTAATTCCAAGAGGGCTAAGAGAGGTGAAGAAACTGAAAAGTTTAAAGCTAGCAGAATTTGGTTCATGAGGTTTAAGGAAAGAAGCCATCTCCAGAACATAAAAGTGCAAGGTGAAGTAGCAAGTGCAGATGTAGAAGCGGCAGCAAGTTATCCAGATGTTCTAGCAAATATAATTAATGAATGTGGCTACACTAAACAACAGATTTTCAATAGACAAAGCAGCCTTCTATTGGAAGAAGAAGCCATCTAGGCTTTTCATAGCTAGAGAGGAGAAGTCAATGGCTGGCTTCAAAGCTTCAAAGGACAGGATGACTCTCTTGTTAGGGGCTAATGCAGCTGGTGACTGGAAGTTGAAGCTATTGCTCATGTACCATTCTGAAAATCCTAGGGCCCTTAAGAATTATGCTAAGTCTACTCTGCCTGTGCTCTGTAAATGGAACAACAAAGCCTGGATGACAGCACATCTGTTCATAGCATGGTTTACTTAATATTTTAAGCCCACTGTTGAGACCTACAGCTCAGAAAAAGAAAATTCCTTTTAAAACATTACTGCTCATCGACAATGCATCTGGTCACCCAAGAACTCTTATGGAGATGGACAGTGACATTAATGTTTTCATGCCTGCTGACACAGCATCCATTCTACAGCCCATAGATCAAGGAGTAATTTCGACTTTCAAGTCTTATTATTTATGAAATACATTTTGTAAGGCTGTAGCTGACATACATAGTGATTCCTTTGATGGATCTGGGCAGAGTAAATTGAAAATCTTCTGGAAAGGATTCACTATTCTAGATGCTATTAAGAACATTTTTGATTTATGGGAAGAGGTCAAACTGTCAACATTAACAGGAGTCTGAAAGAAGTTGATTCCAACCCTCATGGATGACTTGAGGGCTTCAAGATTTCAGTGGCAGAAGTAACTGCAGATGTGGTGGAAATAGCAAGAGGACTAGAATTAGAAGTGGAACCTGAAGATGTGACTGAATTGCTGCCGTCTCATGATAAAACTTTCATGGATAAGGAGCTGCTTTTTCTGGATGAGCAAAAGCAGTAGTTTCTTGAGATAGAATCTATTCCTGGTGAAGATGCTGTGAAGATTATTGAAATGACAACAAAGGATTTAGAATATTACATAAGCTTAGTTGATAAAGCAGTGGCAGGGCTTAAGAGGATTGACTCCAATTTTGAAAGTAGTTCTACTGTTGGTAACATGCTATCAAACAGCATTGCATGCCACAGAGAAATCAGTCATGAAAGGAAGAGTCAATCAATGCGGCAAACTTCACTGTTGTCTGATTTTAAGAAATTGTCTGGAATTCCCTGGCAGTCCAGTGGTTAGGACTCCATGCTTCCACCACAGGGGGCAAGGGTTCGATCCCTGGTCAGGGAACTAAGATTCTGCATGCCGTGCTGTACGGCTAGAAAGAAAGAAAAAGAAAAAAGAAAGAAACTGCCACAGCCACCCCAACCTTCAGAGCCACCACCCTGACTGGTCAGCAGCCACCAACATCGAGGCAAGACCCCCCCCCACAGAAAAAAGATTTTGACTCACTGAAGACTCATATAGAGGTTAGCATGTTTTAGTAATCAAGTATTTAATTCAGGTATGTTAGTTGTTCATTTAGACATAATGCTATTGCACACTTAATCAACTACAGCCTAGTGTAAACATAACTTTTCTATGCACTGGGAAACAAAAAGATTTGTGGGACTCGCTTTATAGCAATTGTCACTTTATTGCGACGGTCTGGAACTGAACCCGCAATATCTCTGAGGTGATCTGTAAGCACATGAAAATATGCTCCACATCGTATGTCATCAGAGAAATGCAAAGGAAAACAACAATGAGATACTCCTACGCATCTATTAGAATGGCTAAAATCCAAAGCAGTAACAACTCCAAATACTGGCAAGAATGTGGAACGAGAGGAACTCTCATTCATGCTGGTGGGAATGCAAAATGGATCAGCCACTTTGGAAGACAGTATGGCCACTTCTTGAAAAACTAAACATACTCTTACCACATGATCCAGCAATCACACTCCTTGGTATTTACCCAAAGGAGTTGAAAACATATGTCCGCACAAAAGCCTGAACAGGGATGTTTATAGCAGCTTTTTTCATAGTTGTAAAAACTTGGAAGCAACTAAGACGTCCTTCAGTAGGTGAATGGGTAAACTGAGGTACATCCAGGACAATGGACTATTATTCTGCACTAAAAAGAAATGAACTATTAAGCTATGAAAAGATATGGAGGAACCTTAAATGCATAGCATTAAATGAAAGAAGCCAATCTTTAAAGGCTACATGCTGTATGATTCCAACTATATCCCAATGTGGAAAAGGCAAAACTATGGAGACAGTAAAAAGGCCAGTGTTTTTCAGGGGGTCGGGATGGATCCAGGGAAGGAGGGATGAACAGGAGGAGCACAGAGGATTTTTAGGGCAGTGACGTGACTCTGTATGATACTATATTGGTTGATACATGTCATTTATACTTTTGTCCAAACCTACAGAGTGTGCAGTGCCAAGCGTGAACCCTAATGTAAACTGTGGACTTTGCGTGATTGTGACGTGTCACTGTAGGTTCGTCAATTGCAGCCAATGTACTCTGGGGAGAGACGCTGATCATGGGTGAGGCTGTGCACGTGTAGGGGCAGGGAGTAAGTGGGAAACCTCTCTACCTTCCTCTCAGTTTTGTCGTGAACCTAAAACTGCTCTAAAAAATTAGTCCTTAAAAAAATAGATAATTCCTCATTGTATCCCAAAGTCTTCCCAGAGATACTCCCTGACCCGTATCTCTGAGTGAGTTTGACTCCTCTCACGGGTAGCTGGGTGCCCACTTCACCTTGTCCCTGGAAGGAGTTTTCCTGTTGCTTTGGGCTAATTCTCAAGCCTTTCTTAGAACTTTCCCCAGAGTATCTTCCATGTACATGGTGCTGGAGTGGGTGGAGACATATGCATTTATTTATCGATTCAAACATGCCCAATTTATTTAAGTTGTACCGTCTGCCCTGTGGCCTCTGGGAATGTGTGTAATTCTCAGAGGCAACCTTTAAACTAAATCAAACTGAAAAATTTATCTTTAAGTAACAACTTACAGATCTAATAACCAAGGAAGGCTGCACCCGAGCACAGATGTTGTAAATCTATTATCTAAGTATCCTCTGTCCTAACACAATTTTCCCTAAAGCCTTTGAAATGTTAAGTTTCTGCCAGACAAGCACAGATGAATTCCAACAACTGGCCTGATGGATTTTTCACAGTTTTTTTCCATGAGTCATATTGCATGCTAGAAATACCCTGTAAGGAGAAGGCTATGAATGGGATGAGTCTACTTAGCCAGAGAGTATGAATCACAAAATCTGGGGTTATAATAAGGTTCAGCCTGATGTGGGATGGTCAAGTTTGGGGGTAGGAGAGTCTAATGCCAGTGTATTGAGAGGATGTCGGATGGGATTACCAGGTCTTCTGCTTAGAAATGCCGACTTGTGGTGCAGAAACATTTTCTACGGAGGACAAAACCAGCAATAGCTGGGCAATCTCAGAAGCAATGTCCAGTCCGGGGGCCAAAGCAATGTGGAATTAAGCAAGGTTGTTAGAGATTCTATTGATCATGTGGAAATTTAGAGTTGAACCTCTATCCTAGCAGGCCAAGAGGAAAAATCAGGAACCAAGGACAAAGACATCATGGGTGGGGTGGGGGAGGGGGAGGGAGGGAGACCATCATCTTACTTATCCCTGTCCAGGACTGACACCAGGTAGGAAGGGCGGGACCAATTCCAGAAGCCAGCCTAGTAGAGAGAGCCTGCCAGTTTCTTCATGTATTTCTTTGATGCTGAGCCTGCAACTGGAAATAGAAGGAAGGACCACAGTACTCAGAGAAGCAGCCAGCACTGGCTAAATAAGCCACTGCTTTGGTGTCCAGTAGCTTCATGCTCACGCTCTTAAGGAAGGAAAAATCTACTATAAATATCTCTTGGAAAATTCGATAAGGAATCAGCATCAGCAGAGTCAAAGTGAGAACTGTTATTCCCAGAAAATCAGATGCTTCTTTGTAAGATTAATTACTGGGATTCACCAAACCCTGGCTTTGAGCTGATGGAGAAAAATTGTGAGGGCTGTTCTTCGCTTTTTTTTTTTTTTTTTTTTTTTGCGGTTGCGGCCCCTCCCGTTGCGGAGCACAGGCTCCGGACGTCAGGCTCAGCGGCCATGGCTCACGGGCCCAGCCGCTCCGCGGCATGTGGGATCTTCCTGGACCGGAGCACAAACTCGCGTCCCCTGCATCGGCAGGCGGACTCTCAACCACTGCGCCACCAGGGAAGCCCTGTTCTTCCCTTTTCCCAATAATTTAGCCCATGAGGCGGCAGCCCCTTGGCTCCCAATGTCGCCTAGACATTACAGCCACCTCTACCCTCCCTTTGCCCTCCCCTCTTCACCATACCTGGTGGGATATTTTGCAAAGTGCTCGTTACCAAACTACGCTCTCACCATTGGGCTACGAAAATTCTAGTTTCTCCAGATCCTCACCGACGTGTAGTATTGCCAGTTTTTTCCCCCCTTAACTTTAACCATGTTTGAGATGGTATCTTATGGCTCTAATTTATCTTAAATCATTGTTAAGCAGTGATGTGGAACAACTTTTCGTTTGTTTACCGGCCATTTGGAATCCTCTTTTGTAAAGTACCATCTCAAGAATTTTGCAGTAGCATGTTTGTCATAAATCAGGTGATTAATACGTGTGACTTTGTTTCTGGGTGCTCCATTGTATTCCATTGGTCTGGTTTGGATCTAAACTTGTGCCCATACCAGCTGTACTTTTTAAATTGAGATGTAACTGACCTATAACATCGTGTAAGTTTAAGATGTACAATGTGCTGATTTGATACATTTATCTATTGCAATAAGATTACCACCGTAGCCTTAGCTAATACCTCTAACATGTCACTTAATTATCATTTTTGTGTGTGTGGTGAGAATATTTAAGATCTAGTCTCTTGGCAGTTTTGAAGTATAAAATACAGTATCGTTGCCTATAATCAAATGTTGTACGTTCGATCCTCAGAAGTTATTCATCTTCTAGTTGCAAGTTTAACATCTTTAACCACATCGTCCCAATTCCCCCCAGTCCCCAGCCTCTGGTAATCACCATTCTATACTCTGTTTCTACGAGTTTGGCGTTTTTTAGATTCCATGTTTAAAGATACCGTATAATATTTGTCTCTGTCTGACTTATCTCACTTAGCATAATGCTCTCAGAATCCATCCATGTTGTCACAAATGGCAGAATTTCCTTCTTTCTCATGGCTGAATAGTATCCCATTGTGTGTGTGTGTGTGTGTGTGACACTTATGTTGTTCCACATTTTGGCTGTTGTGAATAATCAATGATCTTAATAGGCACAATTTTATAATAAATTTGATATCTGGTAGTTATAGTTTCCAACTTTTTTCTTCTTTACAATTGCCTTGGCTGTTCTTGGCCCTTTGAATTTCTATCTAAATTATAAATTTACATTCTTAAAATATGTGTTCAGTTTTCTGACATAGTTACCCTTTCCACTGTTATTTTTAATACTTTGCTACCTAACTGTGTTTCTATATGGGGTCATTTAATATCTGCCTAAAACACTCTCTCTAGAATTTCCTTTAGGGAGCATTTAATGAGTAGCAATTTTCTCAGTTTTTGCTTGTCTGAAAATGTCTTTAGATCACTCTTAGTTTTAAAGGATATTCTCACTGGGTATATAATTCTAGGTTAGAAATAATTTTCTTTCGGAACCTTAAGAGGCACATTCCATTGTCTTCTGACTTACATAATTGCTGTTGGCAAAACAGCTCTCAGGCTGTTTCAAAAAATAAATATTGTTTATGCCTTTGAAGGCAACATGTCTTTTTTATTCTAACCTCTTTTAGAGTTTTACTTTGGCTTTCAGGAATTTTATTATGATGTGCCTAGTATGGCATTTTTTGTATTTATGCTTGTAGGGAGCTATAAAGCTTTTTGAATGTGTTTTTTGTTTGTTTATTTGTTTTGCGGTACGCGGGCCTCTCACTGCTGTGGCCTCTCCCGCCGCGGAGCACAGGCCCCGCACGCGCAGGCCCAGTGGCCATGGCTCACGGGCCCAGCCGCTCCGCGGCATGTGGGATCTTCCCAGACCGGGGCACGAACCCGTGTCCCCTGCATCAGCAGGCGGACCCTCAACCACTGCGCCACCAGGGAAGCCCTGAATGTGTGGTTTAATGTCTTTTGTCGGTTTGGGAAATTTTTCAGCCAGTGGGCTAAAAAGCAGTACTTCTGTCCCATTCTCTCTTTTTCCTCCTTCCAGTAATCTAATAATAAGTATGTTACACTACTTACCATGTGTTATATGTCCTGCACGCTACTTTCCATCATTTTAAACATTGTTTCTCTCTGTGCTCAGTCTGTATAGTTTTCTACTAAGTGACCTTCCAATATACGAATCCCTTCCTCTGCTATGCCTAACCTGCTATTAAACCCTTGATTTTCAATTTTAGCCTTTACTATTATTTTTTGTTCTAGAATTTCTATTTTGGTTATTTTTATAGATTCTAATTCTCTGTTGACATTCTCTGTCTTGTAACCTATTTTCCTAAATATATTACTTTAAAGTCCTTGCCTCACTATCTGTGTCACCTGTAGGTCTGATTCTTCCATTTTATTTTTCCTTTCGGCTTTTGGTCACTTGCTCCTGCCTCTTGGCTTGCATAATATGTATTTTTTTTATTGAATGCCAGACATTTTTATGAAAAGTTGTAGGGTTCTGGATAATTTTATATTCTTCTCGAGCAGACTTAAAGTAACTCTGGCTAGTAGGTACAAATGCCTTCATTTAATCAGGGACCGAGATGATGGGAGACTAGATTTAAGGTTCTATGTGGGCTTGCCTATGTTTTGGTTCATACTTGCTCCTGGAGCATAGACCCTTAAGGTCGCAATTAAAACTCACCCGTGAGTGCTTAGCCAACTTCTTAGCTCTTCCTGAAGTCCAGTATTTTTCAGAGGGGACCTGAAAAAGAGAAAGGTCACCTTCCTCTCTGGATTCAAGAGGGAGAGTATTGTATTTAGAGTTAGAAACACAGGTTACTTACGAAGGGTCCAGGGTGATGTCTATGGGAACCTTGATGATCTTTACAATCTTGTTGAAATAGAATGTCAATCCTCCCCTGACAGTGAGGACTTGAACACAAGTTTGGCATTGCCACTCTGGGAAGTATAGGCAGGACTCCACACACAAAGAATCTTGATGGTCCCCTAACCAACCCACTCACTTTACAAATGATGACACTTGGGCCAGAGAAGGTGGATGGGTTTCCTGATATCACATATGACCTGGTAGGTTGAGAACCAGAATCAGAATCCCTCACCCCAGCCAGGGGTCTCTTACTCTCTGCAACATCATGTCACCTCTAGGCTGTCCCATCTACCATTTTAGCCTTGCCATCTGGAAGCCTAGATTTTAAATACAATTCCAGGGGTGACTTATATGGATACTGGGAGTCATACATCGTCCACCCCCTTATGAATAAGAACCAATTAAAGTATTATGTCAAAATAATTTATGGACTGTGTCAAGGCAAAAATGAGAAATTCGATTTGCATAGAGCACTATTGATTAGCATGCTGTACCATTGCTCTGAACACCATTCAGGATGGCGTTCAAGAAACTCTGGGATGAGAGGGAGATAGAGAGGTTCACAGTGCACAGAGAGTCTCTATTTGTGAGCCAACTAAAACATATCACCAACCCCAGCTGCCTCTGTCACCCCACCCTGTTCCCCCAGCACGACGGCACTGACAGATCTAAATATGAAGAAGAAAAATGTCTCCGGCAGCCTGTTATTTTGCTGCCTGGATTGTGTCAGGGAAGTGTAAATATAATCACATTTTATCCGCCAATCTGAAATGGATTTCAGGGGAAGGGATCACAATGTTAGGAGAAATCTCTTTCATTGTAGCATGCCTTGATTGAAAATAACTCCCTTGTTACCATCAGTAATGTGTTCAAGGGAGAAAAAAGCAGGGCAGTTCATGACAGAATTACTAGGCAATTCAATCAAAACCCCATGCCTTGCTTTGCAGGTTATGTGGGAGACAGGTAAGTCCAAGGTTTACCTCAAGAGCATGTGGACTGTTCTGAAAATCTTCATTTAAACATCGGTATCTCTGGTGGTTTACGCCGAAAACCATTGCAGAAACACTGTCCTCTCCAATGCAGACCTTTAATATCTTGGCTTGGCCAGTCCTATGCCCATCAGGAGAGCCTTTTAATTCCAGAGCAGGATGGAAGGGGCCCCCCTTGTTCCCTCTGAGTCCTAAACATGCTGCATTTATAGCATAATCATTCATCGCTTTGGTCTTACTTTTCTATTAAATGAATATATCTATACAATTGTCAATCAGACCTTCTTTTCAACATTTGATAGTCAGGATGAGTTGAAATAATTCATTCCCCAAACAGAGGCATCTGATATTTAATTGGACTGTGGAGCCTTGGGGTGTGTGTGTGTGTGTGTGTGTGTGTGTGTGTGTGTGTGTGTGTGTGTGTGTGTGTGTACACACACACATATATATAAGCATGTATTCATTCAAATGCTAAAAATATTTAAAATCAGTACGAAGCACATTGACGGGCTTTTACTCTTTCTCTGCTACAATAGCCCTAAGAGCATAGCTACTGACCCCCAGAGAATAAGCACCCACTTAAGGATGAGAAAATGCATGAAGGACCATTCAGATTGTCCTTGCAGCAGCTCCCAGAGATCAGGCAGTCTGTTCCCAGCTGCTCACTGTTGTCACAGCACATGTAACGTCGCTTGAATTAAGAGCAAGGGAGAGCGGCAGAGATCACCTTAGGTGTCTGCCAGTAATGTGACTTGACATTTTAAGCTGGTCTCCTATTACTTTTGAACTTTTCACTGAGAAATATCCACACGACACCTCCTCAAAATTGTCAAGGCACAAATGTAGCCCTAATCCTCCCCACTCAGGCATTAAAAGGGAAGGAAAACAGAAGTATTCATGACACAGTTACATTCTTGGATGAAATTACTGAGCTAAATTTAGAACTAGGCCAGGCTTTGAGGCTTGCCCTTCATTCGAGGTCTAACGCATGAAAGACCTCGTGTCGGGGATTTTTTCAGGCTTGCTTGGAAGGGGGCATTTAACCCAATTTGATCTACAGTGAATGCATCGGGAGCTGATTCTCTGCCGCTGGGGGAACCACGCTGCCTGCCCTGTGGTTTCTCGGCACTTTGAGAGAGATTCTTTTTGATGTCAGTGGGAGCTCTATTTCCAAAAAAGAAGCAGACAACATAGAAAAAAGGAGAGCCAGGGTCTCTGTTTCAGAAAATTTCTCCCCTGGTTTGTCAGCCAGTAACACCCACTGTGCCCAGGGCGGTGGCAATGGCACTACTTGGAGACGGCTGGATGGGGGTTGGTGGGGTGACTTTTTCTTCTGATGAGAGAATTCGGATGGGATTCTCAGCTCAGACATTGTTAAGGCCAAACCTCTTTCAGTAGAGAACAATTAGGAGAGTCATCACTTGAGGCCATGTTGATTTTTCTACTATCTCAGCTACTTCACTAATGAATAAAAAAACAATTCCCTAAAAGCACACAAAGTCAGTGTCCATCAGCAAAAGAGAGTGAATTTGAATTTCAAATATCTTTTCTTTCACCCAGAGCCAACTGCTCAGTCAGCACAGCTTCTTCAACCCACCCCCCACCTCAGCCACACCCATAAACACCCATAATCAAGGCCCTAGGTAGGGCTTAAATTAACAAATGATTGCCCTTGACAATGTCATTGAAAACAGCACTCGAGTACTGTCGGGTTCCTCTCTGCTGTACAAGGTGCATCATTAGCTTTTGCTGCATAAAAAATTAGCCCCCAAATTAGTGGCTTAAAACTCTACCATGTATAGGTCACATGGGTGGGCAATTTGGGTTGAGTGCAGAGGGGGCTGCTGGGAGCTGCCGCTGTTGTCATGGACTGGGCTTGCTCAAGCGTTTGTGGGGAGCAGGCCATCCAGGGCCTCACTCACATGACTCGGGGTTGGCTGGCTCTTGGTTAGGGGGACAGGGTAACTGGGCCAACATCCCCATCAGTCACCCAGCAGGCTAGCCCTGGTTGATTCACAAGCTGATGGATGCAGGGTTCCCACGAACAGCAAAGAGATAAAACCGCAAGTCTTCTTGGGGCCTAGGATTTGAGAGTGAGCGGTGTCATTTCTGCCACCTTCTAGCAAGTCGGAAGACCAGCCTGGATCCAAAGAGTGGAGAAATAGACTCAGCTCCTTGACAGAAGCTCTAAAAGCCCACAGCCAGTTTCTCAATCTAGCACACAAGGATTGCTGAGGGTCAGGTTTCAATACAATGAATCCCATACATACGAACCTTCAAGTCGTGAACTTTCAAAGATGGGAACATGCTTGTGCATGTCCAGTCATGTCAGGCATGAGGGACATTGCAGCATTCCCTCCGTCTCCTGTTGCTGACGATCCTTCAGCTCTACCATCTCCTACCCCCTCTCCCTCCTCCAGTCAGTAACGCTTCTTGCCTGTTCACTCAGTGCCAGGCTCTGTATGCCAGCTGTTGTACTGTACTACAGTGCCTTTCAAGGTACTCTACTGTAAGATTAAAAATGGTTTCTTTGTTTTTTGTGTTTGTTTGTTTTTTATGTATTATTTGTGTGAAAAGTATCGTAAACCTGTTACAGTACAGTACTATATAGCCGATCGTGTTACTTGGGTAGTTGTCGAACTTACGAACAAATTACAAATGCGCTCTCAGAACAGAATTCGTTTGTATGTAGGGGACTTACTGTACCATGTAGTGTAGCTGAGAGTGTCTCATGAGCAGGGACCAAGTCTCACTTGAGCTATGCTTCGTGGCTACCCAGCCTGGCAGAGAAAAGAGACTGAACAACTGAATGCTGTTGAGTGAAAGCAAGTTTTAAAATATATACCTTACAATTGTGATGTAGCGCTAGGAAAATAAACACAGAAAATGTCATAAGTCAAGATAACCTTGATTACTCGTATTGAGATAGAAACAGCCACTGGCCCCCTATCAGGGTTCTCCTTCTAATTGCCCTCCAGCCTCCAAATGACAGAGGAGTCATTTTAAGACTTCACCGTCTTAACCATGATTAACACACCTTTGATTAACACACCATGATTAACACACCTTTGTTAATCAACTATACTCCAATATAAATAAAAGGTTTAAAAAAACAAACAAAAACCTAGTGGGTGAAAACAGTGCAAAATTATTGTCTTGCAGTTCTAGAGGCCTTAAGTCCAAAATGGGCTAAAATCAAGGTGTCAGCAGGGATATGTCCATTTCCGGAGGTTCTGGAGGAGAATCCATTTCCTTGCCTTTTCCATTCCAGCTTCTTGAGGCTGCCCACATTCCTTGGCCGAAGGCCCCATTCATCTTCAAAGCCAGCAATGGCAGGTCTACTATTTCTCACATAACATCATTCTGACGCTGACTCTTCTGCCACCTTTTCCCCATTAAAATTAAACCTTTATTTCTTAACAATTGGGCTCACCTAAGTTTTGACTTTGGGCCCACTCAGATGATCCAGTATAATCCCCTTATCACAAAGTCAACTGATTAGAAACCTTCATTCCTTTTGTAACCTTAATTCCTTTTTTTTTTTTTTTTTTTTGCCAAGTAATCTAACATATTCAGAGGCTCTGGGGATTAAAATGTGGACATAATTGGAAAGCCATGATTCAGTCTACCACATTTGGTCTGCTTAGCTTCACACTAGAATGTAGAGTTTTTTTTTGTTTTGTTTTGTTTTTTTTCGGTACACGGGCCTCTCTCTGTTGTGGCCCCTCCCGTTGCGGAGCACAGGCTCCGGACGCGCAGGCTCAGCGTCCATGGCTCACGGGCCCAGCTGCTCCGCGGCATGTGGGATCTTCCCGGACCGGGGCACGAACCCGTGTCCCCTGCATCGGCAGGCGGACTCTCAACCACTGCGCCACCAGGGAAGCCCTAGAATGTAGAATATCTTATTCCTAGATGATGCTCTTTGCCCATTTACAATATTTTCCTATTAATGAAGAGCAAGATAATTTCTTTTCTTTCTTTTTTTGATGTGGACCATTTTTAAAGTCTTTACTGAATTTGTTACAACATTGCCTCTGTTCCATGTTTTGGTTTCTTGGTCTCGAGGCATGTGGAATCCCAGCTCCCCAACCAGGGATCGAACCTGCACCCCCTGCATTGGAGGGCGAAGTCTTAACCACTGGACCGCCAGGGAAGTCCCAAGATAATTTCTAAATATCTAACTGCTATTTCCTTCTTCCTGCAGCTAAGGTGCCCTCAGATGTGAATTTTAAAAGGTCTGGGCCTCCATGAGTCAAGACTGATTTTTTTTTTTCCTCTGAAATCACCATTTGGCCCTAAATATAAATATGGCTAATGGGAAGTTTACATTGCACCTTGGAAAACAAGTTTCAGAATCATGCAAAATGAAGTAGGGTTGGGGATATCAATCTGCATGTGGATGAAGGAGGGAAGGAAGGAAGGAAGGAAGGAAGGAAGAAATATATATTAAGCACCTACTCTGTATCACTCAGTGGAACAAGTCTATGTATTTATTCATTCAACAAATATCTACTGAACTCCTTCTTGATTGATACCACGTGTCCAAGTCTAGGCTCTAGGATACAACCCTAAATGAGGTAAATAGAGTTCTTGCCCACAAGAAGTAGTGGAAGATCTAGGCAATAAACAAATACACAAATAATGTCCTCTGGTGAAATTGTCATAAACATATCAAGAAGGGCAGGGGAGTGGAGAGTGTTGGAAGATAGATGGCTTTGCATTACTGCCCCCATGGCTCTGGGGGCCGATGCTCCTTCACCAAGGCTCAGGATGCCAGACACAGGGGTGTCAAGTGAGGAGTGCTGTGTGATCCTAGCGGCCATACTGTCCAGTGTTACCTGGTCTTCGTATGTAAAAATCCCTGCACGTGGTACTTCTGCTCCCATGGCCAGTCCACAGACACATTGTGACAGCCTCAACAACAGGACAGTATCATCTTGCATGTGCTTCCATCTCCAGGGAGCTGCTGGGAGCCCACCTCTCTGGTCTTCTCATTGAAACTGAAGCTACTCTTACATGCAGGGATAGAGGTATACAAATAAAGGGGCTCAAGTCCTTAAAGTACCCACTGCTCACCCATCCTGTTTGCATCTCTGGACTTCCCAAACCTATGAAAACCCTCTGAGGCGCCAGTGTGAAGAACTCAACAGCATCAGCCCGGCCACTCTGTGGACAGAAGGCAGGAAACCAATGTACAAGGGTGCAGAGATAGTTTAAGGCCATTCCAAAGGGAGAAGGCAGGCCATCTGCCATGGCCCTGGTTCCGCCCTGGAGGGGAAAAGATAATGAGCAGTTACAGCTGCTCAAAGGGGAAAGACCACCAGGTTTCTCTGCTGCCCCTCTATGCAGCCTTCTTCTCCAGGTGCTCTGCAGCCCAGGTATAATGGATTTCAATGCTGTCCTACTTCTTCTCTCCTCTCCTATGCACAACCTTTGCATGGGAACTTGCAATCCCTTTCCTCACCACCAGGGGTAGAGTATATTTTCTGCCCCATTGATATTGACTGGGCTTGTCCACCTAAATTGCTTTGGCCAATATGATTTTAACAGACACATGCAAACAAAGGCTTGAAGCATGCCTGTGCATTTTCCTCTTGTATTTGTGTCATGGCCATGAGAACTTGCTCTGAAGCCTGCTGGTCCAACAAGGATGAGAGCTCAGTGGAGCAGCAGGAGCAAATCCACAGCTCAGGGCAAAGATCAGCCAGGTGAGTCCAGATCAGCTGACCCCCAGCCAAGTCCGGGCACATGAAGAGAATAAACGAGCATTGCTTTAAGCCAGTGAGTTCCAAGCTGGTTTCTTACACAGCATTATTGTTGCAATTAGCTGACTGATACACAGGGGAGTGCAGTTTCTCCTGGTATAAATCTTGGTAGCAATAACAAATATTCAAACTAGAGCTTTGAAGCCATCCGAGGGAGATTCTTTTGAGAGCAGCAGCTGAACATGGGGCCAAGTCAGTCCTGAAACATCAGCTTAGAGTCTGCACAGAAGAAGTCTTATTTACTAGAAAACACCAGTGCTGCCTCACTCCAAAGATCTTGGGTCATGCCTTCTCTAAAGCCAGCAGCTCTGCTCTGCACTTGACCCCTGCTGGATGGAGTTATTTTGGATCTGTTCTTGTGACTCTGGGGCTTAAAATAGTCGCTGCTGAGCCATCTGTCTTGGGATCCATCTCACTTCTGAAACGTGTAGCAGCTGTGGCTGAATTGAAACCAGCTCCTGTTAAGAAAGTGAACAATCTCTCAGCTTTTCTCCATCCTATGAGTGTGCCCTAGGGAGAAAATAAAATAGAGGGCATTTGGCTGCCAAAGAAGGATAAGAGCTTCAGAAGAGAACCTGGGAGATGCTTGGTAGATAGAAAATGAAGACTGGGACGGCTGCCAGAGGGTCTGGAAAGGAGCCAGGTTACATAAAGTTCAGACAGAGATGCTGCCAGCTGGAGGTGCAGGAGTAAAGGGGTAAAGGAGAACAGTCAGAGCATGGCCCTTGGGATAGCAGAAGAGCGAAGTGTGGTGGAAAGGTTACCAAGTCCAGGATCAGAGGCCCCAAGCCGAAGACTCAGTCCACCAAAGTTGTCACTCTGGAATCTTCTGCAAGCCTCTGCAACTCCCAGCCTGAGCTTTCTTACCATAAAGATGGACTGAGTGATACCTAGCTCAGGTTGAGGATCGACCAGAATAATGCAGACAAAGACTAAATAAACTGTCTAGACCTAAGCAAAATGTAGTCAGTCATACGCAGGTCTAGTGGTCGTCTGTCTGTCCTTTTGGCTGTTTTTTGGTATATTTCCAGGACTTAGCTCAAAGTCTGGTGTATACATGTATGCACACACACCTGTGCACACACACACACTCAATAATTTAATTGTTAAATTAGTAAATGCCGTTAATACATGTACGAAGAAACGTGACTCAAATTCCTGGCAACGTAAGAAACAGCTGTTGTCTTTATCCTGAAACCTTCGCAAGTTGCGTTCCAAAACAGAATAGTTAATGACAGACGGTCGACTTGCTTGTCTGACGCCCACGGTAGAGCGACAAGAGCCACTGTTGCCCTGATCAGGATCCCAGCCCACAAGAAAAAGTTCATTGCCGGTGTGGAGCTGATGGGAACCTTGTAATAATGAAATGGGGCAGGCTGCTGGGGAGAATGCCCATCTTCCATCTCTTTTCCTAAGGCACGTGTCTTCTTTGCAGGCATTTCCACATGGTGTGTACACGGGCCCTGGAATTGGACACACCTTGTGTTGCCACTTAAAATCTGTATGATCTTTGCAATGTTGCTTAATCTTTTCTCTACGATTCATTTTCTCCTCTATAAAATGAATACTAAAAATATACTTACTTCAAAGGGTTGTTAAGAGCAGGAGTCAGCAAACTATAGCCTCAGGCCAAGCCCAGCCTGCTGCCTGTTTGTCTAAATAAAGTTTTATTGGAACATAGCCAGATTCACTTGTTTGCATATTGTCTAAGTTTTATTAGAACACAGCCCGGTTCACTGGTTTAAATATTGTCTAAATAAACTTTTATTGGAACACAGCCCAGCTCACTTGTTTACATATTGTCTATGGTTATTTTTATGCTGCAGAGTAGCTGGGACAGAGTTACTGAAACCCGAAAGAGTTACTCTTTGGCCCTTTAGGGAAACAGTCGGAAACAGTTGGCTAACTCCTAGTTTAAGGATTAAATGAAGTAACAAATGTAAACCTTTTAATACAGAGTCTGGAACACAGCTACAGTCATGAAATATTGTTGGTATAAAATGGGGATAAATAGAAATAACTACTTTTAAGTTTTTGAAGAGAGGGTTTCTTGACATAAGTCCAAGTGAGGGATGTGGATCCAGGCCCCACAGGAGTCAACATAGGAGCCGATGGGAACCCCAGCTGGGTTGGCACAACTGGGTGTCCACATCAAAGGCAGAGGAAGAGGGACACAGACACCTCCTGAGTCTCCAGGAGAGAGACTAGGGCAAGAAGGGTTGGGAATCATGACACTGAGTCTGGGGGTGGGGGATGGTAGGTGTTTTGGTGAGAGTTCTTGGCAGAGAAGGGGTTAACCCATTACATAAGGAGTATTTTTAGGGAACTGCAGGGGAAAAAAAGTGCTCTCCCAATTGGAAAGCTTGTGTGGTGTGTGAGCTACTCCAGGTGCCCTAAAAACCTGCTGGCTTCACAGGCGTGCTTCAAATGCCTTTCACTGGCCACTCTCCCTTTACACTCGCATATAATTTTATCTCTTTCGGTCCACAACAATTTATCTTTTTAATACTCTCTGTTAGTAAAGCTGTGCTTGGCCCAGTCAGGCATTTCCAGTGCTGGCTTAAAAATTTCAGTGGCTCACTCAACAAACTTTTTAACAGGAGGGAAAAAAAATACACAAGAGAAGAATGTTTAAGTAGGCTGACTGCCAGGCAAAAGGGAGCAGAAGAGTAGAGACAGAACTTCTAAAACCCTTTCTTCAAATAAAAAAACAGGATCATGCGAGCATTCTGAAACGGGCTGGATATTAAATTTTCTCGTTGCAGATGCACTCAGTGCTACCAATTTTATCCTTCCTGGACTTCAAGTAATTTGGGGATTGAGTGTCCGTCACAGCCACTGAGTCCTGTTCAAGAATTATTTCTTTGCTTTATGACTAGGATGTCTTAGTAGCAAACTTCCAGAGTTATTGTTTTATTATAAAAAATAGACATAAAGATCAACTGTTGTCTGTTGCATTGTGCAAAAGGTTTTTCACCTCCAAAGCGTCATTGAATCCTCAGAACCAGTTTTCAAGGTTTAGAGAGAGTCAAGAAGAGAATGAGCACCTTTAGGCTATACGGCCAGGTCAAAGAGTCAGTGCAGAGTCACAATTTGAACCAAGTCCATGGGAGTCCAATCTCAGTGTCCTTTCAAGTTCACAAAACTACGTCATGAATTACAGCATCCAATGTTGCCCAGAACACAGCAGGGGCAAGTGGAAACAGATGCCTTATCTGGTGGAGCCTAGGCTTCCAAGAAGGAGCACATAATTCTGGGGCATCTTGCCACGTCAGACTTACCTGCCCACCCACCCACCATTCCGAAGGGCAGCCCCCAGGGATGAGTCTGACCACACACTGCTTATCAGTAAAAATGGGCATTGTCACTAAGGTTCCAGTCAACACCCTTGACTTGCTCTCCATCTTAGGTTTCATCCTCTTTCCAATGAGCCTGTAGGTTGATGTTGCTTCTGAGCAAAGGGTCAAGGAGGACACTTTTGAAAGGAATTCAAACCAAAAGCATATTTTGATTTTCCTGTACTTGGCAGAGAGGCCACGAGGCCAAATGTGAAAAGTCCAGGTCTTTACCACTAGAAAGAGGAACTTCTTTATGTGGAGACTTTCACCTCATTCTTGGGACTCTTTCAGTCCATGACTCTTCCGAGGGCACCATTTTCTTTTTTTTCTTTTCTTTTTTTTTTTTTTTTTTTTTTTTCGGTACGCGGGCCTCTCACTGCTCTGGCCTCTCCCGTTGCGGAGCACAAGCTCCGGACGCGCAGGCTCAGCGGCCATGGCTCACGGGCCCAGCCGCTCCGCGGCATGTGGGATCTTCCCGGACCGGGGCACGAACCCGCATCCCCTGGATCGGCAGGCGGACTCCCAACCACTGCGCCACCAGGGAAACCCTCGAGAGCACCATTTTCTAAGCTCTAGTCCCAGCGTACACTCAAGTCCATTTCCTTGGTTTCCTTTTATTATATAATGCAGAAAACAATCTGGACTTAACAGAAGGCAGTTCAGGACACACAGTCATAATGTGTAGGTTTCTACTGTCGTCTCCTGGTTCCTCTCTTTGTAGACGTGTGGACTGTGGTTACAAGACAACTTATTCTGTCTCTCTGTCCCTTTAAACTTTATTTCACGAGGGAATCTTACCCTTGTTTTCTCTGCTCACTCTTAGACAATAGAACATCTCAAAGTTATTTTCAATTACAAACACAGATTGATTCAGAGACTACAATGTTCACACCACAATTTAAAGAGAGACTGTGAACTTGGCTGGAAGCCCGCGGTAAGAAAGGGGGCAGAGGGGTCAGTATTCTCAAATTTCTCTTCCTGCTGCTTCCACTCTGTATCCCCATGAACCCCCTTGAACCTCCTGCCCCGGCCCCCTCCCACCCTCACAGCGTCAGCCTCCAGGGACTGCTATTGGAGAAGGAAAGGGCAGAAGAGGTGTAGTTGTCTGGCTTTTTGTTCTCTGGGTCTGTTCAGATGTGTACAGTTGTTGCTTTCTCCTTTGCGGTGCACTTGGAGACTAGTGGCTTGGCGTCCTTGACCTGGGCACCAGGGTGGATGTATCTATTCTAGGTTGTGACTTACAATCTTTCTTCAGCCCCTGGGCATCCAGCCGTGGTCCTCTGGCCTCTTTCTGCCGACACTCCTTGGCCCCCTGCGCAACCTGATTGAAAAGGATCCAAGATGACCCCATAACTGCCTTGTCACGTGACCTATGCATGCTCCATGGGAACACTGGCATTCCCCATGGCCCTGCAACCCTGTGCTGGCCAGTCCCAATGCCACTCTTCCCAGGCTCCACCACCAAGGCAGGTGGTCAGCCCTCCCAGCACCCTCCCCCTGGGATATCCTGGGTCAGGAGTCTGGAGCAGTTCACAGCCCACTTTTCCATTCTCAGACATCAGGCTCCTGTGTTTCCCGAAACAGGGATGCCTTTGGAAGCTCTGAAGGGTGCTTTGAAGCCCCTTTTCCCTCACCTCCTCTGAAGAGGCAACTCAGCATGATAGCTGTCCTTTGAAAGGATATCCTTCCAGAGTATTCCCAATCATACCTTACCCTGTCCCTTTGCGTACCTGGATCTGCTAAGCCATAGAAGAAGTTCTCTTTGTTTCCTTTTAAATAACGGCATCTGCAGTTTAGAAGGAAAGCTACCAATTGTCACAAAGTGGAAACAGAGGCAGAGAGTGTCACTCTACTTTCCTGCTCCCCTCTTCTCCCCTTTTCCTGGGAAAGTTGCCATCTTGCTTTGTATGATGAAAAGTTCTCCAGACACCCGATCCTTCAGGAAAGAGTCCAAAAAATACAATTCTCATCTACATCCCCAACCAGACCCCTCCCCATCGATTCACTGTCCGATCTGAGCTGCAAGCTTCTCCCCCGTGAATCTGGGCGTTGATGCTATGGAAGCCTTCAGTGGAGATCCTGCCTGCTTGACCCCGCCCCCAAGAGGCCAACCGTACAATGAGAATGAAATGCAAAATGTAGATATCGGGGAGGTCTAAAGAGGCTATAGGCGGGAAAGCAACAGAAGCTAGCTTGCAGGAAGGAGAAGGAAGTTCCTGAGAGAGAAAATGCTACAGATGGAGGAGTCTGCCATGGTAGTCCAACCTGGTCATCAGGGCCTATGGTAGCAGGAAAGAAGAGCTGCAGGGTGATACGAAACACTGTGTCTCTAACAGTCAGTGCAACTCAGCTATGGCCCCACCTGTCCCCTCTCTTCTCTCTCAACATTAAAATAAATAAGAAAAGGGCAACATTTCCCTGCAAGCCAATGAGGAAGGTCACTGTCAGATCTGGAGACATGTGGAGGTAGAAGGACAGGCAACACTGTCACAGCCAGAAAATTCAGAGTTTAGGGAAGGATCGGCACACCCTTGTAGATGGCCCAAGCAAGCGTGGTGAACCAGCCAGAGTTAGAAGCTGCAGCAGGAATTCCTTGTGAGACAACTGTCCCCTCCCCTCTTGGGGCGCCAGAAAGATACAAGAGGGCATGCAGTGAGGCCATACTGCTTGACAAGTGAGGGTTATTGTTCCAGCTGACTCGGAGACAAACATTGAAAATGACCTTAATTAGCATCTAGAAGCTTGTAGGGATGAGCAGAATAAACACATCTTAACCTCAACATAACGTCTATAAATGTACTATTCATTTGATGAAAATTATACATGCAAAGTATTAAGGGGAGTGGGTCGGGGTGGTCAGGAAAGGATGCTGGCTCAGCTATTCAGTGGTTGATGATCTCATTCAGTGGTTCTCAAAGCAGAAGTGACATCCTGGGACTTTCAAAAGTTAAACAAGTCCTGGGCCCCCTACCTGGATCTCTGATTCAATGGTTCTGGATGAGTCCCGGGCAGACAGAGATTAGAAAAAGCTATGCAAATGAGGCTGATTCATACCCCTGGTTGAGAGCTGCTAAATTAAGTCTTGGACAAGTTTACATTTCTTTTCTACCTTTTCTATCTGCTTCTGTGTGACTCGTGACCATTTAATTTTTTTTTTTTAACACATCAATAAGAGAGGACCAGGGAAAAGGAAAAGTACAAACTCCAGGGCTGCTCAGACTCTTGTAAGTGGTTCAGATAAGGCTTCAGTGGTTGAGGATGATGAGACTGAAGATTCAAGAACCATGTACTGTGAGTACATTTCCGTAGTCCATTTACCAAATATAACCAGGACTCGCGCCACAGAAGGAAAATGATTTTAAAAAATTAAAAAGCATGGAAATCAAACCACTGTGCTATTAGGAAATGTCAGCTGATGGATAATGAGTTACTAAGTGATTGTTTCAGAAAAAAAAAAGGTAGATACTTTTTCCTCCTCCATCACATTTAGATAAGTAGAAATATTCTAAGTTTTCCGGGGTTGGAGCACAGGTAACAAGATTGGCATTTTGTTTCTGTAGGGCAGCGGTGGCTCAGAAAGCTGGAACAGTCAGCCATCTTAGAGAAGCAGGCTTAGATGTGAACTACCAGTAGAATATCTGCCTGGATGGCAAGGACGTCTCCACAACAGATCCTGACATCCTTTGACACTTAGATTTAGATGGCCTGGAAATCTGTGCCACATCAGAGTGACAAAGGCCAGCTTCTTGTCGTCATCTGGGGCCTGGCCAACTAGACATTCCTGTGGTTCTGGAGAACGACCTTCTGCTTAGGAGTCAGTTCGCTGGAATTTGATATTTATGTAAAGTGGCAACCTGATTATATCCACTCAGTCTATTCAAATCTTGGGGAAAACAGATCGCCTACAGAGACCAAATATTGGCTCCATGAGGACAGGAGACACAGGCAGACCAAAAAGACAAACGGGATGCAGTGTGCTCTAGATGCAAACAGACTATGATTCATTTCCTTAACACCTGGCTAAGTTATTCCACCAAGAGTCCCAGCTTCCCTCATGAGGAAACAAGGACTGTTCACAAAAAAGTCCATGTGTTCTCCCAGACACTTGATGGGGTTCTACTACCCCCGTCCCGTGTCCTTTGACATCAGGCATGGTCAGGTGACATGTGAGCACAAGAGAGTCATGAGCACTTCTAGGGAGTTAACAGCCAGTTTGCGGCCCATCCTGCTTTTTCCTCTGTGCCCCTGGGACTGGCAACAGTGGCTGCTCCATCACCTAGATCCTGGAGTGAGGAAGCTTGGGAGGAAAGCTGCCAGCTGAACAATCATCAGACATGTAGTGTCAGTGATTAAGAACTGTTATAAGCCACGAAGATTGGAGGCATGTTTGTTATCACAGCATCACCTAGCTGATCCTCACTGATCTGGGAGTCAGTTCATTTTCAAGGGTGTAGAAAAGAGTTGAAGCAAAGTCTGCAGAGCGCCTGGAAGGATATTGGCATAGAGCACGTAATTAACTTATTCAATCTTAAAATGTATGTTAAGACATCATACACCGGATGGTGTGCTAGATGCTGGGGACACACTGATGCATAAAACAAAAAGTGGCCTCTGCTCTCATCTGCTTACCGTCTAGAGATGATTCATAACCCACGGACATCGTCACTGTTGCATTTTATAACAGGCTCAAGTTGCATAAATGCTGGAGCAGGGAGTTTACCTATAGAGGAGGCTCTAAGAAGACATCAAAATGCACCGTGGTTGCCACATTCATTCTCAAGAGCTAAAATCATACTGGGTACAGGGCACAATATTGTTGTGGGGACCTGGGTACTTGGGTACGTATTGCATTTTGCAAAAGAATATTGATGATAGCTGCTAGTTATTTGCACTTGCTATGTTCCAAACCCGGTGCTAAATGTTTTCCACACATGATCTCATTTAATAGAATCCTCACAAGAATGCTATGAGACTGGTGTTACGATGCCTCCTAGATTATGAGCAAATTGAGGTTTAGAGACTAAACTACTTACCCAAGGGTACAGAACAGTTAAGTGGCAGAGTCTGAATTTGAATCTAAATTTGATACCAAAAAAAAAAAAAATGCAAGTCACAGGCCTATTAGACTATTTCAACCAGAAAGAAAAAGAGTTAGACTACCATTTTTTTTCTATACAGTTACACCTTAAAAATAGGCTTGGAATTCAACAACTGCCTCTTTTGCAAAAAGTTTATCTCATACAAGTTGCATTCGTTTGCCTGGATGTATTTTTCTGTTACTGTGTTGTTGTGTTTGGAACCCTCACCATCAGTCTTGGCAAACTGGTCTCTGCACAAAGGCAGTGAATGGATAGATCAGATCAGGATGCTGTGCTTGTCAATCTTAAGGGGAAAACTTGACCCTGATAAAATCCCTTGAGACGGGTTGCTTAGGACCACAGTGGGGAAGGCAAATCTCTCAAGTTACAGAATAGTTCAATAAGGCTGTCACCACTCCCCTACCACCCTCCACCCCCCAAGGTGTCTGGAATGCCCCCACCCAAGAGCCTGGAGCAGGATGGATGCCAGGAGCTCATCCTCGTCCCCCGTGGCCGGCGGATGATTCAGAGCAGGCGCTGTCAGATCCTGTCTCTTTGAGATCCCAGTGTCATCTGTGCTAGGTGGTTTCATTCTGGGAGAAAGACAGCCACCAGCAAGGGTTCTAGAAACATTATTTCTTTCCTCGTTTGACTGACAGGAGTGAGGTGACAGGAACAGTGGGCTTTCACATAAAATGATGCCTCTGTTTCTGTGTTATTCCAGCAGCGGAGCTGGGAGTGCTGCACTCACAATAACTCATCATGTCCAAAACAGAGCTCATTATCTCTCCCTGCAAGCTGCCTCCTTTCCCCTCCCCAGCATCCCCTCTCTTGGTTAATAGCATCACCATACACGGAGTCACCCAGCTGGAGAGCTAATAAGTAGGCAGGAAGGAGAGGAAAGGCCTTGGGATGTGGAATTACAAGAGCAGGATTTAATCGGCATCCTCACAATGGAGGGACTTTGGGCAATTTACCTAACCTCTCAGAGCTTCAATTTCCTCTCCCAACGGAGTTTTGATGATTATAATAATGATTGCGATGTATAAGATTTCCCCTCTGTCCAGCCTTGCTTCAGGGTTTTGTTTTGTTTTTTTCCCCTGCTTAACCTGTACAGTTAACTTTCTTTTTTTTCTCTCTCTCTTTTTTTTTTTTTTCAGGTTACTTTCTTTAACTGTAGTGGCCAATTTTGCCTGGCCAGGTCTGAGCCCTGTGGCCCCCTCAGTGGGCTTGTCATTAACTATTTAGTCCCGGGCACTTCACAAGGACTAGCTTGTAGATTCAGCTTTCCCACTCACCTGAGTCTTTTCACTCCACTGTAGCCATGGGGACCTTCTACTTTTAATAAAATGCATCAATTTTCTGATTATAGAGATAATATACATTTTAAAACTGAAATTATAGAGAAGTATAAAGAACAGAATAAAAGCGTCACATGGCATAATACTTCAAAGAGCTACAGATGCTATTTTGTTAACTCTCGCCCTGTATGTGCTTACGAGTGCTTAACACCACTGGGACAGGGCACCTTACTTGCAGGAAGCAATCCGTCAATGGGCAGAGCAGGCAAGAGGGACGGTGGTGGGAGCACGTTTCTCTCAGCTAAGGAAAGACAGGACCTACTCACATGGGCACCAAAGAGTCCTGAGCAACTTCACTGAACAGCAGGGAGGTTTAGTTCTGTCCCTAATAACAGCCTCCACCCTTCCCAACACAGAATCCTTACACAAATTGTATGTCCAGAAAAAAAGCACATTTCGGTCAAAGACAAAGTATAGGGCTTCCCTGGTGGCGCAGTGGTTGAGAGTCCGCCTGCCGACGCAGGGGACACGGGTTCGTGCCTCTGGTCCGGGAAGATCCCACATGCCACGGAGCGGCTGGCCCGTGAGCCATGGCCGCTGAGCCTGCGCGTCCGGAGCCTGTGCTCCACGGCGGGAGAGGCCACAACAGTGAGAGGCCCGCGTACCGCAAAAAAAAAAAAAAGACAAAGTATAATATAAAAGGGACCAAGACAAGAACTGTATAGAAACTATATAAGAAAAAAGGTCAAAAGTGGGAGAAAATGGCAAATGAGAAACGCATAGAGAGAAACGTGGTCTTTGAACAGAGGAATAGTGGCACTACAGTTTCATTCATTAAAGAATATTTTAATAAAGTATCAATATTTAAAAATAAAGCTCAAAGCAGAAATGTAAGCACACAGAGAATATATGATACCGTAACAGAATGAGCGGAAACTGAAGCTGGCAGAAAGAAGTGAACAAGAAGGAAATAGAAGAGAAAAATAAAAATTCTGAGAAATACAAGCTACATTAAAGAAAAGATAAAGAAGAGTTAGTATAGTTGAAAGCACAGTAGTTTATTATGGAGGAAAGGGTTGAGAAAATCAAGCAAAAATGAACGTAAAAGAAGAACCAAAGAATATACATATGTTCTATACACACATATGTATATAATATTTTTCTCTATATTATCTATCCGTATTGTGTTATATCTATCTACCTACTTACATATCTATGAAGAGAATAAAGTCAAAAGAAGAAGAAGACACTAAAATAATGAAACAAAAAAATTATAAGATTTCAGTCCAAGAAAACTTTCTGTAAAATAAAGATCGAATCCACATAATGAAAGCACACCATGCTCTCAAGAAAAACTGACATGGAACTATTAGCACCAAGAGACATCCTAAGAAATAGTGACCATTACAGAAAAAGAAACAATCCTTTGGGCACTGAATCAAAATATCAAGGAAGCTGTAAAAATCATTGGATTGGGGCTTCCCTGGTGGCACAGTGGTTAAGAATTCGGCCGCGAAGGCAGGGGACATGGGTTCGAGCCCTGGTCCGGGAAGATCCCGCATGTCACGGAGCAACTAAGCCCATGCGCCACAACTACTGAGCCTGCACTCTAGAGCCTGCAAGCCACAACTACTGAGTCCATGTGCCACAACTACTGAAGCCTGCGTGCTGGGAGCGCGTGCTCCGCAACATGAGAAGCCACCACTCACCACAGCTAGAGAAAGCCCACATGCAGCAATGAAGACCCAACACAGCCAAAAATAAATAAATAAAATAAATTTTTAAAAACTCATTGGATTGGGCCTCAAACTTTTCCATATTCAGTGCTGGAGACAGTGGAGTCACACTCCCAAAATCTTCAAGGTAAGAAATGAAGACCCAACCATTTTATACCCAGTATAACTTTTAAAGTACAAGGGCAAAAGAAAATCATGCTAGTACTGGCATAAGGATCAACATATAGACCAATGGAAAAAAACTGAGAGTCTAGAAATATACCCTAGCATTTATATTTGATTGATTTTTGACAAGGGTACCAAATCAATTCAATGGCAGAGAGACTAGTCTTTTGATCTAATGCTGCGGGGAAAACAGGATATCAACATGCAAAAAAATGAAGCTGGACCCCTAATTCACAGCACATACAAAAATTAAGTCAAAATGATCAAAACCTTAAATGTAACAGCTAAACATAAAACTCTTAAAAGAAAACATAGAGTTAAATCTTCATGACTTGCATTAAGAAGTAATTTCTGATATATGATACCAAAAACACAAGCAACAAATGGAAAAATAGATAAATGGGACTTCATCCAAATTAAAAATATTTGCGCTTCAAAGAACACCATAAAAAGAGTGAAAAGACAACGAACAATGGGAGAAAATTTTTGCGAATCATACATCTAACAAGGGGATTAGATCTGGAATATATAAAAAACCTCTAACAACACAATAATAAAAAGATGAATAATCCAATTTAAACACAGGCAAAGCATATAAATAGATATTCTTCAAAGAAGTTATACAAGTGGGCAATGAGCACACAAAAAAAAGATACTTAACATCATTGCCATCAGGGAAATGCAAATCAAAACCATGATGAGATACCACTTGATCACCACTAGGATGGCTATAATAAAAGAGATAGATAATAATGTGTTGATGAGAATGTAAAGAAACTGTAACTCTTGTGCATTACTCGTGGGAATGTAAACTGGTGTAGTCACTGTGGAAAACAGTTTGGTAGTTCCTTAAAATGTTAAACATAGGGGGCTTCCCTGGTGGCACAGTGGTTGAGAGTCCGCCTGCCGATGCAGGGAGCACGGGTTCGTGCCCCGGTCCAGGAGGATCACACATGCCCTGGAGCGGCTGGGCCCGTGAGCCGTGGCCGCTGGGCCTGCGCATCCGGAGCCTGTGCTCCGCAACGGGACAGGCCACAACAGTGAGAGGCCCACGTACCGCAAAAAAAAAAAAAAAAAAAGTTAAACATAGAATTACCATATGACTCAGAAATTCCACTCATAGTTACATACCCAAGAGAAATGAGAATCTACATCCACACAATAACTTGTACATGAATGTTCAAAGCAGCATGGTTCACAGTAGCCAAAAGGGGAACAACTCAATGTCCATTAACTGTTGAAAGGATAGACAAAAGGTGGTGTATGCATACAATGGACTGTTACTCAGCATTATGGTAAGCGAAAGAAGCCGTCACAAAGGACCACATAGTGTATGGATTCATTTATGTGAAATGTCCAGAATAGGCAACTCTATGTAGACAAAAAAAAAAAAAATGCATCAGTCGTTACCTAGGGCTGGTGGGGGGAGCGGGTTGGGGGAGGGTGGGAGGAATGTAGTGTGACTATTCCTAGGTACCAAGATCCTTTCTGGAGTGAGAAAAATGTTCTAAAATTGATTGTGGTAATCATTGCTCAACTCTGTGAATATACTAAAAGCCATTGAATTGTCAAGTGAAATGGATGAATTGTATGGTGTGTGAATTATAACTCAATAAAGCTGTTATAGGAAAAAGAAGAAAACCATTTTAAAGGGTATTAAAACTTAGAGAATATAAACCCCATAGGGTCTTGTTAAAGAAATACTAGATGATTAACTTCAGCCAACAAATGAACGGTAGCACTCTGGTAAGCAGACTGGCTGTAAACATTGAATCAATCCAACTGTGGGACGAAGCTAAAAAAAAAATGTGGTTTCAAAACTCTGCTTAAGTATTACAGATTATAATACAGTAAATAAAGTAAGAATCTCTCGGTCCATTCTGATGTAAATAAACAAAAGGAGAAGAAGGAAAAGCTCTATCTTATAGTACAATTCAAACTAATAAGTATAAAAGGATTGATGGAAACAAAATCACTATTTGGTCCTTGGATATAGTGGACCTGTGGTCACTGATTCAGGCAGGTATTGGTTCAGACATGCTAAGGTAGGTGGGTAGTAATATGATGATGTACATAGTATTGGTATGATCTCAGAATATACCCCCACGAGATAATAACCAGTTACAAAAGGGAAAATGATGTCATTATGGTAGAGAAACCTGGTATATACCAGCCTGACCAGGTGATCAAGGTTAATATCACCAGTGATGGGTAGCCTGAGTTGACATCGTGTATACGTAAAGCACTGTGCTGAGAACACAGCATCATTTCTGTGATATCCCTGCCAGGAATGCACAATCTGGATCTGGTGTTGTGGAGACGTCAGATAGACCCACGCTGAGTGTCATCTGACAGCGTGTGAAGCCTGTACTCTAAAATTGTGGAGGATGTGAGAGACAGAAAGATAAGGAACTGTTTCAGGTTGGAGGGGACTAACAGACACGACAATGAGATACAGTACATGTCCTTGGATGGTGGCCTGGACCATAAAGGAAAAAGAGACATAGTTGAGAAGTTGAGACAGTTGGCAAAATTTGAATGGCATCTTTGGATTGGATGGAAGCAGTGTGAAAATATTGACTTTCTGATCTGGAAGCTTGTATGGTGGCTCTGTAGGAGATTATCTTTGTTTTAGGGGACACATACTAGAGTCTTTACAAATGAAGGGATTTCACGTCTACAGCTTGCTCTCAAATAATGAAGAAAAAGAAGTGTGTGTGTGTGAGTGTGTGTGTGTGAGAGAGAGACAGAGAGAGAGAGGAAGGGAGGGAGGGGAATATGGAGCAATGCAATGAAATGTTAACACCTGGGGAGTAGGGGTGAAGGAGTTACGGGAGTTCTTTGAACGTGTTAACTCTTCTGTAAGTTTGTAATTACTTCCAAATAAATTATTTTAAAAAGTAGAATATAAATGTTACAAACCCTGAAAATGTACAAACGTTGCCATGCAATCATCGAAAATCGAAAGGTGGTTAGCTCTGGGTCTGAACATGCTATTCCTTTTTCCTGGGACCCTCTCATCCACATTTTAAAGTGATGGATTCTCTTGTGTCATTCATGGCTCTGCCCAAACATCCTCAGGAGAGGATGTCTCTGACCACCCTTGCCTCTGTTTTCTTTGAGACACTCATCACCAGCTGGCATCATACTAGATATTTAGATACCTAGCACTTGGTCTGCTGGGCTTATATTCTGCTATGTCTCTTTTTATTTATGACCCAGGATGCTATTAGGAACATGCACTGCATTTAGTTGTCGTGTCTTCATCTCCTCCAGACTTTGGTGCTTAGAAAACTGTCTGGCACCAAATAGATGCTCATTAAATATCTTTTATTGTCGAAAGCTGGGGTGAGGAAGGAGGGGAGAAAGCAGAGCATGAAGTACTCTGATTTCTCCTTTACAGCCAGTGGGACCAACAGATAAAATTTAGAGGGAAAACTGCTGTTTGTGTTATTTGTAGCCATTTGTGTAAGAAAGAGACTAAGTAGGTGGAGGGACTTCCTTGGTGGCTCAGTGGTTAAGACTCCACACTCCCAATGCAGGGGGCCCAGGTTTGATCCCTGGTCAGGGAACTAGATCCCACATGCATGCCACAACTAAGAGTTCACATGCCACAACTAAGGAGCCCATGTGCTGCAACTAAGGTGCCAGCAAGCAGCAACTAAGGAGCCCTTGGGCCACAACTAAGGAGCCCACCTGCCACAACTAAGATCCAGTGCAACCAAATAAATAAATAAAAAATTTTAAAAACAGAATATATATTTTTTTAAAAAGGAAGTAGGTGGAGAACAGGCTCCATTTGCATCGGCTGTAAAGATTTAGCACATCTCCATCCTCCTGGACTAGGAAAGAACAGGGTACTCACGTTTCCCCACACACACCCCTTACTTCAAAGAGAATGTCTGGCTGACCCCATCCCGTTTTAGGGCAGGCTATCATACTTGTGAAATCCCTAGATCCAAGAATCGTACTGCCTGGGCTCAAATCCCAGTTCAGCCATTTCTTAGCTGTGTGATGTGGGAAAGTTACCTAACCTCTTTCTTCCTTGGTTCACTCATCTGTGAAATGAGGACAATAGTAGTACCTATCTCATAAAGATATCTGAGGAGAAAATAAGATGTAAAGTGCCTAGAACAGTGCCTAGTCCAGAGTAAGTGGTAGCTGTGACTATTGTCAAAAGATTTGGACCTTTTTGTTAATATCTTTTAATCAAACCACTATGGGATAAGTGACTTCCAAATATTAAATAGACCCCATTCTTCCTCTAGCCTAGTCCCTCTAGTGATGAAATTATTCCAGGATTTGAAAAAGAAATACAAACTACCGTTCAATGTGTCCTGTGATATCATTCATGCAGAGACTGCTATATGCCCACTTTCCTTCTCCTTGTTTTCTTGGGCACACAGGGAGGAGTGTGTGGCTGGGATCTGGACAATGCGATGTGCACAGAGTGAAGCACACTGCATGATGCTCCAGGCCTCCTTCTTTCCCTCGTGTTTGGCCAAATGCAGAATATCCAGTAGAGAATTCTGAGGCTCTAGGGGGTGGAGAGTCTGAGTCTCAGAATGATCCCACTCACCCATCTTGGGCTGCAATCTGAGTGAGGAATAACCCTTTATGGGTTTAAGCCACTGAGTTTAGGGGCTTGTTTGCTAAAGCACTTAACCTGACCTGGCAGAGAAATGCAGAGTGAGCCTACAGTCTTCAAGGCACTGTTCTAGGCTCCAAGGATACAGCAGTGGATAGAATAAATAACGTCTGTGCTGTCATGGAGTTTATATCCCTCCTGTTACAATACAGATCGTAAACTACTATACGAATAAATGATATGCCAGGTGGTAATGGTAATCCTTGCTAAGCAAAAGAAAATAAAAAAGAAACCAGGGCAAAGAGGATGAAGATTCATACAGATAATAGAGGACCATGTGAATAGTGATAAAACAAGGCATGGGACAGAGGGGACACCTAATTTTATGAGGAAGTTAGGCTGAGCAGAGCTCTGCACTTGAGTAGGAAATTGAGCTCTGAGCTTCCTGAGAAGCAAAGGAAAAAGCAAAGCATGTTGAATTAAGTAGTGAGGATTATGGGAATAGGGGTGTGTGTGTGTGTGTGTGTGTGTGTGTGTGTGTGTGTGTGTATTAGATAAAATGTTTTTCCAGTAGCAAACCCCAAAAGGAATTTATTTCAATAATCCCTTCAAGGACCTCAAGTTCAGAGGATGGAAAAGGTATTAACGTTCTGAGTCGTGCGCAAAGAATTATGGATGAGTTGGGACAGAAAGTGGTGGCTTCCCGGGAGGAGAGCTGGGGCCTTATTGTGAGGCTGAGCCGGCGTTGACCAGCCTCTCTCTGCCTCAGTGACCTCCAGTGATTTCCTGCAGTGAAGCTTTTCTAAGTGCACAGGCTGTTAAACTCCATTGTGCTACTTTGGCATCTGGAACAAATCCTTTTGTCATACACCGTCAGACTTTAAACAAATAAGAGCTAATGAGTTATCCAGATGCCCTGAGTTCGCCCCAACCAATAATTACTTTGTTCACTCAAGGGTAGTATAGAGGTAACAGGCAGAAAGATCTCTCCTGTCCCACCTTGCAAAGATCTGACTTGTCTGATGTTTACAATGTAACATATTTGTTTTGCCAGGTCTGCCCTATATATCGTCCTGTCTAGAAGCTCTACACCATAATGGTGTGGAAAGAGTGTTCGTTTTGGAGCCAAGCCCAGCAGAGTTTCAGTCCCGGATTCTCTCGATCATTACCAGAGTGAGCAAGGGCGCACCAGGTTTCCTCACCGTGGGCCCCAGTTTCCTCGCCTATACGCTAGAGGTAATAGCACACACTCCATAAGGTGGGATTACGTAAGAGTTTAATACAATGTCTGGCACATTGTAGGAAATCAATAAACATTTGTTCCCGTTCTATCCTCAAACCACTTTTAATTAGTGTGCCCTTTGAGAAAATGGTCAGTGATTTTTTTTTTTTAATAGGATGTTATTTGGTAAGTTCACTTTCAGGATAGTGATTTGTTCCTTTTAATTTGAAGCCCATTAATCAGAGTAATGTGGCCTTCCCTCTACTGGATGCCTCTCCGAAGTCTCTTTCCCTACAGCTGACAACAGAGAAAAGGCTATTTGGGATAAAAGGGTGCACACACTCCTTCTCAGGCTGGTTGTTGGGGGGATTGGGGGGGGGATATTAGGCCACTGGATTATATTTGCGTGTCTGGTCTCTGGAGACAAAGAACATGGGAAGGGTGGACCTACTTCCAGCTACAGTAGCCCAAAGCCATGAGCACCTGTAGGAGAGGAAATACACCAAAGATGAGGCACCTGGAGGACCAGATGAATATGGGCGGGACGTCAGAACATCCTCCCAAAGGCAATCTGAGGTGGAGATTGGGAGCACGCAGAACTAAGCAGCATACGTGGGAGAGGCAGAGGCGATTGGCCAGGGGCCGGGTGTCAGCACAGACAGGAGCCAGCAAGACAGAGAAATGGCAGCTGTGGCCAGTGCATGGTCTTCCCAGACCAGCCGCCACAGACAGTGGCTGGAGGACTTTTTTTTTTTAATGGCGTATAATTGCTTTACAATGTTGTGTTAGTTTCTGCTGTACGACGAAGTGAATCAGCTATATGTACACATATGTGCCCTCCCTCTTGGACCTCCCTCCCACCCCCCCACCCCCATCCCACCCATCTAGGTCATCACAGAGCTCTGTGGAGGACTTTTTATTTATTTATTTATTTATTTATTTATTTATTTTTGGCTGCATTGGGTCTTCGTTGCTGCGCACGGGCTTTCTCTAGTTGCGGTGAGCGGGGGCTACTCTTTGTTGCGGTGCATGGGCTTCTCATTGCGGTGGCTTCTCTTGTTGCAGAGCACGGGCTCTAGGCACGCAGGCTTCAGTAGTTGTGGCACGCGGGCTCTAGAGCGCAGGCTCAGTAGTTGTGGCGCACAGGCTTAGTTGCTCCACAGCACGTGGGATCTTCCTGGACCAGGGCTCGAACCCGTGTCCCCTGCATTAGCAGGCGGATTCCTAACCACTGTGCCACCAGGGAAGCCCAGGGGGACTTATTTTCTTAACCTTTCTTTTAATAAGTTTTTAAATATAGGTATTATAGGAAAAACTACAAGAATCAGAACTATGTCACAATGATTTGAGAACACACAAAACCCTCCTAAGTACGACCCATCACCCAGCACCCAACCTCTCTCCTCTTCTCCCTCCAGAAAAGTAATTGATTCCCTGACTAGGATATAGAATATCTTAATAACTCTCTTGCTTTTCTTTATAGTTTTGCCACTTTAGCGTGCATACTCATACACAGTGGATTTGTTTGCCTATTTCTTGAACGTTATGTAAAGAGAGTCATACACTATGTATCTTTTATATCTGGTTTATTTTGCCCAACATGATATTTGTAAGATGCACTCACGTGGTAGCAGGTAGCAACACGTCATTTATTTTCATTGCCGTGTGGAATTCCATCGTCTGGATATTCTGTGGTGGATTTATTCATTCTGTTGTTGATAGACATAGGGATTGTTTATGGTTTGGGGATACAACCCAAAGTGCAGCTATGAACATTCCCATGTACATTTTTGGTGCAAGCAAACACATTTCTATTGAACGTGCATGCATGTGTGTGTTGCCTAGGAGTGGGACTCATGGTGTATAGGGTGTGAGTGTATTTGTGATTAGTTGACAATGCCAGCTCTTTTCCAAAGTGGTAAAATGGCAATACCATGGAATATCTGATCTCAATGGATCTTCCATAGATAGTTCTTTGAAAAAGGTCTCAGAGCGCCCTCAAGTCTGCAGCAGAAACAGTTTCCTGCCCTAATATACATCATCCTGCTTATTGTAGCAGCCCTCTCAAACCGTTGGATGCCACATACGTTCAAAGAGTGATATTGCTGTTGGATTAGAATAAGAACTACTTCTACTGGGATCAGTTTGGTATATACATATACCAAATAATATAATTCAATATACCATAATATTTTATAATTATACTAAACAATAATAGTAAATATTATATAATACGTATGAATGGACCAAATAGTAAGTGATACAATCACTGGCTACGTATATTGTCAGACTAGGTCTGCCTCACTTTCTCATTATGAGAAAATGTTGATACATCCCACAGAATAATACTAAGTATCCCTTTCCTGATCGTCCTTCCCATGCCACGCCTCCACCCATGTTAGGAAACAACAAAAAATATTTAGCAGCAGCTAGCAAAGATTGTTACTTGCCCCAAACCCAGAGAAGGCAGCTTTCTGTTCTATTGGCTCGGTAGCTGACTCTTTCATTTAGCCTTGTCTAAGAGGTAGGAATGTACTCAACTACCCATATCCAAAACTCAGGAATTTGGAGTTATCTTTCCATCAGACTTGGTTTTGGCCTGAGAGAAGCAGGCCCAAGTCTAGGATCAGTCCAGATAGGGCAGGCTTTCAAGATAGCCTCCAAAAAAAAACTAGGACAGCAAAAAATAAAAGTTAAGCTACATAATGAACACCCTAAAAGAAAGCATAAGTGAAGCTTTTGGAAGAATTCTGCATCATGACAATTAAGGATAAAAGATAGGAAGACAGGAAGAAAGCTTTCCCATGAAATAGATTTATTTAATGAAGTGGAAAAAATTAGAAATAAATAACTGCTTTAAAAAAATGAGAACCAAATGGATACTTATTATTCAATGGCAAAAGATAAAATAAATAAAATGAAAACATCGTTATTGGAAATACGTTGGCTGCAAATATTTAGGCTGTGGACCCTTTCCCTAGAGAAATGAGTACTTATAAATAAACATAATATTTTGAATTTGATTTTAGGAGATTCTGAAATTCTCATAAACTTCTGCTTGGAATATAAAATAGTAAAACCACTTTGGAAAGCAGCTTGGTAGTTTCTTAAAAAATTAAAAGCACTCATGCGATGTGATCCATAGCTATTCACCCAAGAGAAATAAAACCATATGTCCACACAAAGATCTGTATGCAGATATTCATAACAGCTTTATTAGTAATAGCCCAAAACTCAAATCAACCCAAATGTCCAACAGCAGGTGAATGGATACACAAGCTGTGATGTATTGTATAATAGAATACTGCTCAGCAATAAAAGGGAATGAACTCTTGATACCTCTGTAAAGTACCAGAATCTCAGAAGAAGTATGCCAAATGAACTCTACTGCGTATTTTCATTGATTTAAAATTCTAAAAAAAAGTCCAAACTCATCTGCAGTGACAGAAAGATCAGTGGTTGCCTGGCAAGTGGTCAGGGGTTTAGGAATGAAGAATTACAGAGACACGGGAAGTTTTAGGGCTGACAGAGATGTTCATTATGTTGGTTGTGGTGATGGTTTCATGGGTGTATGCAGACATCAAAAGTTATCACGTTGTCTGCTTAAATGTGGGCAGTGTGTTATATGTCAGTAATTCCTCAATACAGCTTTGTAAACCATTACGCAACACAGTCCTGACCACTTCCAATAACAGTGCACACATTTAACACCTGTTTGGAACACAGTTTTGCAAGATGCATCATAAATTCTTACTATTACTGTTATTACAATACAGGTGAAATGTACAAGAATCAACCCAAATAGGCAATGATTGGGCAGTTTGTGGTAGGTGGTGTTATTCCCTGACTTGTCTTTTAGAGAAATGCCTGCTTGGAAATGTTACAGACTCACCTATCAGGGGGCATCCACTTCTGTGGACGCAGCGTCTTATATATCAACCATTTTGTTCATGTTTACCTGCAATCACAGATTGTTGTGTTTGATTGACCCTTTGTTCCTTGTGTTCAAAACAGAACAGATAAGTTCTTTAATTACTCCTTTAGGAACAGTTAATACATTCTAAGTGTTTCCTAAGCTTGGGAAAGTGATTGAGTGTTTCTGGTTAATACTTTTATATTCAAGGTTAATTATTGTTTTTTGATGATATTTTTAAATTCATTAATATCCTTAATAAAGTTGACAACCATTGGTTGGTTAAGGGGACAAAACTATTAGTATGAAAGCTAGATTGTCAATGAAAGATAAGTCTATTCATTTCTTGGTCATAGACAACATGGGCAGACCCTATAAAATAAAAAATGCTTATCCTGAGTACCTTCTCTTTAACTCAATGATATAAAGAAAGAGCTGTAAACAGCCTGGAGCTTATTATTTCAGCAAGACTAAATAACAACAAAGAAGACAGGGCAAAGGACATTGAGTACAAAGAATTTGGAGAGTGGATGGGAAGGTGGCCTAACTGTTCCTCATTGAATGTGATGAACTGCACATAGAAATGTACTGGAAGGGAAAGAAGCAAGAGAATGCAAAAGTTTTTGGCATTTCACAGACCTTCTCTGAACCTTAAATTTTAATGTTATCCTTAAAAAACGATGCATCCCTTGTTCTGCAAGGGAGGTGAGAACACGCAAACTTCACATCGGGCTTAAGCTGGCTTTCTGCTGATTGAATCCCACAGAAATCAGTAGAGATGCATTTAACAGTCTGGAGCGATCTCAGGGAGTCCTTCCCAAGAAGACGAGCGAAGAACTGGTACATCCCTTGAAGAGGGTTAAAAGGGAGCAAAGCAAAGCTACAGACATTGAACTAAATTCAGGTAAGAATTTCTGACACCATCACTCAAAGCGATGGATGTAATTAAGATAGAATGAAAATCATGGAACTGCTAAAACAGCAGAACTATGAAGGTAAGGGTAATACTGTTCCACGTGGCTCCCTCCTGCCTTGCTTAAAGAAGTTATTTAGTAAACATCAACAGTGCTCACAGCATATTAGGTAAAAAAATGGGGAGAGAGAGAGAGAAAGAGAGGGAAAGAGAAAGTATTTGACTGTCATAGTTTACCTTGTCATTCTCCTGCTGAAAAATGGCTAATTGGCCCTTCACTGAATAAAACAGTAAATAAACACCTTAGCAGGGATAAAAATTTGTTCATATTCTGTCCCCAATTCACCCATTTCTCAATCTATATCCTTCTCCACTATCTAGTCTTTGGATTTGATATATCAGGATAAGCATGGTAATCAGTCACCTAGTTCCAAGTATTAAGTAGCAACACCAAACATTAGGTTCATTACTGCTAGTTGCTGTCTCACACACACAACACACACCCACACCCACACACACGCCCCCCCCCCACACACCACTATCTCAGTGACTCAATGTAAAAAATCATCCAGCACTTCACCACTTCGTTCATGCAAAGTCCAGCCAAGATATTCCTGGTTGGGTGGCTCTCTGGACAGCTGTCCTCTAAGTATTGAATCTGACTCATACTCTTTCCATTTTGATCGACTACATCCCTTAGAGTCTCCTTCCAGCCTTCTGTTCTCCTGACTCACTGGCCAAGAGAAAGCAAGTGAACAGTCTTTCAGAAGATTTTAGGGGCCAGCCCTGGAGGTGGTCCATACATCACTTTTGTCCACATTCCCTTGGTCAAAACTAGTCACATGAACCCATCTAGAAATGAGGGGATCTATCAGTTACGTGTTGCCATATAGCAAAACACCCCATAACGTAGCTCACGTACTTAGCTCGCAATTCTGTGGGTTGGCCGTTGATGCTGGGTTTCACTGGGCTGACTCACACATCTTTTGGTTAGATGCTGCTTCTGGTGGTTGGCTGGCTGTTGGCTGGAACAACAGGTATGACCTGGCCATGAATCTCTCATCATCCACCAGGCTAGCGCGGGCTTGTTCTGTGGCAGCTCAGACTTCTAGGAGTGGAAAGAGAGCAAGTTCCAGTGTGCAAATCCTTTTCAAATCTCTCCTGGGCCAAAGAGAGAATGAATTTATGAGTGAATGAATGAAACAATCTGAAGAGTAGAAAGCTAAAGCGTAAATCTCAAAATATGCATGGCCTTTAACCAAGTAATAGCATTTCTGGGATTCCACCTTAAGAGAACAATCCTAAATAAAGGGCAAAGTGTAATTTTTAATGGTAAAAGTTAAAGACCTCATGATGCAAAGGTTATGTAACCCATTCAATGGAACATTACACAGATATTAAAATTGAGAAAACAGGGCTTTCCTGGTGGCGCAGTGGTTGAGAGTCCGCCTGCCGATGCAGGGGACGCGGGTTCGTGCCCCGGTTGGGGAAGATCCCACGTGCCGCGGAGCGGCTGGGCACGTGGGCCATGGCCGCTGAGCCTGCGCGTCCGGAGCCTGTGCTCTGCAACGGGAGAGGCCACAACAGTGAGAGGACCACATACCACAAAAAAAAAAAAAATTGAGAAAACAATATAAAATTGATGTAATACATTGAATGATGTAATAACATCAAAACATCTATGATTTAATAGAAAGTTAAAAACAGGATAGTATATAACTATAGCAATGTTAAGGAAAATATTTATACTATAGAAGACTTCCATTTAAAAAACTGAGCACAAAACACTAACAAATATTAACTGCGCTTACCTGCATGGTGCGTGCAGCGATAATTATTTAGTTTTGTTTTAATCTTCACTTTTCTTATTCTCTAAATTTTCTTTAAGGCGCAGTTCTTGTTTTTATGGTGAAAAATAAACATGAACAAAGTAAAAGCTCTAACATAGTGTTTGCTACGTGAGAATGGTCACCGGGGGGCTGAGGACTCAAGGCGGGGAGGAAGGAGGGTGGATCTGTCGGTACCCCCTCCCTAGCCGAGGGGTGAGATGTGTGACCAGTTCCATCTTTGCCCCCTTCCTGTGTAATGATGGTGTTCCAGGTGGTGCCACCTGCCTCCGTGCTTAGAGACGCCTTCTTAGTGGTGGTGGCACTTTTTCTCTGAGTCATTCACACTGTCCCTCTGTCTCCTGCTATTAAAGCGACTGGCTTTCCGACACGTTGGTCTGAGTTGAGGGCACCAGGCTGAGCAGAATCAGCACTAGCACCTGCGTGCTAATTAGAAAAAGGCACTTCGTGGGCAGGAAGAGCCCAGAGCCAGGAGGTGGGTGTGATGAGCAGACCCCAGGCTGGATTTCAGCACCCTCTCCACTCACCCTCCTGGTTGCTTTCCCACCTCACCCCTGCAGGGTGCAACCTCGCTCTAGCACCCATGTATCTGGGTAAACCTAGTTATGTTTTTTTTTTTTTTTTTGCGGTACGCGGGCCTCTCACTGTTGTGGCCTCTCCCGTTGCGGAGCACAGGCTCTGGACGCGCAGGCTCAGCGGCCATGGCTCACGGGCCCAGCCGCTCTGTGGCATGTGGGATCTTCCCGGACCGGGGCACGAACCTGTGTCCCCTGCATCGGCAGGCGGACTCTCAACCACTGCGCCACCAGGGAAACCCCAACCTAGTTATGTTTGAAGCCAGTGAACTCAGCGGAGTTCAACCAGTTAAGGTGAGATGTTCATTCCATGCCATCATTTCTACCTAACTCTGGATGTAAATGTTTGACTGCACTTAGACTTAAAGGTTCTAGAAGATAGATAGTGGGAAGCAGCCGCATAGCACAGGGAGATCAGCTCGGTGCTTTGTGACCACCTAGAGGGGTGGGATAGGGAGGGTGGGAGGGAGATGCAAGAGGGAGGAGATATGGGGACATATGTATATGTATAACTGATTCACTTTGTTATACAGCAGAAACTAACACACCATTGTAAAGCAATTATACTCCAATAAAGATGTTAAAAAAAAAAAGGTTCTAGAAGGCAAGGGAGACTTTATCAGAAACTTTACTCCCATAAACTCAGATCAGGGTGTTATACAAACCTTCCCAGTTGGCCTGCAAAATACTGCGTATTTAACTGATTATGCAAACAGCAAGAAAGATTCAATTCATAGCATATAAAAGCTCGAAGGGAATTTTGTAAAAGCATCGAGTTTATCTGATCATAAAGAAGACTAAAGACTTCAGGAGATTAATAATAATAGAAATACCATTAGAATGGTGATAAATAATAATAGTAACAAAATAATAAAAGACTAAAAGATGAAAGACTTGACAAGTAAATAGAATGTGTGGTCCTAGATTGGATCCAGGACCAGAAGAAGAACAACTGGGAAACTTTGAATGAGGTCTGTACATTAGAAAACAGTGTTATATCAATGTTAATGTCCTAAATTTTGATCATTGTAGTGTGGTTATGATAGATATAGCATTCAAGGAATCTGGATCAAAGGGATACAGGAATTCTTTTCACTATATTTGCAACTTTTTCTTTAAGTCTGAAAAAAAAGTAACGAACACACCCACACAAGCATAGTCCCTCCACATCATCTTGCAGATGATGACATTGAGCATCTTCGTCACGGGCTCAGAGTCAGAGGGCAAGCGGGCAGCGACAGAGGGCTCAGAGTCAGAGGGCAAGTGGGCAGCGACAGAGGGCTCAGGGTCAGAGGGCAAGCGGGCAGCGACAGAGGGCTCAGAGTCAGAGGGCAAGTGGGCAGCGACAGAGGGAGATGTCTCTGCTCTGCATCCTCATGCAGGGTCCACCGTCTGCAATGATTCAGGCCAATGAGGCCCGTGGATGGGAGGATGCTCTTGGAAAATAACCCTCAGTCATTCTTTTTCTGAAGTCTTGGTCTACTCAGTGTGTTCAGACTCGGTTTAAAGGCTCCAGAAGCATGGGAAGGAGGGTAAGGGCCAATCCTCTGCCCTATCCAGGGCTTAGGCACGTCTGAGGACCAGTTCCCTCAAGGCACTGGGCTTTTAGGAAGTCTACAGTGTGCTGACATCCTTGCTGCCTGAGAGAAACCCTCAGAGGGGCTGTGTGGAGAAGGTCACTGCAAGGTCATTGGACAGTGGTCATTACAGTGTTTAGCAGAGTATCTAAGGGATGCTGGAGCTGGACACAGAACTGGGTTCTGCCAAGTTCTTTCAAGGGTTTTGCTCCCAGCAGGAGAGGAATTCAACTCACTGTACAAAATGGTAGTCCTTGCTCTTTACCCAGAAATGAATGCTTCTGCTAGATGAATGGCAAACGAGGGGTCCCAGTTGGGTGTCTCCATCTTTCCCACAAGTGCATGAGCTGGGGGAGAGGGGATGGAGTAGGCTTCACCCAGATCACACAGACCACCCCCTGAGGTCTTCCGGTGTGTGAGGCTGCAGAAGGCCAGGTGGCCTCGTCCAGTTCAGACCATGGAACCCAAATCTTGATAGGGTCTTTGGTTGGGATAAGGAGAGGCACATTTATTGTAATAGTCGCGCCATTCACTCACAATGACTTGTTATCCTGAGTCTTCACGGGTCCAGCTGGTTTATTCTTAGGTACACCGGTCTTTGGAAAGCAAATGCTCCTTACTTAGACTGTCAACAAATATTGATGTTTTGAGCCTCCTTTCTGCCTGGTGAATCCAATTCCTGATCGTGTGTGTGTGTGTGTATGTGTGTGTGTGTGTGTGTGTGTGTATTGGCTCATTTCCTGTTAGCCACACCATTTATAGGCACTGAGAGTTCAGCTTTTCCCCTTTATTAAATCAGTAGTTATTCCCCTTGTAGAGGTTCATCTTCAAAAAAGTGTTGTCAGCTCTCGACATCTCCTGTTTCCTCACCACTTCTAGTTGTCCCTCCGGGTTTATCACCTTCAAAACATTTCTTGACGGAATTTTTTTAGTTGAGCTATGGAAGACACAGGGATAAATGCATAACTTTAATCCGTCTGGTTTGACTGTATTGTACAAATGTAGAATTTTCAACCATCGAGGGTATAACTGTACAGCCGTGCAGACCGTTCATTTACAAGTCCAGGAGCATGGAGCACATAGACTCTAAGTGGTGCAATGTCAAAGCCCCAGGGAGAGGAACACATCAGTCATTGCTTCTGGGTTCAAATCCGTGTGTGGAGAACTTGCTGAAGTACAGAGGCTGTTTGGACCCCTTCAGCGATCGCGTGGTCGGATCACAATCCTTTCTGAAGGTCAGGATGAGGCAGCATGCTCTTGGATGGAAGTGAAGATGGACTGGGGCCATCGTGAGTGGCCTGTTGGTAGCATAAGAGGACATTGGTGGGGGACATTTCCTGAGGACCCCACAGCCTTGCCCTTGGTGCTTTGAGTGTGGGTATTGTGCACCTAGGCGCCCAACTGGTGACGAGTGGAAACTCTGACAAACACATGAAAGAATCAGAGCCAATAATAGTTCATGGGGTTCACTGAGTGGTCTGTAATGTGTTGACTCCCCCTCCTGCATCGTGGACTGACCCCCCAGCTCCCAGCCCAGCAGCCGGCCCTGCACAACCCATAGCCCCTGAGGCCAGGACTAATTTCTCATCTTCCTTGCCTCCTTGAGGGAATTTCCCTGGATAGTCTGTGACTCTGAATCAGATAGGAATTATGATAATAATAGACATTTATTGAGTGTTTACTTAGTATCTGACCTCTAACTCTTATACCACTGCCCCAGACAGAGGATGTTAACTCCACTCTAACCTTCCAGTCCAATCAATTTAATTTTAAAAATTCTATGGAGTGACTTCCCTAGTGGCATAGTGGTTAAGAATCCGCCTGCCAATGCAGGAGACATGGGTTCGAGCCCTGGTCTGGGAAGATCCCACATGCCGTGGAGCACCTAAGCCTGTGCGCCACAACTACTGAGCCTGTGCCCTGGAGCCCATGAGCCACAACTACTGAGCCTGCGTGCCACAACTACTGAAGCCCGCGGACCTAGAGCTTGTGCTCCACAGCAAGAAAAGCCACCACAGCCTGCACACTGCAAAGAAGAGTAGCCCCTGCTTGCCTCAACTAGGGAAAGCCTGCACGCAGCAACCCCCAAGTCAGGAGTCACTGCCCCATCAGCCCTGTTCATTTTCATCACAGCATGTGTCTTAACCTGAAGCTGTCTTGTTCCTTTGCGTAAGTGCGGCCTCCCACTGGAATGAAAATTGCCCAAGAGCAGAGACTCACCTGTCTTGTCCTCTATCCCCTGAGCCCCGAGTACCTCCTGGCACACAGTCTCAGTGAATATGCCGAATATCTCATTTAGTCCTTCTTATAATCCCATGAGCTACGTGCTACTATGCTCCCCATTTTACAGACGAGGGAAGAGAGGCTCAAAGAAGTTCAGTGAGTAGATTGTACAGCTCTTCAGCTGAGAATCCAGGCCTGTTTGATGTTGTAGCCAGTGCTCTTTGTCTGACTACTGCACTAGTCTGTGCCTTACACTGAGATGGCATCCCAGTCTTGTCCGAGGCTGCACAGTGTCCCGCCCCCTCCCTGCCCATTCCTAAGCAGGAGGAATTTCTGCTTCTCTGCCCTCATCCCTCAGGCTTTCTCTCCCTCCCTTTGTGCTCAGAGCTGCACACACACTCAGAGCTGCCTTAGGCCATTCCACATTTTGGTCAGACTTCCTGTCGAAGTCAGGATGCCTGGCACTGTGTCTCCTACCTCCAAGTCTTGGACCGCTCTGTCCCCTTATAGTGCTAGCGTTTCCCAATGGCATGTGTTCTCCGATGCCTGTTCTGCCCCTTTAAAATGAAGTGTACTTTTGAGAGGATAAGGGGCATCCTGGAGGCTGGGCTTTGGCATGTGCTTAGGGTAAACCTGATAGCATTTGCATTGACAGTCAACTCCCTTCTTGCACAGAATGGCTGAATGCCACAGCATCAATCCTGTATTTGATCTCTACATCACAGACTCTTAAGTTTGTTTTTCCTCTGGGGACTGAGATCTCAGTTTTGATGATGGCCTTTTTCCAGCTTCCTTTCCATAGAGAAAACAGTCTAAAAACCATTCAAATGTTTATTCGTTTCACACATATTTCTAGCCCCAACAGTATCTACCAAGGATGCTAAGTGATATAGATGTGTAAGATAGGACCAGTCTCTCCTCACTGGCATGGTCCCCAGGGATGGGAAATGTATAATGCCTTCCCCAAGGGAGTACTCATTTTTATTTTCACCCTTGTACTGGATCGCTCACTCCACCATCTCGACCTCTTAAATTCAAGAGAGCTCCCCTATGACCACGAAGAACACCCGAGGTTACATGAGAAACATTAGCTGGTGCATAAAGCTGTCAAACTCCCAAGAAGAACTGGCCCAAAGCAGACACTCCACAAGACAAAGATGGGGGAGCGCACAGGAAATGAAAGGAAGCATTTTTCACCTCCCAATGTGGAAGAATGCCCAGTAACAGAGCCAGAAAAAGACCCGAGGAGGTCAATCAAGATGACTTGACATTCAAGTCAAGGTGAATTAGGTGGAGGGGAAAGAATAAGGAAGGAGAAAACAGAGATCAAAAACCCAACACCTATACCCAAATGTGATGACTGCATTTAACCTGGGGACCACAGAGGATGCCCCTCCTACCCATGACTTTGGGATAATGAGGGAGGTGGGAACAACCAGGTAGGAGGGGCGCTGCATGCATTCAGCTAATTTGGGGGCTGTCTTTTTTTTCCTGCTCCTGAAGCCTATACCTTAACTTGCTTGCTGCTTTAGACTCTCCTTGGACCAGCTGGCTTGCACCAGAACAGAGATCATAAAAACTGTCAACGTCAAGTGATTAAGCTCTGTGATTTTAAAGACTTTTCTCTTCCCAGGTTTTGCCACCTTCAATTGACATTTTCACTCTACGAGGCAAGGATGGGAGAGTGTAGGGGCCATATAAGAGCAGCACAGACTCCACTGCATGGGGCTTGAGCAAGAATTCTGAGACTATCTCAAACGTTCCCTGGCTTTCTGTGGTCCTTTGCCTCAGATTCCCATCCGATTAGAGAAGGCATCTGCCCTCCCTGATGAATGACTATTCTAAGGTCCAGAATTTTTATTTTGATAGAATCTCACTTACATGCAAGTTTATACATTGATCCTATTTTCAGGAGGTAATGTTTACACTTGGAAGGCCCACTTTCACATCATGCTGGTGGTTCGAAAGCAGAACCAGAGCATAAAAGAGAAAGAGAGAGAGACGAATGTGTCTTCTTCAAATCCACTTCTTGGGACCCAAGTCTCCAGAATAGCATTGTCAATCAGGAAGATAAACACAAGATCTGTGCTTTTTCCCTTCAAGGAGCCACTGGTGAGTGGCCTCAGTGGAGGGCTGCAATTGGCTCTTCCCTTCTAGGTGTCCTGTCTGTAATTGTCACTAATGCCAATTCATTAGGTGTTTCATTAGCTAAGCTGAAACCCTATATCCTGATCTTTAGCTGAAAACATCTCTGAATTAGATCATGAAAATTAGAATAAAACTCATTCGCTGCCGGCAATTAATGAGTCATGACTAACTAAGGAAGAGGGAGTAGGGCGGGAGAGAGTGGCTTTCCTTCCAAGCTGCTGATAGTTAAGAGGAAGGGAAATTACACTGCATTTTGTGAGTTTGCTGGAGCATGACGCCATCACAGCTGGGAGCCACCAGACTTCCTGACCCAGCTCCTGGGCTTCTGGGTACCGCCTTCCTTTCAGCATTCAAGGGGAAGAATCCCGAATGTGGGTAGTGGAAAATCATCCTCAGTGTGGAAACCCAGCCCTCAGTTGGTGGTGTTCTTTGCTGGTATGCCAAGTAGAAGGCTCTTTATCTTCTATTAGGTATGGAGGAGACAACCCCAGAGGTATGACTCCAGCTTGCATCTCCTTCACAAAGGAAACTGAGGCCTGAAAAGTTAGGTGGCCTGTCCCTGGTTACACAAGTAATGTCCTGAAAGATGGGGACCCCAAGTCCAACCTCCCGACTCCAAATTCAATGCTCTTTCCTCTAAACCATGATGCCTGCCAACTTCTAGGCAACAATCCATACATCATTTAATACTTACTCTATGGGAGGTGGTGGGCAGATGATACAGACAGAAAGAAGGGTAGCACATGGTCCCTGCCTTTTGGGAGTAAAGTATAATGAGGAGATACTGTCAGGCAACAGGCATTTAGAAAACAATGTGCCCTGAGAGAGGCAGGCAAACAGTACCCTTAGCATATAGAGGTCACAACCCTTTACTGCCTGGAAAAGTCTAGGAAGGAAATATTTCAATACAGAGATTTTAAGCATAAGATCATTAATATGTGTCTGAGATTGGATTCACCCTATAAATAGACTCTAAAAGAAGGAACTGAGAGCAAGAAGTTTATTTGGGAAGGACATGAACCCCAGAGAGAGAATAAGGAATAGACAAAGGCAAGAAAAAGCAACCCATAAGGATGTATTATTATTATTATTATTATTTGCGGTACGCGGGCCTCTCACTGTTGTGGCCTCTCCCGTTGCGGAGCACAGGCTCTGGACGCGCAGGCTCAGCGGCCATGGCTCACGGGCCCATCCGCTCCGCTCCGTGGCATGTGGGATCTTCCCGGACCGGGGCACGAACCCGTGTCCCCTGCATCGGCAGGCAGACTCTCAACCACTGTGCCACCAGGGAAGCCCAAGGATGTATTATTAAGTCAGCTATCACAGTTTGTGCATAAACTCTGGGAACAGGTACCAAATGAGTGTCTCAGAATTGTCTCACCTGAGGGGCGAGGGAGCTGGGGTATTTACGCACCCACTCCCAAGTCAGGGTTGAGTTCCACTCCTGATGAGGAATGTTGAGTGCTTGGCACTTTCAGCCCTCTCTGGCTTGGTGAAAGCCTCAGGCACAGACATAGACCCTGACAGTTGCAAGGCTGCCAGATACATGAACGTGTGTAAGGTCTGAGGGTTACAGATGAGGCACTGGCAGCATCTGCTCCAGTGGGCAGAAGAGGCTGGCCATTGCCAGCAATGCAGCGGCAAGAGGGCTCCAGGGAGCATGGTGTGTTGAGAGCAAAAGAAGTAGAAAAATATTTGAAGCCTAAATTGCAGGAAGGAGAATGGGGGATGACAAGGACAAATGGGTATATAGGTGAGAGCATGGGGTTCTTTTGTGTCTTGTTTCATAATCTGAATGGTTCATATTCTGTTGTCCTGGTTGATTGGGTCTAAGACAGAGTAGGGAAGGCGTCTAGGATGGTTGTTGAATTTCTGGAAAAGGGTTTGGAGAAAGAGTTTGCCCACATCCTGGAGCAGCATAGACCAAGTCTAAGTCCATGCAGTTCTGATGGGATTAGGTCCCTACAGGAGTGTTTTGGGCCATTGAGCCCCAGGAGGAGGGAGCAGGTGCAGGTCACTCTCCAGAATCCCCAGGCCTCACCAGACAGCCGTTCATGTCTAACTCACTCCACTTGGGTCTCACAGCAAGCCTGGGTCCTCAACAACTGTCCCATGTCACAGTTGGGAAACTGATGGGTTGCGGGAGCTGCTGCCTCTCTCTCCCACTCCTCGACCCCCTCGAGACCCCACTTGGCCACTCACAGGTCCCTCCTCCCTGTGCTCCCTTCCACCCAGGTATCTCACTGCCCAGTGACCTTCCACCAAGACCTCATTTCACTGAAAACAATATTCGCTGCCCTCTGAACTTCTTAGAGTTTCTGCCTGTTTCTCTTTTTTTTTTAACTTACATCCGGCCTTGTCTCCTGGGCCTCAGTCTCCAGCCCTGGCAAATAAGAGGATTACGCTATGTCTGTAAGAGTCCCTAAGCTTTGGTATTTAAGTGCTTCCTTCTCTAGTCACATCAAAAAGGAGGCAATGCAGTGGAGAGGCGGAAGAGGGGATGACCCCATCTCCTTAGACAATCGGGAAGCCTTTATGAAGCTGTGTCATTTTAGACAGAGACACGGGAAGGGTAGGACTGCAGTGGGAAACCAAGAGATAGAGAAGAGGTTACATATGCCCGGAGTGAAAGGAAGTGACCAGATGACATCTAGGGTCCTACCCAAGCATGCAAGTTCATGATTCTGGGTTTCTATGGATACCTAGGAATCAAGTAAACAAAAATCTCTAGCAGAGTGCTCCCAGAACTGCCTGTGGGTGAGGAGGTCAGCAGGTGACAACGACAGCATTTCTGAAACTCAGTAGCTCCAGCCTCTGTCCCACCTGAGTCCTGCTCTAGAGCTGAGAAGCCATGGGAGATTGTTTCTTAACCATCAATGAGTTTAACTTGCATGCAGTTTTTCAGGATTAGAAAAGACTCCTCTGACTATGACCTTTAGCCCCCTGACATTTAGTAGATGCTCAATAAATTCCAGATGATGATTGTAATAATATTGATTTGTCTATAGAATTTCATGGAGAAATTCTATATGGATTCATCTACAGAATTTTCTGGAGACTTATGAAAACAAGTGAGATGATCCCCTGCATAAAATGATGTAGGAAGGGTCCTGCCCAGAGGCTGGGAAATGCACTGTTCAAGCTACGGAGCAGGATCTTGATGTGTGGTCCCTGAGCCGGCAGCACCAGCTTCACCTGGAATAGGGGTAAAAATGCACATTCTCAGGCTCCACCCCAGACCTACTGAATCAGAAACTCTGAAGGTGGCGCCCTGCTTTCTGTCTTAACAAGCCCTCCAAGTGAGTCTTGTGCTTGCTCTGGTTTGAGAGTCACTCTTTATTTTGAGGAATTTATGTAATGCCTCTGTATAAATGGATTTTACTCAATTTATTTAGAAAAGAAAGGAAGGGGAAAGGGAGAGGGAACTAGAAGAAGAAGAAGGAGGAGGAGGTGGAGGAGAAAAAGAAGAAGGAGGAGAAGAAAAAGAAGATGGAGGAGGAGGAGGAGGAGAAGAAGGAGAAGGAGGAGAGGAAGAAGAGGAAGAAGAGGAAGGAGAAGAAGGAGAAGAAGGAGAAGGAGAAGAAGAAGAAGAAGGAGAAAGAGAAGGAGGGGAGGGGGAGGGGGAGGGGAGGGGGAGGGGGAAGAGAAGAAGAAGAAGGAGGAGAAGGAGAAGAAGAAGAAGAAGAAAATGAAGAAGAAGGAGGAGAAGGAGAAGGAAAAAAAGAAGAAGGAGGAGGAGGAGGAGAAGGAGAAGAAGGAGAAGGACAAGAAGAAGAAGAAGAAGGAGGAGGAGAAGGGGGGAGGGGAGGAGGAAGAGAAGAAGAAGGAGGAGGAGAAAGAGAAGAAGAAGAAGAAAAGAAGAAGGAGGAGTAGGAGAAAAAGGAGAAGAAAAAGAAGAAGAAGGAGAAGAAGAGGAAGGAGAAGAAGAGGAAGGAGAAGAAGGAGAAGGAGGAGAAGAAGAAGGAGAAGGAGAAGGAGAAGAAGAGGAAGAAGAAGAAGGAGGAGGAGGAGGAGGAGAAGAGGAAAAAAAGGAGGAGGAGGAGGGGGAGGGGGAGGGGAGGGGGAGGGGGAGAAAAAAAGAAGAAGGAGGAGGGGGAGAAGAGGAAGAAGAAAAAGAAAAAGAAGGAGAAGAAGAAGGAGGAGGAGGAGGAGGAGGAAGAGGAGGAGGGGAAGGAGAAGGAGGAGGAGGAGGAGAAGGAGAAGAAGAGAAGAAAAAGAAGAAGAAGAAGGAGTAGGAGAAGAAGAAGGAGAAGAAGAAAGAGGAGGAGGAGGAGGGGAAGGAGGTGATGGTGGAGGAGGAGAGAGAAATTCTCTGGAGTTCCAGCCAAAAGACCAGGCATCACTGAATCTGTCATTAGAGAGGAAGAGTTGTCCAAGGAGTGAAACAATAAGTACAAGGGCAGCAGTATGGCTTCCAACCCTGGATCTGCAGGCAGTAAGCTTTGTCATTGTAGCCACATCACTCAGCCTCTTTGAGCATCTGTGGGATGAAGGCTCCTGCCCACATGCTCTCCGGGAACGCATCCAGCCTGCCTGCCGCTGCCCACAGGGTAGATGCAGGATTTGCCCTCGGCCTCCATAAATAGAACCAGCCCATTCCATTGATTCCTGAGCAGGTGTCCACCCTAAACCATAATATGCTCTCCATCGGGTTCAAAAACGTTTCCCAAACTGTTTCCCTCCATTCCACATCGTGATCGAGGCTGGAGCTCTTCTGCTCATGTGCTTGGCCTTATACATGAAGTGACAGCCCATTTGCTTCCTTATGGCATGATGCCCAGGGTTGCTTGCCTGGTCTGAGAGATGGACGGCAAACCATTTCAGCAGGTTATGCTTCCAAGTCCCTGAGCCAGGAGCCTCTGTCCGACAAGGTGATTGAGCCGGGGAGGCTGTGTGTTCAACTCCCGCGGGACTGCCTTTTTCATTTACATTTCCAGTTTCCAGGCTTGTCAACAGCTTCTGCCTCTCTTCTCCAAGAGGAATGGAAACTCAAAACCAAAAGCAAGTCCCCTTGAAAACTGCACGGAGGACTCAACAGCCTGGGCTGTGAGACTCCTATTTACCTAGAGTGATGGCCTCTTCGTGCTCTGGGTCACAAGGGTCATCTTAGGAGGCTGCCGCCCTCGGGGCGAAATCACAAGGAAGGAGAGTGGACCCCTCCCCCCAGCTGTGTCCTGACCTAATGGCTCCCTCTCTCAACAGACCACCCAAAGCACCCTGGGTCTGTGCCACTCTATTTTGAAAATTGAGATCTAACTCACATTCTGTAGAAGTCACCCTTTTTATGTATCACCCCAAAAGGAAATGCTGTACTCACTGGGCAGTTACCCGCTATGCCCTCCTGCCCCAGCTCCTGGCACCACTAATCTACTTCCTTTCTCTAGGGATTTGCCTACTCCAGATGTTTCACACCAATGGAATCATATAATATGCAGCCTTTATGTCTAGCTTGTTTCATTTAACATAATGTTTGCAAGGTTCATTTATGTTATAGCAAGTATCCAAATGTCATTCATTCTTATGACTAAAAAATACTACATTGTATGAAAAAACCACATTTTATTTATCCATTCATCAGCTGACAGACATTTGTGTTGTTTCCAATCTTTTGGGTATTCAGAGTAATACTGATATAAACATTTGTGTGGCACATTTTGTGTGAACATAGTTCAGTTCTCCTGGGTGTATATCTAAAAGCGGAATTGTCATTATAAGTTACTTAGAAGGTAACTCTACCTTTAACCTTTTGAGAAACTGCCAACATTTTTTCCAAAGTGGCCGCACTGTTTCACATTCCCATCAGCAGTGTATGTGGATTCCAATTTCTCCGTATCCTTGCCAACACTCGTCGTTTCTGTCTTTTGAGAATAGCCATCCTATGGGTGTGAAGTGGTACCTCACTGTGGTTTGAATTTGCATTTCCTTAATGACTGGTGATGTTGAGCATCTTTTCATGTACTTATTGCCCACTTGCCTATCTTCTTTAGAGCAGTGTCAATTCAAATCCTTCACCCATTTGTACATTGGGTTGTCTTTCTATTTTTGAGTTGTAAAAGTTCTTTATATATTCTGTATACTAGACTTTTATCAAATATATGATTTGAGGGACTTCCCTGGTGGCACAGTCGTTAAGAATCTGCCTGCCAATGCAGGGGACACAGGTTCAATCCCTGGTCCGGGAAGATCTCCCATGCCGCGGAGCAACTAAGCCCGTGTGCCACAACTACTGAGTCTGTGCTCTAGAGCCCGCGAGCCACAACTACAGAGCCTGCATGCCACAGTTACTGAAGCCTGCGTGCCTAGAGCCCATGCTCCGCAACAAGAGAAGCCACCACAATGAGAAGCCTGCGCACCACAATGAAGAGTAGCCCTTGCTTGCTGCAACTAGAGAAAGCCCACGTGCAGCAATGAAGACCCAACACAGCCAAAAATTTTAAAAATATATATATGATTTGAATACATTTCCTTCCATTCTGTTGGTATCCTCTGAAGTTAAAAAGTTTTAATTTTGATGAAGTCCAATTTTTTTCCCTTTGGTTGCTTGTGCTTTAGGTGTCATATCTAAGAAACCGTTGCCTCATCCACAGTCATGAAGATTTACACTTAAGTTTTCTTCCAAGAGTTTTATAGTTTCAGCTCGTACACATAGGTCTTTGTTCCATTTTGAGGTAATTGCTTGTATAGGGTGTGCGGTAAGCGTCCAACTTCATTCTCTGGCATGTGGCTATCCCGCTGTCTTGGCATCATTTATTGAAGAGACCATTCTTTTCCTACTGAATTCTTGTGCCACTCATAACTCCTTGTAAGTCCTGCCTCCTGTGATTTACTCCTTTGTGTGGGTTTCTCCAGTTAGTGTGGCTAAATGGTCAGTCCACTGAGGGCAGGAACTGGGGACAAATCTTTAGCTCCCCCATGAGGGCTGCTGAAGCCCTCTGTGTGCACGCGTTAATTGAGTCATTCTGGAAATTGCTGCAGAGTGATGCCTCCCTTCTAAAAATGTTTCACCTAGAGGCCCTAAGTTTCCTAATAGCGCACACCAACATGAATTTAGTTTAATGACGTTTAATAAAGTCCGATCCAGAAGCAGACATGGGGAAGAGTGGGCGACAGTGGCTTCAGATGAATTTGTGCTCCAAACCTGATGGGACAGCCCGTGAGTGCTTCATGGGGAGGTCCTGGCAACCTGGTCCCTTCATCCTCACCCCCAACTGCTCAGAATGATCCAGAAACACCAAGGAGGATGGGCCGTCCCACTCAGCCAGTGAGATCAAGGAGGGAGGGGAGATTTAAAGGCTGTGCAAGGGAGAGTCAGGCAAGGACGCGGGGGAAAAAGTATTTAGAGACTGAAGAGCCTGCCAATAGGAAGGCCTAGAGGGACAGAGACGTGGAGGGCAAAAGGGGGTCATGGCGCTGGCGACCTGAGAGGTGATCATTGCTCAGCTGCTCATGGAAGGTAGGTCTCCAGACCACCTACCTGTTTGGGAAGCTGCCCTGGGAAGGCCAGCTGACCAACAAGGAAAATAAAAGCAGCCTCTGCCCATTCCTGGCAACAAATGGTTAAAATAATGGGTTTATGTTTCAAAGGTTACTTTCCCAGTGTTTGATCAATGAAGTGTTCTTTAGATCAATACAAATGCAATTTCGCTGCTGGCAGCCAGTCACAGCGTACAGTGTAGGAGTCATTGCCCAGCGATCTCAGCTCAGGAGCGCCGTCCAGGCACGGGGCTCCACCAGCAGCGGGCTGTGCTTGGGAACAACAAGGATAAGCAAGTGCGATTACCAGCCAACAAGCTAGATGTCGGCACCGTTGTCTTGGTGTCTGCATTCATCTCTTCACCCGGAGGCTTGCAGGAGAAGGAATCTGGCTCTCTGAAATTTGTTTCTGAAATGAGGTAATAGGAAGAGCGGAATTGCTGGTGTTTATCTGGCACTCGCCATGTGCTGGAAACTATTCGAAGTGCTTTCTGCAAGTTAACTTATTGGAATCTGTCATAAACCCAGGGAAACAACCCCATCACCACCTTCATCTGATTGATAAGGATATTCAGGCACAGAGAGGTTGGATCACGGGCGCCAGGACACGCAGCTGATAAGGAGCCAGGCCGGGATTCGAACCCAGGGAGTCTGATGACGGAGGCTCTAAGCGCTGTACTGAGTCCTCCCTCAACCTGAGTGCCACCTGTAGTCCCTGATATTTACTTCTTAGATGCTCACCACAGGCCACACCTCCCAGGCACCGTGCTTTATACTCTCACAGGTTTATGTTCTTCATTCCACTAAACCCCTTGTCTATAGATGAGAAACTGAGGCTCAGAGGAGAGCAGTCACTTGCCCAAGGTTTTCTTGCCAGGAAGCAGCAGCGCCAACGTTTGAAGCCAGGCCTCCTGAGGCCGGTGCTTCTGCTTCACACTCACCTGCAAGAAGGCAGGCCGACGGCGCTTCAGCAGCCCCCTGGCGAAGGACCGAGGGAGCCAGAAGGAGGGAGCAAACCCTCGGGGGCAGAGGCCCAGAGGCTCCCGGGGACCCCGGCGATGTGAGCGTTCAGCCACACGACTGCTCAGAGAAAGCCCACCCAACGCACATCCCTGCTCAGGCTCTGGCTCTGCTGTCCACCTGCTGGAGACGCTGAGTGTCTCACTGGCTGAGCGACAGATTAGCCTGAGTTTGGTTTTCAGACATTCTCTGAGCCCTTGCTTTTGCCGTTGGCGCAGGCAGGCCTCTGAGCGAATGCGACTCCGGTTGCTGCTCTGCTCCGCAGGTGGTTAATCGTCATGAAGATGGAGCCGGTAGTGAGTCAGGAGCCCTGGACTGGGAGCCAGAATGCAAGGATTCTGCTCCCAACTCAGCAGCGTGTGTGAGCTCACCAGGTCACACCGTCTTGTCTCTGAGATAATGAACTTGGACCAGTTCATCTCTAAAGTGTTTCCCAGCTCCAGCACTGCAGGAATCAGTGGAAAGGGAGAAGGCCAGTGCTGCTGAGGTAGAGATGAACCTTTCATTCATTCCACAATATTTATTGAATGCCCGTCATGTACCAGACGTGGAGTTCAGCAACGGGCAAGACGGACGACGTTCCTTGTCGTCCTTGTGAAACTTAAATACTAGTGATTGGTGAGATGCCAGATTCATTCATTTCATTCATTCATTCATTCAGCAATCACCTATCGTGTACAGGTGCAGGGGCAGGTACTAAGGTGAGAAGGTCAAGGCCCTGCCCTGGAAGCACTGAAATTTTAGTAGGGAAGTAAGACGTGTCAACAAACATGTCTTCGTGTTGAGGTTGTGACCAAAGCCATGCTTCATCTAAATCTATCCCCAGCATCGTATAAGAACATGCCAGAGAGCCGGGTTTAAGAGCCAGCACCAAAATGGGGCAGGAGAACACGGAAGCCAGGGAGGATGGCAGGAGGCCACCTGGCGGAATCCCCTGGGTCGGGGCAGGCACCCACAGGAGCCTCTTCTGTATGCTGACCTCGAGCAAACGTTTACGGCTGTGTTAGCTGAATGGAAGGGGCTCACACAGGGCAGACCTCAGACCTTGCTCCGTCTTTGCCCCGACTCTGCAGTCTCAACGAGCACGGAGCAATAGGCAAGCGAGTTCTACCCCTTCTCTGAAGCTCATCAAGCTGTTACATGGTGGCCGCTCTCTGCACCTGCCTCCACTCCTACTTGGGCCTTTTAGTTTGCCGGGTTTCCCCGGAGCACCAATCCCCCAGGAAGGGGAGCCCTGTGTTGCACCCCAGCCAGCCTAGGTATCTTTCACCCCACTTCCTGGGAGCCAGAACTCGTTCATGCTCCCTCTTACCTCTCCAGGGCGTGGCTGAAAACTGTAACTTTCACTCTGTCTTCTCAGCATTCTTCCAGCTTTCCTCCCACTTCTCCTTCCCCGAGGCTCAATAGCCCTTTGGTCTCAGTGGCAACGAACCCTGACACCATCATCTAGTTAAGAGAGACCACCTTTGACGGGTCACTTCCCCTCTGCCGACCTCAATTTCCCCATCTGTACAGCCAGACTAACTTCACCTGTCTGGATGACCTGACAGAGCTATATTGAAAAGCAAACTTAATTGATAGGAAATAATAAGCTAGGAGGCATTATGTGTGGAGGTAGAGGATATTACAAGACACCCCAGAGCAGCAAGAGGTAGAGATTAGGAACCACTTCTTTCCGCGTTGAAAGATACAGATTAGCAATCCCTGAGAATCCCATGTGTGTCAGGCACTGGAGAGCTGCTTTTGTGTCCCTAATCTCATTGCAGCATCACATCATTCCTTTCCATTTATAAATGGAGAGACATAGGCTCTGGCAAGTGATATATTTTCCCCAAAGACACAGAGCTTAAGAGAAGGATGAGGCTCTTTAAGCCACAGTTACCCAGAGCACAAAACTCTCATCCACACGGTCTCTGGAAAAATACAAAACGTGCCCGTGCTCCTCCCTTTAAATATAAACCCGCTGCTTTCAGACCCAATTAGGAGCAGGTAATTACCTGTGGGAAGTGGGGAGTCGGGCAGTCTGCCGGATCGAACAGAGAGTCCGTGAGCTAGTCTTTTCTAGTTATCAATAAAATGCTACAACAAAATCATTATTTGGCAACGTGTTGATTAAACATCCCATCCAGCCCCGGGTGGAAAGTAGCCACAGTCACGCCTCTAAGATAACATCGTGCATCGGTGTCATGGCTTCACTGGCTGTTTTTGGCAGAAACGTGCCCTGCTAGAGGGTGACCCAGTTTTCCCGGATTCCGTAAAGAGGACGGTAGAATCTCGCAATCCATAGCCCTCCCACCCAGGGCCCTTGGTCCCTCCCCTGGGGGCTCAGCCTTGAACCGTCCCCAGGAGGATCCTGAGCGAGGCAGGCAGAATTTCCACTGCCTGAGCCCTGGAGCTGCAGGCCTGGGGGATTAAGCCAGCTGCTGTTGCCAGGTGGCGGGTGCACTGGAGGGAGCCCCTGGCATCCCGCGCTCCCTGGATCTCACCAGTCCAGAAGGAGTACCTGGGATTCCAGCTCAGCTTTCCCACCCAGCCCTACAGGTACCTGCCAGGAATGTGTGCTCAGCCTGGATCGCAGCCTGTTTGGTGAGGTCAGCTGTGCATGGTCCAACCTCTTCCCCTGGAGACTAGATTCTGCTCACCTGTGTCACCTGTGACACCTGTGACGGTCATGATCCTGCTGTCTTCTGATTCTGAGTATTGTCTGTCTCTTGGTCGCGGGCAGCTGCCTGAACCACACCTGAGCTAGTTGACCCTTGATCTCCATGGACCCGCTGCTGGTGGTCCACATCAGGGCCAAGAAATAAAAGGTCACTTAGTCCCGCCTTTCTCCTGCTGCACCAGCCTGAGCCTCCAGGGTCCCAGCATGCCTCCTATGAGAGCCAGCGGCGCCCCATACCTCTTCCCCCTGCTTTGCCAGAGTAGCTGGCCTCCTGCTTAAGAGCGAGCAAAGGACACTTGAACGCTGCCCGGCCCTTTTTCCCCTGGGGCTCTTTCTGTCTTGGCAACTTCCCACTGTTTTACTTGTTCCTTGAAACAGACATGTCATTGCAGTATCCAGGGGGGCTGACGTGCCAGCAGGGTGCTTGTTATCGTAAGAAACAGCTGTCTTCAGTTTTGGGATTTTCCCGGAAAGGCAAGAGGAATAGAGATAGGGGGATGTTCACCCTCCACTGTGGGCAGGGGGAGAGAGTCAGATGTGGTTTGCCATTAGCAGGACGTTTTCCATTTGAAGCACCACCTTAATTAACTGCAGAGAGTGATGGGCCAGGAGATGCGCTTGCCCACCCCTATCACACATCCCTCAGGCTTCATTCCCTCACTCATCAGTGCTTGAATTGGTGGACTCCGTAAAGCAGTTTGTCCTTCCCAGTAGGGATGAACACCAACCAACCCTTTGAGGGCCTGGTTAGAAGAAACAGACGAAAGAAGGAAAACTTTGGCCCTTCCTGTCTGACTGCTGGAGCTGGGACAGGCATCTTCTCCTGCTCTCAGCACTCCTGGCTCTCAGGTCTTCAGACCCAGACTGGAATCTGCGTCGTCTGCCGCCCCAGTTCACTCAGACTGAGTTACCACACCAGCCGTCCTGGGTCTCCAGCTTGCAGGTGTCCGATTGTGGGACTTCTCAGCCTCCATTATTGCACGAGCCAATTCCTATAATAATGATTTAAATATAGAGGTTATAGATATAGATCCTACTGGTTCTGTTTCTCTAGAGAGCTCTGCGTAATACATCCCATGTGTCTGAGGGCTTTCCTTACCATGCTGTCGTTCCATCGCCCAGGCATCTGAGGCCATCCTCAGGGAATCTTGCCTAAGTGGGGAATTTGCCCTCTGGTCGGACATAAAGCAGTACGAAGATGGTGGGCCTTGCAATCTGGCTCTGTGCTCACATCATGCCGGACCTGCCGGAATTCTCGACCTAAAGATGTTTGCAAAGCTGCTTCCGTTCAGCCCCGGACACCGAGGTAGAGAGGAGAAAATGGGAGAACATAAAGTTCTGCACAACAGGAAATCACGCTAGAAAGCTGTGAAAATCATGTACTCTTTTGAGGCGTAATGGTTTTAATTTTCTCAGGCCCTGATCTCCCTGGCAACAATTTAGAAGTGCAGAAGCATTCATGAATCAAAGTTGGGCACGTCTGCATGTTTAATTATGTGTCATGGGATGGAAACCTTCCTTTTGATCTTAGAGTTTAAAGGGATTTAGGCTTTAACAATTACATTTTTTTTTCTCCTCCCAAAGTCAATGTGGGCTATTGAATAGTATCAGCAAGGTGGGGAGTGGGAGAGTTGCTGAGAAAGTCAGGGGGGGTTTCTGTTCTGTCTGGGATGCGGTGATATACTGACCACGTGCTCCTATTCTTGGGGAATGAGTGAGCTGGGGAGGATGCTCCCCCCGTGCTGTGAGCGTCCCTGTCACCAAGGCCCCTGGCCCACTCCAGAGGATGCTGGGCCTGCAAAGACCAGAGCTTAGATGTAAGACAGGTTAGGCCACAACAGTGAGAGGCCCGCGTATCACAAAAAATAATAATAATAATGACCCCTGATGACCCTCCAAGTCTCCCCAGTGACAGAGTGATTCTAGATTGATCCCACCTTCAGGACGGATGTTAGTGACCACCTAACATCAGATGTGAGATGGATTTCAGGCACAAATGGAAGGTGGATACTCCTCCATAGAACTTGGATTGCTCTTCTTTCCTTTTCTAAAGCTTCTTTTCCCTCTCTTTCTTCACCTCCACCCCTTTCTTCTCCACCTACCCCTTACTTATTTGCTTCTTCCCTCCATAGAACTTGGATTGCTCTTCTTTCCTTTTCTAAAGCTTCTTTTCCCTCTCTTTCTTCACCTCCACCCCTTTCTTCTCCACCTACCCCTTACTTATTTGCTTCTTCCCTCCATAGAACTTGGATTGCTCTTCTTTCCTTTTCTAAAGCTTCTTTTCCCTCTCTTTCTTCACCTCCACCCCTTTCTTCTCCACCTACCCCTTACTTATTTGCTTCTTCCCTCCCTCCCACATATATTTCAGTGATTCTTCTGAGCCCTCCATTAGGGGCACAGTTATAAAAGACTTGTCAAAACCCTTAAGGTCTGGATATAGAGATTCCTCACCCTTTCAGTGAGGGATTCAGGTGGGCCCAGAAGTACCACAGCATTGACACAAAGGTTATTATCATCTACAATCCCACCTCAAAGGAACTGACCTCAACTGTTGATTCAGCTATATATTCACTCAGTTGGAAACCCATCTCTTTATTTACTGACTCAGTGTGCCAAAGGCATGAGTCTGTGAGGCCAGACTGTTTGTGTTTTTTCCTGACTCCACCATGTACACTCCCTCACTATGCCTCAGTTTCCTCATCTGTAAAATGGGCACGAACAAAACCCTCACTGGGTTACAGTGAAACTTTAAAGATAATCATTTAAAGTGCTTGGTTCAGTTCGTGGATATAACAAACCACTCTTAAATTTAGTGACTTAAACAGGGTTTGCAAAGTTTTTCTGTAAAGGGACAGATAGTAAGTATTTTCAGCTCTGTTGCAATGACCCAACTCTGTTGTTATAATGGGAAAGCTGCTCTAGACAGTACGTAAACAATCAAGTGAGGCTGTATTCCAGTAAAACTGTATTTACAGAAGCAGGAGGCAGGCCAGATTTGGCTGATGGGCTGTGGTTTGCCAAGCCCTGACTTCAGGCAACAACCATTTATTTGCCTCCTAGTTCTATGGGTTGATGATTTGGATGAGAACCCACCGTGCGGTTCTCCTGGCCTTGACGAGGCTTACTCATGGATCCACAGGCAGCTGCCAGGCCAGCTGGGGCTGGCTGGTCTCAAACGGCCTCAGCTGCTCCCTGTGGGCCCCTCATCTTCCAAGAGGCTAGTCTGGGCTTGTTCAAACGGAGGTTGGGCAGGGCTCCAAGAGACGCAGCCGAATTGCGCAAAGTCTCTTGAGGCCTAGGCATGCCCCTGGCTGTCACTTCTGCCACATTATATTTGGTCAAAGTAAGCCACAGGGCCTGCCCAGTGATTGGGAAACTGACTCTATCACTTGATGGAAGAGCTGCAAATTCACATTGCAAAGTGGAAGATATACAGGAGGGAAATTATCGCCGCCATTTTTGCAAACAACCTACACATTAGCACGTAGGAAGTGCTCCATAAAAGTTACCTGTTAGCATGAACCTCTTCTGTATCATGGTCTGTGGCAGAAAGAGGAGAGATTATACAACCGTGAAGTCCTAGCTTTGAGATGCTCACCGTCCAAAATGTCAAATAACAATCACAAAGAATAAAAATAAGAAGTGACTCTGCAGCATGGGTTTCAAAGCTCAAAAAATATAAGCAACTAAAACACAGAAGATAAAAAGTTCTTGTAAGTTTATGCACCCCTTAGGGACTGTAATCTCAGAGCCCTTCATGACAAAACAGTATTACGTAGTATTCTAGGCTCCGGACACCCGAGCTGAGAATAACATAGCCCTCAATCTCATGATAGAAGATTCGCCACCTTCCTGATCTCTGAAGGAGGGAGAGCCCCAGCATTAGCTAATCCACTGATTTCCTGATCTCAATTACACTAGCAGAAGGAATAGAGGGGAAGTTGTTAGATGGGAGCCATAAAAGTAGAAGAGATCAACTGGGACAGCATCTCAGGTAGAGAGGTCAGTAAGTGCAAAGTCCTTGAGATGGGAGCATGCCTGCTACAACCAAGGGACGGTTAAGAGACTGGTGTAGCTGGGTCAGAGACAGAAATAGGACAGTGGTGATAGATGGGGTTCCAGAGTAGCAGTAATTGGGGCCAGATCATCCTATAAGGGCATAGACTACGGGAAGACAAGGGTCAAAGCAGGAAGGCCAATTAAGAGAGATGCTGATGGCTTGGTCCTAGGATGGTGGAGGTTGGAAGAAGTTGTTGGATTCTAAATATATTTTGCATATAGAATAGGCAGGATTTGCTAATATATGAGTTATATGGAGTAAGAGAGGAATCAGGGACAACCCCAAGGTTGTTGACCTGAACCACTGTAATGCTAGAGGTGCCATTTATCCATGCCTCCATCCATGCCTCCATCCACCCATCCATCCATCCATCCATCCATCCTTCTCTCAATCTTTCCATCCATTCATCCATCCACACATCCATCCATCATCCCAAAACATTAATAGAGCACTTCCTCAAAGCCATGCCAGGTCATGTGAAAACATAGATAAAAGGTACATGTTCTCCCCAAAGTCCACATATCACTTAATAATAATATCTAATACTTATATGTTTCTATATGACAGGCACTGTTCTAAGTGTTCTACAAATATTAACTCATTTATCCCCCCAAACAACTCTAAAAGGCACTATTATTATCCCCATTTCATATGTGAGGAAACTGTCCTTAGAATGTGCAGACTCAATTTGACTCCTGTTTCAACATTATGAAAATAGCCCTGGTTAGGTTACAGCAGTGTAGATTTGAAACAAATACTTTTCAGGATGAATTTTTTTTTTTTTTTTTTTTTTTTTTTTAGTAAGAACATTTCTTTCAGGCAGCGCTGTAGAGAGGAAAGAGTATTAATCTAAAATTCAAGAACTTGGGTTCTGTGGTTAGCTGTATGGCTTTTGACAAGTTCCTCCCCCTCTCTGGGCTTCACTTTTCCCCTCTCTAAAAGAGGATTGTATCTAGGTGCGGTGGGGCAGGGGGGAAGGACAGTGGTGGTAATGACTAGATTTATCAGAATCAATTAATACAGTTGTGCAGGTTGTACACTGCACAACTCCCAGGGCCACCACATACATAAGCTAAAGGTGAATGGGGTCACCTGATGTTGTTCAACATGATGGCCCTTCTCTTAGGTGCCTTCTGCCTCTAATGATTTTGTAATTCGGTGATAGTTTCCTCTATTCAGAAATGATACACTATTCTTTGCATTGATGGAGGACCATATTTCCCCCCCCCCAAATTTTCTAGCCTCTCTAAATTTTGGGTACAACTTAATTGCCCTCAGAACTTTCCATGCAGAAAACAGTCTTCTCCAAACTCCTTCAGCATCTCTGCTTGTTTTCAAAATTTCCCCAGAGAAATCTCCCCGCTGTGGAGGAATTTGTGCCTACTGAAACAGGCAGAACAATTTGAAATTCTGTATCTTCACAGTTGAATAATTTCAAGCCAAGCCCAAAGTGCATTGGTAGCAGGATAGGAAAGGAATCTGCCATGGAGGCATGTAAGTAGCCTTAGGCAACAGCAAAGTGGGGGAATCCCACTACGCCACATGTTCCAGGGACCCAGAAATGAGTAGTAATATGCTTCATCACCCCCCTTCTCATTTCTCTTCAACTCACTGACTGATGCCTGAAATCTTTTTTATTAAAATTCAGCATTTGGAGACTTCCGCTCCTACTGTCAAAATACAAATGTACCATTCAGACTGAGTTTCCTCAGTTGAGAACCTAGGTCTCAAAGTATTCTAATAGATAGTAAAAATCTAAAAGTGAATAAAACTTCATCTTAATAGAGTTTCTTCCATTACGCAAGTATCACGTGCTCATTATAGAAACTTTAGAAAATAAAATTTTAACATAGTATTTTTTGGTTTTCTTTGGTGTTCCCATTTCTCTTAATTTTAAATTTTATACAGTTTTTATTTTTGCCTTCTTTGAAGCTATTCGACAGAATCACCCAGGATATAAATTTTATGAATATTTTAACTTTTTATGGACATATATACACTACCAAATGTAATATAGATAGCTAGTGGGAAGCAACCACATAGCACAGGGAGATCAGCTCGGTGCTTTGTGACCACCTAGAGGGGTGGGATAGGGAGGGTGGGAGGGAGATGCAAGAGGGAGGAGATGTGGGGATATGTGTATATGTATAGCTGACTCGCTTTGTTATAAAGCAGAAACTGACACACCATTGAAGAAGCAATTATACTCCAATAAAGATGTTAAAAAATTTTTTTAAATAAATAAAAAGACTAAGAACCTCTTAATAAATAAATAAATAGCCTATGGTTATGTTATAAACAATTTATCCATATTATCACAGCCTCTTCATAACATAATTTTTAATTAAAAGTTTTATTGAGATAATTACAGATTCACATACAGTTGTAAGAAAAATACAGAGTGCTCTTCACCCAGTTTCCCCCAGTGGTAACACCTTGCAAAAATATAGTATTGACACAAAAATATATATTGACACTGACACAATTCACTGATCTTATTCAGATTTCTCCAGTGTTACTTATAACTCATCTGTGTCTGTGTGTGTATGTGTGTGCATTTAACTTAATACAGTTTTATCAGACATGCAGATTCCTATATCCATCACAATCAAGATACTGAACAGGTCCATCACTACAAGGATTTCCCATGTTGCCCTTTGATAGCCATACCAACCTCCCTCCTTTTCCCACCCCAGTCCCTAACTCTTGGCATTCACTAATCTGCTTTCCATTTCTAAAAGTGTCTTTTCAAAAATATTCTATAAATGGAATCATGCAGTATATAACATTTTGTGGTTGACTTTTTTTCTCTCAGCATAATTCCTGGAGATTCATCTAATTTTTTGCATGTATCAATAATGTATTCCTATGGAAAACAGTGTGGAGGTACAGAGATTCCTCAAGAAATTAAAAATAGAATTACCATATGATCTAGCAATTCCACTGCTGGGTATATATCTAAAGGAAATGAAATCAGTGTCTTGAAGAGATAACTGTATCTGCACACACATGTTAATTGCAGCATTAGTCACAACAGCCAAGATATGGAAACAACCGAAGTGATGGATGAATTGATAAGGCGGCTGTGATACACACACACACACACACGCACACACACACACACACACACACACACACACACACACACACACAATGGAATACTATTTAGCCACGAGAGAAAAGGGAATCCTGAAATTTGCAACATTATGCTGAGTGAAATAAGCCAGACAGAGAAAGACAAATACTGCATGGCATCACTTATATGTGGAATAATTTTTTAAAAAGTCAAACTCATAGAAATAGAGAGTAGAAAAGTGATTTCCAGGGGCTGGCGGGGGCGGGGCGAGAAATAGGAAGAGATTGGTAAAAAGGTACAAACTTTCAGCTGTAGGATGAATAAGAGAAAAACAATCATTTGTTCCTTTTTATTGCTGAGTAGTTCCTCATGCTACGTATGTACCACAGTTGGTTTAAACATTCACCTGTTGAAGAATATCTGTGCTATTTCCAGTTTGGGGCTCTTACTAATATAGCTGCTGTATACGGGATTTTGTTTTTTTTTGGTGGACATAAGTTTTCATTTCTCTGAGATAAATGCCGAGAGCACAGTGGCAGGATCGTGTAACACTTGCACGTTTAAGTTTATTAGAAGCTGCCGAACTATCTTCCAGCGTGGCCGTACCATTCTACACTCTCACCAACAATGACGGATTCAGTTACTCCATAGTCTCACTAGCATTGAGCGTTGTCACTCTTTTTTATTTTGGTCATTCTGATAGATGTGTAGTGATATCTCATTGTGGTTTAATTGGGGGGATCTTTTTCACTACAAGTTCAATTTTTTAACCGTTAGAGGGCTATTGAGATTATCTGCTTCGTCTTGGTTGAGTTTTGGTAGTATACAGCTTTTGAGGAATTGGTCGATTTCTTCTAAGTTGTTTAATTTATGAGCTTAAATGAAAGCTTTGTAGTGTTTCCTTATAACTTGTTAATGGCCCCAGAATCTTTAGCGATATACCAGAATATGTAGTGATCTTAGTATATCACATTCTTCATATTGGAGATTGGTGCCTTCTCTTTTTTAATTTTTGTCAGTCTTGCTAGAAATTTTTCTAGCTTCCTAATATTTCATTGTGTGGCTTTGAAAGAGTTGTATAGTGCAAGTGTTCAATAATAGGGAAATGGTTCTTCCTAAAAGGAAACTCTCTATGCATAAACGTTATTTCCATAATTTGTATTCTAAATCATAGGGTATATTCCCAGACTGGAAACAGTGTTTCCAAGAGTACTTTTTTTTTTTTTTTTTTTTTTGCGGTACGCGGGCCTCTCACTGTTGTGGCCTCTCCCATTGCGGAGCAACAGACTCCGGACGTGCAGGCTCAGTGGCCATGGCTCACGGGCCCAGCCGCTCCGCGGCATGTGGGATCTTCCCGGACCGGGGGACGAACCCGTGTCCCCTGCATCGGCAGGCGGACTCTCAACCACTGCGCCACCAGGGAAGCCCCCAAGAGTACATTTTTAAAGGTTCCCAAGTAGTACATCTTGACAGTGTTCTGATTATCAAAAGCTGTGTCACAAACCACCCTACACTTGGTGGCGTAAAGCGGCAATCACACATTGTCTCACATGGTACTGTGTTTAGTTGAGTGGTTCTCACTCAGAGTCTCTCACATGGTTGCAGTCAGACCATGGCTGGGGCTGGAGTCACATTGAAGGCTTCCTCATTCACGTGCCTGGTAGGTGACGCTGGCTGTGAACAGGGGCTCAGCCATCCTATTGACCCAAACAGCTACATGAGGTTTTTCCATGTGGCCTGAGGTCAAACCTGTAGCTGGATTCCAAGAGCAAGTGTCCCAAGAGAGAGCCCAGAGTGATGCTGTCTTGCCTCTTATGACCTAGCCCTGGATGTCACACATCATCACTTCTGCCAAATTCTATTTGTGAGAAGTCAGTCACTAAGACCAGCTCATATTCAAGAGGAAGGGAATTGGACTTGATGGATGGAGTGTCAACAGATTTGAAAACATATTTTAAAGTCACCACATAGAGGAAGGAAAAGAGTGGGAAGTGGCTGGCCAGAGAGGGGAGAAACATGGCAGATGGAGCTATTATAAGTACTCAGTGGCCAGCTCTGTATGCAAGAGAAGAAAAGGTAAGACAAACCTCACCTATTGCAGGGTAGGGTTTGGTAGGTGAGCTATAGGAGTAGCCCTCTGCAATTTGTATAATGACACGCAGGAATCATAAAATCCCTTGACATGAAAAAGTGGCTTCTTTCAACCAACGGGGTGAATTCTGCATTTCTTATTAGATTAGAAAGACTAAATTTCTCTAGAAATTTCTGGACTAGGTGGAGAAATACTATGGCTGTGGTGTATTTTTGCATACACCCATGCTTTAATAAGCTCCTCTCCACGTAAAACCTTATTATATTTCTTAGAGGAATCAATGACAAGTTATTGAATGTAGCACCCGGAACAGAACATTTCCAGTGGTATTTGGCATTATAAGAGTATAATAGGGACATTGTGAGATCCTGACTAAGGTGGCCTAAATGTTCAGTTCGAATATTTCATCCCTGTAATGACTCAGGACGCGGGAGGGAGGCGTGAGCTTGCGCTAGCAGTTTTCCTCATATATAAAAACGGCATGTCTCATGTCCTGATTAGATGATGAATGTAGCTTTTTGATGGACGATGCACTTATTTTTTTGTTCCAAAGTCTCCTACCTTTTAGGAGAATTCTATGTAATAGGCTTAATAATTAAACTAGGCTTGGATGTAGACAGAAACAGCATAGTCTATCGACCACTGAACTTCAAATTTAGACTCCCTGTTTTGTCCTCTGTCTCCATTTATGCTACATGAAATTTCAGTTGGGTTCTTCAGCTTTTCAGCTCAGTCTAGGATAATAAAATATCCCTCAGTCATTTTCAGGCAAAAAAAAAAAAAGATATAATAATAAAGAGTGTCATTTTCTAGGGATTTTTAAAAATCTAGTCTATAGTCATATCCAAACACTAAACTATCATTCCCTTATTTTGTTTTTCCTTCCCCCAGATCAGCCCTTCCCTGGGCAGTTGGGCAGAGGAGCAGTGGATCTTTACCTTCTCCCTTCGTTTTCACTCCATCACTTTCTGGATGTATTTGGGTCTCTGCAGGGCTGGAAAGAAATTAGGGAGGAGAGGCAAGGGGCAGGAGACTTCTTTCTTGACTGATACCATTGTGACTGTCATGGGATCTTCTGGGTGTAGCAATTCTCTTTTTCTTGGGGACTTTTGAGTGTTCTTTGGAGACACTGCCCCCATCGCCAGGAATCCCTCTAGTCTGCATTTCCCTTACGTGGACAATTCTTCCTTCCTCTGGTTACTCACATCTTTGCCCTTCACTCCGAGCCTGAAGTCCACACTCTGTTGGGGTCACCTTGTCCTGGTTGGGAAGGGTCCCGTTAGCAACTCTACGTCCGGCACACAGAGACCGCCCTAGCTTTTGCCCTTCCTACTCTGGCCTTTCCAGTATAGTCCCGTCTTGGCCGTGGGGCCAGGCAGTGAGAGTTCAAGACCCACTCCACAGCCCCTCAGGCACAACTGGGTCAGGCACCTAGCTCCTAACGACCCCGACTCCAGGGTCACATGGAATACCCTCACGTGATGCTCTCCCAGCCCTTCTGATCTGAGGCCCCCCCATGGGGAGAGGAGGCAGAACACACTAATGACTCTACCAAGCAATCGTCCTTAACCAAATTCTATATAGATAGCCTGTGTCGTGGGACCACTGCTGGCTGAAGCAGGCTCACCATCTCTTAGCACGTCCTGTGCCTGGTGTGAGACCATGCATCTTAATTAAGAATGTTCATGTACTCGGCAACTCTCATGCTGTTCTTGGCCTCTGTCATCTCTGCAAAAAGTCTGAGCAACACAGTAACATCTATTTAAACACAATTTTTCTTTGACATCTCACTTCACTGGAGATACTGTCTAGGAAGCAAGAAAAAGAAGACCCTAAGAGAAAGAGACTTGGCGGGCTCCTGAAATGAGGGATGGTAAGGAAACCTTACTGTTTGCTTCAAGCCTCAGACAAACCATTTCATGTGATCATCTTTTTGTTTGTTTCAAATTATATTTATTCTATTATTAATAGGGTTAAACTTCTTTTTGAATGTCATTACCCATTTTTTATTTCCTTATAAATCGCCCATTAATGAGCTAAGCCCATTTTCTTATTGGTTAATAAGAGCTTTGTATCTTTTTAAAATTAATTAATTAATTAATGGCTGAGTTGGGTCTTTGTTGCTGCGCATGGGCTTTCTCTAGTTGCTGTGAGCGGGGGCTACTCTTCGTTGTGGTGCACGGGCTCTAGGCGTGCTGGCTTCAGTAGTTGTGGCTCGCAGGCTCTAGAGCACAGGCTCAGTAGTCGTGGCGCACCGACTTAGTTGCTCCGTGGCATGTGGGATCTTCCCGGACCAGGGCTCAAACCCGTGTCCCCTGCATTGGCAGGTGGATTCTTAACCACTGCGCCACCAGGGAAGCCCTAGCTTTTCGTATCTTAAGGACCTTATCCAACCTCTCATTAGAGGCATTTTTATTTATTTCAATTTTTTTCCAAGTTAGGAGCTTGGATTTTATTTAATGTGTAATGAGAAGCCATTGGTGGATTTTTATGTATGGGGATGACATGATCTTATATTTTGATAAAAAAATGTTTCAAATATCAACTATCTTGAGGCAGAATTCACACACAATTAAATGTACTTATTTTAAGTCTACAGTTTGATAGTCTTGACAAATTTATACATCTACGTAATCACCACCCCAATAAAAATGTCTAACATTCCTATCGCTCCAGAAAGTTCCCTCTTGCCCCTTTACAGTCTATCCTCCCATCCACACCCCAATCCCAGCCCTCAGCAAGAGCTTCTGTAAACCTTTCAGCCAGTTTCCCCTAATGGTAACATCTTATGTAACCAATTATACCTCAGTAAAGCTGGGGGGGGAAAAAACTAAATGAAATTAACAAAACAAAACAAGTGCAATCTTGAATTGGATCCTGGGACAGAAAAAGGACATTAGTGTGAAAATAGTGAAATCTGATTAGAGTTTGTGTAATAACTTCATGTGATAATCTTAAACATCTAAGGACAGTGTAGGCTCTTCGTTGAGTGTATCTGCCTCCTGGGATCCAGCATGTTTGTTAGGTGCCCAGGTATCAGTCACTTGAGGTTAGGACCAGGGTGAGGCTCTCTCCCACCCACGGAAGAGCTGAACCACGACAGCAGTCCCTTTTGTGACAAATGTAAACTAACTGCTTTGCAAGGGTGTTTCACGGACTCTGTCCTCATGCCAGATGGACTCCAACTGGGGATAAAGTTGCACTGATTGTCCCATGGGGATAACTAGAGTTTCAAAAAAAAACTCCTGGAAACTCTCCACTAGGATATATATTTTTTAATGCCTTTAATGAGGAGACTTTCAGAGACGCAGCCTGGAAACTGGTCAAGGCATAATCCTCTGGTTGACGACAGGCAAAGGAGGCACTTAACCAGGTTGTAAAGAGGGAGAATCTGCTGGAAGACTGGCTGGGGCACAGCACCCTGGCTGAACTCTGCTCTGGGAGGCCCTGCCAGCAACTTCGTCAGGGTACGAGAGACCCAGAGACGGGCCAGAAGTTGCTAGGAGAAGCACAGTGGTAAACAGAGCTTTGGCCCCTCCCTGCCCCTTCCTGACATCTTTTCTGCAGATGCAGCTTCAAATGGAGTGATTGATCCTAGATTTTTTTTTTTTTTTCCTCTCTCTGGCAGAGCCAGCCAACTAGTTTAGACATTTCTATTAGATTAGGAGCCAGGAAATGAGAAAAACTCTGCCTCATAAAGGAATTGTTCTCAGGTCACATGCCTGCCTGGTAGGAACGCAGAGAAATAAACAGGAATGTTTTGTTTGGGGGGGAAACCAAATGAATGATCACCTTTGTGACGTGGCTGTTCTTCCTACCACCTCACACTCCCTCTGGCCCTCCCCACCGTCCCCATTCTTCCCCAGCCGTCCTGCGGAGTCTTCAAACGCGGCAACCTTAGAATCATTGTCACAGGATGACCGAAGCACAGAATCTCAGCATCTCAGAACGTTAAATGCTTGATGTAGTAGGACAGCATGTACTCTGAGTTGGGCAGGACGAAGGTACAAATCCTAGCTTGCTGCTCACCAGCTGTGCGGCCGCAGGAAAGTCAGCCAGCCTCTTGCAGCCCGGGTGTACTTACCTGTAAAATAGGGACGGAGGCCACGATGATCAAGTCGGATAACGCCTCCGTAGCATCCACCACAGCGCACACGATAGGAAGTCAACCACCTCGAATCCCTTGAGATTAGATGTTCAGCACCTTGAAATCCTAGAATATTAGCAATTTAAAAAAATAGGCACTTTCTAACTCAATTTCCTATGGCATTTATTAATTTCCTCTAAACAATCTGTAGGCTGCCGTGTTCCTTTAAAAAAAAAACAGCATTCAAATCTGGAGTGGTCTGACCCGTGCGGAATAAAGAGGGTCTAATACGACAGAAACACCAGAATGATAACCTTGGTGAGCTAGCCAGAACCCTCAAGTCGAAGCTGAGGTCCCTATTTGTTGATATTCATGCAACTGTTTTGGGAGCTTAAGTGGAGAAGTTTACCTTTATTCCGACTATATTCCGTGTCATCAGATGTGACCAGCCAGTGTCTCTTTCCCACCCGCTCCCCATCCAGGGGTGAAGAAGAGATTCTAGATGAATTACCTTCCAAGGCATTGATTAGCCACATTCGCTGATGATCATTAAAAATTCTTTCACATGGCTGTGACTTTCTCTCTCTGGCATCTCCTTTGCCAAAGCTCTTCTATCTATGCTCCAGAAACTGGAAGCCTAGCAAGTAAGGCTTACCTCTCTTCTCCCCATTCCATGTAAGAGGGTTCAGTTGAGAGCAAGCCCGGGTGGTCCTCCATGCCCTGTTTTTCTCCTACGTGGCATCCAGGGGAGGGAAAGGGGAGAAAAGGCACCAGCAAACTTCATGACCGTCCTCTGATTGATTCTCCATTGGGACTGGCTGGTGTAGGGAGAGGGACTCTGATCTAAAGACATATGTGTCTAAGAATTTAGGATAAATGCTTTTTCCTGTGGTCCAACAGAGCTTAGCAGAGCTCTGTTTGCGGGGGGGGGGGGGGGGGGGGGCGGTCCAGGCTCCATGCCGGGCTAATGTTAGTCACTTCGCTTTGCCCTAGAGAGGACATCTCCTCCAGAAACTCATCATGATGAGTGCCTAGGGTGTTTTTCAGAATTAGAGCATTCTTAGGCTTCATACTACACCACGAACACTGGCACAACCTCTTGATGTTTCAAGTCATTGCTGATGGTCAAAGTCTTTACCAACGGTTGAACAAGGTAGGGTGAGTTTAGGCCCTGTAGAGTATAGCTAAAGAATCATACCTTGTGCCTTATAATCATGGAACTTCCAGAAACTGGCATTCATTTCCATCCTGTATCCGGGCGGTCATCCACATCTACTTGGATATATGCCTAATTACAGGAAGATCACTATTTGGTAGACATCCACTTAACATCTCACTAATCCTTAAAGTCAACTTTAAATTAAAAAGTATCTGTATTCTTATAATTAAGAGTATTAGTCAATGCCTGAGCTCAAAGCAGTAAATTCATATTCAAACCACTCCCTCTGCTGTATTTGCACGTGATAGAGTTATTGCACTTGATAGATGCTCAATAAATATATGCTTAATAAATTTAATAGTGTTGTTTACTGCCCTGAAGGCACAGTGGGTCATTTTCATATAAGTGGCCACTCATGTCGGGAGATTTGAAAGATGTATTATGTCAGTACAAGAAAATTTTCTTTCATTCAATTTTCTCAGCCTTAAATAAATAAATACTATCCTGCCAGGCAGTGTGGAAGATGCTGGGAAAAATATAACTAAGAAATGTCCTTTGACCTTGAGGATTCTAAATTCTCAAGTAAGGAGAAAGGATATACACTTAGATACTTATTTTTTCAATATGACAGAGTTATACAGAGCAATGTACCAAGTGTCATGGGAGTGGAAAGCAGAGGAAAAAATCTAACACACAGACATAGAACCGACCGAGCACACTTAGGTTCTCCTGTGATGGGGGTTGAGGATGTTGATACCAACCCAACATAATCAGGTATGATCATTCTGCCATCACTCTGTTCCTGTCTCAGTCACTGGTGTAAGCAATGGCTAAAACCCTGAAGTAGTCTGATCCCCAGCTCCTCAGTTTCCCAAAGGTGTGAGTAGTTCAAGAGCAAAGGGAAAACTGAAAGTCGTCATATGCAAGTCATTAGCAAACACCAAACATCTCTGGTGTTCCAAGCCTGGTAGTGGGAGGACAAAGAGATGTGACCAACAAAACCCTTGCCTCAGAGAGCACAGAGTCTGGTCCCAGACACTGACAAGGAAATAAACATACCATGCACAGAGGAACAAAACCCAAAACACAGACAAACATAGTGTCTTACAATATATTTCTTCTTACATGTAAATTTACTTATGTGAAAAGTCTCTGGTAGACAGTCTGATTTAGAAGGAGGAAGAAAAGTAGAAAAGGAATCTGCTGAGGGAAATTCATTTTTGCTTTTGACACTTTCTTCTTACTTAAGATTCCTGTGTGTGGTCTTGATGCCTGGAGCCACAGCAGCCATCTTGTGAACATGAGGAAAAGCCAAGTGACTCCAGAGATACCAGCCCAGCACCCTCACATCACTGAGCCAATGAACACACCCTGGAAGCACCTTCCCAAAATTTGTGTTATATGAAAAATGTAATGATTTTCTTGCTCAGGCTGCTGTTAGTCTGATTTTATGTTACATGTAGTCAAAAGCATTCCTAAATGATGCAAAGTCTTACAAAAGAAAAAACTTGAAATTTTACATAGATAGATAGATAGATAGCTATATATATACATATACACATATGTGTGTATATATATAATTAATTACCTTTCATTTAAAGATTACGTGATAGAAAAACATTAGGCATGTAAACACATGCATGTAAGTAAAGAACAGGCATGGCCCCTTTCCTCATTCATATGTACTGAGGATGGAAGGTATCATTACACTTGTAACTGGAAAATCTCAGCTTGCTCAGTTATTAGCTTGGTAGACTAGATTCATTCAGTCAGTTATCTCCAGGGGAAAGACAGTATTTCCAAGGGAGTGAAAGTATATGAAGAAATATAACTGGACATGAGATTGTCCTGAAATATCTAGGCTAGATGGCAAATAGTACCTAGAATGTGTGTATTTTGCGTTACATGTGATTGTCTCTGTCTACTCACATACAAAGATGTTGGAGTTCCCATGTCAATGGCTGCTCATGGATAGTTCAAACACCTCCCGCCCACCCACTTCACCATGCAAGCAGCAGTCCCAGCACTAGGCTCCTGGCCAATAACAGACCTTCTTTAAAGAGCACTGGGGACGCTTAAAGAGGAGTTCTGTAGACATTTGAGTGCCTGTTTAAGGCCATCTCTTTAAATACCCCAAAGATGTATAAAGAGAGTGTAGGATCTAAAAATGTTTTTTGCCTCAAGAAAAGTACTAATAGACTTCCTATCACTTAGACTCTCTAGGATATCTTATTCCCTGAAAAAATTTTTAAAAAGAGTATCTTATATTCATAGCATTGCCCTCTGTGTGCCTTTGTTTCACCATGACTTGAAAGTATTATTTTTCTCCCAAGAGCTAGTTTTTCCTAGTGTTTTTAAATAGTAGAGTCCTTTTATTTACTGGAGTGCAGAAAAGGGATTTCATTTTTTTTCTCAAATAGAAAATGTCTTTCCACGAATCAAGCACATTCTTGCTACCTAAAAACAGTTTCAGGCACAACCCCTACGCAGAGCATTTACAAGTTCATAACTCTTGTTGCAGGTATAATCCACCCTGGCAGGGAAAGTCCAGGGTAATCCTTTGGAAGAAGCAGCTGCTGACTTGGGAAATGCTGCAATTCTGCAGGGTCAGGCAGATCAAGGCATTAGGCCACGTGCCACAGAGTGGCAGAAGTGGAAATTCTCAGTAAGTGATGTTGTGATGTGCTGGAAAACAGGTTAGCAGGAAAGAACACATGGGAAAACAGTGGGATGCAGGAGGATATCAGAAGACAGGCTTCAGGTTGCAGAAGCGGGGGCGACGTTGAGAGGGAAAGATAAGAGACTGCCCGGGCTGGATCCCGGCCCCAAAGCTCATCCAAGGCGCCAACTCCTTGATGTGAGATTTTCCTGGGCACCTGCTAGGGGCAGAGTCAGAGGGTGCAGCCCAGGGCCAGACCAGAGAGATGGTGAGCTAGGTCGGATGTAAGAGATAAACAGGCAACACAAAGGATGGAGCAGGAATGTGAGTACTTCATTATAAAGCCCAAGTCTGAGAATAATTGGTAAGACAGGGATGGGTAGACAGCAAAGAGCCCAGTTAGTGGCAGGGCCAGAATCCAAAGGTGAGTCTTATGAGACCTGAATCAAAGTGAGAACACGGACATACGATGGGTCTGTCGTGCAAGGTCAAAGACACAGAAGTGGGTCACAGAAAGACAGCTTAGCTCGAGAGCATTGGCTTAGCTCCCAGGCAGGATTCCTTGGCATGAGACAGCCTATCACAGCTACTCTTCATCACACCCAACTCCTGCTTGCCGCTGTTATAACCCTTCTCTTCTTCCTGTTTCCTCTATGTCTCCCTCTGGCGGCGCACCACCAATAGCCTTTCTACCTAAAAAACCCGCTCCAGCAGTTAATGACTTAAATCCACTTCTGTGCATTGGATGGGAGCTTGCTGACTAGGACCCCTTAGCTCGGCTGTGATTCATGGGAGGCGATTCTGGCTGCAGCCAGTAGTTTACAGAAGTGGCAATGCCTCAGCTTTGGGGACCAAGACAAGATCATCTCCTAGAGCGAGGCCTTGGACTTGTAAACAAAGTAAGACCACTGTATCATTGGACATGAAGTTCTCCTTAAGAGATAGAGTGTATGTCCAATAGGTCTCAACAATGACAAGAACAAACCAGAAGGTTCTGTCCTCAACGCCATGAGTCAAGGGTCTGTGATGGGCAGCCAGTTCAGCTGAGTTACTTCAGCTTTCGAGAAAAAAAATGTATGGTCCTTCTAGTTGACCTGTCAAGACAAAGGCCCTTGTATAAGACTAAGACAGTGTCAGATGCACACGGCAAAGACTTGGGCACAGGGCTTTGTCTAGGAAGGACTGCTTGATGCCTTTCAATGTAGCATCGACTCCACTGTCTACTGGTACCATTTTGTCTTTGAACTTCAGCTTCAGTATTAAGTGTCCTGTCTTATTTTACTGTGCCTGAGACCACTTCTTGCTCTCTTTTTCGATTCTCCAGACATCCCGAAATAGGCCTTATTCCCCCAACTCTGCTAGATTCTATCTCCCCGGCTGAGTTCTGCACAGAAGGGTTTTTTTTAGATTAGTGTCCAGCTGCTTACCTCTGCCTACTGCTGCCATCTTGGAATTCTTGTCCACCCCTCCATTCATCCATGAGGCATTTAATGAGCACCTACAATGTGCTAGGCGCTGGGGACACTGATATAACCCCTAATGCTATGTTGTAGTCATTGGCAGAGACCTTTAAATATTCCTGATGTCAACGACCTGGCTTCCTTGTCCTTCTTGCCAACTGGCAAAAGACGTGTGGCCTGTGGTTCCCGTGATACTGAGTGTGGCTTAGATTAAGCCAGGCAGGAAGAAAGGGAGGGTCATGGTTGGTGCAAAGAGCTGTGCTTATCTTGTCACTTCACTCCACCCACAGCGGGGCGGGCACAGCTCTTCTTTATGTAGCAATCGTCACTGTGTTTTGTCCTCTGCGCCTGCCAGGGACACTCTTTCTCCAATATCCACAGCGCCTTCCATCACCTCTTAAGGTCTTTACTCAAACGCCGCCCTCTCCATGCAGCCTTCCTTGATGGTACATCAAAAATGTCAAACACCTTTTCCCCCACAACATACCCCTTCCCCTGCCCTGCGGTATCTCTCCCCCGGCCGCTATCACCGTGACATTCTATATATAGTACTTATTCGTTTGTCATTGTCTCCTGCTTTAGAACATTAGTTCCAGGAAAGCAGGGTTTCACCTGTTTTATTTGGTGCTGTCTAGAAGTGGAGCTGGCAGAGTAGGTGCTCAAAGAATGTTTATGGAATAAAGAAAGAAGAACGTCTATAATCTATTACGCACTGGCCCAGGGACTCTCGCTCTATTATCTTATTCAATCCTCTCTCCACCCTGTTGTTATCCTTCATCTACGAGAGTCAGAGCCGTCATGTAATGTGTGTGAGGTCCCTTACCTGCAAGATATGGGCCTGGGATGTCAGCCCACGCCTGCCACCAAAGTTACTATATTTCTCGGTAACATACGTGGCCTCGTCGTGAAGATAAACAGAAAGATGAGGAGACAGAGGGAAAACAACAACACGCATCTGAGCCCTGGTAAATCCAAGTAGCCTATTAAGAGTTCCACGGCTGGAAAAGCATCATGACCATTTTTGGTTTTCGTTTGTCCATTGAACCGTCAAGGACAGCTTCACCAAAGTGTGTTCCACGACGCGCCTACATTATGAAGGCCCAGAGAGAGCCTCTGTGGATTGGGGCCATTTCTCCATAGGAATCACATGTCACCAGCACCCCCATGCCGCTGGCTTCTCGGAGCTGTAAATAGATGAAAGATGTGTAAGACACACAGTACTTGCTAGTCTGCCCGAGGGGAGGAGGAGAATGCTACCCAGCACATCAGGCCTGTTTAAAATCCTTCTTAAGGAAATGCATGATTTATGAGCCATTTAGAACACAGCACTGAATCCCCGTGTGTCCTAAATGAGTTCGACAGAGAAGCAGTTGTCGGTAGGCAAGATGTGGGCCCTCTGTGCGTGGCTTCCTCTTCTTGTTTCTAAAAGAGGAGGGATGGCAAAGCAATCTTAGGGCTAAAGATGGGAAGGAGAGGTTGCTTTGAGAGAAGTACGATTTAACCTTCCAGCCACGGAATTTGAATACCTTCAATTGGACAGGTTTTTTTTGTTTTTAATTTTTTATTGAAGTCTCGTTGCTGTACAGCGTTGTGTTGGTTTCTGGTATACAGCGAAGTGCTTCAGTGATGTATATATATACACGTACACGTTCTTTCGCATATTCTTTTCCATTACGGTTTGTTACGGGATATTGAATATAGTCCCCTGTGCTCTACAGTAGGACCTTGTTGTTTATCCATTCTCTCTATAACAGTTTGCATCTGCTAATCCCAAACTCCTAATTTATCCCTCCCCCCCAACACCCCCCCTTCCCCCTTTGGTAACCATACATTTCTTTTCTATGCAATTAGACTGTTTTGATGTTTGATAGTGTCACTGAGACTTAGCACTATACACAAAGAGCTCAATATTAAAAGTGCCAACGTTGTGAAGGGCTTGTTTAGTTTACAGACAAAAGCAACATCACCTTGAAAGCACCTGCAGGCCCCATGTGCTGCTTTGAAGTCCTCTTAGTCTCTGGACCATAAATCCCTCCCAAAGAGACCCTGCAGGACTGTCCCTTAGGTCAGCACAGGGCTGTGGTTGATTGATAGTGACTCTGCATTCTGCTGACCAGCCAGGTGACCTATAGAACATAAACTTCTCATCTCTTGATTTTCTCAACCGTAAAATAACAGGGCTGGGCAAGTAAAATTCTCCGGACTGTTCAACTAAAACATTCCTCGTTCTCATGACACCTGTGGTTGACATATTACATTATTTTGACGTATCAGTAACCCTGACTGCCCTCCATCCCCACTTATTCTGAATGAGAATTTTCTGTCTTCTCTAACTTACCCAAAATGATGGCTGATTATTTGATATGTTCAAGAACGATGAATAAATAGGTGGTGACTGAGACAAGGCCACTTGCTAAGTGTCCGCTGGTAACTTTTCTAATTCCTCTAGGTCTCAGTGCTTCTAAGCCTTGATTATTCACAGGAAAAAAAAAAAAAGACAAAGTTGCTCAAGAATGGGTGATGTAACACATAACTAGGACACACTTCACAGATAGCGTTGGGTTTCTCCAGATTTAAATATAGCAAAAGACTGAACTCTAGGGAACAGTTCAAAACTGTTGAAAGGGAGCCGTCTTGGGTATTGAGCCACAACTTCGGGTGAGTTTGGGGGCGGCTCTGATAGCGAACCGCACCGTCATTTGCTTTCTGTGTCCTTCTTCAGAACGATAAACTCGGCTGCAAGAGCCCGCTGCTGGTACAGCTATTGCCAACGAGCTAATTGAGTTTGTTGGCCTTGAAAAGGCATCCGTGTAGTAATGCGATGAGGTAATGCTGTGTTCCTGTCCTCTGGTTTCCCTCTCTGCCATTACTGAGGCTTTATTTATGAGACTGGAAACAAAAGCAAAACACAAGTCACATCGTTAGCTGTGACTTGGGTGAGGCTGGAAGAGAGCGTGGCTTGGCTTTCCTTTGTTTTCCAATACATCTGAGATGCAGGGGTTCCAGTTGAGCAGGGCAGCCCCGGAAGGCAGGTGAGTGTGCCGCCGCTGCGGTTCCTGAGGGTCTGATGGGCGTGGCTCCAAGAAGATCACATGCCCGGGGTTGACATCTGGAAGTAGGGAGCTGCAGACTGAGAAGAGGCTGGTTACACAACCACCAGTTATAAACAGAATCAGAATGGCACACGGCAAGGTGAAATTGACCCAGCAGACAGGGAGATCAGTTTTGACCCAAAGTCGAAGGAAGAGGAGCATGTCTGTCTGGCTGCACCATGGAGGTGGCATGTCTGTCACAGGCCAAGCAGGTGCCATGCAGGGAAGTCCATCAGGGCTGCGGAAGGAAGAGCAGAAATAAACCCAGGCAACGAGTCATCGGAAATTCACTGAGCCTCTCTGTGCCAGAGGCTGGGCTACAGGAAGCCAGGCAGAGCACCTGCCCTCGAGGAATGTACCTTCTAGTGGTGAAAAAGGATGAATGGGGCATAAAGACAGATGGACCAATGGAATACAAAAGAGAGCCCAGGGCTTCCCTGGTGGTGCAGTTGTTGAGAGTCCGCCTGCCAATACAGGGGACACGGGTTCGTGCCCCGGTCTGGGAAGATCCCACATGCCGCGGAGCGGCTGGGTCCGTGAGCCATGGCCGCTGAGCCTGCGTGTCTGGAGCCTGTGCTCCACAACGGGAGAGGCCACAACAGTGAGAGGCCCGCGTACCACAAAAAAAAAGAGAGCCCAGAAATAAACCCTCAATAGTGGTCAAATGATTTTCTTCATGAGTGCCAAGACCATTCAATGGAGAAACAATATTTTTTAACACATGGTGCTGGGAAAACTTGATAGCCACAAGCAAAAGAATGATGTTGGACCCTTACCTTACTTACATCGTCTACAAAAATTAACTCAAACTGGATCAAAGACCTCAATGTAAGCACTAAAACTGTAGAACTCTTCAATGAAAACATAGGGGAAAATGAACTGATGGGTATAAAAATAAGTGGAAAAGATCACTTCAGCTACACCCAAGTGGGACAAAGAAGATTGAACAGAGAACTGGGCGGAGCTGGAGAGGCTGGTCAGGGAAGTTGTCTCAGGGAGGGTGTGACAGAGTTGAGCTCCGAAAGATGAAAATGTGCCAGCCCTGTCACGAGCAAGGGAAGTGCTCCAGGCAGGAGGAAAATAAACCCCAAAGGCCTTAAGAAAGGAGCGGGCTTGATGTTCTGATGGTCAGTGTACCCAGATGTAGGTAATGAGGGAGATGAACTGGGAGACAGAAGCAGGGACCAGATGATGGGGGGCCTAGGGGACCATGGTGAGGAGTTTGCATTTCACTCTCAGGGAAGCGGGAAACCACTGGAGGGTTAACCAGGGGAAGGACAAGGTGTCAGGCCTTTTCCCTGTTGTGTGGAGTGTGGCTGATGGGAGGAGAGCATGGGAACTGGGGGTCCAGCAGGCGCTTGCTCAGACCAGGGCTGCAGCCGTGCCGATGGTGAGAGGTGGCTGCGTTCTAGACATTCTGGGGGGACGTAGAGCCGATGGGGGGCTGACTAATGGGTTGGATGGAAGGCATGAGGGAAATCAAAAAGAAGAAAACTCAAATCCCAAGATGCTTGGCCTGAGCAACTGTGTAGATGACGGTGGTGCCACTTAAGGAAATGCAGAAGTTTGCGGTGGGGCTTGACATGTTCGAGGAGAAGTGCAGTAGTTACCATGGCTGGAGCCACGTTAAGACAGCTTTCTATTAAGCCTCCTTATGGAGCATTTGAGTAGGCCGTTGGATTCATGAGCCTGGAATTCAAGGAAGAGGTCCAAGGTGAAAATAAAAAGGCAAGATGTATGTGTGTTTGCACATGAGTGTGTGTGTGTGGTGTATACCTATGTTCATACAGACACATGACTTTGAATGATATATGCATGCATTGGAATGATATATGCATGCATTGGAATGATACATGCATGCATTGGAATGATATATGCATGCATTGGAATGATATATGCATGCGTTGGAATGATATATGCATGCATTGGAATGATATATGTATGTGCATTTGTTTATACAAACACACACGGCTTTGGATAATATATGTGTGCGTGCAAGTATATCATATGTGGTATTATGTTATAATACAATATACTGTATATAATCAGAGTCCTGGGAGTGATTGAGATCCCCAGGGCCAATGCCAGACCTGGGTGCACTCCGGGTGGGACCCGCTGGTAGAGGGAAAGACAGCAACAGTGATAGAGAAGGTATGGTGAGTACAGGAGTGGAATAGAAGGAAGATCAACTGAATCTTGGAAGCCTGGTGGCTTCGAGGACACCATTGCTGGGACACATAGCTCGCTCTGCTCTCTACCAGGGGTTGGGAAGTGGTAAGCCCGAGAGGCTTGGGCAGAGAAAGCCAGACGAGCTTCCCGGTCTCCTCTGATTGGGGGTGTGTCCCCACCCCTCCCCAGCACAGGGATTTGGACCCTCTCAGCGCTCCATCCTTCAGAATCGTGCAGCAAACAGCCTCTCAACGCCACTCACCCGGGAGGCAGGAGCCCCGTAGCTCACCAGGCTGGTTTAGCGCAGCACCTAGGCCAGGCAGCCTTCCGATGTCCACATGTTCACTGCGGGAGTCTGGGAAGGGGCAAGGACTGGGGAGAAAGCCCCAGAAAGAGTTCAAGAACGGGAAGTGTTGATCACTGACTGCTGGCAAGATCTGGACTGGGCTCGCAAGCCAGGCCCCGCTCTCCACACCCCAGCCAATCTCCCTTCTTGTCACGAGACCGGAGATTAAAACCAGGCTCTGCTTCTCTGGAGCTGTCCAGCTTTTGGAAAAATCACCCAATTTGTGTGAACCTCGGTTCCTCACACCTTATGGAGGCTACTTGAAGACAACAGGAGATGATGGGATAAAGTGAGTAGCGCCCAGCAGGTACAACGCCTCTGAGAATATAGGATGCTACTTCAGCCTGTTCTTCACAGAAATCCTTCTGATAAAATTCATAATGAAGTAGAAATATCCATTATGAGTTGTATCCTTCTTTGTCCAAATGCAGGGAACAGAGCCTCTAAATCTACCCTTGGGACATCTCTGATCTTGCCACCCGATTCTTTAACTTCTGCGCCATAATTAACCCCTTTTTGTGCCCCTCCTCTTCAACTACACACCTCGTGCGGTGACCACTTCGTGTAGCAGCTACTTCACGTCCCCAGGAGGGCACATATGTCCTGAGCGAATAAATGATGGTGATATTTGTGGCCTGACACACAAACATCTCACACACACACACACACACACTGAGTTGCAAAGAATGAGATCATTAAAATATTTTTACAACACACTGCACAGCTGTATTGTCTGAATCACTACTTGACAAAATGGGGGGAAAAATCACGGAATTGGATTCTGTGAGCTGAGCCTAAACACGTGGAGAATGAAAGTCCTGTTTGTGCAGAGAGGGGAGAGGAAAAAGTGCTTGCTTCCTAATGGAAGACAGAAATTTCTGCGAGAGGAGAAAAAAGACAACCGAAAACAAAAGCAAGATGAATCACTTTCATTCTGAAAGGAACACAGTGAAACAATGGTGCTAAATGAGACGGAATTCCTGACAAAGATCTTCTCTGTTCTCCAAGGGCTTTTATTGTGCCGTGTGTGCCGAGAGTTATGTTTTATCTTCCCAAAAGGAGTCAGCGTACTTTATTTTCTGCGCGGTACCTCTCTCTGCCTCTCCTCCCCACTTGCTGAGATTTAAGTCAGCTATTGTAGCGCTCTATATCTGATCAGCCTTAAAGATCTGAAAAGCCCTGAGTTTGCAAGAATAAAAAAAGGCCTCCGGTCTGACAGTGATAGATCCCACTTGTCCCCTCGGGATGACATTCCTGCACTAGGAAGACCACAGATCCTTCCGATAACAAGCTACAGCTCCTGCTCTCCTGCGTCTTTATGCAGAGGTCAGGGCACCTGCTGGAGGAAAGGAATTGCCCGGCGAGCTCTGGCTACTTTTACCGAGCCCAGCAGGGATGCTGCATATTAGATGGGACAGGTTTAGGGTGAAAGGGATAGTAGAGATACAGCCTTTGAACTCAAGGATGTTATCATGGAAAACAAGATTTAAAACACAAAAACGGGGCTTCCCTGGTGGCGCAGTGGTTGAGAGTCCGCCTGCCGATGCAGGGGACGCGGGTTCGTGTCCCGGTCCGGGAGGATCCCACATGCCGCGGAGCGGCTGGGCCCGTGAGCCATGGCCGCTGAGCCTGACGTCCGGAGCCTGTGCTCCGCAACGGGAGAGGCCACAACAGTGAGAGGCCCGCGTACCGCAAACAAACAAAAAAACAACACACAAAAACGATCCTTTTAACTTAGACCTAAATCCCTACTCAACTACTTTCAAGAAGTGAGCCTTTGCCTCCGTAAATCTCAGTCTCCTCATATCTAAAATGGGACCTCTGTCACAGAGTGAAGGAGGTCATGCCTGTGAGGCCCTTATCACCGTAGTAAAGGGCTGGAAAGATACCACTTGTTGTTGTTATTACTTTTAGAGACTGTGAGATTTTTATATCCCTAGCATTTCTTGGAACAGTTAGTGATTAATACCTTTTTATCTTTAATGAATGAACAATTAGAATAAATTAGGCAAAGAGAATTGCATTACTCTTCTGATTAAAAGCTTGGTACCCAAGGGATGAAGTCCAAACTCTTTAGTGTGGCTTTGCATCTGGCCCCAAACTCCCCTGCCAGGCCCTGCCATGCCAGGGAGAGCTCTGCAGAGCCATCCCCAATTGTACGTGCCGGCTGAGCTACTCACGCACCTGAACTTGCCTTGCATGTGGAAGTCTGCACACAGCATGTGTTCAGTCTTTCCCTTCAGCACCTGTGAGTGAGCTGGAGACCTTCTATACAAGCTTCCATGCCCAACCCAGATGCCACTTTCCCTATGTACGTTTCCTTTCACTGCCCCAGATGCACTGGAAGTTTCTCTCCCCTCTGGGCTCACACCGTGTTTTACAACAGTGCTTTTTATAGTGTGGTCCCTGGACCTGCAGCATCAGTATCAGCAGGGAACTTACTAGAAATGCAAATTGTGAGGCTCTGCCCCAGGCCTACTGAATCAGACACTCTTGGGGTGGGGCCCATCAACCTGTGCTTTAACAAGCCCTCCAGGCGTTTCCGATGCAAACTCAGATTATAATAGAAAACCATCACTTTATGCAAACTTCTACTCTAACATGTCTCACAGTGTATTAAAGTCACTTGCCTAAAAACAGGACTGTCCTCCTTGCCTCTCAGCCAAGTTATTTTTCTTGTCTGTGTCCTAACATTTCATTGAGTTACAGCTGATAGACAATATTACACAAGTTACAGGTGTACAATACAGTGATTCACAATTTTTAAACGTTAAACTCCATGTATAGTTATTATCAAATATTGGCTATATTTCCTGTGTTCTACAATATACCCTTTATACTGAATAGTTTGTACCTCTCAACCCCCGACCCCTCTGTTGCCCCTCCCCACTTCCCTGTCCCCACTGGTAACCACTAGTTTGCTCTCTCTATCTGTGAGTCTGCTTCTTTTTTGTTGTATTTCCTAGTTTGTTGTGTTTTTTGGATTCCACATGTAAGTGATATCATACAATGTTTGTTTAGGTCTGTCTGGCTTATTTCACTTTAGCAGAATAGCCTCCAGATCCACCCATGTTGTTGCAAATGGCAGAATTTCATTCTTTTTCATGGCTGAGCAGTATTCCATTGTGTGTGTGTGTGTGCGCGCGCACGCACGCACGCGTGCACCACATTTTCTTTATTCATTTATCTGTTGATGGACACTTAGGTTGCTTCCATGTCTTAGCAACTATAGATAATGCTGCTATGAACATTGGGGTTCATGTATCTTTTCAAATTAGTGCTTTTGTTTTTTTTTCAGATCTATATCCAGGAGTGGAATTGCTGCGTCCTATGGTAGTTCTCATTTTAATTTTTTGAGAACTCTACATTGTGTCCTAAGTTTTCTCATCTATAAAAATGGGCATAATCATATTACCTTGCAGGAATGCTTAAGAATTAGAAATAATACATATAAAATATAAGATACAGTATCCCAAACACTAATCCCCCCCCTGACCCCTTCACCCCTGACTCCCAACTGTTTATTCATGTTGCCTAGCCTATCGGTCATTATATAAAACTTTCCACTGCCTTGAAAAACAGACGCAACTGACAGGTCTGTCCCCAGGTGGAGGGAGTCTGTTAGGCTTTTGGGAATTGAAGGAGATGTCCCAGCATCGGCAAGGAGAGCTCAAATCATTATAAGTGAGTTAAATATAAGTTAACAGGACATAACTTTTCAGCAAGAGGCTGAGACTGGGAGGAGAGAGAGATCATTCATGACTATACACAGGCAGGGATGAGTCAAGCTGAGGTCAGGTAAGGATGGGTTAGGGGGATGGGTAGGGGGCTATGCAGTCATCTGGGCTGGGCTGCCTCGCATGGAGTTTTCTCTCTAACGGTTAGCTAGTGTGCAGAAGATCCCAGAAATCGCACTGTTTGCCCATGAGCCTGGTTCTGAAACTGTGGAAGCACCTGGATGATGGGATCTCTCTGCAGTCCTGCAACAGGTAAAGTCTCATTGCAGCTTTGCTGGCAGAAGTGTCGGTTGTGCTGGTTTGGTTACGCGTATGATAAATGCCAGGGGGGCAGGCAGGGCCTGCAGTGATCTGGGAAGACTTCCCAGAAGTGAACCATGGGGATAAATGAGATGAAAGAGATGTGGGATTCACGGGGGCAGAGAGGGCTCAGTCAATGTCCCAGGGAGGGGAGCAGCCTGGGCAACCTCTATTATGTTCCCTTATAGCGATGTTTGCTTCTTTCATAGTGCTTTTCACAATTCGTAATTATTATTTGCTTAATCCTGGCTTCCTTCTCATTCTATGCATTCTAGTAGGGCAGGAACCACGTCTAATTTTCTCATCATTTTATCTAGAGCTGGGTCTGACATGCGGTAGGTTCTCAACATACATTTTCAGTATTCACCCTGATGAACTCCATTGACGTAAACAAATGAACTGACATATTTCAAGTGTGATGAAGGACCAGGCTGGCTGACACCGAGGGTCTGTGCTGGTGAAGCAGCAGCAGGTGATCAGGTAAGGTGGGGTCTGATTTTAGAAGGCTTTGACATTTTTGCCAGAAATGTTGGACTCGACTCCATAGTGAATAGAGAATTGTGAGCTCCTGGAAAACAAGAACTATTTCTCACCAATTTAGCACATTTGTTGGGTACCCAGACCGTGCCAGACAACTAAATCAGAGAGCATCTCAGTGTTAAAGGAGATCAGAGTCTGGGCCGCGACAGGCATTTGTGGTGTACGTAAGCAAAGACGGCATAAGGAGAAGCAGGCAGACCGTGCAAAAGGAGCTCAAAGGGGAGACTTTGACGTTCCACTGGGGAAAACAGAAAACCTTTCAAGGAGCACGACATGTTTGAGCTGGACATGGAAGGAGCAGTATTCAAACTTGGAGAGCTGAGTGTTTAGGGAAGAGACAGTGGCTGTGGAGTTGGGGATATAGGGAGAAAGCAGGTGGTTGGGCTTGTTGACTCATCTCTGCCTCCCCCCACGATGTCAAGCATGATGCATTGCACGCTGCTGGCATTTAATGAGCCTGATGTCTGTTGGTTTATCACTGTACGTCCTTGAGCAGGGGAGTGACGGGGGAAACTGCAAATGGTTAATACGCAACTTCATCAGAACTGTAACTAATTTTTCACCAACCCCAAATACCACTCAACTTATAGTGGGTGCTATAGGTTGGTCCATCAAGTGGCAAAAGAGAGGATGGTTTATGTGTGTGGGATATGAGTCATTTCATACAGCCAGAGAATTCATACAGGAACTATAAAGGCAGGCCAAGACAGCCATGCATGAGTTTACACCATATCAAGGATATCATCCTAAAAGCAGCAGGGAGCTTCTGGAGAGTTTTAAGCCAGGGGCATAGGATCAGACCTGAATTTTAAGAAGATCACGTGCCTGGCTTACGAAGGATGGGCTGTAGTATCGGGTACTCTTCCCCCTGCTGCCATAGTAACTACACTTTTTCTCTCTCTGCATATCTGTCTTTCCCTCCTACCAGAGAAGAGGAAGTTCCTTGAGGTCATGGAGTGGATCTTATCCACCCTTGTGTCCAAGTGGTTGTCAAATAGAAAGCACTCCTTATTAAATTAGCAAGATTGTAGGGAAGGAGAACCATCGAGCAACAATTTGAATAATTCAGGGCAGGAATGACAATAGCTTAAGCTAGGATAGCATTTGGAAAAGATGCAACATGGGAGACAGATGTCAAATACACGAATGGTAAATATAGGGGACTTTGTGACAGATGGGGAAAGGGGTGACAGAGAGGGGAAGTTAGGAATGATTTAGGCAAACTAGTGATGGCAGGTGGCCCTTTGGGACAAGAAACAGGAGAAGAATCAGGTTTAGAGAAGCACAGTACAAGTTCTGTCTTGGACATGCGGTCTTGGGTAAACCAATGGAACTTTGAAGGACAGAGGTCTGAAAATGGGTTGGATTTGCAGATATGGGGCTCAGAGGCAAACCTCAGCTAAGGAACGTAGTGACTCCCCAGTCAATAGAGTGATGGATGAAGACACGGAAAGACCTGAAATCACTCACACCCTAACAACTGGGCTTACCTACCCTTCTCATTTTTGCCATCTGGTCCATTACAAAGTGGCGTCTCAACGTTGTTCTAATTTCCGTCTCTTTGACTCAGTGAGTTTGAGCCTTTATTCATCTACTCATTGCCTACCTGGGCTTCCCCTTCTGGGTATTGCCTTGGGATATCTCCAGCCCATTTTTCTATTGGTTTTCCTTGTCCTTCTGGGTTGGTTTGAAGGATCTCTTTGTATATTCTAGAAATTATTCCCTTGACTGTTGTAGGCATTGGAAATATCTTCCCCCCGTCTGCCATGTATTAAAGTTTTATTTGAGATTCCTAGCTCCTGCAAGGGGAAGGCATACATTAAAAGAGCCCCAGAAATACAGAAAAAGAAGCATATCTTGAGTAAGATAATGAGTTGGATACTGGACAGGTTGACTGAAGAGGGGGGATTTTGATAGGCAGAGCTGGAAGGGGGAGGGAGACGTGCCCCGAGGCCTGCTCCAGGGGGCCCCCTGTCAGAAAAGCCCGGGTGGGGGGGTTGGGTGGGCTGAGGATCAGTAGGGGGTGGGACTGAACTTGAATAGGATGTTTCGGTTGACAAAGAGATTGGGGTGTGGGTGAGAGGCACTTGGGCTCTAACGGGCAGCTAATGCAAATCCAAGAACTTGGTCTTCATCAGTGGTGACGGATGTCCAGCAGAGACACCTGCCCAGAAACATCCTTTAGTGAGCTGAGTCTGCAAATGGCACGGAGGGGGCTTGGGGCAGGGACAGACTGAAGCCAGATCATCAGTTAGGAAACTTGGCAATAGGATGGTACGATGGTGAGTTTTATGCGTCAACTTGGCTAGGCTGTATAGTACCCAATTTTATAATCAAACACTAATCTAGGAGTTGTGACAGTATCTTGTTGATGTGAGTAACAACTATAATTGGTTGACTTAAAGAAGATTACCCTCGATATGGTGGGTGGGCCTCATCCAATCAGTTGAAGATCTTAAGAGTGAAACAGAGGTTTCCCGGAGAAGAAGAAGAAATTCTGTTGCAAGGCTGTTAACATAGAAATACTGCCCGAGTTGTCAGCCTGCCCTACAGATTTTCAACTTGCCACCTCCCCCAACGGCATGAGCCAATTTCTTAAAATATAATAGAAAATAAATATCTGTGTGTGTGTGTGTGTGTGTGTGTGTGTGTGTGTGTGTGTGTGTATTTCCTATTGATTCTATTTCTCTGGAGAACCCAGACTGATACTGGAAGTAGTTTATTGGCCTTTGAAACTTTTTGTTCCTGCCTGTCATTAATTTAAAAACAAAAGAAAAAAAAAAGAGGGGGGAAGAAACATGCACTCCAATACATATGTATTTATTTATGTATAAATTAGTTACCTGTACCCAAGTACTAATATGTTGTATCTATTACAAAACACGAAATGGAAGGATTTAAAGAATGAACTATAAAAAGACCTGGCAATCCAAGATGTAGATTTTCTTCTTTCATCTGGGAAGGCATCAGTCTTGGCAATCAGCTGACCGAGGTAAGAGATGAGAAAGATTCAAGTACAATGTACTAAGGACTGAATTAAGAAACTCTAAGATGAGAAGCTAAGCCAGTTAATAACTTTGTACTCAACATTCATGTATCTGTATTTATGTGAAAAGATGTCCCCCCAATATACCCTTTCAATGAGTTTTTCCAGTTCTCCTGAAAATTGTTGGGGTACATATGCGATCAGAATTCTGGACATCCCCCAAATAACCAGACTCTTAAGACTTTTTAAGCCAACTGTCAGTTTACATCAAGATTATCCTCACCCACCTCAAGGAAGTTGGCTCTGGTTTGAAATAATTCCTGGCCTTTGAAGAGTGACTTAGGGTCTCAGCATAGCCCCACAACAAGGATGGGAGGTGGGAAAAATTAGAATGACGTTTCCCTTTTTTGTAGATGGGTGTTGTTAATAATGAAAAAGAAATCACCAAATTCTTAGAAACTGAAAGAAGAATGGTGGTGGCCAGGGGCAGTGGAGGAGGCGAATAGAGAGCTGTTCAGTGGGTATAGTTTCAGTTTTGTAAGATGGCGAAGTTCTAGAGAGCTGTTACACGACGAGGCACGTGTAATGAACACTTCTGTACTATACACTTAAAGAATGGTTACAGACATTTTTTTTTAATGGTTAAGATGGTAAGTTTTCTGTTATGTGCTTTTTACCACAATAAAAAATATAAGCAAACTGGGGTTTGGTGAGGTTAAATAACTTGATAGAGGTCACAGCATCCATCAGTGGATAGATTCAGGTTAAGATCAATGTCTTTGGGGGGCCAGCCCAGCGTCCTTCCCATTGTATAGACCATGCAATATATACATAGGAGTTTCCCACCCCTTTCTGCCTGTGGCCATTATCAATTTGGAGGAGTCAAGACTGCCTTTGAGATAACACATACTTAAGTAGATTCCAAATATTTCTTTTTTTAATCCTTTGTGTACAACATTGACTTTTCTAATCAATCGTTAAAATAAATCTCAAGGATTTGCTGGATTATTTGGGAAATGCAGCAAGGAGCACTTCAGTTTATCAGTAAATAAACAGGTATAAATCGGAAGTTAGAAGCGGGCAGGGTGGGGGTGGGGGGTTGGGGGGAGTCCCAACACCTGGCCGCCATCCAGGTCTGTGATTTAACTTTCAAATGACAAACCAATGACACGTGGGAATTAAACAGCTGGGGAAGCTCCGACATCACTCCATCAGAGCAGAAGGCAAAAGGCAAACCCGCCAGTGCAAAGAACGCTTAGTCTTGCTTGGTACGCCGGGCACACAGGTGAGATCTACAGACTGAAAAGCTCCAGGTGGCCTCAACATGGGAGGCCAGGGTTCAGAGGACGCTGCTTCCGAGCTGTTCTACTTGCCAGCCTCAGCTGAGTCAGCAAGGCCTGACCATCCTTTCAAATAGGTCTCTTATTTGGTCCCTTTAAAAACTGTTATTATTTCAATGAACTTCTCCCAGGATCAGATAAGAAAAGATTTATTAAGCACATATGACCAACAGAGTAAGATAAAACCTTAAAATACTCATTGTGTTAGGCTGCTAGGGCCACCATAACCAAATACCATAGACAGGATGGTTTAAACAATAGACATTTACTTGCTCACAGTTCCAGAGGCTGGAAGGCCAAGATCAAGGTGCCGGCAGGTTTGGTTTCTCTGGGGGCCTCTCCCCTTGGCTTGCAGACACCCATCTTCTCACTCTGTCCTCACCTGGCCTTTCCTCCGTGCATGCACACAGAGAGTGAGCTCTGGTATCTCTTACTCTTTTTATCAGGACACCAGTCCTGGTGGATTAGGGCTCCACCCTTATGACTTCATTTAACCCTAATTACCCCTTTAAAGGCCTTATCTCCAAATAGTCACATTGCATTTGGGTTAGGGCTTCAACATCTGATTCTGGGGGGAGAACATAATTCAGTTCCCAACACTCATTTTGGTGCCTTTCTTTTCTACCCTTAGTTGCATATGCCTTACAGTAGTCAATCAAAGTCATCTACATTGCCTTGAGGCAAATTAGATTGTTTTAACGAAAATGTAAATAGAATCCAAGATCAAAACTATAATTTTATAAAACAAAACTTTTGTGTGATGGAAAGGAGAGAGTGAGGGTGTGTGTGTATGTGTGTGTGTATGTGTGTGTGTGTGTGTGTCTGTGTGTTCGTAAAGGGGATTGTTGCGAGCAGAAGACCCTCCTAAGAATAAAAAGTGGGAAATTACTTTCCAGGCTTCTGAGTACCTTTCTCTAGAATTTTCTATGTGACATGATTTGCCAAAATGAGGGAGTATATTATGAAAGAGGAAGGTCTGGGATCCAAAATCAGGGAATCTAACATGAAAGAGGTAAATGCCTTCTCTGGAGTTGTGGTTGGGGGAGACCTCAGAAGGCATCTGTGCCGCAGGCCCAGAGCACAGCTGATTAAAGTGGGAGCAGTTCCGCAGGGCTGAGTCTAGGGTAAGACTCACACATAGATGCTTGCGTTGGGAAATATTTCATTAAAATACTTTGGCAGGGAAATTCCCTGGTGGTCCGGCGGTTAGGACTCTGCACTTGCACTGCAAGGGGCCCCAGGTCCAATCCCTGGTTGGGGAACTAAGACCCTGCAAGCCGCGCAGAGCGGCCAAAAAAAAAAAGAAAGTGTGTTCATGTGCCAGGTTAGGTTGCCTGGGTTCAAATGCTGGCTAGTCAAACGAATCTTAAATTATTAAAAAAAATACTTCGGCGGGAGACAAAAGAGCCCCGCAGCTATACCTGAAAAAGATACTTTGGTTCCAAAACGTGAGAAGAAAACTAGAAAGGCAAACATTAATGTGCCTAATTAAACGTTTACAAAGCTTAAAATGACAAGCTAATCAACTGCAACCCACTCAATCTTTTTTTTTTTTTTTTTTTTTGCGGTACGTGGGCCTCTCACTGTTGTGGCCTCTCCCGTTGCGGAGCACAGGCTCCGGACGCGCAGGCTCAGCGGCCATGGCTCATGGGCCCAGCCACTCTGCGGCATGCGGGATCTTCCCGGACCGGGGCACAAACCTGTGTCCCCTGCATCGGCAGGCGGACTCTCAACCACTGCGCCACCAGGGAAGCTCCCACTCAATCTTTAATGACATGCCTATGTACACGTGTGTGTTTATTGTGGGATACGGGTACATTTTTATATATTGTAGGATGGAGCCTCCAAAAATAAGTTTGTGCACAGCCTACAAAGATCTGAAAACAGTGTGGCCTATTAAAGTAACGATCTCCCTGTCCCCTGGGTTAATGACAAGTTGGGATTACATCCCGAGGTCTACATCTTCTGGATGTGGGGCTGGAGCTGCCCCCATCACCTGTGCCTGGCACACTGAGAACAGCCTGGTGAGCTGGAAGATTCTGGACTCCATCTTCATCCTAAAATCCATCTACTCAACATTATCTGGCAAACATTCTTGATCAGAGTCCACCCAGGCCCAGATCAGTCCAGCCAGCAAGAGCAGAACAGCTACAACCCCAAGAGAACTTGGAGGCGCTCTGAACCCCAAGAAAGGGGTGTTGTCTCCAACCACTCCGGGGGGTGCTGGGCTGAGAAGGGGCCAGTTAATTCAGAACACTTGCCTACAGCTGTCACCTCCAAGGAAAAGTACAAAGAAGCTTTTTGTTCTATTTGGTGACCCCTAGTCCTTAATGTTTCAATAACAAGAGGAGATAGGATGTAGGCATAAAGGTCAATAGAGATAGCCCCCCAGTATTTTGCAAGAATAGAATTATAGTTAATGAGTCATGGGTAGGGCATTCAAAACCTTCATGGTCACCAGAAGATTCAGACCATCTGATGCAGCATTTCTTGTCTCCGTTCCGGCCAGCTTTGGGTTCGATTGACTAGAATATGCAATGGCTTCATGGAGGCACTAAACTCTGTATAGAAAACGGATCGTGGTATAAACACAGTGCTTCTTCTTAAGAGCCCTGTAGGAAGCTTTGGTTGCTTGTCTGCCAGCCGCTCCCCCGCAACACACACACACACACACACACACTCAAGCATGCATGTCCTCCCCTGGGAGCAATGACACACTGGGACCCAACGCAGTCAGATCACCGACCAGAATTTATCTAAAATGACACCCCTTTGTCCTTGAAAGCGTTTTGTTGCTGTCTTTCAGAATCCTGCCTGAAATAAAACCTCAAGACTTTTGTCTGAAACTTCACAGTTTGGGGCTTTAAGAAGAGAACACAAGGAATTTCAAAGTATTGTAATTCTGCTGTGGGAAGAAATAGTTCCTGGCCTTTCTCCTCAGATGTCCACATGCCGCACAGATTCACCTATTGACCTGTTCGTCCGTTCCACCAGCATTTACTGGATGCCAGCGCTGGGGATGCAAAGATGAACAAGGCAGAGTCCCCACCTCTGGCTCAAAGTCAGGTAAACAGACACTAGAAAGTGCTGAGCGACCTGGAAGCTGAGGGCGAAGAGGGAGGAGCTGGCTCTTGTGTGAGGAACAGGATTCTTCTCGGTTTGGGGAGAGAACAGAGCATTAAGCCAGGGAAAGCAGGATGTGCACAGAGGCACTGAGCCGCGGGGAAGGAGGGTGCAGTGCGAGGCCTGAGTGCCCAGGTCTACAGAGGGGAAGTCGGGGAGCAGAGCTGGAGGTGTAAGGAGGGTTCGGATCAGAAAGGCTCCCCCGTGGCATCCAGGCCGTGTCTCATAGGTGGTGGCACAGCAATGGAAGCCACCGAACAGTAACTAAGGCAGTCGGGGATCTATCCAGATCTACACCTAGATTCTGTACGTTACCTCTGCTTATGATAGGAGGCCCAGGTCGTGGAAATAACTCAGGGGCTGTTAGGAGAGCCCAGGCATAATAGGATGAGGGTCTGAACCGAGGCAATACCGGGAAGGTAGAGAAAACGAGTTCAATTCTAGAGATTTCAGAGGTAGACACTACAAGACTTGGGAACTGATTAGGGACACAGGGATGGTGGAAGAAGCTTGAGTCCACAGTAAGACCATGGACACAAGCAGGAGAGCACCAGAGATGCTGAGTGACTCACCCAGCATCCCACGGCTACCACGTTAAACCATACAAAATTGCCGATATCGACCTATACACAATGTCAGTTTCACATGGTTCAACCTAATCGTAAAAAGTCAGACGAATCTAACTAGATGACTTCCTGGAAAAAGCAAAACTATGGAGACAGTAAGAAGATCAGTGGTTGAGGGATGGAGCACAGGATTTTTAGGGCAGTGGAACTATTCTGTATGATACTATAATGACGGATACAGGTCACTGTACATTGGTCCAAACCCGTAGAATGTACAACACCAAGAGTGAATCCTAATGTAAACATGATAATACATCAATGTAGGTTCATCAGTTACAACAAATGTACCACTGTGGTGTGGGATGTCGTTAGGGAAGCTGCATATGTGTGTGGACAGAGGGTACAGGGAAACTTCTGTACTTTCTGCCCAATTTTGCTGTGAAACTAAAACCGCCCTAAAATTAGTCTATTCATTTAAAAAAAAGTAGGACCAAGACTTGAATCCAGCTCTACTAAATCCGAATCTTTTCCTTTCTGCCATGTTACCTGAGAATGAAGTTCCTGGAGCACTTCCAAACTCGGGAAGCCAACCGGCCAGCTTTTTAAAATAATCACCGAGGACTTTAGCCCTTAAGGGGTGCATCTTGGAAAGAACAATCTATTCAAGGTGGGGAAGTTTGCTGAGAGAAAGAAAAAAAAAAGTGAAAAGTCAAACTCAGCTTGTAGACTTTGCAAAGTCGTGAATGTAAATGACAGGTTTACTGGACCTTCCTCATGCCCGCACCCAAATGCTCCCCACTGCTTCCCTGAGACCCACGGGGCTACAATCCCCTCCCAGACTTTGGCTCCAATCTCACCTTCCCTTTCCTAGAGTCATTCCCGCTTCATGAACCCACCATCCCAATGCATCACCTCACACAACATTCAGGGTGTAAACTTTACAGAAGACACAACCAAACCCATCATCATAAAAGGAGGAGAGAATGGTGCCCACAAAGACAGAACGACACAAGCCCGAAACAGGGATGGGAGAGAGAGTACTGAGCCAGGGGCAGCACCTGCTTCCTTTCCTCCTCCTCTCCCGCCTCCTGGAAGTAATAACCATGGGCACACTCGGCCTCTGTCCGGCACGTGACTCCCTGCGGTCTCCCACCCATGCTGGGATTCTGTCTCCAAAGCTCCCTCCCCCTGCGCCTCCCACCAGGGGTAGGGTGCCCCCCGCCCATACAGCAGTTCCACCTGTGGCCTTGTCTCCCATCCCCCATCCCACCCCTTGAACCTACAGACCGCACCCGACGTGGCTGGCTGTGTCCCCAGCCTGAGCATCCCCTCTCTGTGACGCAGATGGCCTAGGAGGCTGGGTGGCGTTTGTGTCTCTTCTTTCCCTCTGGTAATTGCAGGCCAGGCCAGGCCTGGGCAGGAGTCCTTAAGTGGACTGACAGGCTTAGGACGACCAGCTGCAACCTCAGTGTCTGCCGGTGAGCAGAAGGCAGCAGGAAGGGAGCCCACACATGTGGCCGGGTCTCTCGACCTCCGCTTGACAGAGAAATGCTCAGCCTGGACTTGGACCCGGGCCACCGCCACCATCCCGCCTGCCCCGGAGGCCCCGAGTGCACGTGCCAGGGCTTTGCACCGCTCAGCAGGTGCACACAGGTGTGATGGTGGTGCCTAGACCTTGGCCTTGACCGAAGGACATAATGACTCAGCTCAGTGAAAGCAGTGGTCCTGGCTGCACACAAGTTTCGTGTACTGTTTGCTAGTTTTAGCCTAACATCCCAGAAGCGGGGGAAACACGTCACGTGTTCAGGAGAGGTGTGAGAGGAAACATGTGCAGGGCCAGGGGGCAGGTCAGGTGTGAAGGGGCCACGCTCTCAGTCTGAGGCCCGGATGGGTCAGTGCTCTGTGGGATCTGTGCCAGCCTGTGCCCTCTCTGTTCCTTGGCTTCTTTCTCTGATAATTCCTGCCCTTTCTCTCTCCCGAGGCTGGTGAGGAACAGCCAGTGAGACAACGGGCATGGAAGTGCTTTGGAAAGGGCAATGTGCTCCCCAAGTGTGAGGCACTAGCGTTTCCGCAGTAAATCACCCTGCACGGGGCGTTGGGAGGGCCGAACGAGGTGATGGATGTGGAAGCCCCTTGTACATGATAAACTATGAAGTAGATGGAGAATGATTAGCAGCGAGGCATGATTATCTATGTGGTTCTGATAACAACACCATTTTGCCACCTGCTGCCCAGACATTTCTGTAACTGCGTGACTTTGCAAAGACGTGAACTTTGCCTGCTGTGGTTTGCCCAGCTGTAAAATGAGATACCTCCAGGGATGGCAAACACAGCTGGCTCTCGCGCATCCACGGGGGCAGGGTCCCAGGCTCCAGAGAGGATGTGCTAAGTGGAAGAGGGTTGGCTCAGAGGACAGACCCAGCATCTGGATTCAGCGCAAGTCCTAGGGAGGCCGATTCGGCTCAAGGCGACGCTTGCTAACACGGAATTACTTCCTCCGGCCCCTTTTGCCTTTGAACGCATTGCTTCCTTTCGCCCTCGCAGGTGCCCTGCGAGATCGGTTTTCTTATTGTTTCCATTTTACAGATGAAGAAACCGAGGCTTATGTCCGAGGTCACACAGCTTTGAATGTGAAGCAAACTGGATTTCTGGGGACATCGCCATGACAGCAAAGCCCACGCTTTAACGATGTCAGGCCCATTCGTAACGACGGTTAAGCGCGTGGTTGCTGAAGTGTTGCTTTCCACGTGGTGTCATAAGTGGGGCAGTTTTCCGTCGTGCAGAGAGTGTAAGGCTGGGCCAGACCACCCCTTAAGGGACTACTGCAGAAGTGGGTAAGGGTAAGCCACATTACAACCCCCGTTGAGAGGGCCAAGAATGCAGAGTCCCAGGTCCCATTCTCCACACCACTAGCAGCAACATTTCTGAACCACAGTTCTGATCACGTAACCATCTGGCTTGACGTCTTCTCTAATCGCTCCCTTGGATGGATGCAGTCACCTCTAGATCGTATGGTAGAATTCACAGTCCTTGGAGGCAAAGAATGAGCCTGCTTATTCAGTTACTCATGGCCCCTAGAACATAATACATGATAGGTGCTCGAAAAATACGTGTAGAAAGGGTGAATACCAGTCTCACCATGATGTGAAACCCACCCCATGCTAGCTTTATCTCCCACAACGCCTTTAGACCCCAAGATTCAATCACCTTTAACATCAATACAGCATGTTCTAGATTTTATCACAGCTCTCCACCTGTGTTCAGGCCATTCCCACATGGTGGGATAATCCTCCCATAGCTTCCACTTTGCATACTGCCTCCTTCACACTCCAAACTCAGTTCTGACTTTACCTGTTTCCCTGATGCCCTCAGGACTGGTGACAATAAACTAATCCTTCCTCCATGGAACCATCCTTTGTTTTTTGTTTTAATTAATTTCTTTATTTTCAATTTTTTTTTTTATACAGCGGGTTCTTATTAGTCATCAATTTTATACACATCAGTGTATACATGTCAATCCCAATCGCCCAATTCATCACACGACCACCCCCACCCCCCACTGCTTTCCCCCCTTGGTGTCCATACGTTTTTTCTCTGCTTCTGTGACTCAATTTCTGCCCTGCAAACTGGTTCATCTGTACGATTTTCTAGGATCCACATATATGCATTAATATACGATATTTGTTTTTCTCTTTCTGACTTACTTCACTCTGTATGACGGTCTCTAAATGCATCCACGTCTCTACAAATGACCCAATTTCGTTCCTTTTTATGGCTGAGTAATATTCCATTGTATATATGTACCACAACTTCTTTATCCATTCGTCTGTCGATGGGCATTTAGGTTGCTTCCATGACCTGGGTATTGTAAATAGTGCTGCAATGAACATTGGGGTGCATGTGTCTTTCTGAATTATGTTTTTTTCTGGGTATATGCCCAGTAGTGGGATTGCTGGGTCATATGGTAGTTCTATTTTTAGTTTTTTAAGGAACGTCCATACTGTTCTCCACAGTGGCTGTATCAATTTACATTCCCACCAACAGTGCAAGAGGGTTCCCTTTTCTCCACACCCTCTCCAGCATTTGTTGTTTGTAGATTTTCTGATGATGCCCATTCTAACTGGTGTGAGGTGATACCTCATTGTAGTTTTGATTTGCATTTCTCTAATAATTAGTGATGTTGAGCAGCTTTTCATGTGCTTCTCGGCCATCTGTATGTCTTCTTTGGAGAAATGTCTATTTAGGTCTTCTGCCCATTTTTGGATTGGGTTGTTTGTTTTTTTAATATTGAGCTGCATGAGCTGTTTATATATTTTGGAGATTAATCCTTTGTCCGATGAATCATTTGCAAATATTTTCTCCCATTCTGAGGGTTGTCTTTTCGTTTTGTTTATGGTTTCCTTTGCTGTGCAAAAGCTTTGAAGTTTCATTAGGTCCCATTTGTTTATTTTTGTTTTTATTTCCATTACTCTAGGAGGTGGATAAAAAAGATCTTGCTATGACTTATGTCAAAGAGTGTTCTTCCTATGTTTTCCTCTAAGAGTTTTACAGTGTCCGGTCTTACATTTAGGTCTCGAATCCATTTTGAGTTTATTTTTGTGTGTGGTGTTAGAAAGTGTTCTAATTTCATTCTTTTACATGTAGCTGTCCAGTTTTCCCAGCACCACTTATAGAAGAGACTGTCTTTTCTCCATTGTATATCCTTGGCTCCTTTGTCATAGATTAGTTGACCATAGATGTGTGGGTTTATCTCTGGGCTTTCTATCTTGTTCCACTGATCTATATTTCTGTTTTTGTGCCAGTACCATATGTCTTGATTACTGTAGCTTTGTAGTATAGTCTGAAGTCAGGGAGTCTGATTCCTCCAGCTCCGTTTTTTCCCTCAAGACTGCTTTGGCTATTTGGAGTGTTTTGCGTCTCCATACAAATTTTAAGATTTTTTGTTCTAGTTCTGTAAAAAATGCCATTGGTAATTTGATAGGAATTGCATTGAATCTGTAGATTGCTTTGGGTAGTATAGTCATTTTCACAATATCTATTCTTCCAATCCAAGAACATGGTATATCTCTCCATCTGTTGGTATCATCTTTAATTTCTTTCATCAGTGTCATAGTTTTCTGCATACAGGTGTTTTGTCTCCCTAGGTAGGTTTATTCCTAGGTATTTTATTCTCTTTGTTGCAATGGTAAATGGGAGTGTTTCCTTAATTTCTCTTTCAGATTTATCATCATTAGTGTATAGGAATGCAAGAGATTTCTATGCATTAATTTTGTATCCTGCTACTTTACCAAATTCATTGATTAGCTCTAGTAGTTTTCTGGTAGCATCTTTAGGATTGTCTATGTATAGTATCATGTCATCTGCAAACAGTGACAGCTTTATTTCTTCTTTTCCAGTTTGTATTCTTTTTATTTCTTTTTCTTCTCTGATTGCCATCGCTAGGACTTCCAAAACTATGTTGAATAATAGTGGTGAGAGTGGGCATCCTTGTCTTGTTCCTGATCTTAGAGGAAATGCTTTCAGTTTTTCACCATTGAGAATGATGTTTGCTGTAGGTTTGTCGTATATGGCCTTTATTATGTTGAAGTAGGTTCCTTTTATTCCCATTTTCTGGAGAGTTTTTATCATAAATAGGTGTTGAATTTTGTCAAAAGCTTTTTCTGCTTCAATTGAGATGATTATATGGTTTTTATTCTTCAATTTGTTAATATGCTGTATCACATTGATTGATTTGCGTATATTGAAGAATCCTTGCATCCCTGGGATAAATCCCACTTGATCGTGGTGTATGATCCTTTTAATGTGTTGTTGGATTCTGTTTGCTAGTATTTTGTTGAGGATTTTTGCATCTATATTCATCAGTGATATTGTTCTGTAATTTTCTTTTTTTGTAGTATCGTTGTCTGCTTTTGGTATCAGGGTGATGGTGGCCTCACAGAATGAGTTTGGGAATTTTCCTTCCTCTGCAATTTTTTGGAAGAGTTTGAGAAGGATGGGTATTAGCTCTTCTCTAAATGTTTGATAGAATTCACCTGTGAAGTCATCTGGTCCTGGACTTTTGTTTGTTGGAAAATTTTTAACCACAGTTTCTATTTCATTACTTGTGATTGGTCTGTTCATATCTTCTATTTCTTCCTGGTTCAGTCTTGGAAGTTTATACCTTTCTATGAATTTGTCCATTTCTTCCAGGTTGTCCATTTTATTGGCATAGGGTTGCTTGTAGTAGTCTCTTAGGATGCTTTGTATTTCTGTGGTGTCCGTTATAACGTCTCCTTTTTCATTTCTAATTTTATTGATTTGAGCCCTCTCCCTCTTTTTCTTGATGAGTCTGGCTAGTGGTTTATCAATTTTGTTTATCTTCTCAAAGAACCAGCTTTTAGTTTTATTGATCTTTGATACTGTTTTCTTTGTTTGTATTTCATTTATTTCTGCTCTGATCTTTATGATTTCTTTCCTGCTGCTAACTTTGGGTTTTGTTTTTTTTGTTTGTTCGTCTTGTTCATTTTGGTTTTTTTTGTTTGTTCATCTTTCTCTAGTTCCTTTAGGTGTAACGTTAGATTGTTTATTTGAGATTTTTCTTGTTTCTTGAGGTAGGCTTGTATAGCTATAAACTTCCCTCTTAGAACTGCTTTTGCTGCATCCCACAGGTTTTGGATCATCGTGTTTTCATTGTCATTTGTCTCTAGGTATTTCTTGAGTTCCTCTTTGATTTATTCAGTGATCTCTTGGTTATTTAGTAACATATTGTTTAGCCTCCATGTGTTTGTGCTTTTTACGTTTTTTCCCCTGTAATTGATTTCTAATCTCATAGCGTTGTGGTCAGAAAAGATGCTTGATATGATTTCAATTTTCTTAAATTTACTGAGGTTTGATTTGTGATCCAAGATGTGATCTATTCTGGAGAATGTTCCATGCACACTTGAGAAGAAAGGGTAATCTGCTGTTTTAGGATGGAATGTCCTATAAATATCAATTAAATCTATCTGGTCTATTGTGTCATTTAACACTTGTCTTCCCTTATTAATTTTCTGTTTGGATGATCTATCTGTCCATTGGTGTAAGTGAGGAGTTAAAGTCCCCCACTATTATTGTGTTACTGTCGATTTTCTCTTTTATAGCTGTTAGCAGTTGCCTTATGTATTGAGTGCTCCTATGTTGGGTGCATATATATTTATAATTGTTATATCTTCTTCTTGGATTGCTCCCTTGATCATTATGTAGTGTCCTTCCTTGTCTCTTGTAACATTCTTTATTTTAAAGTCTATTTTATGTGATATGAGTATTGCTACTCCAGCTTTCTTTTGATTTCCATTTGCATGGAATATCTTTTTCCATCCCCTCACTTTCAGTCTGTATGTGTCCCTAGGTCTGAAGTGGGTCTCTTGTAGACAGCATATATATGGGTCTTGTTTTTGTATCCATTCAGCAAGCCTGTGTCTTTTGGTTGGAGCACTTAATCCATTCACGTTTAAGGTAATTATCGATATGTATGTTTCTATTACCATTTTCTTAATTGTTTTGGGTTTGTTTTTGTAGGTTCTTTTCTTCTCTTGTGTTACCCACTTAGAGAAGTTCCTTTAGCATTTGTTGTAGAGCTGGTTTGGTGGTGGTGAATTCTCTTAGCTTTTGCTTGTCTGTAAAGCTTTTGATCTCTCCATTGAATCTGAATGAGATCCTTGCTGGGTAGAGTAATTTTGGTTGTAGGTTCTTCCCTTTCATCACTTTAAGTATATCATGCCACTCCCTTCTGGCTTGTAGAGTTTCTGCTGAGAAATCAGCTGTTAAACTTATGGGAGTTCCCTTGTATGTTATTTGTCATTTTTCCCTTGCTGCTTTCAATAATTTTTCTTTGTCTTTAATTTTTGCCAATTTGATTACTAAGTGTCTCGGCGTGTTTCTCCTTGGGTTTATCCTGTATGGGACTCTCTGCGCTTCCTGGACTTGGGGGGCTATTTCCTTTCCCATGTTAGGGAAGTTTTCGACTATAATCTCTTCAAATATTTTCTCGGGTCCTTTCTCTCTCTCTTCACCTTCTGGGGACCCCTATAATGCGAATGTTGTTGCATTTAATGTTGTCCCAGAGGTCTCTTAGGCTGTCTTCATTTCTTTTCACTCTTTTTTCTTTAGTCTGTTCTGCAGCAATGAAGTCCACCATTCTGTCTTCTAGGTCACTTATCCATTCTTCTGCCTCAGTTATTCTGCTATTGATTCCTTCTAGTGTATTTTTCATTTCAGTTATTGTATTGTTCATCTCTAGTTATTTGTTCTTTAATTCTTCCAGATCTTTGTTAAACATCTCTTGCATCTTCTCAGTCTTTGCCTCCATTCTTTTTCCGAGGTCCTGGCTCATCTTCACTATCATTATTCTGAATTCTTTTTCTGGAAGGTTGACTATCTCCACTTCACTTAATTGTTTTTCTGGGGTTTTATCTTGTTCCTTCATCTGGTACATAGCCCTCTCCCTTTTCATCTTGTCTATATTTCTATGAATGTGGATTTTGTTCTGCAGGCTGCAGGATTCTAGTTCTTCTTGCTTCTGCTCCAATCCTTTTGTTTGCTTCCAAGATAGGGAGACAGAACAAAAAATATGACGGAGCTAAGAATCGGAACTCAAAGTCCTTGACCAACCCATGAACCATGACTTAAGTCATCCTCAGGAGGCAGAGGCAATTTCAGGCTATAAACACTTTATTTCTACTTGGAACTTATGTTCCCAAATACCAGCGTAGCCATCAGATAAATTGGATGCGACAGTTTCTGTGTTACATGGCGTTTTCACCCAAATTGAACAAGGATCTGAGGCTCAGTGGCTAACTTGGTCTCTTTCTTGTAAGATTCCAATTCTGGATCTCAAGACCTCCCATGCTGAGGATGATCTGAGATGAAGAAAATGAAGGTAAATGTTTCCAGGCTGGGAATGCTTCTGCACTGGTTCTGGAATAGCTGGCCTGAGCACCCACACCTACCAGGCTGTTCTTTGCCTTTGGTTCCCACTTTCGTTGGTGCCTATCTTTCTAATGAGGGATGGGGGGAAGGATAAAGGGTGGATTTGCTTCCATCCAAGTTGAGGAACACTTTCAAATTAGGGCCCTCAGAGCCAAACATGAAGCAAAGAAGAGAGAATCCCCAAAATGTAAAATTTTAACTGAGAGAAAGCCTTCAGAAGCCAAGCTTTACCCTCGTCTCTGATATCCATCCTCCCATGCATCTCTCCTTTCATTCAGCAAATAATTACCGAGTATCTGTTAGTTGACTCCAGCTCTGTACTCTGCCTTTGACCCAGGCCAGCAAGAATGATGAAGTCTTGAGCTCCCCCTAGAGGCCAATAGTAATTGGGAAGAAGGGAAAGGGGTGAGATTGCAGGTCAATATAAATGACAGTTTCTAGATGATTCCCCGAGAGAAGGAACAGTGAGACACACGAGCACACGGAGAAGTGGAGGGAGTACTCCCAGCAGCATCAGCCCAAGAGCCCGTTCACAATTCATTCCATAGGCAGAAGGGTGTTGTAAAGATAATTGAACAAAGCAAGCGATTAGAAGGCAGACTGGAAGAAGAAGAAAGAAACTGCGCTCTTCTGAGCATCTGCTTCCTGCTGCCGTGTGCAGTAGGCTTTTCATCCATAAATCACAATTCAAGTCCTTGCTGCTTTGAATCCCCACGATAAACCTGAAGGCTGGGTATTAGTTTCCTCATTTGGCAGATGAGAAAATCGGAGTTTCCAAGTTCACATTAAAAATAGGTGTGATGGAGAATCTGGACCCTAATTTTTTACATGCCTCGCTGCCTTCGAGGCAAGAGAAGTCTGGGCTGCAGCCACTGCTTGGGATCGTGCTGTGTCTGTCTTATAAGCTAAAACAGACGACCTTGTTGCCTTAACAGCCATCCTGGCAACTGTGTGTCAAGGGCTTTATAGGTATTAGCTCAGTCTTCACAATAAAGCTGGAAAGTGGTAACAATAATAATAATAATCAAAGCTATAAATTATCATCATCATTATCCACTTTCAGAAATGCTGACTTACCCAAAATCATAGCTAGGAAGTAGCAAAGATGGATTTGAATGTAAGAGATGGCCTGGAGCAGGGGTCGGCAAATGTTTTCTTTAAAGAGCTTTGAATTGTAGTGGCAAAGCGGCCACAGACAATACATAAACAATAGGCATGGTTGTGTCCCAATAAAACTTTATAAAAACAGGCAGAGGGCCAGACTGGCTCACTGGCCGTGGTTGACCAACCCGTCCTAGACTCTTCTTTGTTTGATTAGGAGATGGCCTAGAGGATGGTGGATCCAGAAGGGCCTCACAAGTAGTGGACTCGGACATTCCAGGCACAGACACTGGATGTGTGAAAGTGCAAATGCGGTTGAAAATGGTGAACGTTGGGTAGAGGTGGCCTGGACAGGTGGACTGCATGGCTGAATGGGGGCCAGAACTGCCAGGCAAAGGGGCCAGATGGTGAGAGCAGCATAAGTCACACTAAGGAGTGACAACCGTCCAGGGATCAACAGATTTTAAACAGGGGAGTGGCCTGGTTATCCAAGAAAAGGCCCACTGTGGGCTGATGTGAGTCTAAAGAATCCTGAGACTGAGGCTGGGTGCAGACTGACAGTCATAATAACCGCGCAGAGAAAACAGGGCTATCAAACGTCCATCAAAGGATGAATGGATAGCGACTTCCCTGGGGGTCCAGTGGTTAAGACTCCACTCTTCCAATGCAGGGGGCACGGGTCTGATCTCTGTTCGGGGAACTAAGATCCCGCAGGCCTCCGTGGGGTGTGGCCAAAAAAAAAGAAGGATGAATGGATAAAGAAAATGTGGCATATACATACAATGAATATCATTCAGCCTTAAAAGAGAAGGAAATCCTGTCACATGCTACAACATGGGTGAAGCTTGAGGACATGATGCTGAGTGAAATAAACCAGTCACACCAGAAAAAGACAAATACTGAATAATTTCACTTAGGTGAGTCACCTAGAGTGGTCAGTTCATAGACACAGAAAGTCACAGGGTGGGTGCCAGGGGCTGGGGGGCTGGGTGAATGAGGGTTTGTTGTTTAATGGGTATAGGGTTTCAGTTTTGCAAGATGAAAAAAATTCAGATCTGTGGTGCAACAATGTGAATATACTTAACACTACCAAGTGTAAATTTTAAAATGGTTGAGATGGTGGGTTCTATGTTATGTGGGTTTTTTTTTTTTAACCATATTGAAAAATAAAAGAGCTAATGGATTTGTAAACTCAGGCAGCAGCGCAGGAGAAGGTGAGGAAGGGCAGACGTGAGAGAGGCTGGAGAGGCAGCGTCGTTAGGCTCCCATCACCGTGAATGTCGTCCCGACGCTCTGACCTGGGCCTTCAGCCATGGGCTGGGCTCCTCTCACCCGACTTCACTCGGTGTGGTGTCTCCCGCCATATGCTGGGCCACCCTGTTCATTCATCATGCCTCCTGAAAAGTCTCTTAATTACATTATGTTCACAATCCATAAAACATAATTAAAATATGTAAATCCATTATATTCTTTAATGAGCACATTGAGACCTCGAATTTTTAAATTAGATATAAAATTGATGTGGACCTACTACTATCGATTACTCATGGCAATAAATCATCCCCAGTTTGGATTGAGGCGGTTTCCCTCCTCCCCTTAGATGCTTTTTTTTCTCTTCCTTTTAGCATCTCCTGTGACCATTTGAAATGATGCACACGCAGTCTTTTAAGGATGGCAAGGCCCGGCTTGCTGTCACTTGACAACACGGGTAGCAAAAGCAATAACTAATGTTTGGACGGGTGCCCTGGAGCTTGCAGAGGATTTGCACAAAACACTTTCTCACTTATGCTTCAGCAATATTTTTGTTTTCATTTCCATATAAGTACGCTGATGTTTCATTCTTCAGGAAAATATCAGAAGCATCCTTAGGCCTTGTCTCTCTCTCTGCTTGTCTTCTGCTCATCCCCAAGCCACATCTCACACTCCCACTCAAGCAAGTCAATTACTATTTGCCAGACACACCGTGTTGCTATATGCCTCCACGGTTCTGCACAAGTTAGTCTCTCTCTGCAGCGATTGTCCTTTTCTCATCTGTCTGTGGAATTTGTACAAATTTTCAAGCCCAACTCAGGGATCTCCTTTTCCAATCCACCCTGACAATGTCCATGGCTTTGTGTTAAGGTCTATAACAAAGCTCTACTTTCTAAGAACGACTTCCATGGGTACCATTTTTATATGTGCTGTTTTTTTTTCACCGGACCCTCATAATGGCCATGCAAGACAGTCATTAAAGGTATCACCATCCTTTTATAGGCCACATGCTTGTAAAGCTCCTGAGGGTTAATTGATTTGTCCAAAGGCTTGCAGTCTGTAGGTGGGACCTCTGCCAGGACCCAGGCATGTAAATGCCCGGGACTTGCTCTGTCTGATTATAGAAGCTCTTTCCTTCTTGCGAATCTTTCGCAAAGGGCCTCTCTCTCACTCCCCCGCGCATCTGCTATCAATATGCTACAGAAGCTTTAAGTACTTTCTTTCCCCTCTAATCCAGTTCCTTCCCAGCCACAGCCTAAGGGTTTACTTCTATTGTCATAAGCTTAAAGTTGGTTTCACAGTTTAAGCTAGAAGTTAAGCACCCAGGCTTTAGAAACACACAAAGCCTGAGCTGGAATCCCCACCTTCCCACTTACTAAAAGTGTGACTTTGGTCAATTTGTTGAACTTCTCAATCTTGGTATCTTTATCTCTACTATGGATAAATGATAGTAACTACCTCAAAGGTTGTGAGGATTCTGTAAAATAACGCGTGTAAAATGCCTGCCTCTTAGGCAGTGACCACTAATTGTTAACTTTGGTTATTATTACCATAATCGTTATCATTATTACCCTAACCTAAGAAATCCCCTCTCTATTTGTGGATTGGGGCTTTGCTCCAGAATATTCTTTTAAACATTTTCTGTGACCATAGGCAGCAGAAAGAGCCAAGAAGGCTACCCACCAGGGAGGTTTCCCTCCAAATATTAGAGCTGTATTTTACTAAAGTACATCTGGAAGGGGCCCAAGGGATTAATTTGGAAGTCCAATTCCTTCTTTTCCAGGGTTAGAAATCAGGATCCCAAGAGGACAAAATGATTCACTCATCATTCATTTTCTTTTGATAAACATCTATTAATTGCCTGACCATCTATTAATTGGGTACCAATCTAATAAGCCAATAGATAAGCCAATAGAAGCATACTTGATCCAAAGTATCTGAAGTAGAGTAGTAATAGGTCACCATCTTGATCATCAGTGTATCTACAGTGCCTACCATGGGGTGTGGCACACAATTAGAACTCAAAAAAAATTTATTGAATAGTGATACAATTACCATTCCTACTGTATCTACTGTATCATAGCAACATTATCTCTTTGGAACAAATTGCAATTCAAGTTACCAAAATTACACCGCCCTCCTTTAGCAATATGGTTCTAAATTGTTAATGTTTATAAAGTTCACCTGGAGGACTTGTTAACACACACATGGCTGGGCCCCATCCCCAGAGTTTCTGATTCAGGACCCAGGAATTAGCATTTCTTACATGTTCCCCATGATGTTGATGCCGCTGGACGGGGAACTATATGTAAACAACTACTGCTGTCAAGGCTGGCAGAGCATAGATAGAAAGAGCTTGGATCCCTGAATCACTGCATAGAAGACACCCACCAAACACCCACCCTGGACCAGGAGTGAGTGAAAATCCAACTTAATAGTGTTAAAACTCTGCAGTTCAGGGCTTATCTGTTAGAGAAGCTAGAATTACTGAACACAGGATAAAAGGTAGTTGTTTCTGTGAAGAAGAGGAAGGTACAATAAACTTAGGCCTCTGATTATCATTCCTTGGCTTGAAATACAAGACTCTGTAGACCCTAACCTTCTCCCCTGAAGTCTTCCATCAGCTCCCCCTGCCATATTCTCTAAATTCTAGGTCCACCAGGTTGTAGGAGGTACATGGAGGAAAGAGGCCAAGAGTGACCGAAAGATAGCATTCTGAAAGTTTAGGTATAAAATTGGAATAAAGTGAACCCAATAACTTGTTCATTTGTTAAGCAATATTTGCTGAGTGCTAATGCAGACGGATGCTCTTCCAGGAAGTGTAGATACAGTGATGAACAAGCTAGCTGGAGGCTTAGAGCAAAGACACACAGGGTCATCTGCAAGGTACTGTCTTCCAGATGGAAGCAAGACATAACCATGATCTAAATGAATGGGTTGACAATCTCAAGAAATTTGGATTCTATTTTCAACCATAAGGGGCAGTCATTTGTCAGCATGGCAAAGATTCAGGGAGGCATCTTTTGGCCTTGGTGACGTCCTTATCCAGGAGAGAGAGAACACTAGTGCCCCGTGGACTGCTTATTAGGGAGAAGTGTGCCTCAGGCTGTCTTAGCTGAGAAGCTACCTTCTGTGCTCTGTGTGCTGATGTGCTGATGTAAGCACCCAATCCTTACTATTAGTTAGATTTCTCAATGGAAAGATACACAGGCTTTCTGGTTATATATCAGTCTATCAGAAGTTGGACTAATGTGAGTCTCTCTGAAGATCTAAACCTATCACAGTACACTGATAAAAAGCCAGTTCCTAGGCTTGCTCAGCCTAAAGGGCTATTTCATGGACCAAGACCCTATGTGAAACCTCATGACAACTAATCTGCCACACTCCCCTGCTGACATCCCACCTTTACCACGTGCCTTCTTTCGAATATTGACCTAAAATGGTTGTGATTTCATGCTGCTCAGATATTATGTGTGCTCATCTCTCTGTCTGCAACTGCCTCTCTGCCTTATCTACTTAGCAAACTCCTACATTTCCCTCAAATTCCAGTTCAAATATCTTTGGGATGACTTTTCTTGTTGAGCAGCTTTTCTGAATTATCATTTTACTTTGGACATACCTTTGTTTTTAATCACCTATTAAATGCCTCTTGAATATAGTCCCTGAAGTTGTTATTATGTGTTTAACCCTGATAGAAACAGCTTAGTGATATTGTTATCCATATATTACAAATGATGGATTAAAGCCTCAGAAAATTTAAGCCCAAGGTTACACAGTTAGTGAGTTTCCCAGGCTAGGATTCTAGTCAAGCTATGTCACTTGCAAAGGTCATCATTACAGTTATAGTGGACCATTATTTATTTACTTGTCTGGTCTCCTCCGTTAAACTGTGAGCTTTCATAGGAACCATGACTTGGATCCACTCCTGCACATACCTGCCACTGCCTGCACTGGACATGCTGTGTGTGCATGTTGAATGAATAAATGAATGAATGAGTGGGTGGCTTTTTCACCTGGCAAGGATATGGCCATGTAAAACAGATTTTCTACAAATATTTTATGTCACTGTCTTTACCTTTCTGACTTGCTTAATGGTATGATCTGCTCTTCCTCTCTGGAGAGTCCATATAAAAGATTCCACTGAGATATTCATGGACAGATGCTCGTCCTGGTCCCTTGGAGGAATTCTTCAACCACGCAATGCTAATTGTATGTACATTAAATGGCCCGGACACTGAGCTTACCTCTCTTGTTCATATTGCAGTTCGAATCCAAGTTGTGCTTGTTTAAGAGACAGAAGGAGACAGCCTCTAATCTACACAGGATTTCTTTTCAGCTCCTCTCTCTCTAATGGCAGATGGTTCACAGGCCCGTCCCGTGACTTACTGCGTAAGAAGAGTCTAGAGGGGGAGGAGAGAGAGATGAAAATGGGATCAAAGGCGATTACCATGTGTTTATACTTCAAATCCCACTTACAGGAGGAGTTGCAGCTCAAAGATGGAGGGTATGGATGGGGTGGGGAGAAAGCCAGAGACATACAAGATAAAATCTGGAAAATCAGGCAGAGAGAGTAAACGGACAGCAGAGATGTTTATTTCAGGCAGGTATAGACTTTGTTTCTTCTAACCTGCTATTTCAATATCAAGGCTTCTCTAAGGCAATCTCCATTTCTTACATGAAAGTTTTAGTTAAATAAATTTATTCTTAATTTTTTTTTTTTTTTTTTTTTTTTTTTTTGCGGTACGCGGGCCTCCCACCGCTGTGTGGCCTCTCCCGTTGCGGAGCACAGGCTCTGGACGCGCAGGCCCAGCAGCCATGGCTCATGGGCCCAGCCGCTCCGCAGCATGTGGGATCTTCCCAGACCGGGGCACGAACCTGTGTCCCCTGCATCGGCAGGCGGACCCCCCCAACCACTGCACCACCAGGGAATCCCATTCTTAATATTTTTACAACAAATATGACAATGTCCTTGCTATGTAATTATCTTCTACAGATCAGATAAAAAAAAACTTTTTTAAAACACGTAGATTCTCCCATAAAACAAAAAATATAAATAAATCCCTAATATGATTTTAAAACAATGTACAGCCATGCCAGAAATGGGGGAAAAAAATGTACCACAAAGTAGGAGGCCATTTATTTTGCAAATTGGCAAAATCAGCAGAGACAAAAATGATGATCCAAATGTTAGTAAACATTTAATGCCATCTGCATCCTCATATACACTGGCGAGGATATTGATTGGTTCCAACTTTTCAGAAATATCTGTAAAGAATATTAAGGTTACACATAAACATTATTCCTAAATTCTGGTTCTGAAAATTCTATCTTAAAGAAAACATTCAAGATGGGAGAGGGAGGGAAAGTTTATATAAATATATATTTATCGCAGTATAATAACAGTATTAATGAGGTAAAATGAGGAGCAAAGTAAATGCCTAAGTCCGCAAGTCTGCTTTGGCTCTGGTACAGTCCTACAACCAAACAGTCTGTCTTTTACTCATTACCTTTGTTTACCTCTAGAGGTAAAATAAATAGCCATGTATATTTTCTTCTAGTTTTTTATTTTCTCATTTTTTCCATCTAACCCTTTATTCTTTTTTTTTCTTTTTTGGTATGCAGGCCTCTCACTGTTGTGGCGTCTCCTGTTGCGGAGCACAGGCTCCGGACGCGCAGGCTCAGCGGCCATGGCTCACGGGCCCAGCCGCTCCGTGGCATGTGGGATCTTCCCAGACCGGGGAACGAACCCGTGTCCCCTGCATCGGCAGGCGGACTCTCAACCACTGCGCCACCAGAGAAGCCCTAACCCTTTATTCTTTATGGAATTTATTTCAATATGGGGCATGAAAAGTCAAAGGATGTGGGTCTGAGTTCTGTCTTTACCACTGCTCTGTTACCATGGGCAAATAATTTAAGCCCTCTGGGTCTTAGTTAACTGACCATAAAAAGCACAATGATCACACTTGTCTTACAGACTGGTTGTGACTTGGAGGTGAGTTTGTGCATCTAGAAATAAAGAAGATTATTTCAATTGGCAACTGGACTCAGGGGTGGGGATCTCATAGGTAATCACCCAGAAGTCAGAGAATCAACATGAATCTCTGGGGAAATCTTTCTGGAAAAGGCAACTCTGAATCAAGTTTTAAAAATAAGAGGAGGGAGACTCCTACTTCCAGCCATGAGGGAAAAAGAGAGATCAGAGCTCTGATCCAGCTGAGGAAGGCAGATAAAATGCATGAACCCAGAGTTTTCAGAAACTGGACAAGAGACAGCACAGGACGGTGATTCCCACAAGAAGGGAAACAAATGAAGTGAACCCTAGGAATACCCCACCTCACTGCCTGGAGAGGTTCACTGGTTATAAGTCTATGGAGGGGAGCAAAGACAAGTCTGGTGGCCTCGTGGAATTGAGTAGGCCGAGTGTGGAGTCTGGGCTGGAGGGCTGGAGGCTAGGATTTGCATGGAAGTTTCCTGGAGAGGAGAAAACAAAGAGAGAGCGAGCCAGAGATCAGCAGAGGGCTGTTCTTGTGTCTCTGGCTGAACACTGCTCTGTTCACGTGTGTAAGAAAACGAACCAGGCTGGGAAAGAACCTCTGGAAGCAGTGGGAATAACTCCCAGGACTCACAAGGGCTGGGTGTCATGCATATTCTCACCCCACCGCATGGAGTGAAAAGATCTAACATATGGAGCAAAGGGTAGTCTCCAGGATGGTTACCTCCCTCGTGGGGTGCTGGCCTGAAGTTACATGACCCCCCAGAATTCACATGCTGAAATCTAATCCCCGATGTGATGGTATTTGGAGGGGGGGCCTTTGGGAGGTGATTAGGGATCAGTCTCTTATAAAAGAGAGACCCCAGAGAACTCCCTTGCCCCTTCCACTATGTGAGAAGACGGCCGTCTGTGAACCAGGAAGCGGGTCCTCACCAGACACTGAATCTACAGGCACCTTGATCTTGGATTTCCCAGCCTCCGAACAGTGAGAAATAAATGTTTGTTGTTCAAGCCAACCAGTACATAGTATTTTTTAAAAAATTATTCCCAAAGTGTTCACTCAAAAGCTTTTTTTCTTTTTAAACATCTTTATTGGAGTATGATTGCTTTACAATGGTGTGTTAGTTTCTGCTTTATAACAAAGTGACTCAGCTATACATATACATATACATATGTTCCATATCTCCTCCCTCTTGCGTCTCCCTCCCACCCTCCCTATCCCACCCCTCTAGGTGGTCACAAAGCACTGAGCTGATCTCCCTGTGCTATGTGGCTGCTTCCCACTAGCTATTTTACATATGGTAGTGTATATATGTCCATGCCACTCTCTCACTTCATCCCAGCTTGCCCTTTCCCCTCCCCGTGTCCTCAAGTCCATTCTTTATGTCTGCGTCCTTATTCCTGTCCTGCCCCTAGGTTCTTCAGAACCTTTTTTTTTAGATTCCATATACATGTATTAGCATACAGTATTTGCTTTTCTCTTCTGACTTACTTCACTCTGTATGACAGACTCTAAGTCCATCCACCTCACTACAAATAACTCAATTTCATTTCTTTCTATGGGTGAGTAATATTCCATTGTATATATGTGCCACATCTTCTTTATCCATTCATCTGTCAGTGGACACTTAGGTTACTTCCATCTCCTGGCTACTGTAAATAGTGCTGCAATGAACACTGTGGTACATGACTATATTTGAATTATGGTTTTCTCAGGGTATATGCCCAGTAGTGGGATTGCTGGGTCGTATGGTAGTTCTATTTTTAGTTTTTTAAGGAACCTCCATACTGTTCTCCACAGTGGCTGCATCAATTTACATTCCCACCCACAGTGCAAGAGGGTTCCCTTTTCTCCACACCCTCTCCAGCATTTATTGTTTGTAGATTTTTTTGATGATGGCTATTCTGACTGGTGTGAGGTGATACCTCATTGTAGTTTTGATTTGCATTTCTCTAATCATTGGTGATGTTGAGCATCCTTTCATGTGTTTGTTGGCAATCTGTATATCTTCTTTGCAGAAATGTCTATTTAGGTCTTCTGCCCATTTTTGCATTGGGTTGTTTGTTTTTTGATATTGAGCTGCATGAGCTGCTTGTAAATTTTGGAGATTAATCCTTTGTCAGTTGCTTCATTGGCAAATATTTTCTCCCATTCTGAGGGTTGTCTTTTCGTCTTGTTTATGGTTTCCTTTGCTGTGCAAAAGCTTTTAAGTTTCATTAGGTCCCATTCGTTTATTTTTGTTTTTACTTCCATTTCTCTAGGAGGTGGGTCAAAAAGAATCTTGCTGTGATTGATGTCATAGAGCATTCTGCCTGTGTTTTCCTCTAAGAGTTTTATAGTGTCTGGCCTTACATTTAGGTCTTTAATTCATTTTGAGTTTATTTTTGTGTATGGTGTAAGGGAGTGTTCTAATTTCATTCTTTTACATGTAGCTGTCCAGTTTTCCCAGCACCACTTATTGAAGAGGCTGTCTTTTCTCCATTGTATGTTCTTGCTGCCTTTATCAGAAATAAGGTGACCATATGTGCATGGGTTTATCTCTGGGCTTTCTATACTGTTCCATTGATCTACATTTCTGTTTTTGTACCAGTACCATACTGTCTTGATTACTGTAGCTTTGTAGTATAATCTGAAGTCAGGGAGCCTGATTCCTCCAGCTCTGTTTTTCTTTCTCAAGATTGCTTTGACTATTTGGGGTCTTCTGTGTTTCCATACAAAATGTGAAATGTTTTGCTCTAGTTCTGTGAAAAATGCCACTGGTAGTTTGATAGGAATTGCATTGAATCTGTAGATTGCTTTGGGTAGTATAGTCATTTTCAAAATGTTGATTCTTCCAATCCAAGAACATGGTATATCTCTCTGTTTGTAACATCTTTAGTGTCTTTCATCAGTGTCTTATAGTTTTCTGCATACAGGCATTTTGTGTTTATTCCTAGGTTTTTTATGCATTTGTGTTTATTCCTAGGTATTTTATTCTTTTTGTTGCAATGGTAAACGGGAGTGTTTCCTTAATTTCTCTTTCAGATTTATCATCATTAGTGTATAGGAATGCCAGAGATTTCTGTGCATTAATTCTGTATCCTGCTACTTTAACAAATTCATTGATTAGCTCTAGCAGTTTTCTGGTAGCATCCTTAGGATTCTCTATGTATAGTATCATGTCATCTGCAAACAGTGACAGTTTTACTTCTTCTTTTCTGATTTGGATTCCTTTTATTTCTTTTTCTTCTCTGATTGCTGTGGCTAAAACTTCCAAAACTATGTTGAATAATAGTGGTGAGAGTGGGCAACCTTGTCTTGTTCCTGATCTTAGTGGAAATGGTTTCAGTTTTTCACCATTGAGGAAGATGTTGGCTGTGGGTATGTCATAAATAGTCTTTATTATATTGAGGTAAGTTCTCTCTATGCTTACTTTCTGGAAGGTTTTTATCATAAATCAGGGTTGAATTTTGTCAGAAGTTTTTCTTCATGTATTGAGATGATCACATGGTTTTTCTCCTTCAATTTGTTAATATGGTGTATCACACTGACTGATCTGCATATCTTGAAGAATCCCTGCAACCCTGGGATAAACCCCACTTGATCATGGTGTATGATCCTTTTAATGTGTTATTGGATTCTGTTTGCTAGTATTTTGTTGAGATTTTTTGCACCTATGTTCATCAGTGATATTGGCCTGTAGTTTTATTTTTTTGTGACATCTTTGTCTGGTTTTGGTATCAGGGTGATGGTGGCCTCGTAGGATGAGTTTGGGAGTGTTCCTCCCTCTGCTATACTTCGGAGGAGTTTGAGAAGGATAAGTGTTAGCTCTTCCCTAAATGTTTGATAGAATTCACCTGTGAAGCCATCTGGTCCTGGACTTTTGTTTGTTGGAAGATTTTTAATCACATTTTCAATTTCAGTGCTTGTAATTGGTCTGTTTATATTTTCTCTTACCTCCTGGTTCAGTCTCGGAAGGTTGTGCTTTTCTAAGAATTTGTCCATTTTTTCCAGGTTGTCCATTTTATTGGCATATATTACTTGTAGTAATCTCTCATGATCCTTTGTATTTCTGCAGTGTCAGCTGTTGCTTCTCCATTTTCATTTCTAATTCTATTGATTGGAGTCTTCTCTTTTTTCTTGATGAGTCTGGCTAATGGTTTATTAATTTTGTTTATCTTCTCAAAGAAACAGCTTTTAGCTTTATTGATCTTTGCTATCATTTCCTTCATTTCTTTTTAATTTATTTCTGATCTGATCTTTATGATTTATTTCCCTGTGCTAACTTTGGGGTTTTTTTGTTCTTCTTTCTCTAATTGCTTTAGGTGTAAGGTTAGGTTGTTTATTTGAGATGTTTCTTGTTTCTTGATGTAGGATTTTATTGCTATAATCTTCCCTCTTAGAACTGCTTTTGCTGCATTCCATAGGTTTCAGGTCATTGTGTTTTATTGTCACTTGTTTCTAGGAATTTCTTGATTTCCTCTTTGATTTCTTCAGTGATCTCTTGGTTATTTAGTAGTGTATTGTTTAGCCTCCATGTGTTTGTGTTTTTTACAGACTTTTTCCTGTAACTGATAACTAGTCTCATAGCGTAGTGGTCGGAAAAGATACTTGATATGATTTCAATTTTCTTAAATTTACCAAGGCTTGATTTGTGACCCAAGATATGATATATCCTGGAGAATGTTCCATGAGCACTTGAGAAGAAAGTGTATTCTGTTGTTTTTGGATGGAATGTCCTTTAAATATCAATTAAGTCCATCTTGTTTAATGTATCATTTAAAGCTTGTGTTTCCCTATTTATTTTTATTTTGGATGATCTGTCCATTGGTGAAAGTGGGGTGTTAATGTCCCCTACTATTATTGTGTTACTGTTGATTTCCCCTTTTATGGCTGTTAGCATTTGCCTTATGTACTGAGGTGCTCCTATGTTGGGTGCATAAATATTTACAATTGTTATATCTTCTTCTTGGATTGATCCCTTGATCATTATGTAGTGTCCTTCTTTGTCTCTTGTAATAGTCTTCATTTTAAAGTCTATTTTGTCTGATATGAGAATTGCTACTCCAACTTTCTTTTTTTTTTTTTTTTTTTTTGCGGTATGTGGGCCTCTCACTGCTGTGGCCTCTCCCATTGCGGAGCACAGCCTCTGGACCTGCAGGCTCAGCAGCCATGGCTCAGAGGCCTAGCCGTTCCACAGCATGCGGAATCTTCCCGGACCGAGGCACGAACCTGTGTCCCCTGCATCAGCAGGCAGACTCTCAACCACTGCACCACCAGGGAAGCCCTCCAACTTTCTTTTGATTTCCATTTGCATGGCATACCTTTTTCCATCCCATCACTTTCACTCTGTACGTGTCCCTAGGTCTGAAGTGGGTCTCTTGTAGACAGCATATATATGGGTCTTGTTTTTGTATTCATTCAGCAAGCCTGTGTCTTTTGGTTTGAGCACTTAATCCATTCACGTTTAAGGTAATTATCAATATGTATGGTCCTATTACCATTTTCTTAATTGTTTTGGGTTTGTTATTGTAGGTCTTTTCCTTCTCTTGTGTCTCCTGCCTAGAGAAGTTCTTTTAGCATTTGCTGTAAAGCTGGTTTGGTGGTGCTGAATTCTCTTAGCTTTTGCTTGTCTGTAAAGGTTTTAATTTCTCAGTCAAATCTAAATGAGATCCTTGTTGGGTAGAGTAAACTTGGTTGTAGATTTTTCCCTTTCATCACTTTAAATATGTCCTGCCACTCCCTTCTGGCTTGCAGAGTTTCTGCTGAAAGATCTGCTGTTAACCTTATGGGGATTCCCTTGTATGTTATTTGTTGCTTTTTCCTTGCTGCTTTTAATATTTTTTCTTTGTATTTAATTTTTGACAGTTTGATTAGTATGTGTCTTGGCATGTTTCTCCTTGGATTTATACTGTATGGGACTCTCTGCACTTCCTGGACTTGATTGACTATTTCCTTTCCCATATTTGGGAAGTTTTCAACTATAATCTCCTGAAATATTTTCTCAGTCCCTTTCTTTTTCTCTTCTTCTTCTGGGACACCTATAATTTGAATGTTGGTGCAGTTAATGTTGTCCCAGAGGTCTCTAAGACTGTCCTCAATTCTTTTCATTCTTCCTTCTTTACTCTGCTCTGCAGTAGTTATTTCCACTATTTTATCTTCCAGGTCACTTATCTGTTCCTCTGCCTCAGTTATTCTGCTATTGATTCCTTCTAGAGAATTTTTAATTTCATTTATTGTGTTGTTCATCATTGTTTTTTTTCTCTTTAGTTCTTCTATGTCCTTAAACGTTTCTTGTATTTTCTCCATTCTATTTCCAAGATTTTGGATCATCTTTGCTATCATTACTCTGAATTGTTTTTCAGGTAGACTGCCTATTTCCTCTTCATTTGTTTGGTCTGGTGGGTTTTTACCTTGCTCCTTCATCTCTGTCTTCTCATTTCGCTTAACTTACTGTGTTTGGGTTCTCCTTTATGCAGGCTGCAGGTTTGTAGTTCCAGTTGTTTTTGGTGTCTGCCCCCAGTGGGTAAGGTTGGTTCAGTGGGTTCTGTAGGCTTCCTGGTGGAGGGGAGTGGTGCGTGTGTTCTGGTGGAAGAGGCTGGATCTTGTCTTTCTGGTGGGCAGGACTGCGCCCAGTGGTGTGTTTGGGGTGTCTGTGACCTTATGATTTTAGGCAGTCTCTCTGCTAATGGGTGGTGTTGTGTTCCTGTCTTGCTAGTTGTTTGGCATAGGGTGTCCAGCACTGTAGCTTGCTGGTCGTTGAGTGGAGCTGGGTCTTAGCATTGAGATGGTGATCTCTGGGAGAGCTTTTGCCGTTTGATATTATGTGGAGCCAGAAGGTCTCTGGTGGACCAATGTCCTGAACTTGGCTCTCCCACCTCCCCACCTCAGAGACTCAGGTCTGACACCCGGCCGGTGCACCAAGACCCTGTGAGCCACACCGTTGAGTTTAAAAAGCCTCTTTCCACTTGTCCATAGTATTTTTTTATAGCAGCCGAAAAAACTGAGACATGAAGACAAAGTCTCCTGGACTTTCTTCCCTTGGAACACCGAGACTGTATCTTTGCACTACATTCCTTCTGAGACATGCTGTAGTTCAAATAGACCACCCTTCCTGTAAATGCAAGAACCTAAAACTAGGTTCAGCTCAAAAGCCACATCCTGGGCACAGATACAAAAAGACTACTGCCAGCACGACTGCAGTGAGTGGACTGAAAACTGTTGACATGAATGTATCTTCCCACCAAAGCCTGTACTCCTGCTCCTTTATCTTTTTTTTTTTTTTTGGCGGTACGCGGGCCCCTCACTGCCGTGGCCTCTCCCGTCACGGAGCACGGGCTCCGGACGCGCAGGCTCAGCAGCCACGGCTCACGGGCCCAGCCGCTCCACGGCATGTGGGCTCTTCCCGGACCGGGGCACGAACCCCCGTCCCCTGCATCGGCAGGCGGACTCTCCACCACTGCGCCACCAGGGAAGCCCCCCTGCTCCTTTATCTTAAGCAAGTTCACCCATCAGCATTCCTCCTGGTACTCATTATTGTTAGCTAAATACCTGAAAAATAAAAAACACACTATCCTTTCTGTGCTTGACACCAAACTATGCAACGGGAAGCTTGCTTCCTGAGTTTGGATTTATTTAAAAATATGCATTTATAACCATCTGGATCTCTGGGGAATATAACTTTGCTTCTAGATTAAAATATGATCTGACAGCAAAGTCACATTCCAGACTACAGAGAGCCCAGCCAAATATTGAAAAACTCATTAAGAGCAAGGCCATTGGGCTGGATTTGTTACTCATTTATTCAGAGACTTTGAGAAAGTTATTAAATATCTTGAAGCCTTGATTTACTCCTCTGTAAAATGAAGCCAGTAAGGTTCTCGTGAGGATTAAATGAGGTGTTTTAGACAAACGCATTTTCCTTGAAAACGGTAAGGGCTCAAAACACCATTAAATGCACCCTTATGCCAGTCAGGCCATTCGTTACCTTTAGGCTCCAATATATCATTGACAATCTTTCTGTGACTTGTTAGCCTTCTGAGTCATCATTTCTTGGATGTCATGACCCACATATGTGACATAATTGAGCAGAAGGAATTAGTTCAAATCTAAACCGTCTTCATCATGATTAGATCATAAAGCTCAAAATATGTGAATTCAGTCAAGAAAAGTTGCCATGTCTTCCCCCCACCGGGAATTCAGAAGGGTTCCATGGAGCAATTCTAAAGAAATGTTAGCTCTGCCCTCCTATAGTGGATGGTCAATGCCTGCTCCTTCTCTACTTTTCCACATAGACATTTTCCCCTAATGGATCACCTCAAAAAAATACCTTTCGATCCTCTGTCATCCAAAGTCAAGGAACTCTTGATTGTGCACGTGGGCTCAATATAGCAGTGAAAGTCATCTTATTCTAGGTGACCTAGACCCTACCTTCTCTATTTAATTCCCCAAATAAACTGAAACTAACAACCAAAAATATAGAAAAATCAAGAGTCATGACAAGTATATTTTCTGCAAGAAATATGTATTATTTTTATAATAAGAAAATTATCATAATCGTCAGCCTGGATGAGGAATCTCACCTCTGCCATAGCAAAACACAGAGCTAGCTTTCTTCTCACAGCTGCACATTTTGTTCTGAAACATGAACCAGTAGAAAAACATCACATTTTCCATCCCTGGCCTACTCAAATTTTAGTCCAGTCCAATGAATTCTGCAATCCAATCTGGTTATAAAAATCCGAGGGCTTCCCTGGTGGCGCAGTGATTGAGAATCCGCCTGCCAATGCAGGGGACACGGGTTTGAGCCCTGGTCCGGGAAGATCCCACATGCCCGCAGAGCAACTAGGCCCGTGAGCCACAGTACTGAGCCTGCGCGTCTGGAGCCTGTGCTCCGCAACAAGAGAGGCCGCGATAGTGAGAAGCCCGCGCACCACGATGAAGAGTGGCCCCCGCTTGCCGCAACTAGAGAAAGCCCTCGCACAGAAATGAAGACCCAACACGGCCAAAAATAAATAAATTAATTAATTAAATAAATTAAAAAAAAAAGAATCTGAGGCTCTCTCAGAAGGACATTCGGTCAAACTCAAATTCTTTTCATCATCTCAGCCACTTTTCCCCTTCAAATCCTCTCTGAACCTCCCGTACAGAGCCTGGCTAACCCTAAAGACCCCTAGGCTCTCATTCTCCTCCACACTGCTGCTTAGAGTCTGGGGTGCTGGGTGGAGAAGAGAAACACAGCACACCTAGTTCCTAGGCAATCAGAACACTCTCCTCTGAACTTGGCTCTCTCCAAGTCACCTCTCAAAGCTCCCAGAGAGGCAGACAACCAGATAATTTTGCCCCTAAATGGAGGCAGACTCACACCCCACACTAAGATCCAGGGCACTTTCGAATTTGGCATTCGGGGGTTTAGCAATACTTTCTCAAAATCGTACTGTCTCCACTACCATTCCTTCAATATTCCATGACTGAGAGAGACAAGAAAGAATCTTATATCTTCATTAGATCCATATTTTCATATTTTTATGCCCTTTAACCTTTTGGTTTCCAGGCAGCTTCTCATTCGAAAAGCTCTGTGGGTCTAATTTCATATAGCCAAGTATAACTGCCTGTTCATTCTCTATCTCTTAGATATTTTCACTGAAGATATCTCGCCAAGGTCTCCAAAGGCTAAGGAAACCATTTTCAAGGGATCTGTCGTTGAAGGAGTTCATTAGAGGACTGTAGACTCATACATCCAGGAGCAAATAGAAAAGTAATTTTCTAGCTATCGTATCCTCCGATAACACGTTACGTGTACATCCCATCCACCCACCTAGAGGTCATCCTTTTTCATTGATATAGTAATGAAAAGTCACTTCCTAAATCACTATGACACTTCCCTAAATTAAAATTGATCTAAGCATCGCAAACGTATAATTATTATCAATTGCTATTAAATTCACAGAAGTTGTGATAAAAAATCAACACAGACAACTACAGACTTCACACCTTCGCATAAACTGGAATCTCAGCAAGAGACAACAGAATAGGATTTCTCCTTCTCAAATTTAGTTTAAATCTTATATGTAGTGAGCACACAGAATATTCAGGCAAATGCATTCTCTACAAGTTTACCCCATAGGCAAACAAAGCACACACACAGGGCACCAGCAAAGGAGCACCAGACACTAAGAACGGTTCATCCTTGAAGAATTTTATTCAAAGCACCTACTCAAATTATTTAGAATTAAAAAGTCTGGGAGCATCAAGTGTAAGCGTGGATATAGAGCAAGAAGAACTGCTATACACTGCTCCTGGGCGTATACATTGGTGCAACCACTTTGGAGAACAATTTGGTAACAGTGAGAAAATGTTAGGATGCACATACTCTGTCATCCAGTGATTTCTCTCTTAGGAATTTACCCTACAGAGTCTCTTGCTCAGGGACACATGTACACAAGAAGGAATGCTCATAGCTACACTGCTGACAATAGCAAGTATTTGAAAACAAACTCCATCCACCCAAAAGAGATGAATCAGTTGTGATATAGTCACATAACCACACAGAAGTAGTCAAGTGGCTTTAGGGGTCATCCAGGTAAGTTGTTGTCAAACCTGCTTCTGTATAAAAAAAAAATCACCTGGAGAGCTTTGAAAACACAGATTCTGAACCAGATTTTGGGGGGAAAAGGGTGGAGCCTGGTACATCCATTCTACATGAAGTAATATTAAGGAAACAATGATCTAGGTTATTCACAGATCATTGAAACTGTGGTCTGGAGGGGTAGATTGACTTGTCTAAGTTGGTAAAAAGCATGAGTGAGGAACAGAATCAGGTTCTCAGACCTCTCAAGAGGTCTCCTGGTCCAGACCTCTCTCCAGTCCGTCACATAACCTTCCTACGGGTCAAAAGAAGGTCATGTAGTTCAACTAACCCATTACTCCATCAAGAATGTTAAATTGCATACGTTGACCTTGACCTAAGAGAGCCTGTCAGAGCCTTGTCAGTCCTTTCAGATCTGTTGACTCTGCTAAATACTCTGAGCTTGTGGTTCTTCTCTCTTAATTAGAAAGTTTGAATTTAATGGAATCTTGAGATAGAGATAGATAGAGAGAGAGATAGGAAATAGAGATAGTAGTTTTCTCCCAGACCCACAAGAAAAGAACACACATGGGAGTCAGAACACTTATGTTAAAGACCCAGCTTTTCCTTGGAAAGTCAATTAATCTTTAAGCCCCTTTTGCTCAGCTGTCACATGGGTAAAATGATACTGTCCCAGTGTACCTCCTTTCACAGGGCTTATGTTTTAGGTCTGGCCTCGGCCTTTAGCAGGATTATGGGTTTGTTGGCTTGGTCTGCTGTTCAGTTCAGTAGAGTATTGTTCCACTGTCAGTGCTGCAGTGGGTGCAGTGGGGTGTAGGAAGTACTGGGGGTGAACCCATCAGTGCAGTGAAATGGGTATTCCAGCAGGAAGAGCAGACAGAAATGTAGTGGTCCCAGTCGTCGGTGGAAATGAGAGAGCGCATTGCCCTAATAGTGAGATGGGGAGCTTTTCATCCATTCTTCTGTGGCTTCATTTGTTCATTCATTCCAGAAACATTTATTGTGTCCATCCTTGTTATTCTATTCCCCAGGATACAGCTGTGAATAAGAGAGACAAGACCTTCCAAAATTTATAGTGTAAAAGGGAGAAGAGACCAATGTATAAACAGTTACCATAAACTGAGATGGAAAGAACAGGCAGCTGTGGGCAAAAAGAATAAGACTGTCTCTACAGACTTCAGGAGAGAGGAAGAGCCGCCTAGGGGAACTGACATTTACACTGAGACCTGGGAAGTGAGTCCTGAATCAGGTAAAAACACAAAACATGTCCAAAGCCTCAGAAGCAGGAGGGACGATCCAATAACTGAAACTGAGTATAGCTGAGCATGGAGTAGGGATAAAGGAGCAGTTGGCAAGCTGTGAGACCAGAAAGTGGCAGGGGTCAGATGTAGTGGCTTATATGATCATATGTCCTAGAAAGGAAATTGGCTGCCACATAGAGAACAGTGGAAGCTCTGTCTATACTCTTCGCAATGACATTCCTCTTCTATTAGAGGTAATGCCATACTGATGGGGCGTTTCTTGTGCTCATGCTTTCCTCATAGTGTGTGTGTGTGTGTGTGTGTGTGTGTGTGTGTGTGTGTGTGTGAGAGAGAGAGAGAGAGAGAGAGAGTATATGTATATTTGTGTATATATATAATTATATATAATATACAATTATATATAATAATATATAGTAATTATATATTATAATATATAACATTAATAAAATACTATAAGTATTAATGATTGTTTTATATATGTAATATTACATATTATGATTGTTTATTACATAATATTACATGATTATATAATAATTTCATAGTATATGTATTATTGTTTCACCTTTTTCACTTCCTATAAATGGTGGTATACTTAAAAATTCTTCTGCAACTTGCTTTTTCACTTATTATGTGTTGAGTGTCATTCCTGTCAATAAATAATTCATGCTTTTTTGCCCATGTTTTCTGAAAGTTTTTCAGTATTTATTACCCTTTTGTTAGGAGGAAAAACAATAGACAACTATTAGCAAAAGTCATCAGAAATGGTTAACTTGTAGGGTACTTAACGTATGATTGTGTTTACCTGCTCTTTTTCACAATGTCTTTCGTTAACTTTTCAGGATCTTAGTTCCCCAGCCAGGAATCGAACCCACGTCCCCTGCAGTGGAAGTGAGGAGTCCTAACCACTGGGCCACCAGGGAGTTCCTCCTTTCATTAACTTTTCTCTATCATTTCTCACTTAGTCATGGGCTGATGATGACAAGCTGAGAACCAGGACTACATTGTGCTTCTCGCACCTTTTGACTTTCCAACAGTTTTCACTTCATTCAATTTTTGTTATGCTTTATTTTGGACATTCTGCTTAAATTTAAGATAACATACTCTGCTTTAAATTTAATATCTGATTTAATTTTAATATTGCTAGCCCTGATTGCTTTTCATTCTCCTTTATGTCATCGACCGAACATTGTCATTTTAGCTTTCTCACCCCATTTTATTTTAGTACTTCTCTTAAAAGTAGCAAATACGTGAAGGAAAAAAATCCAATCTGAGACTTATCACCTTTTTAAAATGGGAATGTAAGTTATTTACACTTTTTCAATATAAGTTTTGTTCTTGCTATGAGGTCTTTAATCATATTTTAAACTACAGATTTTGTATTCTTTAATTATGTTTATTTTTGTCTTTGGACAAGTTAACTATTTTATTCACTAATTCAAGAGATATTTATTGAGCATTTACTCTACACATGACTATGTGCCTTAAAATGCCACTAAGATGTGCAAAATAAACAGATCATTTAAATTCTACCAGCAATTGTGTCACAACCCTTCATATTTTTGCAATTTATATTTACATAATCATAATCACATCAAACAAATCAAAACCATTTTTTACTGTGGTAAAAAACACAGAAGTTTCCATCTTAACCATTTTTAAAGTGTACAGTACAGTACTGTTAATCATATGCACATTGTTGTGTAACAGAGCTCTAGGATGTTTTTTCCTCTTGCAGAACTGAAATTCTATGCCAATTAAACAATTCTTCTTTTCCCCTCCCTTTGGTCCCTGGCAGCAACCATTTTATTTTCTGTTTCTAAGAGCTGGGCTATTTTGACCCCTCATATAAGTGGAAGATGCAGTATTTGTCTTTTTGTGACTGGATTATTTCACTGAGCATATCGTCCTTAAGGTTCATCCATGTTGTCAGATATTGTAGAATTTCCTTCTTTTTTAAAGTTGAACAGTATTTCATCATATGCATACATCACATTTTCTTTATCCATTCAACCATTGATAAACAGGCTGATTCCACTTTTTGGCTACTTTGAATAATGCTGCAACGAACATGTGTGTGCAAATATCTTTTTGAGATCCTGTGTTCAATTATTATGGATTTATACCCAAAAGTGGGATTGCCAGATCATACGGTAGTTCTGTTTTTAATCTTTTGAGGAACCTCTGTTCTATTTTCCATAGCAGCTTTACCATTTTACCTCCCCACCAACCATGAGTAAGGGTTCCATTTTTTTTCACCTCCTTTGGTTTTTTGATTGTTTCTTTGGTAAGTGGCCTTTGTAACATGTGTGAGGTGGTATCTCATTGTGGTTTTGATTTGTATTTCCCTGATGATTCGTGATGTTGAGCATCTTTTTGTGTGATTTTGGTCATTTGTATATCTTCTTTAGAGAAATATTTATTCTGTCATCTGTCCATTTTTAAATCAGGTTATTTGTTTTTCATTGTTGAATTGTAAAAATTCTTTATACACTGTGGATATTAACCCCTTGTCACGTGTCTGGTTTGCAAATATTTCCTCCCATTCTGTGGGTTGCCATTTCACTTGGTTGATGGTTTGCTTCACTTCACAGAAGTTTTAAAATTTGATGTGGTTCCATTTGTTGATTTTTGCTTTTGTCACGTGTGCCTTTGTCATATCCAAGGAATCATTACCAAATCCAACATCCTGAAGTTTTCCCCCTGTTTTCTTCTAAGGGTTTTATAGTTTCAGGTTTTACATTTAGGTCTTTGATCTGTTTTGAGTTGATTTTTGTGTATGGTGTAAGAGAAGGGCCCATTCACTTTTTTGCATGTGGGTATGGAGTTTTTCCAACATCGTTTGTTGAAGATCCTGTCCTTTCCCCATTGTGTAGCCCCGTCACCCTTGTTGAAGATCACTTGACCATATGTGCAAAGATTTATTTCTGGGCTCTCTATTTTGTCTCATTGGTCTATATGTCTGTCATTATTCTAGTGTCATATTGTTTTGTTTGCTGTAGTTTTATAGTATGTTTGAAGACAGGAGGCCCTCAGCACTTTTTTTCTTTATCAAGATCATTTTGGTCATTTTGTTGATTTTTCTATTGTCTTTTTATTCTCTATTTCATTCATTTCTGTTTTAATCTTTGTTACTTCCTTCCTTTTGTAACTTTATTTTATTCTAAATTTCTGAAAAGATGGCAGCATGAGGGGCAACTGCATAAACATTTTCCACTGTCCCTCCCTTCTGGGTTAGTCAAGGTCCATTCTGTATTGACATCCATGTTGTCCTATGATCCCAAGTCACCTAATGGCCATTGCGAGTTATACATTTTGCTGAAGATCAAGGAAGCCCTGGGGTATAAGTTATCTTATCGCTACAGTACTTCAACTCTCTAGTAATTCTACGGCTTATTATATTTTTGGTCTTCATATCTCAGTAGCCACTTAAAATATAAAACCGTTTTGACAATAAAATACTTTAAAATGAACCCACAGTCATTACTGCTCTATTCACTGTTGCTTTGCCCTTTTGCCCACTTTTGAGATTCATCCTGTAAAAACCCTGGTTCTGAAAGCAACATCTAGAAAACTCGATTATACCCAAACAAAAGAAGTCATCATTTTTCAGGCTGCTAAAATATACTTGGCATTTCCAAACGAACCTCCTTTATCTCAATAAGTGACAATTACTCCAAGTTCTTATTTTAATTCTAAAGCTACCATAGGGCTAAGCCTGGAAACAAGCTTGCAACGTTGAGGTCTCTATGAAATATTTCCTCCTTAGTTTCAATAGCCTATTTTCTGAGACGGAGATTGAGTGACAGCTTAAAGGAGTACAGATTATAAGCCCATTTAAGAGTGCTGCGTTTTTTGAATTTGTCACAAATGGAAGGAAAAGCCAGGGTGATGCAGGCAAGGCTCAAGTGCCAACATGTGTCTTTCTGTTTATTCATTATTCAAGGGTCAGACCCTCAACCAGGGCCAGAGAGAAATGACAAAAATAAATACGTATCAGTGCAAAAATCTGCAATTTAAAATAATGAAAAGCAAGATTCCTATTCATTTTTATGGCACAAACCTGACATCATTTCACTCCAATTTTCTATAATGGAACCAGCTGGGCTCTGGGAGGGAACTAGTAATAGGTTTTAATGGATGAAATCTGCCATTGAAACTGGCCATTTTCTAACGCGATCTCAGTGCCTGGCACCCAGCCCATCATACGGCATCATGCTTTCCGCAGTGCTGCACCAGCTTGTGAGATAAGAGGGATGAGTGCACAGGAGGACCGCTGAGCTTGGAGGAGCCCCTCCCATCTCCATCCAGGAGAGTTCTGAGCCCCGGTTCAGGGTTCCATAGCCCCAACTGGACAGACCACTGGTGAAGATCCAGGGTCATGTCCTCTTCAATAAAAACTATTGCAGTGGAAGTCAGACTACACAGAGAGCAGAGAGGGCCAGGATGGGTGAGGGTAGTGCCTTGTTCATTTCACTAGTGAGCCCCTGCATCGATTTCCAATTCTATTTGGTTACAATAGACACAACTGGATTTTACTGGGTCTGGATTAACAGTCAGCAAAGGTTTCTCTCTCTCTCTCTCTCTCTCTTCCCCTCTCATTCCATTAAACATTCCACCTCTCCTCCTATTCAGCTCTCAAACGGCTGTTAACATATGAAAATAGCATGCAAAGAATGGAATGGGCTGACTGCCACGAAGATAAAAATGGGATGTTCGTTCTAATTTATTTCATGGCATCACGCCTTCTCGCTGTCTCTGTTTTCTTTGCTAGGCAGCTTGATTGCCTCTTCCAGAATACGACTGGCCTGGGCCTCAGCCTTGTGTCTGAGCCACGGTGGTGGTTAAACAGGTAGCCAGCCTTTGGAGGTTAGACACAGATCTGAACGGTCACCCTGCTCTGGTTTATCTGGGCACAGGATATTAGGCTTTTTTTTTTTTAACTTGTAGCGTATTTTCAGCTAAATGATCGCTAAATGTTCATTTTGGTGAAATGCTGCAGGATCTCAAAATGAATGATGTTTTCAAATAATGTATACTCACTTTGCCCAAAACATGTTTTACAACTTCTGTTCCAACTGCCTCATGCCAATGCTCCTGCAGGACGAGGACAAGATTTAAAAGCAAATTTAAAACGCTTTTTAGAGGACAAGGCATGACCCAAATAGAAAACGAAGATGCATTCAGGACAGCCACTTCCTCAGCGCCCACGTCTCTTTACTTTCTTTACTTTCCTTGATTTCACGACCGTGTGTCTTTCTCTGTGCTGCTTCTCTCCAACAGCTGTGGCCACAGCTCTCATCACCAGGTTTTGTTACCACACCAAACAACAACAACAGAAATGCAAACGGAAATTTGGTTGTGTGAACGTTATCTTGACCAAGAGCTTGGAAACTTTAAATTCTAAGCCGGGGTGAACGGCCTCTGACTTGAGGCTGGCACAGAACACCGCTGCGATTCTTTCTTTCCACTCCTGCTTATGAAGCTACTGACTCTGCAGCTTCCTTGTCCAATTCAAAGTGCTATGTGATGTCACTGACCTCCCCAGAGCCTCTCTCCCCTCCACTGCCCATCATTCACGCCACAGTCTAACCGCATCCCACTGTGGACATTCTCTGATCTTTCAGGCCCCCCTGCAGTTAACAAACCCTGGTGATTTTCTGCCCCTTCTTCTTCCTACAAGGCATTTATCAGCTGCCCACATTCCTACCTAGTGAGCATCTCAAAGGCGAATTCTCCACTGTGGAGAATATAGTCTGACATGTAGAAGGTGTTTAAAAAGCATTTGTTACATGAACTGACAAATCGAATGGAAGGCAAAAGAGCCTTAAACCCCCCTAAACAAATAGCATTTTCTTTTTCCTCTAGATGTTCTGAAATGCAGGAGTGGGAGCTTGGTTTCCCACGTTGCACTGATTGCTGTTCTTGATTTTATATCTTTCCAGTACAGTCAACTCTACTGTGTATACTAAAGGAAGCTAACAATGGTATGAATAATAATAAAAAAGATACTTCAAAGATAATTTGTCTTGATATTCCTAATAATGTGTTTTTAAAGCAGTCTTTCTTTCCAACTAAACTTAGAGGGAAATGTAATTGAAAGCACTCTGAACTGTAAGAGATGAAATTTCTTTCTTGCTTTGCTAACAACTTGCTTTAAGATTGTGGTCAAGTCTTTTGTTCTCTTTCAGCCTTAGTTTCTTAATCTCTAAAGTGGGTTGACTTGGGTCCAAAATGAGTAGGATCAGATGGTCTCTGAAGTCCTTTTCAGGTCCGTGGGATATTGTTCCCAAAGATAGCCACTAGCCACTTCCATCCACATGCATCGCATACTCCTCCCAGTAAAAGAGTGAATGTGTTCTCCTCCCCTTGAATCAGCGGTGCGAAAACTCTTCTTAAGATCTCTGAAAGATGCAAGGTAGTACCAGTAGACCTTCACAGATAGACAACAGGGAGTCTAAGAATCTTACTGTCCCACATCAGCCTGACAAAGTAGAGAGAAGCACGAATGTGGCTTTGGGAACCACAATAAGATTCACAGAAGACCCACAAAGCTTTAAAATAATTTTACTAGCAGAACACCCCCAGCTTGGACTAAAATAAAAAGTGTGAAATGACAAGAGTCCTCTGGGTGCCCAACATGACACGGCAACAGGAAGTAGGATGAGAACACAACTCAGCTCTAAGCATGAGCCCTTTCTTATGCAAACAGAATGACCATGAGGGCAGAGCCTAGAGCAGAGGAGAACTGTGAATTAGGGAATCATCTCAGAGTGCAGAACTGGCCCCTAATCAAGGAACATTTCACACCCTGTAGTTGGGGGAACTGACTACATGTGCCTAATTTTTTGACCAAGTTGTGTATTGTGGTTATTCTGTTCTTATCATTTATGTTGGGTGTATTTGTGTGGGGTGAGGGACTGATAACTTGGCATGTTTTTGGTGTTGTTATTGTTACTCTTTTGGTTTTCAAAGTCTCCAGATCAAGAGGAACCTAATCTGAGGAGCTTCATCCACATCTAAGCACATTCAGACCTGGTTTTAAATTCTGGCTTTTGGATTTGCACCTGAGGCACTCTTTGGATGAGACTGAAGGTCTTTGGGGGGATGACATTTGCACATAGGAGGGACATAAATTGTTATGGCTGTAGGGCAGACAGTGGTAGGTTATCTCCACAGATGGCCTTAAATAACTCCTCTTATGCCCCAATCCTGTACGCATATGCAACTCTTCCCATTGAGAGGTAGACCCTGTCTTTCCTCCTCTTGAATCTTGGCTGGACTTTAACTTACTTTGACCAACAGAATACAGTAGAAGTAACACTGTGCCTGTTCTGAGTCTAACCTTTAAGAGTTTTAGTAGCTTTGCCTTTCACTCTCTTAAACCACCATGTAAGATCATGGCTATTTTGATAGAAAGAGAGGACCCACCAACCACCAGCCATTCCAGCTATGCTATATGAGCTCCCAAGCATGTGAATAAAATCACTGTGGACATTCTAGCCCTAGTCAATCTCCCAACGGAATGCAACTCCATAAGTGACTTCAGCCAACAGTGCCTGGAGCAGATGAAATGTCCAGCTGACCCACTAAATTGTGAGACATAATAAAGCATTATTGTCTTAGGCCATTGAACTTTGGACTTGCTTGTTACGCAGCAATAAATAACCAATACATGTTCTAATAATGGGTTATCTATAATTAAAACTACGCTATGTGCTAAGATTCACAACTCTTCGTTTAGGTAAGCTGTCTAGAAGAAGGAAGGAGAGAGGTTACCTGCTTGGTTGACTGTATTTTATTTTTTCTACTTAATTATCTCTGTCTTATTCTGTATTTACATTCTGCCAGGACATCTGAATTGAAGTGGGAACACTTAGCCAATTACCTGCTACTTATTCTGTGTGGAGCAAAATACTAATTTACAGAGTCTTACATCTGGGGTTAGTCAAGATGCAGTGAAAATTTCATGTTTGGAGAGCAAGCTACTGGTATTTGGGGACAGATGAAATAAATGATTGACCAGATGTTTCCTGTTTTCATTCCAGATACTTGGCAGGAAATAGAGAGTACCTTAATTTTCTTGCTTGTGAAGGGCATCTGGCAAATACAGCACATTTCTTCATTGGGGTGTTTGGTAGACCCACTGATCCATTAATGTGAAATAGCAGGAAACTTCATGATGAATTACTTTTGACACAATGCCATATTTATTATGAAGTAGGCCCCATTTGAATTTGAATTCCGTATTTATTATGAAGTAGGCCCCATTTGAATTTGAATTCCATAAAAAAAGGTTTGGTTACAGAATTTTTCTAAAATATTCATTATACCATGCTCTCAGCTCTAAGCAAAATCCTGAATTCAAGTGACAATGAAGAAGAGGTAGTAATTGCATCGAATAAGATTCAAAGCATATATAATATGATATATATCGATGACCAAAAGATGATTTTACAAATATATATATGTATATATTTATTATCTGGAGCCCTTTCCCCCATCCAGAAGTGTGACTAGCCTCACTCAACCTTTAGCACATCCTAACTCTTGACAAAGTTTATAATTGAGCTCTTGCTGTTGAGACATATTTGAGACATAGCTTGCTTCTGGGTTTCCATGGAGACCACTTCCCAGCTTGTGGCTGAAGGTAACCTCTGTCGACCATGGCTGGGGGTAGTTATCAAACTGTCACTGGCAATTTTCCCCCTCATTTACTAGAAACAACATTCCAGAAAGAAAATAATGGGATGACATGGTGAGAACATACTCTCACTTTGAGACTGCAATTTTGGGAGGACTTCTACTGTTGGCTGCAAGCTCCTGGTCCCAGGGGAGTGTGACCAACCCATAATCTGAGCAGCAGAGAGAGTAGGGAAAATAGCTCTGGACTTGTGGTCAGACTGCATAAGAGTTCTGGCCCTGTCCTGCTAGCTCTAAGATCTTGGGCCTGTGAGAACAGCAATAGAGATCATCAGATTATTATAGAGTTCTTTTCTTCCTTTCTTACCAATGCAGTTAATGGCTTTTGCCCTCCTTATTGCAAAAGACTCTTGTGACACCAAAGGGGAAGGGGGAGGAGGGATAAATTAGGAGTTTGGGATTAACATATATACATTACTATATATAAACCAGAAAACCAACAAAGACCTATTATGCAGCACAAGGAACTATACTCAATATTTTTTAATATCGTATAACAGAAACAAACCTGAAAAAGTATACATATATTTAATCATTTGGATGACAGTACCCAATACTATTTTAGTTCCTGCAAATAAAGTCTCACTCCACGCATCACAACTTAGTTGACTACTATTGTGTGTTAGATTTAAGAGCAGCTTCGAAAAAATGAGAGAGTAATTCATGGTGTTTTCCAGGTCAGAATTCACAGATGCCCACATGGAGTCTATTCATTGTATGAACATCTATTAAAGGAATGAACTTGCTAAAAGTTGCTTCCTTCCACATAGAGAAATTGCTGTAGTATTTTAAACTGTGCAAAGGACAGACCTAATTTATATCTGTTTTCTGAACACACAGGCACTACATATATTTTAAATGCAGCTAAAATCTGGCAACTGATTGTAAGAGAAACAATCTTACAACTGAATAAGGTATTTTTTGAAAAGAGGTTTTGTGCTTTTAAAGGCTTTCGATTCTTAGACTGTCTAGGCTGAGTGAACAGGTGAAACTGGATGTTAGACATTTGCAGCTGATTTTTTACTCAGTAATCTCACGCCATGCCCAACTCCTTATCTATTGCTAAGGAGATGAGATTTTTTAGCATTTTACTTAAAATTGACATGCTCAATAGCTACATGTGGCTGGTGGCTACCATACTGAACAGTTCACATACAGAATTTTCCGTCATTGCTGTCTATTGCATAATATTACCATAGATATTTGGGAGCCTTTGAAATGCTGGTGGGAAAATACTATGTTATTATTTGTATTTTAGAAAAACTTCTTGCATGGGAAGCTATTAATAATTTGGGGAGGAGTAAAAAAAATTAGCATGCCAATCTACACAAGATTACACAAAATTACAAGATCAGTGAGGATGGGATAAAGGCAGCAGATTTGAGACACGCAGAGTTTGGAATAAACTAAGCTTTATCACTATGTTGATGAGTTATGACCAAACTGATCAGGGCTATCAATCAAGATGGTCATTGAATAAATAAATGTATGTGTGTAAAAGGCTTGGCTAGTTTTATTCATATATGGAAAGTGGAGTAGAGGATTGTTGCATATAATAAGATGGCAAGAGTCAACTAAACAGGTTCCATGTTCCCATGTAGACCATGAAGTTGACAGCCTGAAATTTTCATTTTCAAGCAACATCCTTGACCTTTCTGAAACCGCAGTTATATTTAGCTTCACATCAAAGAACTGAATCGTCTTTATAAGTCTTTGAGAGATTGAGAGGCACATTTGGAAAATGAAGTTCTCTTGAAATTCTTGCAGGGAAGTATATGATTGAACATTTCCAATGTTCTGGTCTTTTAGCAATGTCTTTGCCAGTCATGGGAATGACTCTGACATCTTCCTACTGTGCCTTCTGATTGAACAGATCAACTGCAGCCCATCTGATGAGTGGCCAAATTAGCCGAGGGGACAGTGGAGGTTTCTGTCAATTGCATCATTTGTTGACACGTGGAAACTAAGTCATTTGATTGAAAACTACAGTCAGAAGAAGGGAGGTATGGTTAAGAGCCTAAATAACTAAAATTGGAGAAAGAGTACATTTAGTATTTTGCTTTCTGGCAAAATTGAAAGGTGGGACATTAAGTTTTCTAAGGAATCACCCCTGACTCCTGTCTTCTCAAAGTTCTTCTCTTGACTCGTTCTTCCTGTTGGCTGAAAACAATAAAAAAGCATAACCTAAAAGCTGAGAATTGTGTCTTATTCAGTGGACTTCCTGAGGACTTAAGCCAGGGAGACAGCCTCTCAGACAGCTCTAAGAGATTGCCCAAAGAGGTCAGGGAGGAGCCAGGATGTATGGGAGTTTTTGCAGAAGACCCAGGTAGTCAGAACATCAAAAGATTACTGTTGGGCTTCCCTGGTGGCGCAGTGGTTGAGAGTCTGCCTGCAGATGCAGGGGACGCGGGTTCGTGCCCCGGTCCGGGAAGATCTCACGTGCCGCGCGGAGCGGCTGGGCCCGTGAGCCATGGCCGCTGAGCCTGCGCGTCCGGAGCCTGTGCTCCTCAACGGGAGAGGCCACAACAGTGAGAGGTCCGCGTACCGCAAAAAAAAAAAAAAAAAAAAAGACTACTGTTAGTTAAAGAAAACCAGACATCTCAAGTTAATGAATTGAGTGCTTTTCTATGTATGGGAAGATGCAAGAGTCTAGGCTTATTGAAATTATTCCTTTGATATGCACCTTAACTATCTAGGGCCAGTATCCTGTTTTTCTCCATCCTGAATCCCCTCCAGGTGCATCATTGGGGGTGGCTGCAGGGGCTGATGTCCTACTGGCCGCAACCTCCTTTGTGTAGCAGGTGATATTCTTGGTCCACATTCCCATATGCCCCCGGTATCAATCTACCCTGCTACTACTACTACTAATGATCATGCTATCATTTATTGAGCACATATTATGTTCCAACCCCATGTTACATTATTCTGCAGGCTATCTCTCCACATCATGTCGACTGTGAGTGGTTGAGTGAGGTCTCAAACCGAGTTCTGTCTGATTCCAAAACTATGTTTTTAACAGTCCATGCTGGTGCTTCTCTGGAGAACGCTGAGGGGCTCCTGTGTCCTTCATTAAGGAAATACCAGCACAGCCTGGCACTTGGCTGTCATTTCGATCGCCATAGGAATGGTTCTTTTTTTTTTTTTTCCCCTTAATGAGTCCTACAGGAAAGCAGAAAAATCACCCTGCAGTGGTGCAGAGAAGAGATGGTAATTTGGCTGCTATGACTATGAGAGGCCTTTTTCTTTTCCTTCCTGCAGGATTAAGTGGATTCAGTGTGAAAAGACCAATCTGGGAAAGTGGTAAAAAAATCAGCTAAAATATGTGGATCCAGAATGAGGCATTGTGTCCAGTCAGGGGCATTTGAGGTCAGCAAGGAAGCTGAAAACATGCAAAGTCAATAGGACCAGGTCAGGAAGCGTCTATATCTCTCAACCATCTCATCCTCAGCGGGTAAATGATCATTCAAAACAATTGCCAAAGCGGGGGAAAGTCCACTAGAGAGAGATTAAAAAGAGCCTCTAAAAACATGAAAAACATGCAAACTCACATTAACAACATACCATGTTATGCCTTCCGAAGTGGCTAGAATTTTTTAGAAAAAGTTTAAAGTTTGATGGAGGTATGCCAAAATGGGCATTCCTCCCATTGTCCGACATACATTTCAGATAAGTCGGTAAATATGAACAATCTGTTAAGAAATCAATTTAGCAATGTTTGCAAAGGTTAAAGGTGATTCTCCTTCACCCTTAATTCTACCTCAGGAAACATCCTAAACACTAGATTCAAATACATAGAGAGAAAGCCACATGAACATCAGGAGAGAACTGGAGAAGTAAATTCTCGACTGTTCATAAAATTGATTTTTTTTTGCACTCAATAAAAACTGATTTCCCCCAGTATAAAAATATGCATTCATAGAGACCACAAATGAATACAAGAAAATACCATTTGTGGATGATTCTAGATGTTTGGGATTATAGATGCTTTACTCTTCTTTTCTTTGCCATGATTCCCAAGTTTTTGGCAAAAAGTTAGTATATGCTAGAGAAGGAGTTTGATATAGTGAAAAGAGCACAGAGCTTTGGAGCGGGACTTCCTGGGTTCAAATACCAGATCCAGACTTATTAACCATGTGACTTTGGGCAATTTGCTTAACCTCTTTGTGCCTTAGTTTTCTCATCTATAAAATGGGGTGACGATCATGCCTAACTCATGATGGCTAAACGAGTTAATGTATTTAAAACGTACTTTGACCGCTGTCTGGCACACAGTAGAACTGTATAGCCTTAGCTATTATTGTTATTGTTATTAATATTGTGATTGAGGAACAGAGATCTGAGTTTCAGTCAAAGCTGGGTTATATATTAACATTCAGCAAGCTATCAATCCTTACTGAACCTCAACTTTTTTCATATATAAAATGAGTATAACAGTGTCAAACTTGTGGGTTCTTTATGAAGACTGATGATTATGTATAATATATACATAGTCTTCATATATAATGTAATATAATATGTAATTGTGTTATTTGCAAAGATTATTAGATATACAACCTATATGTAATATACATATTATATATTATATATATATATAACATACATACAAAGTATAAGCATATACATTATACACATACATAGTATGAGCTACATAAATGATATCTGTTATTAAATTTAAAGAAAAATATGTTGTAAACCTGAGAAACACATATGTGAAGAGCATTTGGGAGGGTCATTATTTTGTTGTAGTATCTTATTTGTGTTCTGGAGTATTTGCTAATGAAAAGACCTCTGAATGTAATTCTGTGCTAAAGGTATTTATTTAGTATACTGTGTGAGATAAAGAAACACAACCGGTTCAATATCATATTAAATATTCCCAAATGTCCAACATACAGGTCACACGTGGAATAATCACAAAAGTCATAATTTAGCCCTTTGAGGCAGCAGTAGTCAGCCTGGAAATGATTTCTTTTAAGGTGTGGTATGATAATAAACACCTAAGGGACTCATTCCTCTCAGGATATCTGCAGTTTAAAGAGGGGTGTTTCAGAGTTATAGACAGAGGTGCTGAGGAGGGTGTATCCGGGGGAATGGAAGGTGTGTGCGTGTGTGTGTACGTGTGTGTTTTGGGGGGAACCTTTCCTGATACCCCGTCGCTCCAAGCCATATAGGCTGTGCTCTGGTCTTTCGGACCCTTACTTGATTTCTCACATGAAGGTGGCTGCCCCTGGAGAAAACATCTCACAGAAAAGACCCCAGGAGCCTCAGCTCACTTGTGACTTCACAGGTGAACTGCCGGGAGCTTTCAGGGCAGTGGGCTCAGTGACCAGCCCTGTCCCTCTGCCTTGAATGGTGGTGAACGCATTAGCATCAGGTCTCAGTGTCCTGTATGTTCACTTCTAAGACGTTGGCCCAGATTAGGTACAAATTGTCCCCCTAAATAAGAGAGCTCTGTACTCAGATGAAAATTATTGATTTCCAGTCTCATACCCAAATGACTTTATCGTTAGGTTATATTAGGTAGTTTGCTCCAATTTTGACTGTTGGCTTTGGGCCTGAGATTCCATTGTCAGGCCATACCATTAGGTGCTGTTTAATTAGTTGAAAAAAGAAAAAAACAGGATTGCTATAAACCAGGGCATTTATTCAGGATTCAGGGATTGCCTTGCCTCTCCTGTCCTCTACCATGCTCCAGCTCTTATCAAGACTGTGTTAAGAAACTTACCATCCGATTCTGACTGGTGAATCAGGAAAATCATTATGACTCAATGATAACTGCTCGCCTCCAGTATGGAAGAACTACCTATGCTCCTCTTGAGAAGCAACACTTTATTACCCTCTGAAAAGACGTCCTATATCAACCTCTGTCTTAAAAATGCCATCCCCCCCACAATTTGTAGCATATCGTAGACAAAGGATGAATTTCCTAAAGATGCAGTGAGCCTTTACAAATCAATAAGAACAAAAATCAGTAAACAATCTCAGTTGGCAAGAGCAGAAACCTATCTGTTCTGATAACCAGCACACTCCCGGTGCACAGGGACCAGGCCCAGCACGTAACAGATGCTCAAATACATCTCAAGAAAAAACGAGTAGACGACACGAATAAAACAAAGTACATATAAATATGCTTAACCTCACTAATAAAGAAAGAAATGCAAATTAAAATACAACTTATATACATTGACAGAAATGAAAAAAGCTGATAACACTCTATGTTGGTGGAGGTTTGAATTAAACAGGCATTCTCAAACACGGTCTCTGAGGGGGTAAACGTGATACAATTCTTAAGGGGAAATTGTGTGATATCCACAGAAAGTTTCAACTACTTTGACTTTTCAACCCTTTGCCTCTTGACACCTCTCTGACTTCAGTCTGCAGACAAACCATCGTCACACAATAATTTGTGTGTAAGTATGGTCATTTCAGGAATACTTGTAAGAGTGACGTACAGGAAAATAGCCACGTTAGTAAATATTTTTATCATTAGAGACAATGTTTGCTGAGCACTCATCTGGTGCTTATCTCTTTAGTACGTGTTTCGCAGGCAATATTCCATTTAATCCGTTCAATAAACTTAGGAAATTGATTTTATTAATATCTTTAGTCTCAACGGAAGACATATTTACCTCTCCAGACCTCAGAGGGAGGCAGCATAATAGATTTCTGTAGTGAACTCAGTTTAGGAAGCGGACTCCAGGTTTGGGAGATTTGAAAGCAACACATGAATTGACAGATGTGGAAGTTCTTAGCATAAGTGCTAGGATAATACACATGCTCGGAAGTCCCTGGGTACTAGTTCCCGATATGCGTTCATGTTGATTAGCGCCATGAGTTCGTCACCATAAAGTGGGAGTGAAAACAACTAGTATCTAAAGACTGGAGTCAGTCTTTTTTAGAGAGGAGGGTAGATCTGCTTCGGAAAATAACTTTATGAGCCACTCATTATAGAATGCAAGACCGTGGCGGAGGTCTGAAGGAGGCTGCGATCCAAGAGAAACAGACAAACTGTTCTGCACCAGAATGAATAGAAATTAGGAGAAGAACAGAGAAGGAAGAGAGAGAGAAGAGAAAGAGAGTCTGGCCTAATGGAGGTCCCATGGATTTAGACAGCAAGGATGTGGAATATCTTATTTAAATAGATTGCATTTGAATATCCAATAAAATTGGCCTTTTTTGTGAGTGGGGAGGGTTGGAAGGAAGTCAAGGAGAGGGGATGGTTTCCCCTGTCTGTCTGTTGGGAAGCAACATCACAAAGTATCACTGCAAGCATAAGCGCCAAAGCTTAGAGCCAGGGTGACCAGGGAATGTACATCCACCCAGAATTTTCAGAATCTGTCTTGGAAGGGACAATGGGCTATCCACGATTTGTGGAATGGGTTGCAAACCCATCTTAAAATCTAGAGTCTAAGGGGAAGGATAATTCTGGCTGACATCTGAGTTACAACAACATCCCTTTGAGACTGAACTTCAGAGGAGGTAAGTGAATTGCTTAGGCTTACATGGCTGGATAATGTTAAAATTGGGACTCGAATTTGTTCTTCTGATTCACCCCTTGTTGGAAGTAAGGAACTTCTCTTGGCCTTGCAATGAAACTGGCTCTGAAACCAACTAGTCTCAGCATCAGTCAGGCTCACGATCAGAGAGGACCATTTGCAAACTTCAACTTGAAGTGTTCACATATTCCAAGAGAGAAGGACATCATTATCACAATTAATAGGCAATGGTCGGTGCTATTTTATGTGTCGTTGGGGTCGTAGTTTCAGAACTCTAAAGGGAACAGAAAGGGCTGTTTTGTGAAAGAAACATCCCCTTCACTTTTCAGTAAGTGAAGTGTCTGTGAAAGTGGTCACTTGGAAACCTCTAAAGTGAGCTTTTGTCTTGACTAAAAATCCAATAAACTTGCTCCATCTTGTGCCCTTTTAATGAATCATTTCTAACTCTCAGGCACCGTATGTTCTTTTTGAAGCATCAAGATATAAGAACTGACGTGGAGAGCCTCTGGAAAGCAGCCCAGAGCAAGGCAGATATTTTTAGTTGTTGTCTTAATGTCACTCCCACTTTCCTGCTTCCACTACCGTGCCTGGGTTTCTTTTTCCTGACCTGCAGTGCACACTCAGGGTTACTCCTTCAAGAACCTATCCCTGCCTGGACATCTGTATCTTGGTGCCATTCTCTCAGCTGTGTTTGCAGAGTCTTAGGATTTGGCTGCCTTGCCGGACCTTGCCTCCAGGGTCATCAGCTGAACTTCCCTCCCACTCACTGATTTTTGGAAGTAAATGTTTAAAATTTCTGGTTTCTCTCTGACTTTCAGCCCTATATCATACCAATCCCCCAAACAACTGTAATATCGAGTATTAACTGACCATTAATATACCATCGAAAGCACAAAATTCAACTGCCTGAATCATCCCAAGCTGGTGAGTTTGGGTTGATGTGATTATTCTGCAGAGCTGTGGGCTGGAGTGAGGAAGTTGTTCCCAAGGGATTAACAACAGTACAGATACACCCTGATTTCACAGAAAAAGTAGAAAAAAGGGAAGGCAGAGGAAGAGGAGGGAGAAACCTAGGGTGAATCTGACCCAATTTCTGTTGGGTCAGAACACAGCTGTTTGATTAACACTAGGGATACGAAACACTAAATATCAGTTAAAGTTAAAACTGGGAAACTGGGAAACCAGGAGGAGAAGTGTAAATAGAAGGAGAACCCAAGCAGCAGGAATAAGAATCGAACAGTTTGGAGGCAGAGTAAGAAGGTCTGTTAGGAACAAGCCCCTGCAAGTTGAGCTCACTTTTTAAATAACTGGCTGGTAAAATATCTCAAGACCACAGGACGGGGGCAACTGGAACTCTATCTTTTTCTTTCTGCAACCTCACAATTGATGCAATCTAACAACTTTGCAAGATGTTTTCCTGTGGGCTGCCTACAAATTGAAATGGACTCTGAGATTGTACTGTGGCTCCAGTCAGTGAAATGATTTTTCACCTGTGGATGGAAAAGGTCATATAACATCTCATTCTCTGGCTTTCAGAATGAAGATCATCCTTCCAGGTTGAGCATTATGGGATGGCCTCTCTTTCCACTTCTGTCCCAGCCCACTTAACTCAGAGCCCTTCCTTCATAGCTGCATCTCGCTTCCCTTCAGCTCTTGCTTTGAAATAAATATGACCTCCTGCTCTAGGGCTTGGCTATTTCACTCTTCTGTGATGGTTAACTTATGTGTCAGCCTGGCTAGGCTAGGCTGCCCAGTTGTTTGCTTCAACACTGGTCTAGAAGTTGCTGTGAAGGGTTTTTGTAGATATGATTAACTTTTACAACCAGTTGACTTTGAGTAAAGGAGATTACCCTCTATAATGTGGGTGGTCCACATTCAATCAGTTTAGGGCCCTAAGAGCAAAAACTGAGGTTTCCCAGAGAAGAAGGAATTCTACCTCAAGACTGCAATTTGATGTACTAATTGCAGTGCGTGGTCTCCTTTGAGGTCCACTTTAGGTTCAGTCCACCATGAGGGAAATTTCTGTTCTACCATAGACACTGTTAAAAGGTGGTTAGTTCTTTCTCCCTGGGGGATTGGGCAGAGCTCCTGGATTTAGGGGAAAGGCCACAGGATAGAAGATTTATAAGATTTCTGAGATTCCTTTCCAGCTGCTCAGCACCCAACAGAGATTCTGTCTGTCTAACTATCTATCATCTATCTATCTATCTATATCTATCTATCTATCTATCTATCTATCTATCATCTATCTATCTACTTGTGTTGAATTAAAATGAAAATAAATTATGAGACATCACATTATCTGGCCCTCCAGGATGGAAAATGGTCACCACTTTTAGAAATGATTAAATACATCTTAAAGAATGAGCATTTGGGTTCAGATTCATGTTAGAGAATACCTTTTTGGTTACCTGATACTCATGTCAGAAAACATATTTTTTACTTTGGATTTCAATTGATTCAATTATTTCATTTGCTTTTGTTTCCACTTATTTTAGAATTCCCAGATTTTGTTTGATTTTGTTTTTTACATAATCTACTTTTTTGTTCAATTTGGTGGTAAGCAAATTGGCCTATTTAAATGCAGTTTTGTATATTTAATGATCAGTTCAGTTCAAATCCATGCTTTAAAAACACTGAAATTTTGCAATTAAGTAGTGAGATAATTGTTTGTTTGCATGTTGTTTAAATTTATATTTTGTCAGGACCTTTGATATATAATTTCCTTTGGTTAAAGTTTAACAAATGTACCCTCATTTAAAGAATACTTAAATATTAATCACTTATTTATTCATTTATCTACTATTAAAAAGCATATTTTTTTTCACGAGGTTCACTTCCTTCATTCGTCCAGAGTTCCCAAGGTTTTATCATAACCCATGCCACACTGATCACGTAGAAACGCCCCAACCTGCTATTGCTGGAGGGATACTTTAATGCTGATGAGCAGAAATGTCAGGGCCTTTATATTTTTGCCGAAGACTGATCCACTTATAGCTTGGACTACTAGGAGGGTATTATTCTTTCTGCCAAAAGGGGTTTGAAATGTATATTCCTTATTTTCATAGACAAGGAAAAAAATGCAGACTCTGTCCAAGATATAGATCTGGTGATGAGGTTAAAGGGACACCCGAAAAATCACATAGCTGTTTTTGCTAAGATGTGAAATTCTGCCAGCATGTTCCAGAGCACATTGGAGAAGAGAAAGCTTCCACAGGATCTAGAATGATGGGTTCACGGATGCTGATTGCATGATTAAGATACCCTCATGGACAAAGAAATAATTAAATAATGTGCATGGACCAAAGATGAGTGTGATGTGAATCATGGATTAGGATTAATCCATTCTGGGCACCCAAGCTCTCTTTGATACAAAACAAAGCAAAGACTTCAGTGGTTCCAGACTGCGAGTTAAGACTGAAGAATCGCTAGGACCTTCTGAGATGCATCGGACAGGTTCTGAAGCTGATGTACAGTGTTGGGGAGTAGACCACGGGACATGTGAGATCTCCCAGAACCAGAGAGCTCTGAACAAGAATTAGGCCTTTAGCCATACCGGTTCAGTCTCACTGTTAGTTCTCACAGAGGATAAACTGAAGCTCTGTGGTTCCTTCTTTGTGGTTCATTCTTTGTGGTTCTTGCATACACATATGGAGAGAAAAGCATAGGCAGTTCGTCCTACCAAGTAGGTGTTCAGTAATTCTGGAAACATTTTCTTGCCATCAGTTTCTTACAGACCTGAATTAAGATCTGAAAGATCTTCACTTTTTGCTCCTTGTTTAAAAATGCACAGGGGAAGCCCTACCTGATAATTATAGCCTTGATGTTTGGCACCCAGAGGTGGCAACATTTAGTCATTTTTATGATGAGGGAAGATATCCAAAATTTGATAAAATATAACGTAAGTCAGAATTCCATTGAGAAAACAGAAGTCACTCTAGGTATTCCAAGTAGGAAGGCCTTTCACAGAGTGCGTGAAAAGCTTACATAATCCTTGGAAGGACTGCAAAAATGATTGTTAGGGAAGCTCTGAGAGGAGGTAATGAACAAAAGCTCATCTGAAATCCACAGCGAATGTCAGGAATCTCAGAGGATCCCAACGTCACCAGTGTCAGCTGCTGATGATATCAAGACAGGCGAATTCCCGGAGTCTGCCCAAAAGGTATTACAAATTTCATATTGGCCATGTGCCCATGTGGCTACGTGCAACTGCTATCAATGATAATGATGATGACAGTGATGATGGTGGTGGTGGCTTCTCCTTCTTTTTTGTCTTTGAAATGTACTTGCTTGCCCTGTCTTTGGGAGGATCTAACCTGGAACCACATAAAGATAGAGACATCTATCTCAAGGTCTCTCTCCTGCCATGCAGAGAAGGCTGTGAAAAGGCAGTTGTGGTGATGCTGAGTTAAAAGCAAATAATCCAGGACAATGAAGAAACAAAAGAAAACTACAGAGAAGGCGGGAAGCATTACGAGACTGGTTTGTAACATGGTGGCAGATGGAATTATCCTTCAGCAAAGATCCCTCCTCCCTTTTCCTCCAGCTCTGTGGAAGAAGTTCACTCTCCCACCCCATCCATATGGGCTTGGGCTTATGTCTTGCTTTGGTCAAAAGAATATGAGCAGAAATGACAGGGGACATTTCCAAGAAGAGGCTTTAAGAGGCACTGCCCATTTCTTCCAGGCTTCTTGAGATTCTGCATTCATGAGAAGAGCATGTTCCAGAAATGAGAAGATACATGGCACGCAGCCCAGCCCAACAGAGCCGCAGACAACCTGCAGACTTCCGGCAGATATTCACACTTTTTAAGCCATGAAATCTGGGAGTTGTTTGGTGTCTTGGCGAAACATAACGGGTCTCTGAGCCTGTCGTTTAATTACACATTTTTCTATACTGATGGTTGCATGAAATTGTGGAGTGAGCACAGACTTTGGAGTCCTCCTTCATCATTAAAGGTGATGATTGCAGTCTCCATCTATTCCATTCAGTCTCCATCACTCGTAATATCTACCACCAATATTCCTTATATAGACAGTATGAGAAGAGGAGAGGAAATTAAACATTCATAATTAGTAGCAAATATTTGAATAACAAAGCAAGGAAGAAACGATGCACCTTTTTTTTTCATTTATTTATTTATTTGTTTTTACTTTGGGCTGTGTTGGGTCTTCGTTGCTGCGCGTGGGCTTTCTCCAGTTGCGGCGAGCAAGGGCTACTCTTCGTTGTGTGCACAGGCTTCTCATTGTGGTGGCTTCTCTTGTTGTAGAGCATGGGCTCTAGGCACACGGGCTTCAGTAGTTGTGGCTTGCGGGCTCTAGAGCGCAGGCTCAGTAGTTGTGGCGCACAGGCTTAGTTGTTCCGCGGGATGTGGGATCTTCCCGGACCAGGGCTCGAACCCCTGTCCTCTGAATTGGCAGGCAGATTCTTAACCACTGCACCACCAGGGAAGCCCTATGCATGTATTTTAAAGTCCTCTTTTGCTTGTTTCTTTGTTTGCAACTGCAATGAGGCCACAGTTGGTTTTCAGAACTTCCTTCTTGCTCTACTCAATCTATGATCCCTTTACCCTCAGCCTGCCTCTCAGCTATGGTTTTTCTCTGATGAAGTGACACACTTTCCCTCTTGTACTGTGGTCCTGCCTGTATTTACTTCGTCACTTCTTAAGGTATACCATTTGGAATGGAATTACTAGGAGCCTCCCCTCAAAGATAAATATTCCCAGATTTCCAATAGATACTTCTCTGATCTATACTTCTTGGAATCCATTCCCACACATATTTCTTGAGTTTCTACCAATACTAATGAACACAATATTATTTTGGTATGTAAACTCTCCTCCCAGGTCAGACCTTATACATATCTCTCTGGGATATGCTAGGATTTTATCCAGTTGAGTCTGGAGACAGTGAAGGGTGGTGGGGGTACTTCTTGAGGGTCTTATTGAGGATGGTTCTTTGCAAAATGACTGCCTCAGATGAAGTCACTGCAGGACCCTTAAGGGACAGGAGACCAGCCTCCTCATGAATGGAAGGGATGCTTCTGCTTTTAAGAGGTCTTAGTAGAATCGGGTGGGGATGAGGGGGCAGGGGAAGCCTCTCCTCTTCATTAGAATCTCTGATACTCAGAGTCTCAGTGTTCCCCAAGCATATTATCGAGGACTAAAGGATCAGAGGGCATGAAAGACCATTTCTGCTTCTGCAATACACGATTACCTTTCAAGGAAAGAAGATACCGCCACTCCACTGTCCTTTGGGTCAGGAACCCACAGCTCCTGTCACAGCTGTCTGAAGCACCACGAACAGGTGTTGCTCTGCAAAATCGCATGTCTGCCCAAGCCCTTAGTTCTACCTGTCATTGTGAAAATATCTTGCACTTATCTCCCTCTTTCTAAATCTTACATGTGAGCCTCTCAGAACAGAATGTAAACCAGAATCCTGTTGGCAAGGGATTGGAGGAAACAGGTTCCCATGCTTTCAGCACCAAGGAGAGCATATAAGGAGTTGGAAATGGTACCCAACAGACAACTGTCCCGCCCATCAGGTTATGTATCCCTCCTACTTATTTATCCTTCTCAGTACTTTCCACGCAAGGGAGGAATTTTCTCTAAGCTCCTTTGTCACTACTGTAACCTCAATGTCTGGCCAGTGTCTAACCCATAGAGGGACTTAGTGAGCACCAGGCATGAGAGGATTATTACCTGGTCCATGATTATGAAAGCCAGGTTCTTGCACTCTCCCTCACTCTTTACTAGAGGAGAGGAACATTTCCATTTCTGTAACCCATCAGATCAGGGAAGACAGAAACTGCTTTTAATACTCCTTTGCTGCTGGAAGAATTAACTCAATCATGCGGCCCAGCCAATTCACATGAAATGCACCTCCTGGGTCTATCAAATGGCATTTACTTCACTGTGGGGAGGAGACACCTTTACTAAGTAGGTATACAGGAAAGCCAATCTTATCTGCTGCTATAATTTTCCCCGCTTTTTAAAGGTCTCATTAAAGAAATGGAGGCCATGATTCCACCGGGATTTATACACTCATCAGGGAAATGCCAGGGAAGGAGATAACAGAGACCATGGACTATTCGCTGAGTTATCTCTGAAACCACACTGTATTTAGCTACAAGCACTGCACATCGTGGCCTAATTGGGAACACTGGTTAACCCAGAGTCAGACCGATGTTTTATCTCCTGGTCACACTTCTAAATTATTCCTCAAACGGAATACGCGGTAGAGGCCAAGAAACCCAGCCCTGCCATTGCATGTGTGGGCCCAAAAGAAACCAGGCAATAGGTCTAAAAGGTGATCAGACAGTAGCATTTGCTCATTCATTTATTTAAGACACGTGCTTATTCATTTAACAGGCACTCTAGAGAAGGTGCTTGTAAGAGATGTGGTCCTGGAGGTCTAATAAGTTAAACTCAGAAGAAAAAAGGAACAAATTACTTAGTCTCTGAATCTCAGTGTCCTCTTCTGAAAGGTGAGAGTAATAATAGTTCATATCCAACAGTGCTATTGGGAGCAGTAAGAGATAAATGACATGGGCTCGCCATAAAGAATAAGTGATATAGACAGACAGATGCATAGATAGGTATGTGACATATATACGTATATATATATATATATTTATATATATTATATTTATATAAATATATTTATATATATATAGATATATATATTTATATAGGTATTTATATGCACATAGAGATATGTATAAGTGGGTGGGTGTAAGCTCTCCGTGCATCCCAGGTAACAGATTTGAGCAGGCTTCCAGAACGTACAAGCTGAGGCAGACATGCAAACTGTCAGAATTTTTGACGTGCTCCCCAACTCTTACAAGATCCAAGGCACGTCATAACATCGGCCACCTCGGAAGCATTTTGAAGCACGCGCCGAATACAGGAAAACGCAGATCAGGTGGGTGGGAAGGACATTCCAGGTACGGCAGGGGGCAAATGCACACTGTGTTGACGGGCAGCAAGCCCTGTCTGTTCGGCTCAAGCAACAAGCACTGCAGCAGAGGGGACTGGAGGCGGCCAGCAGGGATCAGGAAGACAGTAAACGCAAGGCTGGGGGCAAGCAGACAACCTCGGTTTCCATCAACCCGGAAGGCGAATAAAGCCCGGGAAGTTTAGGGCACCAGCTTGAAGACACCAGCTGGGAGGTAGAGGCAGTGAGTCCGGAGGTCCTGATCTACACCACGGAGCCTCTGGGGACAGTGTTGAACAAATATTTAGAAATAGTGCTTTCTGATTACTGCTGTTAATTAAGCATCAAGGAGTCAATATAATGAAGATACTCAAGTTGCAGTATTTCTGTCACCAGCACCTCTTCTTGGGATGGTACAGGTGCTGCTGGGAGCTGACCTTGACACCGATAGGTGGACAGAGCAAGCCACAAGCCTGGCTAGTGACACGAACCCATGAAAATGGTGACACTTCCTGTTGTGTTCCAGGAAATGTTTCTAGTGGAGAAGAGGTGGCATCGCAGCAGAAGGGAACAGAGAGCTGGGGGTAGAAAATGCCCAGGGCAATGGTTGCTTGGAGTTGTACAGAGGAAACCCTCCTCTGTAAGAAAGGAACCAAAGCCGAAATCAGACTGAAGCAGGCATATTGAAGCCCAAAGGGAGGACGTTGACTAGCTCCCTCGAGCAGGAGGTCAAACACAGGAACCAGCCTGGAAAGGGTTTCTGAAGACCTTCATGCCAGCTGTCAGAAAGGGCTGGGATTTCCAGAGACAATTGCTGAACGGAATACTGCAATGGCAGTTGTATGTTTCAGCCTGAGCTCATCCTCTAGGCCCATCTAGACCCCACCTGCCCGGTCTCTTGCTCATTACTTGGCACAAAGCGGGTGGATCAGAAATACCCTTGGAATGAGCTGGGAGAGGACAAACAGAGCAATGTTTAGTTTCGATTTTCAGACGGTGGTTCCCAAGGAAAGTAGTCTTGCCTGGGAACCGGGAAAGCTGAGTGCCCGGGTGCAGAACTCAGCCCCAGGAGCCAGCAAATGTGGATTCCAATCCAAAACCCTGTCTCAGAACCAGATGTCCAAGGATGTGCCGACCTGTCAGACTAAGTCAGAAACGTGGTCCTACTCTGGACTTCCGCTTTGGCCATCTGCCTTGCCATGGTGGACGGCACCCTAATTCTACCCTCTAAACAAATGTTGAACAAATATTTAAAAGGGATGCAAAACTTATAAAATTATTTTATAAAATATAATAAAGATAAAAACAATAAGCTTGTGAGTGTCGTGTCTCTCTGTCTGTCTCTGGTTCCCTGTTCTCTGTGACCTCAGGCCAGCTGTGTGTCTCCAAGCCTTAGCCTCCCGGCCAGCAAAAAGGTCACAGTAAGATCACCTTTCCAGGGTTTTTTGATGAGTGAGCAGTAGGTGCTCGCCTAACTCTGCCAGTAGGTGTTTTCTCTTGAGGAACTCACTTCTGTCTGAAATTCACTGTTCTGACACGCAAAACGAGGGGTTTGGATAGGAGAACCCCTAAGGAATAAAGGGGAGCTTTCTGTTTTCGGCTGCGGTGTGCTTCCAGACCAGCACCGGGTGGGGAAGCAAGCATTGCCCCTGGCAGTGCCGGGCAGCAGGGAGGACCAGTTTGCCTGCAGGTCCTCTAGAGTCCTTTGAGGTTAAAACCAGACTCCAGCCCCCTTGATGGCCAAGCTACCTGCAACTGCTTCTCGGAACTTTCAAAAGTGAACTAAATTAAAAGGCAGACGCATTTTTTTTCTAGGCACTTTGTTTCAAAAAGATTGCTGATAGCGCTTCTTTCTCCTCTGAGCACAATGTCAACAAGTAACTTGGAATTACTCTTGTTACTTTAAGGAAGTAGTCTTCGCTTCCCATACTGACACTTTTTATATAATAATGGATTGAATACAATAAAGTGCTCTTTTATATCCATTCATTTATTGATTTATACATTCACTTTTTTTGAGATGAATGTTATAAGCTATAGTAATAATATATTAATATGTTTCATTAATATTGATCACTTTTATACTTAGAGTAAGTCCTTCATGGTTTATATTTATTATTTTATTTTTATTATTTTGATGTATCGTTAAATTCTACCGACTGAGATGTTTTAAATCACATAGTTCTATATTCATAAGTGAGATTATTCTATGATATTCTTGGTTATGTTAGTCAGGTATTGGGACAGGAACATTTGTGTGAAGGGAGAAATTGTATGGCCTCTACTGTCTTTGGGGAGCAGGGAGCATTTAAGGTCAGCTATCTGTTTTTTAAAGTTTTGGGAAAATAAGCAGTGATTTTACTGAATTTTTCTACTAGTAGCTCTGGGGAAGCTGTTGTTGTTTTCCCTATTCATTGGGTGTTAGTCACCGTCAAAATTGGAATAAGATAGCACGTTCCACGGGGTAAGTAAAGAGTGTTTCAGAAAGGCTTTATCTACAGAGGTGTGAGTAGATTGCAGGGAATGAGAGGAGGAAGTGATCAGTGGAGCCCAGCAGGACCAGTCCATTGCGGAGAGGGCCGGGGGGCAGAAGCTGTGCCCTCTGGCAATGGGACACTGACAATCCCAAGTGACCCTGCAGGGAGAGAGCTGGTTAATACACAGTTACCCGACCACACTCCCCTCCTGCCTCCTGACCCATAGTTGGTGCCTCCTACTGGCCCAGCCCCACTGGAAAGAGGTCAGAGGCATCCCCCATAGGCCACATCCCATCAGCCCTCTAATTTTCACCAGTTTAATTGGCAGGAAGGGGTAGCTCCCTGTGGTTTAAACTGGCATTTTTCTGACTTCTAACCACCAGTAACCTTGAGCTCTCATCTTGTGCTCAAAACTTTGGTGATTTCACTTCTGTCGATGTCCTTTTCTCAGCCTCTCTACACTGTTCTTTGGGGGTTGCATTTTTATCACTGATAGGCAGAAATTCCCTGTATGAGAATGTCAATGTGTCCGTCGGGGTGCTTTCTCCTAATGCTTTCCAAACCACACATTCCTGATGGGCCAGCCCTACGCAGAATTCTCCATTAAGGGGGGGAGGTTGATTCTCCTCCCGACTCTGTCTCCCACTCTTTCACCTGCACATAAAGGAGCAGCGCCTGTGCCCAAGAGTCTTAATGAAACACCTCTTGCTGCTGCTGTCCTCACCCTGTGGCTGAACAACAGGATTGCAAACAAATACTGCTGGGAAAGGGGGAGGTATTCTATCACCTAAAGTGAACCATGGCTCAACCAATCAAAATGCCCTTCAATGGTATCAACCTTTCAGATTTAGCACCTAAGACAATTCCTCATTAGTGGCTGTAGCATTTGCATGCCTCCATCAACATGAGTGATTTTCACTATCTTTTTAATCACAAATTTCCCACCCACGGCGACTTTCTTGGACTCTGCATTCTGTGATTTCAAAATAAGCATCTAGTGAAGAAAGAGTTTGATGCTCAAATAAGATGGAGAAATCTGGGTTAAGTACATATTTTTGAATGAAGAATTTCTCATCACGTGCATTATGGATTTCAAAAAGGTGTAGGGAGTGTCAGTTAGGAACATAACTGAGGCAGCATTACTGTGGTAAATGAGCACTGTTCTAGGATGCAAAAGCTCGCCCATCTCTTTAGCAACTTAGATGTGGTCCTGGAGGTCTAATAAGTTAAACTCATCATTCCTTATGGTGACCAAAGGGGAAAGGGTCAGGGGAGGGATAAACTGGGAGATTGGGATGGACATATACGCACTACTATACATAAAATAGATAATCAACAATACAGCACAGGGAACTCTACTCAATACTCTTCAATAACCTAAATGGGAAAAGAATTTGAAAAAGGATATATGTATTTGTATAACTGAATCACTTTGCTGTACACCTGAAACTAACACAACATTGTGAATCAACTATACTCCAATATAAAATAAAAATTAAAGAAAAATCATCCCAGAAGTCTCAGCTCCTGAATCTGTACTATGGAGACAACCATGCAGTTTGCGCGTCAAGACAGGGAGATTAACGAGATGTTTGAATTTCTGTCTAAGCCTAGGATTTATTCATCTCTCAACCTTTTCTACCGTGATCCTCCAACCTCTCCACCCAGCCCTTGTGGGAAATACTTCATAGGAACAGCCAAGATACCTCCATAGCTGGACCAGTGACGCTGGAAACAAAATCTTTGTTGATTTAGTGGTGCTTCTGTGAACCTCAAATGGGATGCTGTTGGAAGCCCAGTAGTAATGGTGCATCTGGCCTCCCCACCTCCTGCTCCAACAGGCTGTCACTGGCAAAGAGACATGTTCCATTGGCAAAGACCGTGTTTTCAATCACAGCTTATCTGAGCAACGTCTGAAGTCCAAAACTATTATTTACAGCTCAGTGAGGAGAGAGCGGAGAATCAGGCGCTGTGGAGGAAACCCATGCTGTAAAAACCACTCACAGTGAGTGACACGGTTTGAGATGCAGAAGGAGAGAAGAGGGGTTTCTTAGGATATTTTAATGCCTCCAATGTCTCCCCTGGAAGCCTTCTCTAACGAATGCAGCTTGCACTGATCTCCCCTCTCCCTGAACAACAGCCTTAGTCATGTTCTCCAAAGAACTCCAGAGAAACAGAATCAATGGGAGATATATATACAGAACCCTGACCATCTCTAAATATAGAGATACATAGAGAACCCTGACTATCTACATACAGATATGGATACATATTAGAATCCTGACTAATACAGTTGGTATAAATATATATACAATATATTTATAGTATATGGTGTGTATATATATATATATTATATATATATGGATATGGATTTATTTGGTTCGTGTGATTATAGAGACTGCCATCTGCAAGCTGGAGGCTCAGGAAAGCACGCAGTGTAATTCAGTCCAAGTCCAAAGGCCTGAGAACCAGGGAAACCAAGGGTGTAAATCCCAGTCCAAGGGCAGGAAAAGATGAGGAGAGGGTCCAGCTCAACAGTGAGACAGGACAAAAAAGGGGGTGAGTTTCTTGTTCCTCTGTCTTCTATACCATTCCCACCCTCAACGGATTGCATGAGGCCCTCTGACATTTCGGAGGGCCGTCTACTTTTTCAAGTCCACCAGTACAAATGGTGATTTCATCCAGAAACACCCTTACAGATACCCAGAAATGATGCTTCCCCTGGGCACCCCGTGGCCAGTGAAGTTGACATAAATTAACCCTCACACTAATTCACCACATTAAGGGGACCGACTCCTCCTGGTTTCCCTGGGACTTTTCCCGTTTTCATACTGAAAATCCAGTGCTCTGGGAAACTCCTCAGTACCTGGCAAACCGAGACAGTTGGCACCCTACCCACACTGCCTGAATTAAGCATTTTGCCACTTGATTATATTTGGTTTAAAAATATGGCCACATTAACAACAAACACTTACTGGGAGTCTAGTGATTCCACTGCGCTCAGCTTTGAGGACACACCGCCCTTATCTGATTTTCTTTTCTGTTTTGTTATCCGTCACATTTCACAAAGTGTTTTTCCATACCTCACACGCAGATGCTGTACATACCCTTGTCCAAGATAAGGAATCAGAGCTCCTTGGATAAATGGTTGACTCCCAGACTAAGGCAGGGAAAATAAAACAAGATGAACCCAGAACAACTTGTGATGCCAGAAACACTTTCTAAGTATCTTAAAAAGTATAGCACAGGAGCAGGTCAGAAGAGCACAGAAGACAACGTGAAGGGCCCCTAATGACCAAACCTGGGACAATTCCAGACATAAAATGAATAAAAACAATCTATTCTAACCCTTGGAATAAAGCAAGTGTCCATGAATCCATGCTAACATAAATGAATGAATGAATGAATGAATCCAATCAAACAAATAAATAAATGGAAATAAATTCTTGTAACAAAATTCCAATCAATGAATAATTCTGGCTGAGTCAAGCTCTTCTGCGGCAGTCCCATTTATCTTACTTTTCTTCCACCCTCCCTCCCTCCCTCCCTCCCTCCCTTTCTTTTCTTTCTTTTTTATTGCATATCCCTCTAAAGATACTGGAGTTCAATAGTTGCTTAATTCATGTTCTTGATTTGCTGATACAAAAAAATGTAGAGGAGTGGATTTTTTTAGTATCAGAGAGAAAAATGACCTTGCTCCTTTCTGGGAACAATTGCAGAAGAATATTCTAGAAAAGGACTACCCAGAAGTACTGCAGTAGAGTAAATATGTTCTTGGTGAATTCCGGAAAAAAAAAAAAATCACAAACATGCAAAGCCCTGCTGTGTGCCAGAGGTTCTCCTTCTGCTCTGCCAGACGCAGAACCCTCCTCGGCCGGGGCCCACAGTCCTCCATGGTTGGGGTCAGAGTAAGGGAGGCATGGCTGCCCATCAACCACGTTGTACTGTGAAACCTGGTACCCGCAGAACAACTGCTGTGGCTTAGGTCCCATAAGATCCCGTATCTGATGGCTCTCTGGATTCTGACTACACCCTTCATCTCTCTAGTGGGTCCACTCCTATTTCTGGGTCCAGGCTAAGGGTCCAGCACACGTAGGACCTCATATTCCCCACTTCAACAGCATCCTCCCAGGAAGCCATGTGCAAAATGCTTCCTCTTGCCTTTAACCAAACAAGATAAGCAAATGACTAACAATTCACCCTTGTGTATCAGCAATAATCAATATAGAGGTGGGGATCAGAGGCCCCGTGAACTCAGTCTCCATATAGGTTCATCTGGGACTGACCCTCAACAAACTGAAATCCTTGGGATATTCTTAGCTTTGCTAAGGAAAATAAAATCTGTTTTCTCTTTTTTTCTTTCATTGGTCATCTTCTCTCTCTTTGTATTTCTCCTCTCTAAACTTACTGTTTGTTTTTGTTCTTTGTTTTTCCACCAAACACATTACCCCAGCATCCTTTTATAACTACAATTTCTTTCCCATCAGCAACTACAGAGGCTGTGGCAGGTATCTGGGTCTTGTCTCTGGCGCCACAAGAGGAGATAAAAGCAAAGTGCCTGGCAGAGAACTTTGAGTGAGAGACTGAATGGATAAATATATTCAAAATCAAAATCCTTTCAGATGTGTGGCTCAATTTCCCATATGTGGTTGAAGTCACACCATTCTGTGCCAAGGGTGGATAACAGCTGATATCCAGTCCACACCCGCACCCCCCCCCCCATCACAAGTGCCAAACACTGTTCTAAGGAATGGATCATCTCATTGTACAGCTCCTGGGTGCTAGGTACTCTTCGCACAACCGCTTCACAGAAAGGAAGAGTGAAGGATGCAGATGTAAAGTTCCCTGCCCAGTACCATGAGCAAGTGGTAGAGACAGATTCAAAATCACATTATCCGTGTGAGCCGGAGCCCAAGCATGTAAGTACCACTCAACACGGGGAATTAAGCTGGAGGCTGTTACCTTAAGGCTTTGCTCTTTTTCTGCATACAACACGCTCCTTAATCAAACCCATGGTAGGCCTCCCTCATCTTTCAAGGGAAAAGAAATCATCCCCTTCCACCCTGCAGAGGGAAAAGGGTAATGCCCTGTGTCCAATTTTCTTTTCATTGCAACTTTTATTATGGAAACACAAATGTTCAGTGATACCAAAATGAAAACAGAGAAAGTTAATTTTGTCATCCTTATCTAATAAAATTCTTAATGGGTTTCTCACCATAAATGCTTTTATTGTTTCTAAATTTTTGCCTCAACTTCACAGTAGTACATCTTGCTTCAAAAAAAATATGAAACATTTAAAAAGAGACATGTTCCTTCAGAGTTTAGATCTCTTAAGTGTCATTTGCTTTGGGGGATTTAGTTCTATTTCCTCAGTTTAGATCAGGAATAAGTGTTCTCAAGGTGGATTTTGCATTTTTAGTGCCATTTTTATGTAGTGAAGATTTGATGGACTATTTGCCGTGAACTGTGTGATCTTGGACCAGCCTTTTGACTTATGTGGGTTCCATTTTCTCATCATTAAATTATATCCTAGATTCTTTCCTCTGCCTTACTCCCCCCTCATCTAATAAAAATACTTATGGCTAATTTAATTGAAGTGTTAGTAGTATTTTTGTTTTCAAATCTCAAAGAGTTGTTGGTTCTAGATAAACTTACACTGTATGCTGTGGTGGGACTGTGGGAGAAAGGGTGGAGACCTGTGTATAGAAAACTGTACAGTGAGTCCCCTACCTACAAACCAAGTTGTGAACTTTCAAAGGCGCAAACGTGTGTGCACATGTCCAATCACGTAAGTTAGTTCCCGTGTCTGGCATACAGTGTCACACGCGTGCATCCTCTACAAGTGGTTGTGTTTTTGTGTACTTTACTGTATAGTACTGTAGACAGTACAGTAGTACAGTATCTTTATTTCTTGCCTGTTCACTTGATGCCAGCCCCTGTATGCCAGCTGTTGTACTGTACTACTGTAATTTTCAAAGTACTGTACTGTAAGATTAAAAATGTTTTCTTGGGCTTCCCTGGTGGCACAGTGCTTGAGAGTCTGCCTGCCAATGCAGGGGACAAGGGTTCGAGCCCTGGTCTGGGAAGATCCCATGTGCCACGGAGCAAGTGGGCCCGTGAGCCACAAATACTGAGCTCTGTGCATCTGGAGCCTGTGCTCCGCAGCAAGAGAGGCCTCGACAGTGAGAGGCCCGCGCACTGCGATGAAGAGTAGCCCCCGCTTGCCACAACTAGAGAAAGCCCTCGCACAGAAACGAAGACCCAACACAGCCAAAAATAAATAAATGAATAAATAAATTTATAAAAGAAAAATGTTTTCTTTATTTTTTGTGTTTATGTTTTAATGTATTATTTGTGTGAAAAAAACGTATCACAGTATTGTACTATATAGCCGATTGTGTTAGTTGGGTACCTAGGCTAACTTTGTTGGACTTATGAACAAACTGGAATTATGAACACACTCTCAGAATGGAACTCATTCGTATGTAGGGGACTTACTGTCTCTTTTATAGAACAGTGGCTCTCAAAGTGGAGCAGTAGTATCAGTATCACTGGGAACTTGATAGAATGTAAATTCTTAGACCGCATTCATCCCCTATTGGATCAGAAATGCTGACAACTACCTCATACCATTTTATATATATATATATATATATATATATATATATATATACACACACACACACACACACACACACACACACACACAGGCACACACACATGTGAGGATCCCTACCTCACACCATTTAAAATGGATACACACACACACATATACTATCAAAAACATATGCAAAAAAGCAAGACTTCAAGACTTTTAGGAGAAAATACATGAGACTACATGGATCATCTCAGAGTGAAAAATAATTTTTCAAGACAAGACACAAAGGCACAAATAATAAAATTAAAAATTGCCAAACTTGACAATAAATGTAAATTCAGGTCCCTCCTCATCTAAACACAATATAAATGGGATGGAGATGCAAGAGGGAGGAGATATGGGGATATATGTATATGTATATGTATAGCTGACTCACTTTGTTATAAAGCAGAAACTAACACACCATTGTAAAGCAATTATACTCCAATAAAGATGTTAAAAAAATAATAAAATAAAATAAAATTGGTATACCACAAAAAAATTAAAATAAACACAATATAAATAGAATGTAAAGAAAAAACACAAACTATGAGATGTTATTTGCTATACATATAACTCTAAAAAAGGAATTAGTATTCAGAGTGAATACAGATTAAAAATTGAAAGAGGAAGAAAGCAACTCAATAGAAAAAAAGGTAAAAAAAAAAATAGAAACAGGCATTTCACAGAAGACAAAGCATGAATAGTCCATGAAGCCATGAAATGATTCTAAATGATAATCAGAGAAATGTTATACCGTCAAAACATCTGAAATCAGGCAATACCAACTACTGGCAAGGATGTGTGGTGTCAGGAATTTTTAAGCACTGCTTGGGGGCATTTAAAAGGCCACAGTTATTCTGGAAAACACTTGACTTGACCTTATTTGGCAGATTGCTAGGTGTCCTCCCAAATTCATTCTCCCTTTCCCAAGTATTGAATTGCTTCTGAGAAGTGGCTGATGAACCTGGGGTCATCCCTGCCCCTTTGCAGGCAGGTGTGGCCCAGATGTTGACAATGGATGTGAACAGAAGTACTTGGGTCATTTTCAGGCTTTTAAGAAATGGCTAACCTTTTTTCACATTCCCTTTCCCTCTGCATTGCCAAAGTCAAATGAAGAGGAACAGCACTCCCATAAGTTGGAAGAGACCCAGGTCCCTGCAAGAATGCACTTAAGCTGTTATGTGAGTAAGAAAATAAAGTTCTTTAGGATTTGAGCAAATATGTACTTTTGTTTCTATTTGTTATGCTAGCCTACACTAACATAACTAACATATCTAGAGAAGAATAAGAACATATGTATTCTAAGACACTGTACTTCCACACGTAGGTATTTACCTGAGAAACTCTTTCCTGCATGCCCAGAAGTCATGTATAGTCACATTCATAATAGCAAAAAATAGACTATAAACTATCCAAATATTCATTAACAGTAGAATGGGTACATAAATTGCAGAGTAATAATACAACTTAATATTTTAGTGCAGAAATAATAAACCACAGCTACACACATCAACATGGATGAATATCAGAAACATAACAATGAGCAAGAAAGAGTAAATCACAGAAGAATATATACAATATGATACCATTTATAACAAGTTCAAAAACAGACAAATCAAGAAATGCATTGTCGTAGTCTGTTTGGGCTGCTATAACAAAATACCACAGACCGGGTTGCTTATAAACAATAGAAATTTGTTGCTTACAGTTCTGGAGGATGGGAAGTCCATGATCAAAGTGCCAACATGGTTGCGTTCTGGTGAGAGCCCTTTTCCTGGTTCATAGCCAGAACATTCTAACTGTATCCTCTAATGGTAGAAGGGTCAAAGGATCTCTCTGGAGCCTCTTACATAAGGGCACTAATCCCTTTAGGAGGGCCCCAACCTCATGATGTAAGCACCTCCCAAAGGCCCCACCTCCTAATACCATCATCTTTAGGAGTTAGGATATCAACATATAAATTTTCAGGGGAACAGAAACATTCAGACCATAGCATGCATTATTTAAGGATACATATTTATATGTTAAAAAAAATAAAGAGAAGCTTGAATACTTAGACACAAAACCTGAAACTGTAAAATTCCTAGACAAAAACATAGGGGCAAATCCTCAAGACATTGTTCTAGGCAATGATTTCTTGCATATGACACCAAAAGCACAGGCAACAAAAACAAAAATAGACAAATGGGATTGCATCAAACTGAAAAGCTTCTGCACAGCTAAGGAAATAAACAACAGAGTGAAAAGGAAACCTACAAAATGGAAAAAATATATTTGTAAACCATATACCTGATAAGCACTTAATATGCAAAGCATATAGAGAACTTTTACAACTCAGTAGCAAAAAAAACCCCAACTAACTCAATTTTAAAAGTGGGCAAAGGACTTAAATAAAATTTTCTCCAAAGAAGATATACAAATGGCCAACAGGTGTATGAAAAGATGTCATCAACCATCAGGGAAACACAAATCAAAACCACAATGAGATATTACCTCACACCTGTTAGGACGGCTATTATCAAAAAACAACCAAAAATGAGTGTTATTGAAAATGTGGATAAATTGGAACTTTTGTGCACTGGTGTTGGGAATGTAAAACAGTATGGAAGTTCCTCCAAAAATTAATATGATCCACCAATCCCACTTTGGGATATTTATCCAAAGAGGTATTTGTACTCCTATCTTCATTGCAGCATTATGCACAACAGCCAAGATGTAGAAGCAAACTAAATGTCTGTCGACAGATGAATGGATAAAGAAAATGTGCCATATATACAGTGGAACATTAGTCAGCCTTAAAAAAGATGGAAATTCTATCACATGTGAGAACATGGATAAAGCTTGTGGACATTAAGTAAAAAAAGCCCGTCACAGAAGGACAAATACTGCATGAGGTATACAAAGTAGTCAAGCCCATAGAAACAGGAAGCAGAAATGTGGTTGCCAGGGGCGGGTGTTGCGGTGATGGGGAGCCATTGCTTAATGTGTATAAAGTTTCAATTATGCGAGATGAAAAAGTTCTAGACATCTGACTACATGTGCTTACAGTTAACACTGCTGTACACTTAAAATTTTGTTACAAGGGTAGTTCTCATGCTACATGTGTTTTTTTTTCTTTTACAATTTTTTTTTAAAGATAAGCAAGAGAATTATTAATGCAAATTTCAGTATAGCAGTTACTTCTGAGGAGTGGGGTAGGACCTGTGATCAGGCAGGGCATAGAGATCTCGGTTGTGACACAGCGTAAGCTAGGAAGTGGCACATGGAGGTTCCATTTATTTTTATTGTTTGAACTCCACATATGTTACAGCCAATCTTTTGTATATGTGACCTATTTCACATAAAACAAATTTAAGACTTAAATGACATATGATATATAAAGAATTTATATACATGCATAGGGCTTCCCTCATGGCGCAGTGGTTAAGAATCAGCCTGCTAATGCAGGGGACACGGGTTCAAGTCCTGGTCCGGGAAGATCCCACATGCCGCAGAGCAACTAAGCCCGTGCACCACAACTACTGAGCCTGTGCACTTAGGCCACGAGCCACAACTACTGAGCCTGTGTGCTACAATTACTGAAGCCGGAGTGCCTAGAGCCTGTGCTACACAACAAGAGAAGCCACCGTAATGAGAAGCACGCACACTTCAAAGAAGAGTAGCCCCCACTCGCTGCAACTAGAGAAAGCCTGCGCACAGCAACGAAGACTCAATGCAGCCATAAATAAATAAATAAATAAATAAATAAGAATTTATCACAGTATCTAGAATAAATTAAGCTATATAGTAGGAGTTCAACAACCATTTGCTAATAATTTTTATTTCTTTGTCTTTTATATATATTATATATAGTTTATACATAGTTTATAATATATTATAATACATTATAATATATTATATATAACATAATATAATAATATATTATCTATAATACATATAATAATATATTTTATATAATATGTTGTACACAATATAATATATAATATAATAATTATACTATATTATATAATACAATAATTTATAATATACCAATAAACAATATGTAAGTATATATTATATGCATATATTTAAATATGCCTATATATCATATAATATATATAAAGTAGGTCATACTGTATAGAACTTTGTATCTTGCCTTTTTTACTTAACAGTCAATAGTGAGTGAAAAAGAATATTAAATATTCTTCCAAAACATATTTAATGGCCACAAGGTATCCACATCTATAGGTGTTCTATGGTGCACTCAATCATTCCCCTCTTGTTGGACGTGTACTTCACCGAAACCACTGCAATGCACTGCAATTATTTGATAACCGCGTCTTCCCCCCGCTTAGACCATGAAGGCCTTGAGGGGAGGGCCCCTGGATCCCAGGCCCCAGGGCACAGCAAGAACCAAGTAATCTGCGGACTGTGGGCACAGACAGCTTCCTTCTTCTCCCCTGCACCTGCCTGACACAAGCCTGAGATTTTCATTGCTTCGAAGGATTCTAATACGGAGTTTTTCCCACATTGGTGCTGGGTTGTTCCCCCTGACAGCTGGACCACAATGGAAAGAATTCTAAAGTATTTTGAGACCCACAATAGAAAAAGAACAGGAACTGCCTATTCTGGCATTTTACATGCAGAATCAAAAGACCCAGTTGTGTAGGTTTCTTGGAACAAACAACGTTTGCCTTCAGTAGCTGTCTAACGCTCAATACCTTCGTGCGAAGGTTATTATTACTCTTGTGTATTTATCTAAGACTCAGAACTTGTAGGAATCTTTTCACATCTACAAATTAATAGCGGGATGATATCATGGGTTTGGTCTACCTTTTAAAAATAACTTAAGCTTAAAGTAAATCTCACATTTGGGAAGAAATTCTGGTCTGCTTCCCAGAGAGCTAGATAATAAACTCTTACTTACGGGGTGCACGATTTACCCACTCGACAGATTTTCTAAAGTGTGTCTTTAAGGCTGCCTGTTGAAGGGACTATTTGGGCTTAATTGATCAATTATGATAAAAAATTATAGAATGTTCTAGCTGGGAAGAGCCCTTGTTTGACACGAGGGGATGAGAGCCTGGGTCATGCAGCTAGCTTGTGGCAGTGAGTAGACTGGGATAGGAATGTAACTTCCTGCTCAGGATGTCTGTTACCAACCTTGATGCCTAGACTGTGTGTTTGGTCATGATCAAGGAGCCACTACAGTAACCCCAGGTCTTAGAGGCAGGCCACTGTCTTTTCTGGATTCCTTAATTGCAAGGGACACATAATTACTAGTCACCGGAAGAAAGAAAGGGGATGCAATGGTGAGAACACTGCAGCCATTCTCTCTGGAGTCCCCTTCTCTCTGTTGTGCCTTGTTGTCCCCACTGGTGGCGCTGCTGAGGCTCCTCCCATTAATACCGAGAAGGACCCTGTGGGGCTCCTGGGCCCAAAAGCCTTTCTGTGTCCCCCATTTCTTGATTACAGGAAATAGGCTTCATGCAGCCTCCATGACCTTCCCTCAGTTCCAAGGAGCAGATTCAAACATTTGCTAACTAGGGAAGTGGGGGGATGTGGAGACAAGGGAAGAGGAGTCAAGAAACAATAGTGCAGCCTTGGGGCAGGGTCCTGGCTCCCCCTCAAGGGATACATATAACAATGTCTTTGAGCTGTTTTACAGGTACAGAAACCTCCACCAGGTGGGAGAAATTAACAATATGCTGCCCACAAGCACGCAAGCAGGTACACCCCAGACCGGTTGGAACCAGAAGGTTGATGATGCCAACTCCCACTTACCTCACCACCAACCAATCAGAAGAATGTCCACAAGCTGATCACACTTTCTTTGAACCATTCCTATAAAGCTTCTCACTACCCCCTCCAGGTTGGGACACACAGTTTTGAGGGCATTAGCCCACTGTGGCCCCCTTTGCCTGGCAAAGCAATAAAGCTATTCTTTTGTACTTCACCCAAAACTCTGTCTCTGAAAATTAATTCAGTGTCAGGGTACAGAGGCCGGATTTGGCTTCACCATGGCCGCTGCTGGGCACCACATGGAGGCTGCCCTGGGGGACCTGATGGGCACAGTCCCAAGGCAGGCTGTATCCTGAGACCAGGGAAGGGCTCTTGCTGAAGCCCACAGCCCTACAGTGTCTTTATTTGGCTCCCTCCTGATCTTGCTTGTGGGTTTGCCTCTAAGGGAAGTTATATGGGTAGCATTGTGCCCCCTCCACCAAGATACGCTGGTATCCTAACTCCCAGTACCTTGAAATGTGACTTTATTTGGAAGTAAGCTCTTTATGGAAGTAATCAAGTTTAAATGAGGTCATTATGGTGGACTATAATCCAATATGACTGGTATCCTTATAGAAAGGGGAAATGTGGACACAGAGAAAGACACAGAGAGCGAGAGATGATGTGAAGACACAGAGAGGATGCCATCTATAAGCCAGGGACCATCTGAGGCTACCAGAAGCTGGGAGGGAGTCCTGGACCAGATTCTCCCTCACAGCCCTCAGAAGGAAACAACCCTGCTGACACCCTGATTTCAGACTTTCAGTCTCCAGAACTCTAAGGCCATAAATACCTGTTGTTTGAGCCACGCCGTCTGTGGCATTTTGTTATGGCAGCCCCAGGAAACTGATGCAAGGGGCATCCTTCTAACCCTTGATCTCTCACTGTCAAGCCCTCTCTACTAACGACCCTTTTGTACTTTTATTTTTCACTTCAGATTCTTTACGGAAAGAATCTATTTGGTCTAGTTCTTTTTCTCATACTAGCTGAGTCTACAGATTGGTTACTCTTAAGTTAGAGCCCCACACCCAGTTCAATTCTCTGTGATTTAAAACAGACTGTGTCCCTTCAGCTGAGGGCAGGTTTCAGGCAATACCTATGACTCTGGAAGAGGGTGGGGTCTTTAAGCACTAGACTGACACACTTGTACTATTGTAAGGAAAACCACATGTGAATGTATAATGCCAATAATTTGCAAAGCCATACTAGAGGACAGAGAATCTCCAAGTCAAAATAGCAAAATATTTGAAGAAAAAAATATATTTCTACAGAGGGAAGCTATTGAGAAAAGTCCAGTAAAACAAGAACAATGAGGAAAACATGACTATACATTCTCAGTCGTGTTTAAAGAAAAGAGACACTGAAACACTCCCATCACATACGAAAGGAAGCTGAGAACAAATCGTCCATGAGTTGTGAACAGGATTCTTCAAAGCTACCTCCCAGTTACTTAGGTTCTGATTTTATACTTGCCAAGCAACCTTCTGCTTAGTAAAACAACCTATCAGTCTTCTGGGAAGAGGATGCCCTAGAAAATGGACATGGAAATTCTGGTCTTTCCCTTGCCAGGGAATAGATTGTCATTCAGACGTATACGTCAGGCTCTTGTGAGTTTAATCCATGCGAATCAGTTCCCCCAGACTCACACGTCTCCCCGTGGCTGGAAACAACGAGGCAGCAGAACCAAAGCTAAGAACTAGACCCTGAACAGCAGTAACCCCAATAAACACTACTGTAGGTCAGACCCCTCTGATTCTTTTCTGGCCCCTCTTGCTCCTATCTTTTATTGCCACCAGGAATCTAAGAGAATATTAGAATGGGAAGCAGTCCAGTGTTAGAGAAAGAGAACTAACTTTGGACTCAGGTAGAGTCCAAGCTTAAGTTCTGTCTTACCACTTACTTAACATGTTAATTCTGATCAAGTTGCTTAACCTCTGTGGCTTCCACTTGCTCAACTTTAAAATGGGAATATTAAAATCTATGTCACAGGGTTGGGGAAAAGAAGGCCTCATGCACAGAGCAGAGCACAGCACAGAATGTATATGTAACAGATGAACACATCCTGCCTCAGCTTGTAGATGGTCCCGGGATGGGATGAATTACTGCTCACTCCGTTTAGTTATCTCCTCTTACCAGTAGCTGATGGTTGTTCAGGGAATGAAAATTAATTTTTACGTTAGCCCAAGAAAAACATAATTAGGAAGTCAAATCTGTTGCCGTAGCAGCCACAACAGTAAAAAACAAATAGGAATATGCATCATAGATAATGGTGTATTTAGCAGCCTGGAGTGTCCATGCATCCCGTCCCTCACACAGATGGCTGAATCAATCGATAGCGATTTCATGGCACAAAGCAAAGAGCACTGGACTTGGAATTTAAAAACTTTCATTTCGGTCCTGCTTCTATCATCTTGGGTATATCACCTCTTTCTTTCTGCTTCCCTTTCCTCCTCTTAATATGGCAGGACTCCCAAGTCAACCTGAAGATGTGATTCTCCTATGAGTCAGGGAAGCTTGGAATGATGGAGGGGCTGGGAAGATGGATAGTCTCAGGGTCTATTTACATAAGAGAACAGAGGATGTGGCAGCCACAGAGGCACACAGCTCAGATCTCCCTTCTAGAACTGCCTTGAGGACTGCATTTCGCAGTCAGTCCCCAGCGACTGCAACTTCCCGGTCTTACACCAATCCTCTGTGGATTCTTCCCAGCATTCGCATGGAAGCCACATTTCTCTCCCAGCCACTCCCATCCAGTTACGGGGCACAGCAAGGGTCCTAGCCGCAGGTCGTGTCCACCCTTTCTGTGCTCCTCTAACCGGCTGTCTTTGCTTGGAGAGTGTGGTAGCCAGTCTGCAAAGCAGCCCCAGTGATCCCCCAATGAACACAGGGGATTCTGCCCTGTGTAGACCCCTCCCACAAGGGGCTGACCTATATAACCAGTAGGAGTCCACAGGATGGATACTGTGTTTCTTCTAAAGCTAGATTATAAAAGACATCATAGCTTCTATCTTGCATTCTCTTGGATCCTTCACTCCGGAGGAAGTAGCTCTTCGAAGATGTATGGGTGGTGAGAAAATGGAAGATAAAATATTTTGTTTTGTTTCTCTTCTTATCAACCTAGAAAGCAGGCGTTGATCAGACGCAAAGCCCATTAGCGGCAGATGCTGCCCCGAGCCCCACCACTGCCTGGTTCTCTAAGTGTTCAGCTCAAACCAACCCCCTTTTTTGTCGCCTCAGTTCTAGATCATTCCAGATGCTGAGAAGGAACCTGAGCCTCCTTGGGTAGGTCCTGGATTAGAGACGATTGCCAGGTAAATCACCTATTCAGAGAATCTTCATCCATACAAGGCAAACCGCGGCTCCTTAATGGAAACTGTGTGTGGACACGAAGATGTGCAAAATGGTCTCCTGTGGTTTGCAGCCAGCTCCTTCTCCCTTTGCTAAGAACGCTTTATTATGTAGAGTGAAGGTACATATGGTCATGGGCAGTGGTGCTGGGAGAGCTGCAAGCTCAGACACAAGAGTGAGGATGACCACTGCCCTCCCCCCAGGACCAAGCCTCCAGCAGCTCTTGTTTGGGCGGTCATATTCATCTGCCAATAGCTTTCCAGCCCTCCACTCTGGCCCTCCTCCACCACCTTCTCCCCACAGCAGCAGAGTGATCACTTAAAAATGCAGCCCCATGTGTATCTCTCCACTCCTTCAAACCCCGGTGCGGATCAAGTCCCAGGTGCCTTCTACACGCGGTCGGCATCCACCTTTGTTCACTGGGCACACATCTCTCTGTAAAGTCCTCATCCACGCTTTCCTCTCTGCCTGGAAAATTAGCCCCACGAATTTTCTTGCCAGTCCCTCCTCACTCACCAGATCGCAGCTGAGTGTCACTGCCCCAGAGAAGCCTTCCATGACACTCTGATCACACACCTCATAGCCTGACTCACATTTATGACTAAATCAGCACTTGTGAAATGATTTGATCATTACCCCTCCAAGACGGGTACATAGTAGATGCTCAGAAATGAACAAATGACTGAAAGTATAGCTGGATGGGTGGAGAGATGGATGGATGAATAGCCGTGTCACTGTCTGGGTGGTCCCCACCCTGACTCTGCTTCTTTGAGACAAGCTTTTACTCTGGCCTATACTTGACATCAAATGAATGGGAGATACAGAAATCACGATACTATCCAAGGAGCTGCCCCAGGATCCTTCTTACTCTCTTGTCAACGCTTTTCTACTCCTCTCCTTTTACCCATTGTGTCCCCATTACTGGCTTCCTCTCACTGGCAGACAGTCTCCTGCCCACTTTGACTGATATCCCTGTGCTGTTGCTCTTTCGTTTCATCCTCAGTGATGCGGAAGGAATTGGACCTCCTCCCTCTGCCAAGACCCTTATCCGAGATATTGACTATCTGGGACCCGACTCCCAGCTCCTGGTCATTTGGCCAAGCCCCGAGAGCGCCTTCCCAGACTCCAGTGCCCACCTCTGAGCACACATGGCACAGACTCACAGCCCCCCTGGTCGTCTGCAGGTCCAGCTCGAAGTGTGTGAAATCGTGGACGGCATCCGAAATGTTCACAGAGGCATCCTTGCCTGGCATATAATAGGCACTTGGTACTTATTTACTGAATGAATGAATGAATGCCTCCAGGTGAAGGTGGGGCAGGGAAGGAAAATAGTTATTTTCACCAGAGAGTCAAGGACAAGCAGAGCCTGTGTCCCCAAGTGCTTTCAACATCTAGAGGGCTGGAGATAATTAAATGGAAACCATCTATCCAACTGTTCACCATGACAACCGCCCTTGATTGATGAGCCCTGAGGAATAGCCTAGAAAGATTTCAATCTATCTAAGAGGATCACTACCAACCAGGGATTTTTCTGAGCTGATTTTTCTAAGATCTGCAGATAATGTTGTCACTAAGTTTGACAGGATGACAATTTTCAATTCATCCCACTAGTACCTCACAGTTTTATCTGGCAGGCTGCATGCTGGCTAAATGGCATTTTAGTGTTAACGCAATGGCATTGCAGTCCTGTGTATCTCTTTCCTCTCATTCCGTTTAAGGACATTTCTTTAAGGGAACAAAGAAGAAGAAAGCATCTGATCCTCCCATGATAATATTGTGGCGGGGAATGGCTTAATGGCTCAGTGTTATGAAAAACCCAGTAATGTATTTAAAGAATGGGCATCTTATTGCTTCTTGAGTACCATCCACGACAGCGTATTTTATTAGGCTGGTTTACTGACCATGCTGGGTCACAAGATGGATAACGATGCTCTAACTCTGAGCACAGCCCGACCCCTCATCCCAACCACCATTCCAACTGGTCCATGTCTCACTAGTTGGGAATTACTGCTCTTGTTCACCTTGCTCAAGTTCAGGGTTCAAAACTGGAAGTCCCTCTTGGGTGCAGCTCAAAGAACTCAACCACGGTGGGCTTCTGGAATGTGCCTGACTGTTAGGTGGACACTTGTGACTGAACTTCCTGGATTGTTTGTACTTTCTCTCCTACAGTCCTAGAACATTCAGTGCAAATTGAGGGGTCCCAGGGTCTTAAAAATCCCACCAGTGAGGGTACCCATGCTCTGGACGCTGTGGAAGGATGCCTCCCTCCCAAGAGGAGAATGAAAACCTCAGGGTGAACCAGCCTTTACACCGGGACCAGGCGTGAGAACTGTGTGCATCCCTGAGGCACTCCATAACCATTCTCCCATCCGGAGCCCTGTAACATCACCCTACATCATGACACATCTACCTTGACGTACCCTCCCCCAGCCCCAAGTGCCATCCCAGGGGCCTCACTCTTCCAGAGCTAGGATTTCCCGGATTGTTCAGACCACCTGTACAAACTAAAACTCTTATGGCTGCCGTTAATCTCAAGAATAATCTCACTGCAATAGTTAATATGCCAGAAAGATATCACGTCCAAACTCCAAACTGCATATTAAGGTCAACTCTTCTCGGCCCCTCTGCACTTGCTTCTGGATGAAAACGTGGGAGAGGCTGGAACAGGGTGGCAGCGGGTGGATTCTTCCCCATTTCCCATCAAGTGCTGCTGTCCTTCCTCTGCCATCCCCAGGCTGCCTCTGGCTCCTGCTTGGGACACCAGGAGGGAGACGAGGCAGGACTGGTCAGGGCCCCTGAGCTGCCTGTTGGCCTCCTCTGCCCAGAAGCAGACATTTACTGGCACCCCTTGCTCAAGCATCATTCTGTGGGGCCCTCAGAACTCCCCACTGGCAACCCACCTGATTCTGCTCCCTGCTTAGCAGGGCAGGGCCCCCTTTAGCAGCACCACACCCCCCTTTATCAACCCTCCCTTCCTCCAACTTCTCTCTGCTGAAATCGCCCTCAGGAGATTCTGCCTCCCAGGGGCTGCCACTGCTCCCAGGAAACGCGTATTTGCCCTGAATCAGAGCAGCTCCCAGCCAGCTCCCAGTGTGGTCACTTCCCTTCGCTCTCGGCCATCTGAGACACTGCCCTCCAGGACACCCACCAGGGGCCTCCTGTGTGGCCTCCTTGAAGCCCTTCTCTGTAAACACCCAGCCCTTCCCCATGGAACTGGGAGCAGGACCCACAGTCACCAACGTGTCCTGACCCTCCCAGTTCTATCCCAAGAGATCCCCACGAGGGCGCTGGGCTAAGAGACCCAGGAACTGTTGTCAGCCACCTTCGGAATTCAAGATCATTGCCAAGTGGTCTAGAACCTCACTTGGGAATGTAAAGTGCTGGTCACCTATCGTTTCCTTCTCTGTCTTTTGGGGCTTCAGCTGAAACTGAGGTACAAACAGTCCCATTTTAATGTCCTGTGACACACAGAAACACGGATTAATTTACAAAAATACTTACGAAAATATTTACAGATGTGCACTAATTTACACTAGTATAAAGCAAAGCCCCAAAGCACTTTACCACTAGACTACTCATGCTGAACACATGCATTCCCATAACCCAGCAATTTCGCTCCAGGGTACAGACCCCAAAGAAACATGCACATACTCCCGAAAAACACCCCAAACAATGTTTGCACTCGTACAATTCACTATAGTCTCAAACTGGAAAGTACTTCAAAGAACAAAAACAATAGTCGGAGAAATAAATGTATGGTGGTTGAATTACTCCTGGGAGTACCATGCAGCAGGGAAGATGGACAAACGACAGCCACACACAGAGCGGACGGAGCTGACGGGTGTAACGCTAAGCAACAAGAAGGCGAAGTGTCCACCGACAGATGAATGGATAAAGAAGATGTGGTTATCATAATACCATTAGAGTTGTTTCTTGGAGTTGTACATTCTATGGATTTGGACAAATATGCAATAACACGTATCTACCATTATGGTGTCATATACGGTATATTCACTGCCCTAAAAATTCTCTGTGCTCTGCTTACTCGTCCCTCCCTCTCTCCTAATGCCTGGCAACCACGGATCTTTTTACTGCTTCCATTGTTTTGCCTCTTCTAGAGTGTCATATGGCTGGAATCATAGCATGTAGCCTTTTCAGGCTGGCTTCTTTCACTTAGTAACATGCATTTAAGATTCCTCCATGTCTCTTCATGGCTTGACAGCTCCTTTCTTTTTAGCACTGAATTACATTCCACTGTCTGGATGGACCACAGTTTACTTATCCATTCCCCTACCAAAGGACACCTTGGTTGACTTCCAAGTTTTGGCAATTACGAATAAAGCCACTCTAAACCTCTGTGCGCAAGTTTTTGTGTGGGGAGCATGGGATTTTAAAACAATATCTCAGGTGGAGGCCCAGTTTCTCCATGTGCCGGCTTGGCTTCTTGAGCAGGTTGTAGAATTTCTCTAAGCCTCAGCTTCTTTCTCTGTAAAATGGGGATAAGAAGGCGTACTTCCTGAGAGATTAAAAGAGTTAAGGGCTCAGAAAGCATTCTGTACAGTCTATGATGATGTGCACGTCCTAGTTCACGATTACTAGTCTTCACTTTTAGATGGGGAATTGGACTAGGTCTCAGTCACCTGGCAAGTGGACAGAGGAGGTCTCTGGTCACCCATCAGTGTCACCTGTGCCTGCAGTGGCAGAAAGGGCTTGACAGCCCCTGACAGCCGGTCTTTCTCATCTCTGGGCATCACCCCGGGCTCCTCCAGACTGTCTTCACTCCAGGGCTTCGCAGTCCCTCATCTCTACCCTCCAAGAGAGGTGGAGCAGTGTGGGGAAATGGATTGCCATCGCTTGCCACTCCCCACAGGAAGAAAGACACGGCTGCTCTCTTTCCTGCAGCCCTTCCACTTTGTTCAACCAGTGATTAATAGAGATCACTCTAGGCACAGTCAAGCCCATGGAACAGTAGATAAATAACAGGCAGGGTTTAAGAAGATGCATGTTCTTTGAGTTAATAATTTCAACAGCCGGAGAAACGTTGTGGTTCTCATGGTAACAAGGACCTGCGATTTGGTCTCTAATTTGAAAGCCTCAGACTTATGTGTACAGATAGCTATCTTACAGGAACTTCTTTCTTCCTCTTAATTGGGGCATTTTTAATGAAGCAATGATATGATGCAATTTGGAGAAACAATGTCAAATAGACAAATTTGCTCTATATATGTCAATGAAATGCATCCTTGCAAACGTTCTCTAAGATGATGTGGACGATTTATGGTACTTGCTTCAGAGCTGTAGTGAAAACCTGTATTCCCTGCAAACAATTTTCCTGAGACTACATCTGCTGTTCGCTCCTGAATTCCCAGGCAATTTCAAGTGATGATAGGGATTTAGGAAGTTCCTTTGCTACAGTTGACTTAATGTCTGGGATGGGATTTAAGAGAGGTGGGACAGAAAATATCACCCTCATTCTAGAAATAGGGATGCAAATGTCTGTTCTTGAAAGAGTCTTGTTGATTTCCTAAGTAAACTAAGCCAAACAGGACTTCCCTTCTGATGCAGTGGTTAAGAATCTGCCTGCCAGTGCAGGGGACATGGGTTCAATCCCCGGTCTGGGAAGATCCCACATACCATGGAGCAACAAAGCCCGTGCGCCACAACTACTGAGCCTCTGCTCTAGAGCCTGCGTGCCACAGCTACTGAGCCAGTGTGCTGCAACTACTGAAGCCCGCACGCCTAGAGCCCATGCTCTGCAACAAGAGAAGCCACCACAATGAGAAGCCTACGCACCGCAACAAAGCGTAGCCCCCTCTCGCCACAACTAGAGAAAGCCTGTGCACAGCAACAAAGACCCAACACAGCAAAAATAAATAAATTTATTTAAAAAAAAAAACAACTAAGCCAAACAAACAAAACCCTAAGGGTTGGAAATGTCTGGAGAGCTGCCTTTTGGAGACGGTCAGTGGGCCACTCAGCCCTTTGACTCTCTTGTCAGCTGCCTCCTGCTTAATGGGTTTCTGGATTGTAAGGAAATGTGGGGTGGTTTCCTGTATTTGCGCTTGTCACTTCCATCCAAACATTCACAGCATGCCAACTGCTTCCCTTCCTGCAGTGATCAAACTGCCCTTTGATCATGCAGAAAACACCTTCCCCTGTTGTCTCTTTGCTCCTCTCTTCAGGCGTTTGAAAGCATGGCAACACCGTCACTGGGCCTGTTACCTGGCTCACAGCTGTGAGACGCTGCCTTTGATCTTGCACACATCTGCACATCACAATGGCTTCTTTCCACTGACCGAAATGTGCCCGTGTGGCTTTGGTGTCCACCATGGTCACGGTCAACACCGGGTGAGTTCTATGTGATAGGAAATGTTGTGAAGGGGGAGATTGCAAGCCAAGCTGTGGAAACCCGGCAATTCTTTTTTTTTTTTTTTTTTTTTTGCGGTACGCGGGCCTCTCACTGCTGTGGCCTCTCCTGTTGCGGAGCACAGGCTCTGGACGCGTTGACCCAGCGGCCATGGCTCACGGGCCCAGCCGCTCCGTGGCATGTGGGATCTTCCCGGACCGGGGCACGAACCCGTGTCCCCTGCATCGGCAGGCGGACTCTCAACCACTGTGCCACCAGGGAAGCCCGGCAATTCTTGTTATATGGAAATTCTTTTTCCTTGTGAATCTCTTGCATGTTACCATTGATGGCATGCTTGGAGAGTGAGGGTGCAGGGTACTCCTGGAATGCAAATTTCAGCCCCCGCCCCCTACACACACAACCTCTCTGTTAATAACTCAGCTGTGAGTCAAACCTGAACCATGAGTACAAAGCTTTACAAAAGGTGTTAAATCACGAACAAGGAACAGAACAGAATCACGTGAAGCTAAAAGCCTGGTTTGGGACACAGTTTGCTCCCTGGGTCTCTCAAGTTCTCCCCATCCTTGAAAAATCCCAAATCCTCCCCAATTCCTGGAAAATCCCAGAAAGAAGTTAAGGTCCAGACACGTTTACCCTCCTGCATTCTTCCCCTTCTCTTTGGTTTTCACCGTGCTGTCCGGAGGGGAAGCCCCACGTGCATCACCAATCCCACTTCCCCACAGCCAAAACACAAGTTTAACCTCAGAGCAGGAGGGCTGCTGTCCCAAGCCTTCCCCAGCTGGTGCCCAGCTCCGTGTCTGCCTGGGGAGTGCAAACAGCTTTCAAACGCCCATGGAAAGTCATTTTAAATAAATAAATAAAAATCCAAATGGACAATTAAAAGACTAAATCACAACCCATGAAAAAGCTAAATCGACATGACCTGGGGTCTCCTGCTGTATTGCTTTATCCATAAGAATATATTCTTCCTATGATAAGGTCACGGTGTGAATATTCAAGAGGAACTAGGCTTAAAATAGTGGGATGAGAAATGACTTTCTTTCTGGCATAGGCTTACATTCTGTACACCTATATTGGAATCCCACCCATAATTTGGGAGCTATCAAAACAACAGTCTTAAGTGTGACCATTGGGCGTGCTACCGTGTATGTTTCTAGTTTTGGTTGATCTTTTAGAATAATAATATGATCTAGTTACCGCCCATCACCATACAAAGAGGGAATAAATACATACATACATACACGCACACATACATATATACATAACATGGCCACTTGTCACAGACCCTACAAGCAAGTGGGGTGAAGACCCCACGCCCTGCGAAGGCAGATGTTTTGTTGTCTCAGGATGCGCACCTCTCCCCTCTGTCTTCCTGGCTAAAACTCCTGCACCCCCTGGATTCTCCAGAATATTTGGCCCATCAGGGTGTTCACTTATGTCAGGCTCTTGCTCTTTGATGGTTCTGTCAAATCTTTTGTAGATGTAATTGGTTATAGTTTCCATGTCCTCAGAGCTGCTAAGCTAGCAGTTTAATTTATCCTAATTCAGAACCTAATTGCCTTGCACTGTTGGCTAATTAAATGTTCAAAGAAGTGATAAATTAGGCAGGTTGATCATTACAGCACAAGTAATTAGCCCATTGATATGAAACCAGCCAGGTTTTTAGGACAGGGCTTGGAAGGGGGGGCCATGCAGAGCGCTCAGGCCCTTGTGTCCCACTGACTTGTGATAAGGAGGGTCAGCGGTAAAGTCTCGGGCCTGCCACCCTGACCGCTGGTAGGGGTCTTCCCTTTCAAAGCTAAGAATTTGCCAAAGTCTTGGGTTGGCCAAAGTTCAGATTAAGCCACATTGGCCACCAATGGGGCCCCGTGGACATATCAGCATCCACTGAGGTGTGGCCCGGGGCAGGACAGAGACCCCTGCCCTGGGGTATCCACACACCTGAGGCAGCTAGGGGTTGACTGAAAATTAAAACCAGGTGTCGGGACAAAGGCTGGATCTTATGCTTGAAGGAAAACCCAACAAGCCCGGCCCAAGGCTTCAGTCTCATGTGTTTGCTGAAAACAGCATGACTAAAGTTGAATGGCAATGACAGCCAGACTGAGACAGGCTGAACTCTCCCAGGCTGGGCTGGGCAGTGGTCAAGGAGAGACAGATTTGCAGAGGCAGGTGTGACCTCTAGGATGACCCCATTGGAACACGTTGTGACAAAATATTGGTTGCCATGGGCTACATGGTCAAGGCATCCACCTGATGTCCTCCGCGGTGGATGGTTTGCAGGATGGACTATCTTGACCTTAGCAAAGCCTTCATAAGGGCCTGAGGAGTAAGCAGGGAATGTTCCGACATCGGCTGGGAGTCTCCTGCAAAACTAGACTCAAACTGAAACACAAGTTCTATCTCACACACCCAGCACGTGAGGTTGGAAAGCCTGCAGCGCTGCTCAGCTTGGCTCCTAAGTGCTGAGTTCCCACCTCTGTCCAAGCTTGCATCTCCACACAGAGTATCTGTTCTGCACAGCGCCCCCTGCCGTAAGCGGAGGATCCCGTTACTCCCCAGCTCGACGCTTGGATGCCACAGATTGCCCTGGTGTCTGGGAGCAGTACTGTCCAACAGAAGTAAAAGGGGAGCCACAGCACATGTAATGGGAAGTTTTCTAGTAACCTCATTAACAAAGAGCTTAAAAAGGTGAAATTAGTTCAACAATATATTCTATTGAACCCAGTATATGTAAAATACTATCATTTCAACATGTAACCAAATTTTTAAAACTTATTAATGAGATATATACATGCCTTATTTCATCTTAAGTATTCAAAATCCAGTGTGTATTTTGCATTAACAGGACCTCTCCGTTTGGACCAGCCCCATTTCTAGGATTTAACAGCCACATGTGGCTAGTGGCCACCCCTTTGGACAGTGCAGGTCTGGAGTAGTGGAGGGATGCTTACTTCACAGAGCATGTGGGAAGCACATGCTCTCCCCCCTGCCCTGCCCAAAGATGCCCACATCCTAATCCCTGGAACCTGTGAATATGTTATATTACCTGGCAAAGGGGAACTAAGGCAGCAGATGGAATTAAGGTTGCTAATCAGCTGACCTTGAGATGGGAAGATTATCCTGAATTATCCAAGTGGGTCCAGTGTAACCACAAAGCCCCTTAGATGTGGAAGAGGGAGGCAGAGAGTTAAGTGTCAGAGACTCAGCTGGTGATTGGTGGCTTCATGATGGATGCAGGGGCCACAAGCCAATATGGGTGGACAGCTTCTAGAAGCTGGGAAAGGCAGGAACACAGACTCTTCCCTCGAGCCTCCACAAGGAACACAGCACTACCACTGCCCCCCCTTGATTTTAACCCAGTGAGATCCATTCTGAACTTCCAGAGATACTCAATATAAGATAATACACTCGCGTTGCCTTGATTCACTAAGTGTGTAATAATTTGCTAGAGGAGCCATAGGTAACCAACAGGGACAAGACAGAAAATACCTTAATCTTGGATGTCAGCCGTCTCCTCCTAAGAGCTGTAGGACTCTGGTCCTTCTATGTTCAGTTTTCTGATTAAGTTAGAATTGGGCTTCCTGTGGTTCTTCTTTAAGCAGAACAGTACTAAAATAATAATAATAATAATAAAGTAAAGTGGCAATCCCATCTGGTATTACTCCCGACTCTCTTGCTATCTCCACCCCCAGCCATCCTCCTAGAAGACAACATGTCTCTCCTGGTCCCCTCTGCACGTCCATCATGTCACTGTCTGGAATTTGTGTCTCAGAACACATATATTACAATTCATCTTTTCACATATAAAAATATGGAGAAACTTTTCGTTACCACAACGTATCTTAGGAAGAATCCTGTTTTTTAAATGGAAGGGATGTTTCAATAAGCCCACTTTGGGTATAAGTTGGGGCCCCCAAAAGGGCAGGGATGCAGCCCAGCTCCCAGGCTTCATGAAAAGAGGTAAAATTGTTCCAAGACAAGACCAGGAGAGATTTCCCTTTGCTCTTGCCTCATGCAGCCAGGAAGCTGTCAGGAGCCCGTGTCACATAGGATAAGACCCTTCCTTATGAACACAAATATTCAGCAAACCTACCAACCTGACAGAAGGTTTGGTGGGAGTGAGGTTGTGAATAAAAAATTTAACAAAAAGCAAAACAGTTAAAGAGGATGAATTCAACATGGGCTGATGCGGTTTGAAGCAGAGACCGCCCATAAGGATGCTGCCCTGGACTTCCCTGGCAGTCCAGTGGTTAAGATTCCGTGCTTCCAATGCAGGGGCCTCGGGTTCGATCCCCGGTCGGGGAACTAAGATCCCGCATGCTGCACGGCGTGACCAAAACAAACAACAACAACAAAAAAGGATGCTGCCCTGACATGGCAGGAAGACCTCAGTTGCCAATGCTAGAATGATCCAAAATGTGTAAACCTGTGGGTGTGTCAGCCACAGGTGGCTCTCCCTTACAGGTGGCTCAGAGATGTGCTCAGGGTGGCCCAGGTTGTCAGTGGCAGAGCTGAAGTGGTACCAGAAGCCCCCTTCCACGCCTCTATGCAGGTCCCTTGCCTTCACATCTCCCACCTCTGGTCCTGTCTCCCCCTCCCAGAATGCCCTTTTCCTCTCTCCCAACTCTCCTTGTCACTCAGTTCCCTGTATACCCACCCAGCCTCCAGAAAACGTGTCTCTATAGAACTCCATTCAATGCACACACCTCCTTTTAATATTCATGAGCAGATCATAGTTAGGAAAGCACCATATTGGGCTCATTAAAAAAAATAACTGCCAGGCTGGCTGCAGAAGCATCACTTGGGGAGCTTACTAACTACGAAGATGCCAGGACCCCACCCCAAGATATTCTGAGCGAGGAATCTATATTTGTAATAAGCTCCCAGGCAGTTCCAAATCTGGCCAGCTTTGGGAGCCTCTTCGCTCCTGGGGACTGACACACAGAGCAAGTCTTCTTGGGTTTGCTCTGGACTGAGGGGCGTCCGCAGCTGCAGCCCAGCTCCTTTGTAACGAACGGAGTTCCTTTCAAACTCCCAAGCGATTCCGGGGCTGGGGTCTTTGGTCACACCCTGCCAGCAGGTGGGGACTTCTTCCCCCACTCCCTCCTCCACGAGCCTCCCTTTGATTGGCACAGGAGCTTGGAGGTTCAAAGATCACGCACAGACGATCAGAGGACCTCAAAACCCAGCCGTCAGGGCTTTTATCATCACCTCTTTGGAGATCATTTTATCAGTCAGTCTGTTCCGGGCCACAGTCCCCCATAGAAAGGTATTTATTGATTTCTGTCTTCTAACACTGTGAGGAAGTGGACCACAGAGCAGCCTTCTAAGTGGGATGATCTGACTTCTAAGGCCTATAATGAGCTGGGTGTTAGAGCAGTTCTGGTAGCCCTGACCTATAGCACCTGGAGCTGCTGTGTCCCCTCCTCCAGGGGGGCTCAGGGGCTACAAAAGGAAACAAGGGATGATCCCTCAGTGGTTACACAGCCACACTGGACGTGGCAAGGCTGACATCACACGTCCTTGAGGCCACTCTCCTCTCCTTGTGGGTTCCCCAGAACTCACGAGGCACAGAGCCCCATCCTGGAATGTTCCACCGTGCCTCTGCAGGCCGGAAAAGGACTCCCTGGGATGCTGCCGGACTGACCAGGCCCATGGCCCGTGCTTGAACGTGTTTCATGGCCCAGCCAGCCCAAATGCCTGGAATTCCATCCCTGGGGATGTTTCCCCAGCTGTAGGTGTTGCCTCCAATAACCATCAACATTAGTTGACGGTCTGACAGTTTACTAAACATTTCACACGTTATCACCTAGGCAACACTCAAAAACATATGATGGGAGATAACCCCAAATCTTGCATTTTACAGATGACGAAACTGAGTTGGCAAAGAAACAGCATGACTCGGTCATCACCCAGTGTTTGCAGGTGGCAGAAACCAGATGTTGCTGCATAACAAATAATCCTAAACCTTAGCTGCAGAAAGCAATGATTATCAGTCTATTATTATGTCTCGTGGTTCTGGGGATCGACTGGGCTCAGCTGGGTGGTTCTCGTTCAGAATCTCCCCTGGGATGGCAGTCAGACTGTAGCCAGGCTGGATCATCTGAAGGCTGCCTCACTCATAGGTCGGGTGCCTGAGCTTGGGAAGATCTAGAGCTGGGAAAAACCAGGGTTCCTTACCTCTGTCTCTGTCTGTCTCTGTCTCATTGCTCTGCATGGTCTCTCCAGCATGGAAACTTCAGAGTAGCCCAGCCTCTCACACAAGAGCTCAGGACTTCAAAGCAAGTATCACAAGAGAACATAGCAGAAGATGCCTGACCGTGACCTTCTCTAACTCAGCCTTTTAAATCAAGTAACATCCCTCCTGCCTCATTCTATTCACAGAGGCAAACACAAAGGCCTGCCCGTCTTCAGGGGGAGGAGACATAAACTTCTTGATAGGAAGCATGCCTTTGAATTTGCAGACATATTTTCAAACCACCACACCAGGTCTTTTGATCCCGGATGTCCAGATGTTCTACTGGATTACTTCCTTCAGGAGTTAAAGCTTGAGAGACCTTCATGTTGATGCCTTGCTGTGCCGTCATTTACTCTAACAGCTGAGCCGTTACTGAGAGAGGGCTTGTCTCTCCCTCTTCAGGGAGCTTCAGGACAGAGTTGAACAAGGAGGCAAAGCAGCTGGAAGGCACTGGAGTTTGGGCGGAGGTTTAAAGAGAAACAGGGACGGAATGACAGAAAGAGGATTGATTGGGGCACAAGAAGAAATAGCAGATGACCTCTCCCCTTCCTCCTTCATCTTTCCTCCTCTCTTCTCCAATATTCCCCAATGCCCAAAGCAGGAGGAGGGCAGGATTTTGTAGGTAGGCCAGACCCCACCTCACTTCACAGCTCCTGGCCAGCCACGCTCGAAACTTTGGCTTTGTTTTTACCGGTTGATGCCGCTGTACAGCAAAGGTTCAAACCGATGTCACTTTTACAAATCATCAGTGAAATCAGTGCAGCTGGTAGTTGCCAAGTTCACGTAGGTCTATGTGACTGAGCTCTAAACACTTTATTTCTAGTCGTCAAGTTTTCATAAACCATCTTTTCTTTTTAATTGAGCTAATAATTTCACTCCTGTCCTCTGGCTTGAGTCACACCAGCTCTAACCTGACCATGTCTACCTACGTGGTGATTGGTGCCATAGTAGGAAGAGCAAGAGAATTAGCGTGGGAGGGCCGGGTGCCTGCTCTGCTGTCTACCTGCTGTGTGTCTCTGAGCAAGCCGCTTAACCTCTCTGAACTGTTTTCACCTTACATAAAATGGGGGATATGCCTTCCTTGAAGTCAGTGGTAAATGAATATGTTAGAAAAGAGTCCCTAGCCAAGGTGCTGGCATGCAGGAAGTGATCAATAAATGCAGTCTGAATCTGTTTTTAATTAACTTTATGCTTAACCTGACCCCTCCATCTGGCAATCTTCTTTGCTCACTCCTCATGCATTTAGACTCACAGATATAGGGAACCAACTAGTAGTTACCAGTGGGGAGAGGGGAAGAGGCATGATAGGGGTAGAGAATTAAGAGGTACAAACTATTAGGTATAAAATAAGCTACAGCGATATATAGTACAGCACAGGGAACAGAGCCAATAGTTGATAATAACTATAAGTGGAGTATAACCTTTAGAAAGCGTGCATCACGATATCGCACACCTGTAACTTATTGTACATTGGCTATACTTTAATTAACAAAAAGAATGCTGGCTTCGCCTTCTGATTATGAAGGTGATCATTCTCACTGTACGATATTAGCAATGTACTAAAAAATGCAAATCACTGCCACAGAGCAATAACCACTTCTAAGTAGTCTGATATTTCCCTTTCAAGCTTTATGTGTGTATGAGTAGGTATGCCTACGTACAGATGCAAATGCATGCGGGTACAGGTATGTCTGGGTATGTGGTCTGGATGAATCCTCATTTGCCATTTTGTGTTTTGTTTATGTCCCGCACTTGCATTGTGAACCTCTTCCTATATCACTAAATAGTCATTAAAAACCTGATTTTTTAGCGTGTGGACATGCCTCCATTTAACCAACTGTTCTCCTATGGTTGAACTTTCTGTTTCCCTCTAATTTTCTCTACTAGTTTATTAATAATACAGAAACATGAATAGCCTTATTCATATTGCTTTGTCCACCTCTCTGATTATTTTCTCAAGATGGATTCCTCCATATTAAATCACTGTGTCAAGGACATAAACAATTTAAAAGATCATCATATGTATTGCCAGAAAGCTTTACAGAATTGGTATCAATTTATATCTCCATCAGCTATTTGGAGAACTTCAATCTCACCATACACTGCCCAGCATTATTAGCTATAATTTATTTCTTCATCCATTCAATAGGCAAAAGAACTATCTTTTGTGTCGTCATAATTATTTTCTTTTTAATTAAATTTTTAGTTTTAAATTATTGTGGATTCACAGGTAGTTGTAAGAAATAGCACCAAGAGACCCCACATACCCTTTCTCCGCGTGCTACCCAGTGATGACATCTTACAAAACTATAGTACGATATCAGGATTGCTGTTGATATAGTCAAGATACAGAACATCTCACCACAAGGATGTCTCACGTTGGCCCTTTTATAGCCACGTCTACTCCCCATCTCCATGTTCTTGTCCCCTGGAAATTACTACTATGTTCTCCATTTCATTAATTTTGTCATTTCAAGAGTTTTATGCAAATGAATCATAGAGTTTGTAACCTTTTGGGGACTGGAATTTCCCACTCAACATAATTCTCTAGAGGTTTATCCAGGTTGTTACATGTACTGAGAGGTTTTCCTTTTGAGAGCTGAGTAGTATTCCATGGTATGGATGTACCACAGTTGCTGTAAATGTCCACCCATTGAAGGACATGGGGGTTGTTTCCAGTTTTGACTCTTTAAATACAGCTGCTATGAACATTTGTGTACAGGCTTTTGTGGGAACCTAACTTTCCATTTCTCTAGGATAAATTCCCAGGAGTACAATCACTGGGTCATACATTAGTTGTGTGTATAGTATTTTAAGAAAGGGCCAAACTGTTTTCCAAAGAGGCTGTACCATGGCTTTAATTTTTCATCCCTTGGCTTATTCATTATCATTTTATTTGTTACAATGTCAATATCTTTTTATTTGTTAATTGTCTATGCCCTTTTTACATATCTCCATTGAGATGATCTGTTTCTTCTAGATTTAAAAGATCTTTTTAAATAAAATAATGATAATAAACTTTTCCCCTTAATATATCTTTGTCTATTGTTGCTGTTTATGATGTGTTGGACGAATAGAAGTCCGAGATATTTATGATCTGACCCATAGATTTTTACGATTAGGAAGTTTTTCATACATAGCGATCAATTCATTTATTGTGAACTTTTTTCTTGACACTTTAATACATCTGGAATTTCTTTGGGGGTATCCTATAACGTGAAGACTTAACATAATTTTGTTTCAAAGGAGTCACTCAAATTTCTAATGTGAGTTGTTGAGTCACGCTCCCCTTGATCCTCAATTGCAATTCTTCCTTTATCATACGTGCCAGCCCCTGATTCAGTGCTATCTGTTCTGTTTCATAGATCTGTCAACCCCTGACTCCAAACACGTTTTCACTGTGTGGCATTATGGTACGCTCTGTATGTGCCAGCAAATCACATCACTCCACTCTTCCTACTTTAAATTTCATAATTTTTATGAATCTCGAAACTTCGTAATTCTTACCTTTTTTCTTCTCCATTGTTTTAAAACTTTAAATTTGAAATAATTGCAGACTCACAGGAAGTCACAAAATCTAGCCCATGGAGTCCCATGTGATCGTCACTCAGTTTTCCCCAACAGTGACATCTTACGTAACTGTAGCACAATATCAAAACCAGAAAATTGGGCTTCCCTGGTGGCGCAGTGGTTGAGAGTCCGCCTGCCGATGCAGGGGACACGGGTTCGTGCCCCGGTCTGGGAAGATCCCACATGCCGCGGAGCGGCTGGGCCCGTGAGCCATGGCCGCTGGGCCTGCGCGTCCGGAGCCTGTGCTCCGCAACGGGAGAGGCCACAGCAGTGAGAGGCCCGCGTACCGCAAAAAAAACCCAAAAAACAAAAAACCAGAAAATTGACATCAGTACCCTACTGGTAATTAGACTACAATATTATTCAGTTTTCACCACTTTTACATGCACCCATTCCTGTGGATGTTTGTGTGTGTATGTGTCTGTGCTTGCCTGCACATGCAGAGTTCTATATAATCTATAGATTTACATGTATAGATTTGTGTAAATACCACCATGATCAAAATAAAGAGCTGCTCCATCACCACAAAGGAGCTTCCGCCTGATGCCCCCTTTACATTTGCGCCCTCCTTCCCTTTATTTTTTTTTAATAAATTTATTTATTTATTTATTTTTGGCTGCGTTGGGTCTTCGTTGCTGTGCGCGGGCTTTCTCTAGTTGTGGCGAGCGGGGGCTATTCTTCATTGTGGTGCACAGGCTTCTCACTGCGGTGGCTTCTCTTGTTGTGGAGCATGAGCTCTAGGCATGTGGGCTTCAGTAGTTGTGGCACGTGGGCTCAGTAGTTGTGGCTCACGGGCTTTAGAGTGCAGACTCAGTAGTTGTGGCACATGGGCTTAGTTGCTCTGCAGCATGTGGGATCTTCCCAGACCGGGGCTCGAACCCGTGTGCCCTGCATTGGCAGGTGGATTCTTAACCACTGCGCCACCAGGGAAGCCCCCTCCTTCCCTTTATATTTGCATCCCTGTCCCCTGGTAACCACTAGTTTTTTCTCCACGTCTATAGTTTTGACATTTGAAGAATGTTACGTAAGTAGAAGTATGCATCACATAACCTTTTAAGACTGGCTTTTTTCACTAAGCATAAAGCCCTTGAGCTCCCTCCAGGTTTCTGCGTGGCAACAATTCATTCCTTTTTTACCACTGAGTATTATTCCATTGTGCCAGAGTGTGTTTACCCATTCGCCCACTGAAGGACATGGGGATTGTTTCCAGTTTGGGGCTGTTACAAATAAAGCTGCTATAAGCATTTCTGCCCAGGTTTTTGTGTGAGCCTAAGTTTTCATTTCTCTGGGATAAATGCCTAAGGATGTAATTGCTGGGTCAGAGAGTAAATTTAAGTTTAGTTTCATTTAAAAACTGCCAAACAATTTTCCACAGTGGCGGTGCCATTTTATTAACCACCAGCAATGTATGAGAGATCCAGGGTCTCTGTATCCTCCCCAGCATTTGCTATGATTATTTTTTATTTTAGCTATTCTAAAAAGTGTACAGTGTTATCTCACTGTGGTTTAATTTACATTTTTTAATGTTGAATAATCTCTTCATTTTTACAGATAAACTTTAAAATCATGATCCAAAGGTTCCCCCTGAAAAATTGCATTAACATTTTTCTTGGATTTTGCTTAAATACGCCTTAATTTGAGAATAATTTAAATTTTTAAAATATGCAGTCTTCTGATCAAGGGACATATTATCTCTCTCTATTATTAATTAATATTTTTCTGAGTAAAGTTTTATATTTCCCTGCCTATAGGCCTTGTACATTGCTTATTATATTTGTTACTAGTTTTTGCTTTGCTTTATTCTGTTTTGTTTCATTTTTGCAACTTTCCTGAATAGGATTTTCTCACTATATCTTTAAGCCTATTGATAGAATGTAGTAAATATACCTATTTTTGTTTATTTGCCTTTTATTCAGTCACTTTACTAAACTCTATTATTCACTGTAATAGCTTTATAGTTTCTCTATATACACAAATATATGTAATGAAATAAAATTCTCTAATGGTTAATATTTATTAAACATTTGGAATGTGCCGGCTAGGCAGTGCACTACACAAGCATTATTTCACTTAAATCCATTTGTCATCTTAAGAAAGGCTCATCGGCTAGATGTGCCTCTTTGCTTGAATTAATTATGCCTGGAGTTGGTGTCTGCTATTAATTGTAATTATAAGCTGTTGTAGAGTGTGAGTTTATACACACTGGGCAGTTAGTCAGATTGGAAGCCCTCTCTGAATAATCATACCTTAGACTGACGTGTCACATGGGAATATGTACAGAACGGAGATGGCAAGAAAGTTTTAGTTGAATGAAGACGAGGCGGGGGAAAGCAGGGGTTTTGTTGGGCAAACATAAAGGACAGGGTTTTACATAAATAACCTGTGACTCTCCACCCCCATCTCTGCAGACACATCAGATCAATTAGGGTGAGCTGGAAAACTCTAGTCCAAGCCTCCCCCAAGCCTCCTTCCCTAGAAGGGGACTTTCTGATTTCTTGAGTTGAACATTTGAACGTTTCCTGAATTGAAACATGAGTTTGTTTATTTATAGTCTTTCTCATTTAAAAATTTAAGTAGGCACAGTGCACATGTAGACGCTCACTTTTTTTTAAGCATCTTTATTGGAGTATAATTGCACTACAGTGGTGTGTTAGTTTCTGTTGTATGACAAAGTGAATCATCTGTATGTACACATATATCCCCACATCTCCTCGATTTCCACTTTGACTCAAAAACTTGTTACAGTTTTTGCTTTAATTTCCAAGTAAATGGGTATTTTAAGCATTTATAATCATTATTAGTATTATTTGCTTTGTGATCAGAAATCTGAACCCTACAATTTCTGCTTTTCAAAATGTATTCGTTTTCCTCAAGGCCTGGTATATGGCCAATTCTCTCATAGATGCTTAGGAAGGAGGTGGCTTCTCTGTAGATTGAAAAGGTTTATAGAAACAGAGAGATGTGGTAGAAGTAGATAGATGGATATAGATACCGAGGAATCCAGTTATAATTATTTTACTATTTAAAGTTTCATCATTAAAACACAGAGGTGTTTAAGGAATTGTGTTTTCTCTCACACTAATTGTTTTCCGGTCATTTTTTCCCCCATTTCTAATGTCTGTCTTCTTTTATACATTTTGATGCTGTTGAATTTTATACTTATTACCAAAATTAAATGCCCCTTTTTATTATTTAATGTACAGTAAGTCCCCTACATACAAACGAGTTCCCTCCCAAGAGTGCGTTCGTAAGTCCAATTTGTTTGTAAGTCCAACAAAGTTAGCCTAGGTACCCAACTAACACAATTGGCTATGTAGTACTGTACTGTACTGTTATAGGTTTATAATACTTTTCATATAAATGATACATAAACAACAAACAAAAAATAAAGAAAACACTTTTAATCTTACAGTACAGTACCTTGAAAAGTACAGTAGTACAGTACAAAAGCTGGCATCCAGGGGCTGGCATCAAGTGAACAGGTAAGAAGAGTTACTGACTGGAGGAGGGAGAGGAGGTGGGAAATGGTAGAGCTGAAAGATCGTCAGCAACAGGAGACGGAGGGCAAGCTGCAATTTCACTCACGCCTGACGTTGATGACACAGGTTCTAGCTCCTTGCTGGATTCAATTCTATCTACACTCTTGAAAAAAACGATCCAGTGATGACCGGGTAGTAGCTCTTTTTTTCTCATCATAGATGACATGGTAGCACTGGATTCCATTCTGAATGGCTGCTGCAACCTTCGTGTACAGTTCTACGTTCAGGTCCTGTGCGTTATAAACTAACAGTGCCTCCTCAAATAAAGAAAATCCCCTTGCTATTTCCTGCGTTGTGAATCTCATCCGTTCTTCAGTTACTTCTTCTTCCTCTTGTATCTCTTTGCCCTTTCTCTGGGCCTCCAATTCCATCAGGTTTTCAACGCACATTTGCATCTCTGAAAGTTCTTAACTTGGGACCTCCCTGGTGGCGCAGTGGTTAAGAATCCACCTGCCAATGCAGGGGACACGGGTTCGAGCCCTGGTCTGCGAAGATCCCACATGCCACGGAGCGACTAAGCCCGTGCACCACAACTACTGAGCTGGAGCTCTGCAGCCCGTGAGCCACAACTACTGAAGCCAGAGAGCCTACAGCCTGTGTTCTGCAACAAGAGAAGCCACCGCATTGAGAAGCCTGCACACCACAATGAAGAGTAGCCCCCGCTCGCTGCAACTAGAGAAAGCCCGCGCGCAGCAACGAAGACCCAACGAAGCCAAAAAAAAGAAAGAAAGAAAGAAAGAAAGAAAGTTTTCAACGTGAAGGTTCATATGTAGGGAACTTACTGTATTTTGCCTTGACTGCTACTGTTTCAAGTGCCTTTTACCTTGAGTTCTGCTATTTCAACATACTTTCCTCACTCTTGCTTTTCTTTTGTTTGCATCTGCCCCATCATGCCCAATATGTCTTTGCTCATCCTTTAAAAGGTGGGATAGAAAAGCAGTGTGGTGATAAAAATTGGTCTTGCCATCCACAGGTGTCAGAAAGCCCCATTCTAGTACATTCCCTTAGCTTCCGGCAGGTCTATACCTATCGGCAAAGATATGACCAACATATCCTTCAATATTTTATGGAAAATAAAAAAGGATATTCACACAGTTTCTTAAGACTTAATCCACTGTAGTAGAGACGGTCTTTATTTAGTTTATATGGGTGTCATTAGTCCCTTGCTTCTGGTTAGTAAATGCCAACTGGGTGTCCAAAAGGAAAGAAGGTCATGCTAGATGAAGATGGGCTGCCCAGTCCTGGTTTATTTCTCAAGCCTTCTTACCTTGTGAATGAGGCTATTCAGACCCCTGACTTGGCTGGCACTAAACAAATAGTGCGGCGGCAGTCATTTATACATGAGAAGGGGAATTATTTAGAATTTCTAGAAATGTAACTATGGCAACAAATTAAGAAAGTTAGCTACAATTTGTCATTCCTTAAAGTCATGCATATTACATTATCCTAATAATTTACGTAATTACTTAATAAGCCCAAAGGAGAGGAATATGCAATCATGTGAGCCTCAGGCTGCGATGTATCTGTGGTTTAAGAGTGGATGGCCTTGTCTTTTTCATTCAAACTTACTACCTTCTGTGCACTGTGGATTCAGCACATGGATGACCTCTGCTGTCAGGAATGTCAGGATGGCAAAAGCAAAAATTATCTCTACAAAGACAGTCAGAGAAGCTCATCACTACGTCCTCAGTCCCTGCATGTCCACAGAGCAATGCGCCAGATAATAAGGGGAATGTTTTGGTTTAACAGTCATACTTTAGAGTATCGTTGGTGCCAGTCTTTAATGGAATTGTATTGGCCACTAGGTAACTGCAGATCTGTCCACTTTCTTATCAATTGTTTGGGGTGTGGGTGGCCAGGTTCTTTGACACAAGTAACCACTGGAAAGGGCAAATCTAGAGCCAAGCTGTTGATTCCCTGGAGAATGAGGTTCCTGTCAAACCCTAAGTTGATCAGGACCCAGGATAGTTGAGGGCACTTGACACCAGGTCCCTGCCAAATGAATCATTCATTCAAGCAATTTGGAGAAACTCGCTTTTCTAATTTTTCTCCTAAATTCAGCTCATGATCTTGTCCTTCTGGCCCTTGTGAAAAGGGTGTTTCTCTTGGTCATTCTAGGCTTGTTGATAGAAACAAGCACAAAAGGAAAACAGTTACTCCCCAGCCTGTTCTATTCAGAGAATGGTTGGAACATCCATTGTGCCAACGATTGTTCCTGCAAATTCTTCCTCTACCATTTCCTCCCTGTTCTCACATTCACCCCCAGCTTCCAGTGTCTTATTTTCCACTTCAATTCAACGCTGTTTGTTGAGCATCTACCATGCACTGGGCACTGTGAGATGCTAGGAAATCACAGTAGCTCAGGTTTGTCTCATCTTCCGCCCTCTTAGAGTTTACCGTCTGTAAGATGTTATTCCCGTCTGCTTCCTAAGACTTAATTCTCTTACCACTTCCACTGCCGGCACCACCATTGCCCTCCCAGGTACAACTGTTCCCAGTGATATGAAGGCCTTTCTTTCATCCTCAGGAAAAGTACTGCAGCCATGAGCCCAATCCCACGACTGTTTCTAGTTCCTGTTTTCCTCTGTTCCCTGGGGCACCAGCAAGGGAGTCACCTGGAGTTTTGTTAAGCTGTTAATCCCTGGACTCACCCCAGACCTACTGGTCAGAGTTGCTGGGGTGGTAATAAGCTCACCGGTTGATTCTTAAGCACACTATACTAGGATGCTAAAAGCCCGTGGATCGTGTCACCGGCCAGGGCAAAGACTCCTGCAGGCCAGGAGTTCGTTACTGCTGCACAGACTAGCTTGTGCTGACTAACACACTATACTTGGCAGTACGTGGTGACGGCCGTAGGCTTATACAGCGTCCCCTTCTCCCTCTCTACCTGCTTCCTCCTCAGTGACTCACCCATCTCTCGCTCCTTGAGGCCAGGTCACCCTTCTTTCCCCTCCTCCAGACAGATCTCACCCTGCTTAGCAGATTAAGGGCTAGGCCCCCTCTTCTCTTCTCCCATGTTTTTGTTTGTCTCTTTGGCTACCATCGTATTTCTTAAGATTGCTTTCAGAGGGCAGGGAACTGTTTATACAAACAGACTTGCATTTGCAGCCAGCACCTTGGTAAAATAAACAACTGTAAGCATTTTCAGAGGAGGAGAAATTAAATCTCATTTTAAAAGGCACATAGAGTAGTTTGTTATCTGAAAGGATCACATGTTAAATCTTTTGTGAAATAAATGTTTTCCTGCTCATCTAGACCATTCATCTCTTGTTTTTTAAAAAATTCTGTTTATATACACGTACGCACACTCACACACGTGTGTGTGTGTGCGTGTGTGTGTGTGTGTGCACGCTTGCGTGTGTATCTGGCTCAGTTTAATGCGGGGCGTCTGTAAAGTGCTCTGGGTGATTAGCTTCTATTTAAAGGGTTTTTTTCCTTCTACTGATGATGGCAAGAGGGCAAGGAAAATGATTAACAGGTTAGAAGCAGACTGTGAGGAAAGACTAAAGGAATTATGGTTATTTGCCTGGAGCCAGAAGGCTGATACGTAGTTAATTACAGTCTTCAAGTTAATGAAGCAATATTTTATGGGTGATAGTGAGCAACTGTGGTTTTTTTTTTTTTATTCCAAGAACAAGAAGACCTCATGCTGCTACCGGACAGACTGGGTTTTAAGTAAGGATTTTGAATGTGGAAGTCTGGGGATGGAACAGATCAACAGCTGGAAAGATCGGGGCACTATGGTCTGGATTTTTAATAGTTAATAAGCACCTTCGTGTGAGGCACCGTAACACTCAGCTGTAGTCCCAGCCTGGTAGCCCAAAGCAAACACTAAGTATATCATAATCTCTGTGCTTTTCCCCCACTGTCTTATGAGGCAAATTTCCTCCTTCTTCCCATCTATTTGTCGAAACCTTCTTAGCTTTCGATTCCCTAGCTTATTATCAAGTTTTCCCTCTCTACTCCAGAGCTGCTTCTCTCACCTCTTGGCTTTCCCCAACTATTGTCTTCTTAGAGTGCCTTAGTCAGGATGAGCTAATCTTGGCAGCAGTAACAAACCAATCTCTACATCTCAGGGGCTTAAAAGATAAAGGTTCTATTTTTATTTCACCCAAAGATTGCTGAGGATGGTCAACGCTCCGGTGCAGGCCTCTTTAAGCGATGACTCAGGAATTTTGGCCTTTTCCTTTGTGTGGCCCACTATCTCAGGACTTTTAAGAGAAACGTGGCAGGAAAGAATCTGATGGACGGTCACATGCTCTCCTCCAAGCTGACTGCCAACCCCAAGCTCCTCCTACACAGAAACTCTGCAGCCTCTAGTGCCCTCTTCCAAGTTCCTCAGCTACAGCTCTGGTCGAAGTCCTCATGACCCCTGATCTGCTGTTTCTCAATATCTTCCTTACCGGCTTCTTAACCCGCAGTCTCTCCCGGCAACTATGCCTTAGAGCTGCTGCAGGTTGACCTTCCTCAGCGTACGGTTGTGAGCATATCACTGTTCCCCTTGGGCTGTTTGGGCTTTCCATGCCTCACTCTTTTCTCTCCTGGGATAAAAGTTCCCTCAGAAACTCCTCAATCCTTAGAGTGCCTTGAATTTCACCATCCATGGCATGCCCATGTAGCTCAGGATATCTGCAAGCTCCCACTGAATCCCTGTTTCATGTATGCAGTCTGGAACCTTGTACACATGAGCCACCTGCGTGCCTGTGCATGGAAATGGTACCATTCTCCAACACGCAGAGCAAACGCTGCCTCAGCCACGAAGGGGCCTCCAATGCACCAGGAGCCTGCCTTACCTCTGGTCCCCCCTGACGCAGCGTCTAGCCCCCTGTTATGGTATTTCCCATATTCTGTCTTATCGCACAGCTTATTTGGAGTCTCCTTGCTAGACTGGAACCTTCCTGAAGCTCCAGGAGAACTTAGGCCATTACTGAGCCCTTATTCTGCACCAGGCCCCTTCCCCTTGTCATCTGTTTAATCCTCACCCTAACCAGGTAGGTGTCATTATGCTCCTTGCACGGCTGAGCAAGACAAGATTAAGACTCCAAATGCCTCACCCTTTACATGATCTCAATAAATATCTGAGGAATTAATTAAATTGCGGTTCTTTCCAAAGACTTTGGACTGTTCATGCAGATCTGCCTTCTCCAAGTTTCCCCAAGAACTCAAAGATAAAAATGTTTATTGTTAGGTTTTTAACTGACATTCATGAACAATGCTCTATTATATACCCATGGAAAGGCCATCCTGAACCCTGTTCTCAAATACATCTCTATGCTTTTGAAGTGGAAAAGCTCTTAAAGACAGGTCAACACAGTCATAGTGAAATTCTAGCAGAGAAGCAGTTGACTCAGGGTCGGTTAGAAAATACATACTGACCTCCTCCAAAAGAAGGAAGAGAAAAGTCAAGTGCAAACGCTCGCTCTTCTTTAGAAGAACAGACCTATTCTGAGCTTGGGTGTGCTTGTGCTGGGATGAGGACACTACGAGGATTCACCACCCTCTGGATCTTAAGGAAACAGCTGCCTTAAGGAGACGGGAAAATAGCTTTCACTCAACTCAACCACAAACATTACCGGCTTCCTTTGCAGAGAGTAAGAAGAGGAGGTGCTGCTGAGGGATGAGGGTGATGGACCCAGATGGACTCAGTCTGGACGGTGTGCTGATGTGCCCTGTCACTCTGCCCTTGAGAAACCCTGCACAGTTTTCATTCATGCTGACAGTACCAAATGGTTGCCTTGAGTCACTGCTGGAAATAGCAATACACTCGAGATATAAATCCATTTTGGCAACACTGACTTTTTTCTGAGAGTATCCAATTTGGAGATCTGAATAATTTAATGATAAATGAGATCATTTTTCATTCATTTAATAAATATGAATTGATCATATAGAAACTGGCCACTGGGGATGTTGCAGTGAATATATAAAATCAGACGGGACTCAACACCTGTACTGAGGTAGAAGGAGGTTTATCTCTTGGGAAGAGGAACTGAGTTAAGGTCTGGGTGTGAGCTTGAGGGGACATGTAGTGTCCTTGGGGGTCTACACCCTACTCTTTTCTGCAAATCATTAAAATTCAATTTCAAATGTTTTATCTTTAACAATATCTTGAGGTGCTGGTGAAGATGCCAATGGGCATTTATCCTGAGTGGCTCCCACACTCTTTGAGCCATATCCTGTACCCTGTCCACCATCAGTTTGGGCAGTTGTAAACCCAGATGGAGTCTGCTTTCCTGTACTAGACTTGTTGACCTCTCCAACTGACGTTAGGATGGGATCAAAGTATCAGTCCCTGAATAGATGGAATCATTATACAAAGTCGCCAGGGATAAGAAAGCCTAGGGCAAAAGAGACCCATGTTTAAGAGAGACAAAATGAAATCTGCTTTCAAGCTCAAGGGCTGGGTTGAGGCAGGACATAAGTGATGAAATGGAGAAAGTCAGGAGGTAAGATGCTGGGTGCCTGAAGCACAGATAAGCTGGTAATGACACCAAGAGGGCCAGAGAAAATTTCTGAGAACAGGGATGGAAGGCCAGAAGTTCTAAGCCAAAATGCACAGATGGATGGTGTCAGGTGACATCTTGGGGTAAGGATGGACAAATGTATGTTTGGGTGGGACCTAGAGTCACAGGAGAAGGTGATGGCTAGAGAAAGAACATCAGATTGTTTCCAAGAGAATGAACTCTGGCATCACCTTGGAACTGAAAAGCTTTTCAAATCATTCCAAGGGAATCATGCTCCATTCTGGGGAAAAACAATCAGTATTTAGTATTGCTTCAGAGAATCTGTATTTCTTCACATAACAAATCCTTTGAAGTTGCACTGAAGTTACACTTGAAGGTACTGTATTTGCATCCCATTTATTAAGGCACATGGGTTGTTCTTCCTAATCTCTACATCACAGCACAAATCCTTTTCACGCTCCATTTCCTGTGCACTGCAACCTCCTATTTGGTAGATAATGTTCTTCGTTTCCATTATGATTACAAATGACTGGGAATAAATACACAAGCCTCAACCAGCCCCGTGTAATAACCTGCCTACCACCGCAATGTGGGTTGCTGATGCCTTTTTGTTGATTCTCTTTCTCTACGTAAGATGGTTACACGTGAAAGACTTTTGCAAGGAGAGAAGCTCTTTAGAAGATCAAGAGTGGATTAAGATACGGGATATGACTTTACGCCTCTTGATGGTGACCTGGTTTGTTAGTTACCTCAGCTTACTTCTCTCAAACTATCTGAGGGTTATTTTTCCTCCCAATTTTATTGTACCTAAAGGTTTTTTTTGAACTTTTTATTAAAGTACAACAATGAGCAGGATGGATTTTTTCAAAATTTGCTACAGCAATATATTTGGTCCCAAATGCTGTTTCAGAATTTTGCCTCTGGAAATGGAGTCTGTTTCTCCTCACCTTGAAACTGGATGAGGCTTTGCGGCTGCTCTGACAGGCAAAATGCATAGTGAGTGACACCACTCATCAAAGACTAGGGGATAAAGGGCAATATGGCTTCCGCCTGACTCTATGCTCATCCTGGGAGTGCTGAGGAAGCCCAGGCCACATAGTGGGGGGCGGGGGGGGGGTGGCCCACATGGGTGTTCCAGCTGATCGTCCCAGCTAAGGTTTCACCTGATAGCTACCATCAACTTCAAGTCATGGAAGTGAGCAAGCCTTCAGGTGATCTCAGAACCCAGACTTCCAGCTTCCCCAGCTGACACCAAATGGGGCAAAGGCGAGTTATCCCTGCCAAGCCCTGCCCAAATTGTAGATTCGTGAAAAAAAAAAATAATGTTATTGTTGTTGCTTTAAGCCTACCAAGTGTTGGAGTGGTTTGTTACACAGTGCTGGATAACTGGAACAAACGTACGCAGAGAAGAAAGACACATGTTATCAGCATACAGATCGATGAATTTTCACAATCTGAACACACCCATGTAACCACACCCAGATCCAGAAATATCTTCTCAGAAGCCCTCTTCACTCCTTCTTCTGGTCACTGACTTCCAAGGTTAACCACTCTCCTAACAGCCTGGATTAATTTTGCCTGATTTAGTATTGGTCAAAGTTTTATCATGGCTTTTGTGACCCCATTAGAAGAAAAGACCCAGAACGTAAAGCGAGATCCCAAGAACAAGGAACCCCAGCTGCAGGGAGGGTTCCCAGTTAAAAGAGGGCTGCTGGGTGTTATAGATTGAATTGTATCCCCTCAAAATCCATATGTTGAAGCCTAACCGCCAGTGTGACTGTACTTGGAGATAGGGCTTCAGAGGAGGTAGCTAAGGTTGAATCAGGTCATAAGAGTGGCGCCCTAATGCAATAGTTCTGGTACCCTTATAAGAAGAGGCAGAGATACCAGGAGCACATACACATAGGGAAAAGGCCACGTGAGGCCATCAATAACGCAGGAAGAGAGACCCCACCAGAAACCAAACCTCCCGGCACCTTGATCTTAGACTTCTGGCCTTCAGAACTGTGATAAAATAAATGTCTACTGTTTGAGCCAACCAGTCTGTGGTATTCTGTTGTGGCAGCCTGAGCAGACGAACACACTGAACAATCAATGGAGCTGAACTTCACTACAAGGAAAAGCTTGAATGAAAACAGAAAAATTGAGTCAGAAGTCTCCTCAAATCTGGTAGATGTAGATGAAGGCTATGATATACAGTCAATGGTCAGTGGACATGTTTAGATCACCTGCCCAGACCATGACACCTCAGGGCTAATCGATGATTCACAACCACTGATGATGGAGAAGGACTAAGTGTTCTTGGCAACAAGTGTTGGGCACCCTCCCCTGACCACAGGTGACCGGAAGAGGGGTGGGCAGCTGATCCAAGTTGAGCCGGTTGAATTTGCTCTCTCTCTCTTTAGCACAGAACCTAAAGCAAACTAAACAGCAGTAGACACCTCCACAGTCATACAGTCTCAGAAGTAGTAGCTGACATGACTGGATCATATGCCTGATGACAAATAAGCCTAAAAACATACGCCAAAGAGAGAAGGGGAATGAGGTAGACACACAAAGAGAAGCCCACATCATAGCCGGAAATGGGGAGAGGCACAGAGACAAAGTCTGTGGATACTTCCTGCAAGGAGTGCTATGAGGTTCCCCTCCCTTCCTCTAATACACTTCTTTGCACTTGGGTCATTTTAACTCATGCCAGACGTGGGTAGCCAGGCACACACGTTGAGAGAAGCAATTCCACACTCGAACTGCTTCGGACCTAAAACTGTCAATACACCTGCTGCCATGTTGAGGGCTGGTTCCGGACACGGGAAGGGTTGATGCTGAAAAGTGCAGTATGCTGCTTTCCTCCAGGGAGGGTCTGATGTAGGTGGGGACCAGCATACAGGACAAGACCTCCACAAGTGCTTTAACACCCCAGGAGCAGCCAGTGGCTCTCCGCATTTTATGTATTTCGTTTAGCTTCGTGGAAATGCTTTGATAGTATACTGACTACTCTGTCCTTCCGTTATTTGTTCTTGGGTCTCTTTGCCCAGGTGACTGGGGATCTCCACAGAACAAGCAGTGTGCCCCTGCCCAACTCCATAGTCCATTGGGTTCAAGCCCAGGGTCAGTGCACAGAAAGTATTCAATGTCTGCGGAATAAATGCATAATTGAGTGAAAGAGGTATGACTTCCCGTCCTATTCTGTTACTAACTTACCTCTGTCGCCTTAGGCAAGTTAATTAATGTCTCTGGGTAGTGGTTTTATCCTGATAAAGGAAGTAATGAAATTGGGCCATCAGGCCTTTTAAGTCCCTTCAAGCTGGAAGTCTTGATCCATTCTATTTATATGCTGGCAAAGCTACAAACTACTTACAGAAGAGAATCCAAAACGCTGGCGGCCATCATCTCAAAGTAGCATCTAGATGAGGCTGTGATCGGTCCATCTGTTTATCTCGGAGATCAGTCACGCTCCCGTTTCAGAGCACTGATCTTGGTCTTCTCCTCCTCTGAGGCTGCCCCGGGTCCCGTCCCCGCCTTGTCTTATGTAGCAGGCTGATTTTTGATCTTTGGTTCACATTTGTTCCTGCTCTTATCACTCTTGGGAGACTGTGTGACCCTCTTCTAATGCTGTCAAAGGTCTTTAATGCCCACCTTTCAGCATATGTGTGTCACCTTGTAGACGCTGCTGAATGTTCATTCAGCATTGCTCAGGGACATCCCGGCCCTGGTGAGAGACAAATGCACGATGAACCGAAGTTTCTCTCTCTTCACTGGTCTCAAAACAGAACTTTCAAATCACCTGCCCTTTTGGTTAAGGGATTCCTGAAGATAATTTCTTCACTTCCCTGGCCCCAGAACCAAGGACTGGATACAGTGGGAAGGGCACTGAACAAAGAGCAAGGGAACCCAGTCTAATCCAGGTTCTGCCACTTAAGTCAATATCAGTACACTCTATCATTTATTCTAGATCCTTCATTTAGATTTTCTTAGCTTACTTTACAGAGACTGTGTCTAAACGGTGCCTGAACTTGCCTAAAAGTGCCTAAACTGGGTAGACTCATGCAGTATCAGGGTTTTCTATCAGAAGCTCTGAGTGGATATATGTGATGAGACCCCATGCCTTCCACCCAGTGATTATGTCTAAACACCAATCTCTGGGACAGCTTTTCCAATTACCTACCCTACAGGCTCTTGAATGGCGTGGGAAGGGGTGGGAAGGGGTGGGAAAGGGTTCTAACGGGTGGTTCATGCTTAGAGGCCAAGATATAAAACATCACGCAATTTGCGAAATGGTCTTGTCCCAAGAAAAAATGTCCCCCCAGTTCTAATAGTACCCCCACTGATTCAAGAGCTAGGGCAAGAACTAAAGAGGGCACTTAGCCTGATTTTAATCAAGTGCTCAAGGAAGAAGGATTCAAGGAAGCCTGTACCCCACCGGCACATCTTACCAGGAAAGGACAAGGCAGAGTCTGGGGCTGAGACATTGTGTCCATAGCAGAGAGCCTGTGTCCATGGCATCCCTTGAAGTATCCTGGGTAAGAAGTCCAGGGTCTGAATGTTGGCTATCTCCATCTCTCTTTCCATCAGAGAAGAAACTATTGTTTGAGCCACCATTGAGAAGAAGCCCATCGATAATTCTCATACTGTTCACCAAAAGTGGATTGTGCTTTAGTAAAGGCAATTTTTAGAAGCAGAGGTCAAAGCTTTCATCAGATTTTCAAAGTGATCCCCCCAATATCAAGAACTACTACATTGCCTATCAATGAAAACAAAGTAGTCAGTTCATTAACTTTTCATGGGACCTTCCTTGCTCACACTCTCACCCAAACCTTTATTTTTTCCTTTATTTTGCTTTGAAGAATGCCATAATCCTAATGCAGTGTCTCTCCACCCCCTGATGTTTTGAAATATCTGGTTTCTGCTTTTCGTTGTTTATGTACCTCCCTCCTATTCCCAGGCGCATGTATTTGCCCAGCGATGTGGGCTGTGCTTGTCAATAATGGCACTTAGAGTTCAGAGTAATGATCTCAGCATGCCTTTTCCATCTGTTATTTCCATACACCTGTAGCTTTTCAGGGAATAGTAGCTTTTCAGGGAATAACAAGACCCTCCTTACAAACCATCCTTCTCTCTCTAAACACTTAATGTCGAAATTGTCTGGGCTGCTCTTTATGGAGTTCCTGAAGCATCATGACTGAAGCTATCATTCTGACTCTTTGTAATAATCACGGCTCAATTTTCCAGCCGAGACTGGTCTCTAGCGGGCCTTCAGTCAAGACCGTATATTCACAGACCTCCCTGTCATTTCCTCCCTTAGATTCCGGCTCTGGTTGGAGCAGTTGATTCCCCTCGTTAGCAATGTCACTTCCACCATCTCACATAGTACATCATCCTCACGTGAGCTCAGGGCTGCCCTTCCAAGAGCATCGCCAGCTTCTCAAGAGTGGGAGGAGCTGGATGGTGGTGGCATGGGGTTGCTAGGTTTCTGTTCAGTTGAAATTTGAGCCAACACAGCCTTGACACCTTCAGGCACCCACCCAGCAATGCAAACCCAGAAAAGAAGGAGAGGACCTCAAGACAGAGCAGCTATGAACAGAGGGAATTTGCCTGAATCGTAGGCTTGGAGTCTGGAGAGCTGATAGTGTAGGGCTGGAATCTGGAGTCAACAACACAATCAATAACTGTGCTAATCTAACGTTTATTAAGCCCGTTCTGTATGTCAGATACTGTGTTAGGTACTTTATGTGAATTAAGCCATTCAGTCCCCATCACAATTTTATAAAGTAGCTACTATAATTTCCCCCATTTTACAGTAAACTGGAGCAGAGAGCTGGATTCAGGTATGATTCAGCTGGCATGGGTATCCAAGGGGCACTGATCAAGTGAGTGGGGGCTGGCAAAGGAGTTTTAAGACATTGACGATACTAAAAGTTGTAAAGACTCGGGACTCAAGCTTTGAAGCCAGATGCCCAGCAGCGACTGGGGGGTAAAAAGATTTAAATCTCTGGAATGGATGGAGACAAAAGAGCCAGGTAGTGATCTGGGCTCCAAGCAAACAGATTTGAGCCAAGACTAGTGTCCGAGAGGGAACGATGAGGCTCAGGTCCAGCCACGGGGCCAGGAGCAGCATGGTGGGCATGGGGGACTGCAGCTCTGGGAGCCTGTGGGTGGCTGGTCCCAAGCCCAGCAGAGACACACATAGATTTGGGAGCCCTAGTAGCCCGAGATCCAACCAAAGGCCTCAGAGCCATTCTGCCTGTGTAGGAACCCGTGGCCTTTGGGACGCTGAGCACCCACAGGGCAGGATGTCCCTACCTGGGACCCGGCGCTGACAAGAGCTGTGGATGAGCCAATCACTGCCTCTGCCTTTGATGCTGCAAATCAATGAGAACCGCTTCAGGAGGGTGGTGGTCCGAGGGCCACGGGTCTCTGGAACTCTGGCTGCCCTGCCAGCTGTGTCCAGGTGCTTTGCAGAAGCCGGTTTCTCCTACAAACCCATTGATTATGTCCCAGGCCTTGCCTTCAGCTGCCTGACACCTAATTCCCTTAGCTGCCTGAAGGTCTAAGACGGGTCCTATTCCAGGGGACGGCGCTGCTTAACGAGGGGCCCTGGGATACTGAGAGGCCTTTAAGGGCTGAAAGAAGGGCTCTTTAGAAGGGAAATTTCAGTCAGGGAGCAGCGTGCCGTGATGTGGAAATGTCCCAGAGGATCACCGCTGGGTCTGGCACGAGACTGCTTTCCCGGGGAAGACCTGAGCTGAATTTTCTGAAAGTGTCAAAGTGCCCACTTAAGGCCTTGCTGACACATGGCTGGAAGTGAGACCAACCAGAGGAATGTGGACAGTAGCATCACAAGGCAGACGTGGTCCTTCAGAACCTGGGAGGAAATCAAGCTACAGTCCACTGTCCATGGGTGCTCTAACATTCTAGAGCCTTGTGACTTCCCTGGGCATGTTGTTTATGCCTCCTCTGAGGCTCACAGTGATTGGCTGCAAAACCATCCAATCAGGAAGAGCCTGTGGCTTGTTCTCAGGGCCAGTAAGGAGGGCAGGCTGGAGGAGCCGAATTCCCCTCTGCATCCATGCTTGGGAAACAGGGAGCATCAAGAAGTGACCATACAGGTACCAGGGCTCCCCTTTAATATTTGGAGCCCCCCTAGTACTTCAAGGTCACCTCATGATGGCAAAGAACAGCCCTGCTGGCACAGTCTCAGGCATCAATCATTCTTACTACTCTGGTGCTATTTGGAAGTGTGGGAACAGACAATGCAACATCTTCAGCCTGAATCAGATCAGAGGAGGAAATGTTCACCAAGATTCTACAGATAAAGCTTGTGGTGGTTTTAAACTATGTTTGCAAAGTCTTTGATGTGCCTCTAACTTCTCTCCCCCGAACCCAGGCTGTGTATGTCTAACACATAAAATGCAGCAGAGCTGATACCGTGTGACCTCCCAGGCTAGATTCAAAAAGCCAATACAGTTTCCACCTGACTCTCTTTCTCTCAGGACATTTATTGCTGAAACCAAGCCACCATGTTTTGAGGAAGCCTTTATCTAGAGGCCATGTATAGGTGCTCAGCCCACAGCCCAGGGAAGGTCCCAGACGACATCACCATCAGCCATCAGCAGGTGAGTGAGCAAGCTTTCGGGGGGTCCCATCCCTCAGCCTTCCAGCCACCAGAGGAAGACACCAAGTGGAACAGAAATGAGCTTTCCCTGCCAAGCCTTTGCATACATAGTAGATTCATGAGCAAAACACATGTCGTTGCTGTTTTAGCCACTAAAGGTTGTGATGGTTGGTTACAATAGACAACTGGAAAAAAAGTCCTATCCCTGTGCTGTACCTACGTCACCACAGAAACTCCACCCTGTAATAAAGAACGATATTAGCAAGTGAGGCAGAATACAGTGGCAGGAGACGCCTTGATGCGCCTCTCCAAGGGTCTCATCCTGCGTTCTGATCTCCTTCCAGAGGACTTTGGTATCTTATAGTCTATGACATGAGTTACCAAGCTCTAAATAATTGCATTATCTTAAAACTATGCGTGATCTCCCTTAATGAATAGCATCTACATGTCCAAATAAAATGAGCAACTAAGTTACACAAATTTTATCATGTAGGGAAAGGGGTCATTTTTTTTTCTAGGTCCTAATTATAAGGTGCTGAAAAATGCAAAGGCAAAGAAACAAGCAAACTTCCTGGAAATCGAGACTATCTCCAGATCATCTTCTCTGTAAGTGAGGAAAAATCAGGGGATAAGGGTTAGTATACTCTACGAAAAAGACTTTAGCTTAGCTGTAGAGCAGGTGAGATGCATTTCTAGGAAAGAAGAAAAGGAGAGACAGAAGGACCAGCCAGGGCAACCTTTTAAATCCTCTGCTTCTTAACAATTGGAATTAACCCTCTTCCGACTGTAAGGCTTCCCAGAGATAGAATAAGAGGGGAAGGCAGGCTACTAGTTTATAGGCAGGAAAGAAGGAAGGGGAACCCAGACAGGGGTCTTAGGTATTCAAAAGCCTTCAGAGGGTTCCTGAGAGAAGGTCGTAAGAAGCAGAAGCCTTTTTGGAGCCGTTCAAATCCCTCCCGTTGCACGCTCACCCTAAAGCCTAAAAGAAGTAGGCAACCCGCCACACACACAACATAAACATTCAGAGCATGTAATTCTCAGTTGTGCCTCCCTGCCCATTAGTGATTCTTCTGTGATACCCTTCCCCTCCTCCAAACCCTGAAAGCGTTCCCCTTCACCTTTTGGAGTAATTAGCACGTTGCTTGCAAGCTCGTGCTGGCCAGACTGGGGGCTCCTCCAAAGTGGAGGGGATGTGCTGTTTGTCTCTCGTCTCGTGCTGCTCACACGGATCGCAGCACTGAGGAGACGGGTGTGATGGTTCATTTATGCACCAGCTTGGCTGGGTCTCAGGATGCCCCGACATCTGGTCAAGAATTATTCTGGGCATGTCGGTGAGGGTGTTTCTGGAAGAGATTAACACTTGAGTCAGGGGATTCTGAGTAAAGCAGATGGCCCCGCCCAGTGTGGGTGGGCCTCATCCAATCATCTGAGGGCCTGAACAGAACAAAAAGGCTGACACCCCCTACCCCTGGCCTCCACAAATAAGAGGGAACTAGTCCTGCCTGACTGCCTCAAGACGTTGGTTCTTTCTGGGTCTTTCTGGGCAGATCCTGGCCTCAAGATCAGGGCAGACTGGAACTACACTATCAGCTCTCCTGGGTCTCCAGTCAACCAACTGCAGACCTTAGGACCTGTCAGCCTCCATAATTGTGTGAGCCCGTTCCTTATACTAAACCTATCTGTCTGTCTATCTATCTATCTATCATCTATCTATCTATCATCTATCTATCATCTATCTATCTATCATCTATCTACCTATCTACCATCTATCTATCTATCATCTATCTATCATCTATCTATCATCTATCATCTATCTATCTGTCTATCATCTATCTATCTATCATCTATCATCTATCTATCTATCATCTATCTACCTACCTATCATCTATCTATCATCTATCTACCATCTATCTATCTATCTATCTATCATCTATCTATCATCTATCTACCTATCATCTATCTATCTATCTATCATCTATCTACCTATCTATCATCTATCTATCATCTATCTATCTATCATCTATCTATCTACCATCTATCTATCTATCATCTATCTATCTATCATCTATCTATCATCTATCTATCTACCATCTATCTATCTATCTATCTATCATCTATCTATCATCTATCTACCTATCTATCATCTATCTATCTATCTATCATCTATCTATCTATCATCTATCTACCTATCTATCATCTATCTATCATCTATCTATCTATCATCTATCTATCTATCTACCATCTATCTATCTATCATCTATCTATCTATCATCTACCTATCTATCATCTATCTATCTATCACCTATCTATCTATCATCTATCTATCTATCTACCATCTATCTATCTATCTATCTATCATCTATCTATCATCTATCTATCTATCATCTATCTATCTATCATCTATCTATCATCTATCTATCTATCTATCTATCTATCTATCTATCTACATATCCATCCATCCATCCTATTGGTTCTGTCTCTCTGGAGAACCCTGACTAATACAACAGGAAACAAAAGTTTGCTAAAAAATGGAGGAATGAATGAATGAACACAAGTCAAACTTTCAATCATGTACAGACATAAGGACAGTGAGTGTGACTCTAGTCTAATCTTTAAACCTCACAGAAATGGAATACAATTGGAAAGTTAGTTTAAGGATTGAGTTGAGTTGGGATATAGTTCAGTAAGGAACATTCAGAGAGGAAGAAGCAAGAAATTAGGAAAACTGGAATTCAACTATCCTGTACTATTGGATTCAATGCTCAGGGCAGGTTCATACTAGATGCTGAAACCCAGAGGTTTTGAGAAAGTTCAGAATGAGAACAACAGTGAAACATACTCAGGCAAACACGGCACATACAAGATGCATTTACAAAAGGCATGGGATAGAGCTGTGTGCCTGGATATAGTTCTGTCTTTGTGTGTTTCTGAGACTCAAAGAGGCAACTGAGAAGGACTCCCTCCTTGAGCAAACTTTAGTCAAACTCCTCTGAGCTCTCTTCTCATTCTTGGCCTACCTTCCTGGCCTGCTGAGCCCAGTTCTGCAAGAATCCTGCTAGAACAGTTTAGCCAGAATCTCCCCATTCTTATTACTAAGTTTCCTCTTAGTAATTCTCCACCCACTGCTCTGGCAGCTGCCTGTTGTCTGTAAGTCCCCAGCTGCCTTTGTTGCATTTGGCATTGAGTTCAGTCTCTCTCCCCTATTGCAATAGTCTTGGATGAAGTCTTCCTTGACTATTGAACTCCGTCTGGGACAACTTGTCTTTGATGCAGCGCCAAGAACTGGGCAGAACATTAGCCAGTCCACCTCCTCCAACGGCTCACCAGCGCAAGAGAGTGCCTGGCTTTAGCTGATACTGTGGTATGGCTTTAGATCAGGATGGCATCTCAGCTAAGAGCACAAGCCTAGGACACCTACAAATGGGCATCTGATTTCCTCCTTGCTAAGGTTTGAATGTTGTGTCCCCCCCAAACTTCGTATGTTGAAATCCTAACTCCCAGTGTGAAGGAGGTGAGGTCTTTGGGAGGTGATTAGGTCATGAGGGCTGACCCCTCATAACTGGGATTAGTCCCCTTTTAGAAGAGACCCCTGCTGATGAGAATGTAGCCCTCTATGAATCAGGAAATGTGTTCTCACCAGTCACCAAACCTGCCAGCACCCTGATCTTGGACTCCTAGCCTCCAGAACTGTGACAAATAAAATTTCTGTTGTTTATAAATCACCCAGCCTATGGTATTTTGTTAGGGCAGCCTGACCGGACTAAGATAGTATGGTGTATTAGTTATCTCTCTGGGTTCCTGCTTTCTCACCTATAAAATAAGGACAATAATAGTATCTCCATAGGGGTTTTATGAGGGAAAAACTGAGTTAACGTTTGTAAATGGCTTAGAGTACTGTTTTGCACACATCAGAGCTATATTTTTTAGATTAGTCATCTCTTAGCACGGGTCGTTTCCAAAAACTTGGATGGGAGGTGGGAGAAGGGGCAGATTTTATTTGTCTGTGTTATTTATTTATTTATTTATTTTTTTGGCGGTACGCGGGCCTCTCACTGTTGTGGCCTCTCTCGTTGCGGAGCACAGGTTCCGGACGCGCAGGCTCAGCGGCCATGGCTCACGGGCCCAGCCGCTCCGCGGCATGTGGGATCCTCCCGGACCGGGGCACGAACCCGCGTCCCCCGCATCGGCAGGCGGACGCTCAACCACTGCGCCACCAAGGAAGCCCTTGTCTGTGTTGTTTCATTGTTATAATGAGTGTGTATTATGATTAGGAGGAAGGAAGGAAGGAAGGAAGGGAGGAAGGAAGGGAGGGAGGGAGGAAGGGAGGGAAGGAAGGAGGGAGGGAGGATAAAACACGATCTGACCTTCAATCCTAAGCCACTCTCTAGAGACAAATCACTTTCCCCCTGCCCTTCTGACCAGAGAGGAAGCCAGTCCCATCCGAATGGAAGTTCCAGCCCTTAACTGAATTTGGTGAGTGTCTGAATGATCATGCCTAGCTTACTCGCTCATAAATCAAAGCCTGGGAATGATTCTAACTGTGCATAAACAGAAAATATAAAAATTAATGCTTGCAGGAACCTTATTTAATTTTGCTGTAAACTGATTTCCGTGACATTTATGCTGTTTGTTTTGTGTGGGGTTTTTCTCCCCCTCTTATATTTTGTTTTCTGTTTTCTTTTTCCTTTGGCTCAGTTTCAGAGAGGCTAGTTATCCGCACATTCATCTCTAAAATGACCTTCCTTTCTTGAAATGCATGTCCTTCTGTTTGTAATAAAAGGTCGTAAGCTTGTCGGGCCCATCAAAGCCATTACTACGGCAATACACTACAGGACTGTGATTATTAACCTCTGGATAAACAGGCAGGCAGGGGAGATGGATGGAGGGGATAAGGCTCGTGTTTACACACATTTATCTTTGGTAATTAGCCATCTGGGGGAAACTGCAAATACAGGCAACAGAAATTGATTTATCTTCAAATAATAAGTTTTGCTTTACAACAAGGTCTAAAAGTGGATCCTCTCAAGTGCTAATTTTGCATGTCACTTGCATGCTTTAAGGATGAAAGTAGTAATTACCAGGCCTTTCATATGCAAAAGTAAGGTGGTGAGGGGCATGCTGGCTTCAACCACAAGAGAAAAAGATGTGTTTCTCGGAGGCATCCCAGTTTCCAGAGGCCTTCCTACGTCCGAGAGGCTGTATCTCCCTGGAGGTCCAGGGCCACCTATGCAGAATCAGCTGCGGACACGCAGCCTTGAGAGTGAGCATCTCTGGTTCCAGGAAGTCTCCTGTGGGCTTGGACCAAACTTTCTCCATGGATGCTAAGGTTCACAGCCAGGAAAGGAGGCCCCTCAACCCTGACCTGCATGGCCAAGTGAAGCAGGGTTCTTTGGCAGACCCATGTGGGGATGGAGGGATCAAGATACTGTGCGTCTCATTTCCATCACGGACTCCATGCCTAAGGGCTCAGTAGCTGTATTTGCACCCTGGCCAAAAGTCCTGTTCCAGGAGGTAACAGCCCACATCATTGAGGAATTTGTCCAGTGATTTTACTTTTCCTTTGTAGTTAACTCTCAGGTAAGCGTCTGCTTTTAATTAGCTGTGGTTCAAAACCATCCATCCAGGCTCATACGTGGCACCCTCTGAATTTATTCAAAGACAAAGGAAAACAGAGCGGAACGCTCTGGAGAGGCCCCGTCGACATCCATCTGCTGCAGCTGCATGTTCTCCCATTAAACCATTCTCATAAATAGCACTGGATCCCACAGCCTTTTGCCAAATGTTTTTTGAACTGTTTTTATTAATAACAAATTGGAATTTGTTGCCGCCTGAAATAGGCCCCAAGTGTGGCCACCTGTGAACACATTTGGCAGAAGGTGGAGCCGCCCTGCACCTAATACCTGTCCGCATGCTACATGGGATGCAGGGCCCAGTCCCAGGCCACCCACCCCATGGATGCCTTCCGTGCCCAATGGAGCCCACCCAAGTGGTAGCACAGCTGATGGTAAAAGAGAGGGATCTACACCTGGGAGCCAGGTCAAATCCGACCACTGCCACTGGATCTTGTTTGGCTAACGTAAGACGGAGATGTTGACGGTTCCTACCCCAGAGGGCTAGTATAGGTAGTACAGCTAGATTCTGAGCAGGATAATCAGAAAGAATTGAACACGAGGGGTTCACTAGGCAACTAAAATGGCGCGAAGAATTCTGCAGGCATGGCAACGCAAATAAATAAATATTGCCGCCACCTCAGGCTGGGAACACAAGGAAGAGGTTGGAATTATTCAAACTTAGAAGCTTGGGGGAGGGGCACTGTGGAGGTGAACCTCAGACCCCTGAGGAAGGATGCTACTCAGCCAGTGTGGTATTTTGGTGGGGTGGAGAGATAGGGGTAAGGAAGCTAGTTCCACAAGTGCTGGGAAAACTGCAAACTGGATTCAGTTGCTGCTTCAGAAAAGCATTGTTGCTTCCAGAGTGAAGAAGCACTCCTGGGATAACCCTCACAGAAACAGGAAGAAAGGAAGCCAAGGGATAACAAATGTGAAGGGGCCGGCCCCTCCTTCCACCTCCAGCCTCACATCCCCCCTCCCGGGCTCCTCATGGGCAGCACTTAGCAGGGAGCCAGTGGTGGAGCAGAAGTGTGGCTTGCAGTGTCCTAGCCCATGCATCACAGAGTTTAGAGGGGAGGGTGTGGAGCTGAGAGAAAACAGCTTAACAACCGGCGCACCTGGAGAGGGGGTAGATCCCAGCCCTGACAGCTGTCTTACAGAGGGGCTCTTCAAAGTTCCTTGGGATGAGAAAACCAGCAAGTGTGGGCATGTCATCTACCTTTAGGGAACACCAGTGGTGAAAACCAGAGATGCTGAACTTTGCCAAGTTGAAGAGACAAGCAGAGAACTAGAAAAAAGAGAGAAAGGCCAAAGGATGCAAAGCTGGACTTGAACAAGAGCAAAGCACAAAAATGCAAGACCATGGCCATGAACTGATGCGGAGGACCCCTGCTCCTGGTGAATGCACAGGTAAACTGACTCAGGGCAGAGGGTCAGAACAGACGCCTTTGACTGAGGCCTCAGACCATATCCATTCTGACCCCCAGTTCCTTCCTTTGTCAAATGAAGACCTTAGCATTTGACAAAGTCAAATGAGTCCTTTTTAGCAGTAATATTCTTTAACTCTATTTCTTTGTCCTTCAACACTGTGCTAGAAAATAACTGGCAGGTCTCTATATTTTTCTGAAGTTTCAATGCTCTCTTCTGGGAATATTCAATGAATATTCCTTCCAAAATATGTAATGAAACTTCTCTATAGAGAGAGACCAAGAACAGGAGGGATCTCTCTCAGCAATGCCTGGACATGATATCAAAAGGTACAAAGAAAATAAGGAAATGAAGTGGATTCCTTGACATGACAGTTTGGAGGCACTGTAGTAAAAGTAGTTTTACTTTTGAAGTAAAACTACTTGATCTTTAGGGAAAGGAGGCAATCTGGGTACAAAAAGAGGAATTCACATTGCTTCATTTAATTATTTTACCATAGATCCAATAAAGCAGCATCTGCAAAATACTTCCAGTGTGCTAGGCAGGTGATGGGGTCAAGGAAGTTTCAGGCACAATTTCTGACCTTAAGGGCATTATTATCCAGCTCATTTGCTCACTTAGCAAATGTTTGTTGAGCACCTGCTCTTCTTAGGAGCTGAGTTAGGTGCGGAGGACCCAATGGCAAGCAGGACTGACAGCGTTCTGTCCTCCTGGAGCTGATGACTAGTAGGAAAGACATGGGGAACATTCTCCAAGTAGATAATACACAAACAAAACAATCAATAATGGGAAATTCTGATAAGTGATCATTAAAAAAATAAGCAGAAGGCTAAGAAAAAATACTGAGGTAGGGGGAGGGTGGAAGACTGCTTTAGATAAAGCCAATAGGGAAGGTCTGGAGACCTGCCAGGTGGAAGCCAGGGAGAAGAGAGGGGAAACTGTTCCAGACAGAGGGAGCAACGCATACAAGAGCCCAGAAGGTAGAAGAAGCTGGCCTGTTTGAGGACCTCAAGGAGGCTGGTATAGGCAGGGCATCATGGGCAAGAGAAGAGGAAATGAGGTGAAGCTGGAGAGGAAGGCAAGGCTTCAGTCAATCTGCTCTGCTTTGTGTATTAAGGAGATTACTCTCAGGATGCTGGAGGAGACCAGATGCTAGAGGCAGGCAGATCAGCAGGGGGACCGGGCCATAGTGAGATTTTAGTGGCTGGGATGACAGTGGAGTTGGAAAGAAATGGATGAATTCATACATTTTGAAACAACTGAACTTGCCCCTGGGAAGGGCAGGGAAAGAGAGAAATTGAAGTAAATTCTAGGTTTCTTGGAGGACAAGGTTCAGGAAGAGGCTATGCATACATAAGGTAATTATCGAGAGATTTATATGAAAGTCCAAGACAACAACGCGGATATTGCAGGAAGATGGTGGATAACTGATTCCCACCTGCATAGTGACGTAGTTAAACGCTAAGTTACTAAACACTGAGGTTTCCAAGGATGTTTCAAGGGAAATAGATTTAAGACGTGGATGAAGAAGGAGGAAGTATAAAGCGAAACAGAGGGGATGGTGGGTGAACACGTTTGCCAAGAATGCAGCGTTGAAGCAGGAGGGGATGGGGAAGGCCAATGGAGATGACGTCCAATGTCATTCCGACTCGGAGAAAGTTAGCTGCTTCTACTCAATGCCATCCAATCACCAGTCCTGGGGCCGCTCACAGCTGCCCCATCAACACTGTCTACTTGGGGGCTTATGTGTGTCCTGGGTTGTTACAGAGCGTGTCATCCACATTAGGCCATACAGCTGGGCTGAGCAACGTCCAGAGGCACAAAGAGGCATCATTCCTGCCGGACAATCTGTGAGCGATGTGCGGGTGTCGATGGACTGTCTTATTAAGGGGCAACAGGAAGGGCAGCTAATGTAGTTTTTCCGTGTAGTCAATGATTAGAGCTCAGTTAAGTGAATGGCATTGGTTGGGCTCCTACGGGCTCCCCGATGCTCAGGACAGCTGCTCCTTCCTCAGAGGTTGTGCCGTTTCTTTCATGTGTCTTCTCTTCTCTATGTGGTTGTGAGAAGTCCGGGAGTTGGGCGTCAGCTAATTATTCCACATCCTCTCCACCCTCTAAGACAAAGCTCAGCCTGTCAAATCCTGCTCATCACCTGTGTTTATACAGCTCAGAACCTAAGAATATTTTTTATACACTTAAATGGTTGAAAAAACCCAAAGAAGAATCATCTTTTGTGACACATAAAAATTATGTGAAATTCACATTTCACTGTCTATAAAGTTTTGTTGGAATATGGCCACTCATTCATTCATGCATTGTCATGTCTGTTTTCACATCACCGTGATGATATAGTGGAGTACTTGCAGCAAAGACCACATCGCCCACAAAGCCTAACACAGTTACTATCTAGCCCTTTACAGAAAAAGTTTGCTGAAACCTGTTCCAAGGCACTGGATGCTCTTACAGAACAAGAGGAAGGTACAAGGAAGTAAAGGAGAAAGTATATCAACTGATATTCAAAATATTTTCTTCACCCACGTGGAAGGCCTTGAAAACCATGCTAAGGAATTTGGACTTGACGTTAGAGTCACTAAGGAAGTAGACAACGTTTTGAGCTTTGAGTGGCATGGCAAAATGGTACTTTAAATATGCTGACTTGGGTTTATGCACCATTTATTTGACATGGTTACAGGAGAAAAAAAGCTTTTTAAATTCATCTACTAGATACATACATTTAAGATAATAATACATGTTGAAAAGAAATATACAGACTAGTGATTATCACTAGGAAGGGCAAAAAATTAACTGGGAAGGGGCACAGGGGAACATTCTGGGTGTTGGAAGTACCCTAAATCTGGGTCTGAATGGCGATTATGCCAGTGTCATTACAGATTAAAGATGCCCACTAATTCTTTGCTCTTCCTCCCACTGAAAGGCTGGCCTTGGTGACTTGTTTGAACAATAGGATTTGATAAAATTGACATTCCAGGACTTTTTTAGATCTGGCAATTTCCATCTCAGTCTCATGGAATGTTCATGCTGGAGGAAACCAATGCCGAAAGCAGTCTGACTATCTGAGACTGCCATGATGTGAGGAAGCCCAAGCTAGCCACCTGGAGAACTCAAAAGGAGAGACAGATACCTGGTTGTTCTGACAGTCCAACCAAGGTGGTCTGTTACTCAGAAAGAGATAACCAGAACAGAGATATATATATATATATATATATATATATATATATATATATATATATATATATATATATATATGCATATTAGGCACTTTATGTCATAACTCAATTAAAAATAAGTAGATTGTACAAATTCAGATTCAAAGATATTCAAGTCCTAGTGTTCTTCAGTTTGTGGTAACCGGGAACTAACTGCATGATTAGCAATAGGTATAAATTTTTCTATCAGAAGAAGATAAATGATCAGGAACTGTGTGCACAGGACACCTATGATAGCATGTGATTTTCACAACAGACCCATAAAATAAGTATTATTACTTTCTTTTGCCAAATAAAAGATTTGCCCAAGGCCACATATCCAGGGAGTGAGAGAATTCAAATATGAACCTAAGTTGATTGACTCAAAAGTCCTTGCTCTTTCCATGGTACTAGGTAGACCCCTGGGAATTTGCTGAAGGTTATAGCAAGTTTTTATAATTTCAAATAGGTCTTACTTATAATCAAGCCAATGACCAGTACGAACCAGTATGAGCACAGAGACCCAATCTAGACCCGTTTATGAGAGTCTGAACTCAAGAAATTACAAAAAGAAAATGACTTTATTCTCTTCTCTAACCATTATTTTTGTACCTAATAATCATTGATCCTCCTTTCTACAATGACTTTCAATATGTCAGTCCAATTCTATTACTTTCTAGACAACTTCAGGCATGTAAAGTCAGTTGAGTCTTATTTAAAACTTCAATCTTGTCTCCAGTTCAAAACTTCTCACCTTCCCCCATTAGAGTCAGTAAAAATTGGAGGCAGCAGGTTGGAGACAGAGGAAATAAGCCAGGACCAGGGGGACCAGGATAGGATTGAGGTCTGGGTCGGGAACAGGCATCTGAGACGTGGAACAGGTTGGGCAATAAGGTCGAATGCTACTCCTCAGGGGAAGGGGGAGGCGGCAAGAATCTGCACTATGAGGCACATTCAGGTCCTGCAAGCAAGTTTTCCAAGTCCCCCAAAGCCAGGTAGAGATGGAGAAGGCTAAAGCAGACACTAATTCTGGAATGCAGAGAAGCTACCTGCAAGGTCGGAACCTCAAGCACAGGGTCCCTGTGATGCCCATTCGACTTTGAATGTGTGTCTCTCTCTTAGTTCCTGATCAGCCTCCAGGCTGCCCCTATTTGCTCACGACAATCCTGGAGTCTAGACAACCAGGAGGATGGAATGGATGTGAAATACCTCTTCCTTTGGAGGAACAGAGCAGAAATCAAGGCACTCAGGTGCCAGGGGCTGCCTGGGCTCTGCGTGTGAACACGGTTGGGGTAATGGCCCAGCCTCCAGCTGAACCACTTGTCCATCCTTTTCTTCTTCTTTATGTAGCTGTCCCTTGGTCCACATCTGTCCATGACCTCTTTCCAGGGTTCCTCTGCTTATACTCAGGCCTTGGCTTGATTCTCACAACTACCCTGGACTGAAACTCCACCTCCAGCCCAAGTCTCCTTCACTCAGATGGCCCATTAAAATATCAGGTGTTTTGAGCCCTGTGTTATTAAACAAACAAACAAAAAAAAAGCAAGAAAGCAAGAAGAAAGAAAGAAACAGAAGAGAGAGGAAGGAAGGGGGGATGGAAGGAAGGAAGGAAGGGAAGAAAGAGAAAAAGAAAGAAAAAGAGAAAGGAAGGAAGGAAGAAAGGGAGGGAGGAAGGAAGGGAAAAAGAAAGTTGAGTCATGATTGGCAAACTCCACTGAAGAATGGAGGGGAAATCTGTACCAAATTTAGGAAGATTTATATTCAAAATGTTTTTTTTTAATTCAGACTTTAATTATCTAATTCGGTCATGTGGAATACCCCTTTCCATGGCCAGTTGGAATAAATGATGTGTCTCTGTAGTTGGAAAAAAATGTACACGGATGCCAAGTATTTGAATAAATTGTAAAGTTGTTGGCTTTGTCCACATAGAGTACTTTTTTCCCCAGGCATTTCTGCGGAGGTTATCCCAAGTGTGAAGAATGACTTACTTTGCAACTAAAAAATGTAAAAAAATTTTAGTCAAGAAGCCCACTCTACGTAGCAAAAATCTCATTCTATTAGGGCTAATAATATACCCCCTCTAATTGCTGTCAAATACTTATTAACCAGACTTTTTCTTTAAGGGCTGTTCTCGGGTACAATTCTGTCCAATTATTTTGAGAAGAGTATTAACTTTGCCTGATTCTCAGTATTTTTTTCACTGAGTGGAGATTAGAAACTGTATTGGGAAATAATATTGACTTATCCAAATGGATTTGTTTCGCAAGGTGAAAAGAATCCTTTGCTATTGCTGTGTAAATACGGATGAGCAATTGACCATATAATTAACAATCCACCCTTTTCACTGTATCCAGTTTGTTACTTAGCGCATCTTCCCTTATAGCCTCCGTTACAACTCGGTACATTGTATGATAGGCAAGGAATTCTCAGGAAGTACATTTTGCCTTTCCTTCCACATCAGAAAGTCATTAGGAAATGAATACAGTGGAAGAGGGTGTCTCCATATCCCAGGGGGCCCAGGGGGCCTTACCTCTGTGCCACCTTTCAGGCCATGTGGCTGCCCCCTCCTCTCCCAGGCATTTCTGGGACTTCTATCTAATCTCTGGGACTTCCATCTAATCTTTTCTTGTTTCATTGTCTGCCCAACTACCTCCTCTCTGCAGATTTACGGCACCAGTTATGGACCAGTAACACCCTCTAGACCCAGCATGTGGGAGACACAAGGGCTTTGAGGTCAGATCTGCATTTAAATCTTATATTACAATATTCTAGCTATGTGACCTTGGGCAAATGTAAGTGTTCCCCAAAGCAGGAAACTAGTTTCCCTAGTAGATTTATGGCCCCCTAATCCTGCCGATGAGGTCTGTTTGTCCCTTTATCAATGATGTTAACTTTGAGCATTTGGTTTAAGGTGACGCCCGTGATCTCCACTTCCTGTAAAGTTAAACATTTTTCCTGTTTAATTAATACATAATTCATAACGGGATACTTTGAAGCTATGCAAATATCTTGTTCCTCATCATACTTTCAGCTTACTCTCAGCATCCATTGTTAATTCTTAACTTCATCAGTTATTATTTTGATGATTTTCTACTTTGTCCCTTCTACGTGTCAGTTGGTTTTCTCCTGTAAGAAAGAGCTTTATTTTCTTGATTATTTGTGTGTTTGTTTATTATCATTATGGATTCCTGAATTCTGATTCTACTCAACTGGATATTCAGATGGTCCCCGATTTAGCCAGTGGAAATTCCTTCAGGCTGACACCTGTGTTCTTTTATGTGTCCCCAGAACTTTCTTCTTCTCTTGCACAATGAGATGTTGTGAGTTCCCCTCGTGCTCTCCTTGGCCCAGCCCTGGAATCAGATGCCTCCCCTCACAGTTCAGCTGTATCGCTATTACAACCTTGCGCTTCCCTCCTAGGAACTCACCTTGTCCCTAGACCCCATGCTGTCCCTGACATGCTCCTCTCCAGAAGGCAGTTTAACTCCCTGGTGTTGCTGAAGGTAACAGCAATGGCATTTTTGAAGCGCTGAGACCCAGCCTCCATCTTAAAGGGCCTTTGACAATTTCAGTACATGCTCCGTAATAGGGAATGCCTTGAAGTCCAACCCCAAGACGTGCTTGGTCATCGATTTAAATGAGCTTCTCTTTTCATAATCAATCCAGACATTTACAAACCTGAGATTTTCTTAAAACTTTTAGAGTTTATTCACTATACAAGATATTTACTAATATAGAGGGAGGGAGTTACCCAATGTTGATAAATGCGCCAGATACGGCATGTAGGTCATGAGGACGCTCCCTCTTTGTCATTTGCACTCTGATGCTACATTAGGATAAGCTAAAAATTTGGCAAGATCCAGTTTTCCTGCATATTTACCATCCCATGCACTCCTAACCCTTTGGCCTAACAGAAGATCAAGCATAAAAAGTTTCATTTGAACGGCTGCCATCGGAAACTCCTATATCTACTTTAAGTGACAGGCTGAACCAGATACTTCCTTATTTCTTTTTTTTTTTTTTTTTTTTGCGGTAGGCGGGCCTCTCACTGCTGTGGCCTCTCCCGTTGCGGAGCACAGGCTCCGGACGCGCAGGCTCAGCGGCCGTGGCTCACGGGCCCAGCCGCTCCACGGCATGTGGGATCTTCCCGGACCGGGGCACGATCCCACGTCCCCTGCATCGGCAGGCAGATTCTCAACCACTGCGCCACCAGGGAAGCCCCTTCCTTATCTCTTATCATTTCATGTTTGTTATCTGGGATACACAAAGTTTATATTTTCTTGGGAAAATGAAACAAGACTTACAGTGGAGAAGGACTTATCTAAAATCACCCATTTAGTAAGTGGCAAAACCCAGATTTAAACAGTGTCTGACTCTGATGCCTGTGAACAGTTTTCTAATTTTAAAAAACTTCTTTAGTTATAACTTTTGTATTATATAAATTCTTCCTTTAGAATAATCTTTAAACCAAACCAAATCTAAGTTTCAGTTTGGTTCCTTTCTCACTAACTTTTAGCTTTTCTACGTTTACCTAAAACATAACCTTAAACATAGTCACTGATTAGCACACTCATTTTAAAATAACTGGCCTCGTCTTAGCTGGGATTCAGAAGTTCTCTCTCTCATCTTTGGGCTGCTTTGACATCAAAATGCCTCACTACTTACTTCTGAGCAACCGGCTAAAGGGGCCTGTCTTCAGTGCCTCCACCAGCAGGAAAGAATTACCAGAGGGAAATAGCAGTATTATGTTTTCCTGTCCAGTTTCCTGTTCTTGGTTCTGGTTTGTTTGTCTTCTTAAACCCATCACACACCTGCAGCTGCACCAGGTGCGTGTAGGTTGAGATCACAAGCCACACACCTAGCATGTCTGAGCCCACACCTGCTTCTCTAAACCCAGGCAATTGCTGTATCATGGCTGGGAGAAAGCATTTCCTATTCCAGGCAAGTTCCAGACCTGCCCTGCTTTCTCTCAACCAGCTCTCCTCTGCTCACCACCCCAGGTCCTGCCCTTTGCGACTGGGTCCCCTTAGTTTTAGAGACCTGCTTGGCTGCCCCCTTTCTCACTTAGCAGCTCACTAGACTCTCAGTTCCTCACCACCTCCTGATGTAAGAGTCCCTGAAGATTCAGGTGAGAGTGAAGAACCCTCCTGAATCCCTGGTCCTGAGGAAACCCATGGACCTCCCAAGGCCCTGGGTGGATTTGGGGCAGGCCTGGGTCATGACCTGCAAGGACTTCTTGCAAAGATAGTATAGGAGGGAGGAGATCCCAGTGCAGGTCAGAAGGTGGAAAATTACCATTCTTGTCATTCAAGAAAGAGTAACCCCAATAAGAAAGCCTGAAGGAGCAGTCTTAGACTTGGGGAGCTGAGAACAAAAAAGTCCTTGTGTCAGCTAGAGACGCTAGGCAGAGAGAAGGCCCAAGATACAGGTGCAGGTCAGCATCAAGGAAACAGCTCTCTGGAGGTCAGAGAGGAGGAAATGGTTCAGCATAAGCTGTGGGCCCTGACCTCTGGTGGAGTCATCCTTGCATCCTTTACAGGGTGGACTGTAGACTCTTATGGGTGAAGACACACTTCATTTCTCCTTAATTGTGGGAAGGTATATTCGACCTCACTCTTTCAGATCTTTAGCTAGATGCCACTTGCTTAACATAATTTCTAAACAGCACTTAATTATCTAACAAGCAGATGCTGATAATTTTCTGTAGCTATGTTGAGCAGCCTGCTCCCTTTATAATGTGCCTCTGTTGGAATGCTCCAGAAACCCTTTCCTCAAGAAGCTGATATCATCAATGTACTGGGCATCTCTGATTCTAAATCCTTTGTCCTGTGAGCACTGTCTTAGCCAGTTTGTGCTTCTGTAGCAAATACCATAGACCAGGCGACTTAAACAACATTTATGTCTCACAGTTCTGGAGACTGGGAAGTCCAAGATCAAGGTGCCAGCAGATCTGGTGTCTTGATAAAGAGCCTCTTCTTGGTTTCTGGATGGCTGCCTTCAAGCTGTGTCTTCACATGATGGATAGACAGAGACCGTCTCTTTCACGTCTCTTTTTATGAGAGTGCTAGTCCCACTCACGTCTCTCCAAACCCCACCTCCTAATACATCACATTGGAGGTTAGAGCCTTAACATAAGAATTTGGAGGAGACACAAATATTCAGTCCACAGCAAACACATTCACACTCATCAGTACATACACCGATCAGTATATCAGGCCCCATTTGCTGGTTCAAAAAATACTTGTACAAGGGCACGACATTTTGATCCAAAATACAAAAGAATATATTTGACCAGAGATTTTGTTTCAAACACATTGTTCAATTCCATTTGTAAAACCAGTTTCTTTTTTTTATTTGTTTTCTAACGAAGAGTTTTAAGACTCTAAATTTCTTTTCTGCCCAACATTAAGGACATCCACCCTGATGAGTCAGGGACTTCAAACAGAAGCTGTGTGGCCTCAGCTCCTCACCTGCAACGTGTGTTGCAATCCTTCCTCAAGGCAACTAAGGAAATCAGTATTCCAGGCACCTGTGAAGAGTAGGGACCAGCTTTCCTTTACAGCACGGAGATGCTGTTTCACCAGGGTGATGCGTTAGAAAGAGCCTACGTGCAGCCGGGCAGAGTCGGTGTCAAACCCTGCACCCCTGCTTACCATGAGCCTCCCTTAGTTTCCTAATCTGTAAAATGGGAATATTCGCTTTGTGAGGTGGCTTTTTGGATTAGAAACACTATGAAGTTCCCGGCACACAGTAAATAGGCAAAAAATGAAGCAAAGATTATTATCATCTGATGAAGAAGAAATATCTCTAAGAAAGAAAGCTCTATCCTTTTATATCAAGGTATTCAAAATGCCATCGTATCTATAAACACTAGAAGGGGTGAAACATAGATGTCATTATCCCAGAAAACAGTTTGTTTAACCCTGATATTCTGATAAAAAGCCCAGGTCAAGGGAAAGGAACCTCTCTTATTTTTGCTTATCGGCCCTTTCCAATCACCAGTGGAAGCCCTTCTCCTGTTTCCCCTCCACAGCTAGAATTTCTCACTCAGGTGTTCTGGAGCTGGCATGAAAAAAAAGAGTAATAAAATAATTCTTTCAGACAAGTTTAGAGAGAGTTCTCCCAGAAGACAGGATCCTGGCTTTGAGTCACATAAAGTGTGTGCTTTGTCAATAACACAGAGAGCGAAGGCGTGAATGAGTTTTATTTCATTGGACAAGCCGTTCGGAATACAGATAAGTCCAGGCAAGCAGCTAAACTCTTAAATAAATGTTTTAGCACTATCTAGAAGGGAAGACTGCAATTGATTCCAATCTTTTCTGACAGAAAATCAGTTCTTTTAAAACTCCCGGGGCAGCAAAGAGTAAAAAAAAAGATCCCGTTTCTAATAAAAGTCGTACAGGTCTGCAAAATAAAACATGTCACCAGAAGCTGCAAGCCGCAATTAACATGCACGTAATTCCCCAAGGTGCTTCCCTCTCTCAAAACAATAAAAAACAAAACAAAGCAAAACAGAAAAACAAACAAGTTTACTCTGATTTGTAATTTTATAAAACGATATTTTCTAATTGCCCATAGTGTCTTTCAATATTGCCAAGGGCACAGGAAGAGATATTCCAATACCAAACAAGGCCAAGTTGAATTGAAATGATAGTACTAACATCCCAGTGTGACTGCTACCTAGTTTGTTCAGAGGTGAAGGGATTTTATTGTATTTAAAGAGCTTAACACTTGCTAAGATCTCCATACTCAACAGCTCCTGGACTTGCAGATGTTACTCCAGCATCGTGCTTTTCAAACCCAAAAGAGAATCCGTGAGAATACCTGGAGAACTTGCTACAACAGATACCGCTGGGTCCCAGCTCCAGAATACCCAATTCAGTAGGTATGGGTGCTGCCTGAGAAGCTGCATTTCTTACAAGTTCCTTACAGCAGCAGTTTCCAACCTTTTTGGCACCAGGAACCGGTTTCGTGGAAGACAATTTCTCCACGAACGGGGGGCGGGGGTGGATGTTTAGGCGGTAATGCGAGCGATGGGGAGCCGCAGATGAAGCTTGCCCCACTTGCCCGCCACTTACCTCCTGCTATGCGGCCCGGTTCCTAACAGGCTGCAGCCAGGTACTGGTCCGCAGCCCGGGGGGTGAGGACCCCTGCCTTAGAGGGTCCAGGGACCCCTCTTTGAGAACCACCATACCAGCATTAAGAATCACAGGCTGGGGCTTCCCTGGTGGCGCAGTGGTTGGAAGTCCGCCTGCCGATGCAGGGGACATGGGTTTGTGTCCCGGTCCGGGAAGACCCCACATGCCGCGGAGCGGCTGGGCCCGTGAACCATGGCCGCTGGGCCTGCGCGTCCGGAGCCTGTGCTCCGCAACGGGAGAGGCCACAACAGTGAGAGGCCCGCGTACCGCAAAAAAAAAAAAAGAATCACAGGCTGATTTCACAAAACAAGGATAAGAATTTATACAACCAGAAATGATCACGTAAAAGGCAGGATGAAATTCACTGCATTACCAGCTTCTCTACTGGATTGTCCTTTTTCCTCTTTAGGATAGAATTTAGCCATCTTGTTGAATGTCTTATAATCCCAGTTACCATTTTCCTAACCCCCTTTCAGCCTGTCCCTGTATTCTTTAGTCCCCTGGACCACACTGATGACTCTGACATCCGGCTTTAACCATGCCTCAGCTTTGCTCAAACACCCTCAGTGGCTGGGCGTCGCCTGTAGAATAAAATGAGCCTGCCAGAGCTTCCGGGAAGATGGCGGAAGAGTAAGACGCGGAGATCACCCTCCTCCCCACAGATACACCAGAAATACATCTACGCGTGGAACCACTCCTACAGAACACCTACTGAACGCTGGCAGAAGACCTCAGACCTCCCAAAAGGCAAGAAACCCCCCATGTACCTGGGTAGGGCAAAAGAAAAAACAGAGACAAAAGAATAGGGACGGGACCTGCACCAGTGGGAGGGAGCTGTGAAAGCTTTCCACACACTAGGAAGCCCCTTCGCGGGCGGAGACTGCGGGTGGTGGAGGGGGGAGCTTCGGAGTCGCTGAGGAGAGTGCAGCCACAGGGGTGCGGAGGGCAAAGCGGAGAGATTCCCGCACAGAGGATTGGTGCCGACCGGCACTCACCAGCCCGAGAGGCTTGTCTGCTCAGCCGGGGCGGGCGGGGCTGCGACCTGAGGCTCGGGCTTCGGTCGGAGCGCCAGGAGAGGACGGGGTTTGGCGGCGTGAACACAGCCTGCAGGGGATTAATGCGCCACGGCTAGCCGGGAGAGAGTCCGGGGAAAAGTCTGGACCTGCCGAAGAGGCAAGAGACTTTTTCTTACCTCTTTGTTTCCTGGTGCGCGAGGAGAGGGGATTCAGAGCGCTGCTTAAAGGTGCTCCAGAGACGGGCGCGAGCCGCGGCTAAAAGCGCGGACCCCAGAGGCGGGCATGAGACGCTAAGGCTGCTGCTGCCGCCACCAAGAAGCCTGTGTGCGAGCACAGGTCACTCTCCAAACCCCCCTTCCGGGGAGCCTGTCCAGCCCGCCACTGCCACGGTCCCGGGATCCAGGGTCAACTCCTCCGGGAGAACGCGCGGCGCGCCTCAGGCTGGTGCAACGTCACGCCGGCCTCTGCCGCCGCAGGCCCGCCCCGCACGCCGTGCCCCTCCCTCCCCCCGGCCTGAGTGAGCCGGAGCCCCCGAATCAGCGGCTCCTTTAACCCCGTCCTGTCTGAGCGAAGAACAGACGCCCTCCGGCGACCTACACGCAGAGGCCACATCCAAAGCTGAGCCCCTGGGAGCTGTGAGAACAAAGAAGAGAAAGGGAAATCTCTCCCAGCAGCCTCAGGAGCAGCGGATTAAAGCTTCACAATCAACTTGACGTACCCTGCATCTGTGGAATACCTGAATAGACAGCCAATCATCCCAAATTAAGGAGGTGGACTTTGGGAGCAAGATTTACTATTTTTCCCCCTTTTCCCCTTTCTGTGAGTGTGTATGTGTATGCTTCTGTGTGAGATTTTGTCTGTATAGCTTTGCTTCCACCATTTGTCCTAGGGTTCTATCCGTCCGTTTTTTTTTTTGTTTTGTTTTTTTTCTCTTAATAATTATTTTTTTATTTTAATAACTTTATTCTATTTTATCTTACTTTATTTTATTTTACTTTATCTCCTTTCTTTTTTTCCTTCCTTCCCTCCTTCCTTCCTTCCTCCCTCCCTTCCTCCCACCTTTCTTTCTCTCTTTCTACTTCTACTAATTCTTTCTTTCTACTTTTTCTCCCTTTTATTCTGAGCCGTGTGGATGAAAAGCTCTTGGTGCAGCAGCCAGGAGTCAGTGCTGTGCCTCTGAGGAGGGAGAGCCAACTTCAGGACACTGGTCCACAAGAGACCTCCCAGCTTCACATAATATCAAATGGCAAAAATCTCCCAGAGATTTCCATCTCAACACAAGCACCCAGCTTCCCTCAACGACCAGCAACCTACAGTGCTGGACATCCTATGCCAAACAACTAGCAAGACAGGAACACAACCCCACCCATTAGCAGAGAGGCTGCCTAAAATCATAATAAGTCCACAGACACCCCAAAACACACCACAAGACGTGGACCTGCCCACCAGAAAGACAAGATCCAGCCTCATCCACCAGAACACAGGCACTAGTCCCCGCCACCAGGAAGCCTACACAACCCACTGAACCAACCCACTGTCCCCAACCACTGGGGACAGACACCAAAAACAACGGGAACTACGAACCTGCAGCCTGCAGAAAGGAGACCCCAAACACAGTAAGATAAGCAAAATGAGAAGACAGAAAAACACACCACAGATGAAGGAGCAAGATAAAAACCCACCAGCCCTAACAAATGAAGAGGAAATAGGCATTCTACCTGAAAAAGAATTCAGAATAATGATAGTAAAGATGATCCAAAATCTTGGAAATAGAATAGACAAAATGCAAGAAACATTTAACAAGGACCTAGAAGAACTAAAGATGAAACAAACAACGATGAACAACACAATAAATGAAATTAAAAATACTCTAGATGGGATCAATAGCAGAATAACTGAAGCAGAAGAACGGATAAGTGACCTGGAAGATAAAATAGTGGAAATAACTACTGCAGAGCAGAATAAAGAAAAAAGAATGAAAAGAACTGAGGACAGTCTCAGGGACCTCTGGGACAATATCAAACACACCAACATTCGAATTATAGGGGTTCCAGAAGAAAAAGAGAAAAAGAAAGGGACTGAGAAAATATTTGAAGAGATTATAGTTGAAAACTTCCCTAATATGGGAAAGGAAATAGTTAATCAAGTCCAGGAAGCACAGAGAGTCCCATACAGGATAAATCCAAAGAGAAATATGCCAAGACACATATTAATCAAACTGTCAAAAATTAAATACAAAGAAAACATATTAAAAGCAGCAAGGGAAAAACAACAAATAACACACAAGGGAATCCCCATAAGGTTAACAGCTGATCTTTCAGCAGAAACTCTGCAAGCCAGAAGGCACTGGCAGGACATATTTAAAGTAATGAAGGAGAAAAACCTGCAACCAAGATTACTCTACCCAGCAAGGATCTCATTCAGATTTGATGGAGAAACTAAAACCTTTACAGACAAGCAAAAGCTGAGAGAGTTCAGCACCACCAAACCAGCTTTACAACAACTGCTAAAGGAACTTCTCTAGGCAAGAAACACAAGAGAAGGAAAAGACCTACAATAACGAACCCAAAACAATTAAGAAAATGGGAATAGGAGCATACATCGATAATTACCTTAAATGTAAATGGACTAAATGCTCCCACCAAAAGACACAGATTGCTTGAATGGATACAAAAACAAGACCCATATATTTGCTGTCTACAAGAGACCACTTCAGACCTAGAGACACATACAGACTGAAAGTGAGGGGATGGAAAAAGATATTTCATGCAAATGGAAACCAAAAGAAAGCTGGAGTAGCAATTCTCATATCAGACAAAATAGACTTTAAAATAAAGACTATTACAAGAGACAAAGAAGGACACTACATAATGATCAAGGGATCTACCCAAGAAGAAGATATAACAATTGTAAATATTTATGCACCCAACATACGAGCACCTCAATACCTAAGGCAAATACTAACAGCCATAAAAGGAGAAATCAACAGTAACACAATAATAGTAGGGGACTTTAACACCCCACTTTCACCAATGGACATATCATCCAAAATGAAAATAAATAAGGAGACACAAGCTTTAAATGATACATTAAACAAGATGGACTTAATTGATGTTTATAGGACATTCCATCCAAAAACAACAGAATACACATTTTTCTCAAGTGCTCATGGAATATTCTCCAGGAAAGATCATATCTTGGGTCACAAATCAAGCCTTGGTAGATTTAAGAAAATTGAAATTGTATCAAGTATCTTTTCCAACCATGACACTATGAGACTAGATATCAATTACAGGAAAAGATCTGTAAAAAATACAAACACATGGAGGCTAAACAATACACTACTTAATAACGAAGTGATCACTGAAGAAATCAAAGAGGAAATAAAAAAATACCTAGAAACAAATGACAATGGAGACACGATGACCCAAAATCTATGGGATGCAGCAAAAGCAGTTCTAAGAGGGAAGTTTATAGCAAAAAATCCTACCTTACGAAACAGGAAACATCTCGAATAAAAAACTTAACCTTGCACCTAAAGCAATTAGAGAAAGAAGAACAAAAAAAACCCAAAGTTAGCAGAAGGAAAGAAATCATAAAAATCAGATCAGAAATGAAGGAAATGATAGCAAAGATCAATAAAACTAAAAGCTGGTTCTTTGAGAAGATAAACAAAATAGATAAACCATTAGCCAGACTCATCAAGAAAAAAAGAGAGAAGACTCAAATCAATAGGATTAGAAATGAAAAAAGAGAAGTAACAACTGACACTGCAGAAATACAAAAGATCATGAGAGATTACTACAAGCAACTCTATGCCAATAAAATGGACAACCTGGAAGAAAAGGACAAATTCTTAGAAAGGCACAACCTGCCGAGACTGAATCAGGAAGAAATAGAAAATATGAACAGATCAATCACAAGCACTGAAATTGAAACTGTGATTAAAAATCTTCCAACAAACAAAAGCCCAGGACCAGATGGCTTCACAGACAAATTCTATCAAGCATTTAGAGAAGAGCTAACACTTATCCTTCTCAAACTCTTCCAAAATATAGCAGAGGGAGGAACACTCCCAAACTCATTCTACGAGGCCACCATCACCCTGATACCAAAACCAGACAAGGATGTCACAAAGAAAGAAAACTACAGGCCAATATCACTGATGAACATAGATGCAAAAATCCTCAACAAAATACTAGCAAACAGAATCCAACAGCACATTAAACGGATCATACACCATGATCAAGTGGAGTTTATTCCAGGAAAGCAAGGATTCTTCAATATATGCAAATCAATCAACGTGATACACCATATTAACAAATTGAAGGAAAAAAACCATATAATCATCTCAATAGATGCAGAGAAAGCTTTCAACAAAATTCAACACCCATTTATGATAAAAACCCTGCAGAAAGTAGGCATAGAGGGAACTTTCCTCAACATAATAAAGGCCATATATGACAAACCCACAGCCAACATCGTCCTCAATGGTGAAAAACTGAAAGCATTTCCACTAAGATCAGGAACAAGACAAGGTTGCCCACTCTCACCACTCTTATTCAACATAGTTTTGGAAGTTTTAGCCACAGCAATCAGAGAAGAAAAGGAAGTAAAGGAATCCAAATCGGAAAAGAAGAAGTAAAGCTGTCACTCTTTGCAGATTACATGATACTATACATAGAGAATCCTAAAGATGCTACCAGAAAACTACTAGAGCTAATCAATGAATTTGGTAAAGTAGCAGTTTACAAAATTAATGCACAGAAATCTCTTGCATTCCTATACACTAATGATGAAAAATCTGAACGTGAAATCAAGAAAACACTCCCATTTACCATTGCAACAAAAAGAATAAAATATCTAGGAATAAACCTACCTAAGGAGACAAAAGACCTGTATGCAGAAAATTATAAGACACTGATGAAAGAAATTAAAGATGATACAAATAGATGGAGAGATATACCATGTTCTTGGATTGGAAGAATCAACATTGTGAAAATGACTCTACTACCCAAAGCAATCTACAGATTCAATGCAATCCTATCAAACTACCACTGGCATTTTCCACAGAGCTAGAACAAAAATTTCCACAATTTGTATGGAAACACAAAAGACCCCGAATAGCCAAAGCAATCTTGAGAACGAAAAACGGAGCTGGAGGAATCAGGCTCCCTGACTTCAGACTATACTACAAAGCTACAGTAATCAAGACAGTATGGTACTGGCACAAAAACAGAAAGATCAATGGAACAGGATAGAAAGCCCAGAGATAAACCCACACACATATGGTCACCTTATCTTTGATAAAGGAGGCAGGAATGTACAGTGGAGAAAGGACAGCCTCTTCAATAAGTGGTGCTGGGAAAACTGGACAGGTACTTGTAAAAGTATGAGATTAAATCACTCCCTAACACCATACACAAAAATAAACTCAAAATGGATTAAAGACCTAAATGTAAATAAGGCCAGAAACTATCAAACTCTTAGAGGAAAACATGGGCAGAACACTCTATGACATAAATCACAGCAAGATCCTTTTTGACCCACCTCCTAGGAAATGGAAATAAAAACAAAAGTAAACAAATGGGACCTAATGAAACTTCAATGCTTTTGCACAGCAAAGGAAACCATAAACAAGACCAAAAGACAACCCTCAGAATGGGAGAAAATATTTTCTAATGAAGCAACTGACAAAGGATTAATCTCCAAAATTTATAAGCAGCTCATGCAGCTCAATAACAAAAAATCAAACAATCCAATCCAAAAATGGGCAGAAGACCTAAATAGACATTTCTCCAAAGAAGATATACAGACTGCCAACAAACACATGAAAGAATGCTCAACATCATTAATCATTAGAGAAATGCAAATCAAAACTACAATGAGATATCATCTCACACCAGTCAGAATGGCCATCATCAAAAAATCTATAAACAATAAATGCTGGAGAGGGTGTGAAGAAAAGGGAACCCTCTTGCACTGCTGGTTGGAATGTAAATTGATACAGCCACTGTGGAGAACAGTATGGAGGTTCCTTAAAAAACTAAAAATAGAACTACCATACAACCCAGCAATCCCACCACTGGGCATGTACCCTGAGAAAACCATAATTCAAAAAGAGTCACGTACCACAATGTTCATTGCAGCTCTATTTACAATAGCCAGGACATGGAAGCAACCTATGTGTCCATCGACAGACGAATGGATAAAGAAGGAGTGGCACATACATACAATGGAATATTACTCAGCCATAAAAAGAAAGGAAATTGAGCTATTTGTAATGAGGTGGATAGACCTAGAGTCTGTCATACAGAGTGAAGTAAGTCAGAAAGAGAAAGACAAATACCGTATGCTAACACATATATATGGAATTTAAGAAAAAAATGTCATGACGAACCTAGGGGTAAGACAGGAATAAAGACACAGACCTACTAGAGAATGGACTTGAGGATATGGGGAGGGGGAAGGGTAAGCTGTGACAAAGCGAGAGAGTGGCACGGACATATATACACTACCAAACGTAAGGTAGATAGCTAGTGGGAAGCAGCTGCATAGCACAGGGAGATCAGCTCGGTGCTTTATGACTGCCTGGAGGGGTGGGATAGGGAGGGTGGGAGAGAGGGAGACGCAAGAGGGAAGAGATATGGGAACATATGTATATGTATAACTGATTCACTTTGTTATAAAGCAGAAACTAACACACCATTGTAAAGCAATTATACTCCAATAAAGATGTAAAAAAAAAAAAAAAAAAGAGCATGCCACTGGAGCGGGCCGCGGACAAACTGACCCAACACTAATTCCATCGGACTTGCATGTTCCAAAGATGAAACGACTGCTGTCCCCTCTTCAACATCCCCCTTTGAGAAGCCTTGCAGGTCTCTACCGTGTGCCGGCTCCCTTGCTGCAGCAAGTGATGAGTCTAGCTTTGTTCACCATGGGCCATTCCCTTTGGTCTTTGGCTATTGGCCAACGATGGTAGGTAGGGTTATTTTTGCAAAGATTAAATAAAATCAATCAGAGCGAGTGACTGTCACAATAGAAAGGTGATGTGATTAAGAGTCTGTTGGCACAGTTGATTATAGATTTAAAGTTTCTTTGGTGGCAAAGGTACGGGGTTGTACAGAGATGGGCACACCATGTGTTCCCAGATAGAGGTGCAGTATCCCACACCCCATCATTCCCACAGGAATCTAGACCTGTAGATCATGCCACTCACTCAGAGTGAGGATTCCCAGATGGGAAGAACTTCCTGTGCCTCTGGACTCCTTCCCTCCTGATCACCTAATGACAGCAGCTATGCACGGATTACCCTGCATGCCCACCATGGGCAGGTAAGAGATGCACAGCAACCTGACCCCATTCCCGAGTAATTATTGTGAGGATGAGCGATGCAGAATCCAGTTCCCCAGACATAGCCTCCCACCCTGAGCCATGGCTTCAGACTTCTCTGAGATCTGTTCTTCTAATATACCAAATCCTTAGCACAATGCCTGGTGGATAGTAGGAGCTCAGTAAATATTAGTTGACCCTCCTTTACATACATCCTCATTCTAAAATCTCACCAGCCTTTAAGAAGCACTCAGCTGGTGCTTCATGAAATGAAACCTCCGCTCCCACCCCAAAAGCACCCAGGAAATTCTCCCTTCTTGAAAGCCCCACCACACATTGAGTGGATGGCTCCCATCCCCCAGCTCACGCTGGGGGCTCACAGTCCTCTGTGACTGCTAACAAAACGCCTTGACTTGGGGGCTTCCCTGGTGGCGCAGTGGTTGGGAGTCCGCCTGCTGATGAAGGAGTCGCGGGTTCGTGCCCCGGTCCGGGAAGATCCCACATGCCGCGGAGCAGCTGGGCCCGTGAGCCATGGCCACTGAGCCTGCGCGTCCGGAGCCTGTGCTCCGCAACGGGAGAGGCCACAGCAGTGAGAGGCCCGCGTACTGCAAAACAACAACAACAACAAAACTCCTTGACTCAAGCCCCTTTGTCACCCATGTTAGCACCTCACCTTGTGCCTGGCATGGAACTTGCATCTCGTAGGGACTAGTAATTTGATGATGGACACCACTGTTAATTTTAGAACCGAAATGCAATGTCCTTGAGTTACCATGCATTCAGTTGGCTAAAAGCAGTTTACCTACATTTATTCTAAAAAGTATCCAGTGAAACCAACAAGAGATTTCGTAAAATCAAAAATTGGGTTGGCATTCCCCTTTTATTCTCAACAGACTTCTCAAAGACTCACAATTACATGAGTTTTTCATACCTTTTATTTTTTTTAAGCAGAAATAAACCAGTTTGTTCCTCAAACCTCGAATAAATTAACTGAACGCTTAAATCCACTGGCCCTAATAAATCTCTTTTCTCTAAGGAATGATATTCATAGTGGAGATTATTGCTGATAACCCTAAATGATTCACTTTTGCACAATGTCTGGAAGGTGGTAGCATGTGATATTTCAGTTCTGGCCAACCCACTATTAAGATCACAGAAAGGTTTTATTTTTTAAGTGTTCTTGTGTGTCAAGCCAATGGGTCAAAGGCCATATTCTGGCATTCTGAATAAAATTTAAATCATGGCATTAATTATTATAATAAGATACAGATATTAATTTCCTGAAATACTGTATGGCTCTAGCTTCACAAAATTGGGAGCTGTGTAATAGAAGAATGAGCCCAGCATTTGATCTCAGGAGACGGCAGTTACCAGCAGTGAGAGAATGGGCAAGAAACTGATTTCTCTGTACCTCTAAAATAGAGAGGATGATAATAGCTACCTCACATGGTTCTTATAGGAACCAAATACCCTGAGAGTGCTGAGTAAACTGTAGAGTGCTTCATAAATGTGAGTTACTATTCAATCTGTTCATAGAGATGTCGTATGTCAGAGCAGGAAAGGTACGCAGAGACCATCTCATCCATAACTTGGTGGTTACGCAAGAGGAAATTGAGCCCAGAAGAGGCTCTTGTTAGAGAGTCAAAGGGTCAAAAGATCAACCCCTTTCCACATTAGAAATCAGGGCAAAGCTAACTTACCAGAAGCCAAACATTCAAGCTTTACTAATACTCCTAATCTAGGAACATTGTTTTGGGTTGAATTGTGTCCTCCCTAAAAAGATATATTGGGGTCCTGAACCCCAGTACCTTAAATGGGACCTTATTTGGACATGGGGTCTTTACAGAGATAATCAAGTTAAGGTGAGGTCATTAGGATAAGTCCTAATCCAAAATGACTGCTGTCCTTATAAAAAGGGAAGATTTAAGCACAGAGACAGACACACACACACATACAGAGAACACCATGTGAACATGAAGGCGGAGACTGGAGTGATGCTTCTAAGCCAGGGAACACCAAAGATGCCAGTATTCCACCAGAAGCTAGGAAAAAAGCACAGAACAGATTCTCCCTCACAGGCTCAGAAGGACCCAACCCTGTGGACACTTTGATCTCAGACTTCTGGCCTCCAAAACCATAAGACCATAAATTTCTGTTGTCTAAGCCAATTTGTGGTATTTTGTTACAACAATCCTGGCAAATGAATACAAACACTGTGTTCTTTAATTCTTGAACCTGATAAAAATGTTAGTCGCATTTGGGGCATTTTCAAAAGGAGGTCCAAAGCAATTTCAATACCCTTCTTTCATTTTACCTTCACAAGACTCTATTAAATAAATAGATACTAACATTCCAGTATTACAGATATTTTTCGTGTTAATTATTTATATTCTGCAAAGATACAGAAAATATTTGGGGCAACAAACACTTTAATACAAATAAAACACAAAATAATTCTTAAAAAAAAAAAACCAAAGACCTAACTTGACAAAATGATGGGGGGAGGATTTAAACAAATTGTGAGCACAAATATATAGTCTGAGAACAGTTACAAGAAATGATCACAAGTGACATTGAAGTTTCCCAGCAATTAAGGCCAAAAGGAAAGCACAATGTGTTATAATAATAACTATAAACCAATATAATAATAACTATAACTCCAATATATAGAATCTTTTAGTACTTTTTGGATTATCTTATTTAGTTCTCGCAAAAACCTTTGTGCCACAAGTTTTTATTATCCCCATTTTGCAGATAGGCAAACTGAGAACTGGATGGTATAATTTGCCCAAGATCAGAGAACTAGTAAGTGGTGGCTCCCAGATTTATGCAGGCTAACTCCAGTGTAATTGCAGAGCTGTCCTCTTAATTACTCTGTTACACTGCTTCCCTGTGCAAGACAAGATTCTCCTAACTCAACCCTGGAACAAATTTGCCATGAGTCCTTAAGTAAGGAACACCAAACGGCATCAAGAATAAAGTCAACCACAGTTTTACCTAAAATGCTCAGATATTTTACCTTAATTTATCTACAGTAAATATTCGCTGGATACTTGCTACGTGTTTGGTGCATCAGTATAATGGGTCAAGTATAAAAGAACGATCACTACTTGCTGGCCACTGGCTCTCAAGAGATAAATGAACAAGTCCTCTTTCCTAACAGAGTAAGAAAGAGAGATATGAAGGAAGTTACTTGGCTATAGCAGGTTAAGTGTGTTAATAAATATGTCCTAAGAACGGTGGTGCCACAAAGGGGAGGGTGATCCTTTCAAACCACCAAAGATGCACAGAAGAGGGAAGCAATGCAGTAGGTACAGAATCCCTAACAAAATATAGTAGGTAGAAGCTGGGGTAGAAGATGCAACAGCAAAGGTAGGCAGGGCCATATCAAGAAGGGTTTTCTATCATATCTACCAACATCAGCATTTCTTAAGATGCTCTTTCTTAAATTCCATGGGAAAAATTCAAGAAGAGGCAGAATTCTGTTTTCCTGCCTATGAGCTTCCTGTGCCTGTGGTAACAAATCATCACCAGCTTAGTGGCTTAAAACGATACACATGTTTTATGTTTTATTTTACCATTCTCAAGTCAGAAGTCCGACATAGGTCTCACTGGGCTAAAATCAAGGAGTCCTCAGGGTTGTATTCTTTTCTAGAGGCTCTAGGGGAGAATCCATTTTCTCACCTTTTCCGGCTTCTAGAGGCTGTCACATTCCTGGCTTGTGACCGCTTCCTCCGTCTTCAATGCAAACACCATCAGGCCAAGTCCTTCTCATATTTCCACCTCTTTGGTTTTCTCTCTGTCTGCTTCCCTTTTCCCTCATTTCAGAACCCTTATAATTACATTGGACCCACCCAGATAACCCAAGATAATGTCTGCATCTCAAGGTCAGCTGATTTGACAACCTTAATTTATCTGCAACCTTTGCCATGCAACCTAAGATATTTACAGGTTCTAGGCAACAGGATATGGACATTTTTCAGGGACCAACATTCTGCCTACCGCACCTGGTGTATATCAGGAAAGGGATTTGAGTCTCTCTGGAGTATGTTCCAGAAAGCTCCCCCTTCCAGGGAAATCAAGCCATTTTGCCTTTCATGGGGCACATGCTTTGCCTCTGTAATCGTTAGTTGGCCAATACTGCCAAGGTGCTAAAGGAATCTGTTATGTCCATATGTTTTGGGGGCAAAGATTCTTTAAAGGGCCTCCTAAGCCAGCTCCTTTTACATGTTATAAACCAGGGACACATAACTGGTTAGTGGCATGTCAGTCCTACCAGTTTTGCTGAATAAACAGTTTATTTCAGTGTACAAAGCCATCCCAAACATCAGCGAGTGACCCCAAAGAGTTGCAGTTTATGGGATCTACATTTTGATCTGCTTGCCAAGGTCAATGTTCTCCAGCCAAGGTAGAAGAATGGATAAAATGACCTCCCAAAGATTCTTGCTTATCGGCAGATGCCTTCATTTCTAACCCGAAACAATGCTGCCTTTTATCCACTGAATGATTTTCTTTTTAACTTGCTATCAATTCACTTTAACAGTCTCAGTGACTTTCAGGAGAAAAACCTGTAATTTAATGATTATAAAGATACCAGAAAACTTATCTGTGATACTAATGTTGGAATTAGAAGCCCGGATTTCTCTTCCTTCTCCTCCAGGGTTGGTGCTGATTGGCTGGCTGACAGACCGGCAAACAGATGTGCTCAGCGCAGGCAAGGCAACTTAACACAAAGAAGAGATGGCCTTTAAATGCAGTACTTAGTCCCATCTACTCAAGGTTAAGGGCAAGTTTATGTACAGGGAGATCATGTGATGATACGAAAAGAGGATCAGGAGAATGGAAATGAATTATTGTAAGCCCTGATTACCTTGAATTCAGACTTAATTAAGTTAATAATTTATGTAGATGTACAGGTTTGGGGAATATTTACACTAGAGTCACCATAAAGTTTAACTTAAATTTCTACTTATTCTCTCTTGTCACCATAAAAATGACTAGATCTGTTGGTTAAAAAGAGTAGAGTTTTCAAAAATCTACAAACAATAAATGCTGGAGAGGGTGTGGAGAAAAGGGAACCCTCTTGCACTGTTGGTGGGAATGTAAATTGATGCAGCCACTATGGAGAACAGTATGGAGGTTCCTTAAAAAACTACAAATAGAACTACCATATGACCCAGCAATCCCACTACTGGGCATATACCCTGAGAAAACCATATTTCAAAAAGAGTCATGTACCACAATGTTCATTGCAGCTCTATTTACAATAGCCAGGACATGGAAGCAACCTAAGTGTCCAATGACAGATGAATGGATAAAGAAGGTGTGGCACATATATACAATGGAATATTACTCAGCCATAAAAAGAAATGAAATTGAGTTATTTGTAGTGAGGTGGATGGACCTAGAAAGTGTCATACAGAGTGAAGTAAGTCAGAAAGAGAAAAACAAATACTGTATGCTAATACATACATATGGTATCTAAAAAAAAAAAAATGGTTCTGAAGAACCTAGGGGCAGGACAGGAATAAAGACGCAGACGTAGAGAATGAACTTGAGGACATGGAGCAGGGGGAAGGGTAAGCTGGGATGAAGTGAGAGAGTGGCATGGACATAACATACACTACCAATGTAAAATAGCTAGTGGGAAGCAGCCACATAGCACAGGGAAATCAGCTCAGTGCTTTGTGTCCACCTAAAGGGGTGGGATAGGGAGGGTGGGAGGGAGACACAAGAGGGAGGGGATATGGGGATATATGTATACGTATAGATGATTCACTTTGTTACACAGCAGCAACTAACACAACAATGTAAAGCAATTATACTCCAATAAAGATGTTAAAAAAAAAGAGTAGAGTTTTCCTGTAATATTAAAACATTGGTTTTAATATTTCCAAAGACTTTTGACTTATGGCCTTCATCAGACTAAGAACGTTTGTTATAGGGGACTCCATTTGTTAAGATAATTGTTTGTTCTCTCAAGATTGTAAACTGTATTTACCATAAGGGGTCAATCTACTCACCGACCTTGTGATAATTAATTTGCCAACCACAACCCCACTGAACTAGCTCTAGTTAACTCAACCAGTAAAAAGAATGATGCAGATTCTCTAAAAATTAGAGAATGGCTAAAGGCCATTCTTCTTGTAAATAATCATGTTACAAATGAAAAAAGTGATTCTATGGCAATGGTTCTCAAACTTTGCTGCATATTAGAATCAAATGAGGAGTGTTGAAGAAATCAAAACCCAAGCCACAATCCCAGAGCAAATTAATCAGAATCTCTGGGGGTGGGGTGGGCTCAGGTATCAATATTTTTAAAGCTCCCTAGGTAGTCCCCATGCACAACCAAGTTTGAGGGGGTCAGTAAACAAGCAGTATCAACATCACCTGGGAGCATCGCAGAATCCTGGACCACATTTTGATTCTACTGAATCAAAATCTGCATTTAATCACATCCCTAGGTGGTTCTTAAGCACATTAAAGTTTGAGAAGCATTGAGCTATGTTGCTTTCATCCCAATGCAAAATCTCAATTTGCCGCCAACTCAGCAAGGACACCTAGAACAGAGCAATGAATGTGATGTTAATTAATAACACAACTTTGGCCAATTCATTTATCTTCCTTGAGCCTCAGTTCCTAATGATGAGATTGGGCAAGATCATATCTGATGTCTTTTGCACCCCTGAAATTTTACGATGCTCTGTATTCTATATACACGTGTTGGTTAGGAGGCATTCACTTTTAATCATGGCTGAGAATACTTTAGTCTTCATGGAGCAACGTGACTTCTTTGGAACACGTCCTTGAAATTTTCAACATAATGTGCCTTACTGGCAGGCATGCTTTCAAATAAAAGTGAGGACATTCAAATATTATGGCTTGATTAGGGTATTATGGTCTCCACGGAGCTTATTTATATAATCTCTCACTCTTTATCATTTCAGCCTTTGTATTTCACAAGGCACCTGCTAGAAGCATCACTCATGTATTGTCTCAGAGGACACAGTCCGCCTTTCGTGGGTGGAAGAGAAGATGCCTTCCATGAGTCCATGCCTTCCCCAGGTGTCGCTGATAGTAAAAACTGCACGGAAATGAGACTCAGGGGAGCCAGATTTTTGTCTTGGTTTCGCCATTGTCCAGCTACCTGACCTTGATTAGTTCACTGATGATGTCTGTACCCCTCTACAATCAGAAGATCAGACTAGATCGACTCCATTTCTAACATGTTGCCTCTGCTTATTCCCTATGTACAGCCTCTCATTAACATGCATATACTGAATTGCTTATGATTTCTGTCTTCAGAGTGGGCAGAGGACCACGTGGCTTTTCTAGGTAGAATTCAGACTCCTTGGGTATTGCCTGTGTTTGGCAGAACCTCCAGTTTCCCTCCAAAATTGGACAAAGATGAGTGTCTTTGTTATTTTGTTATAGAAGCTCAAGCAGACTAAGACACAGAGATTAGCCCTTTCACAGTGAGAAGTCTCTGTTGGCCCTAAATACCATTCGAAATACCTAGGAGAGAATGAAGCTTCATATAGGTGATACAGTACATTCTGCTTGTTCTAGAAGGAAACTAATTCACAGCCCAGTCAGTAGTTTGAAGTCCTGTCTGAGAAAAATGATAACCACCAGATATTTTCAACTTACCAACTTCTAAAATGATCTGATTCTTTCTTGAGTCTTGTTTGCAATAGATGAAAGTCAAACTGCATCCACATGTACATGATGACCTACGTGGACCAGCTTCTTTGAGGCCCGAGAGGTCTGAGTTTCTCAAGGTCTGCTCTGACTGTGTAACCTGAGTCCCTTTCTTCTGGATACAGCCTGCAATGAGCTGCATAGGTCACTTCGCCCCCACATTAGCCCAGTTTGCTCCAGATGCAGGTGTAAAGTCTTCAACTCCAGTCATGCTGGAATGCTTGTTTCACTTTCCATATGTTATTTTGGTCTCCAGTTTGACACCTGTTTATTTCACAAAATTCTCAGGCCCATGAATTCAGATATTAGGTTTTTGGAAGCCCATCAACAATATCATTTTGTTCTGTTTTTTCCCTTCCATCTTCTGGAACCAATTGAGAGTAAAACCCAAGAATTAGGCAGCTGGAGATCAAAACCTTTTTCTTTATGACTGACCAAGCCATTGGGATAAACTGATTTTAGATCTGAGGCCAAATAGTATTGTATTCCTTGACCCTCTGAGCCAGACAGACTTAGCTCACCCAATCTCAGATACAGATGGACATGGGTAGCCCACCTCCTCTCCCCCACTTCTCAGGCCACCCACATAGAAGGAGCCCAAGTGGCTGGGTTTCTGCAAGCATTTAGATGCCAAAGAAACAGAGGAGAGGACTGAGCCCCTTGTGCTCAAATTGTTCTTCCAAACTTATCCATCAGATGACTCATGCTTCCTCCTTCAGTGAGGAGTGAGTGAGGGGAGTTAGAAAGTAAGGAGCTACGGAGGTGCCAAGGCTGTTAGGCTAATGGAAGTTTTTGTCCTAAGAAAAAGATAAACAAGGAATGTGCATTTTCTCATGAAAGTCACGTCTGGCTTCCAGAGAGGAGGGGCTGAAAGTTTCTGATCCACCATCTTTAGACTCCATAAGGAGAAACAAGACACCTTCTCCCCACAAGACTCACAATAGGAAAGTGTTTAAAAGTTAGCCACAGGGCTTCCCTGGTGGCACAGTGGTTAAGAATCCGCCTTCCAATGCAGGGGACACAGATTCGACCCCTGGTCCAGGAAGATCCCACATGCCGTGAAGCAACTAAGCCCATGCGCCACAACTACTGAGCCTGCGCTCTAGAGCCCGCGAGCCACAACTACTGAAGCCTGCGTGCCTAGAGCCCGTGCTCCGCAACAGAAGCCACCACAATGAGAAACCAGTGCACCGCAACAAAGAGTAGCCCCCGCTCACCGCAACTAGAGAAAGCCCACGTGCAGCAATGAAGACCCAACACAGCCAAAAATAAATAAATAAAAATAAATTAATTTCTAAAATTACAAAATAAATAAATAAAAGTTAGCCACAAACTAAACAAAACAGTGTAAAACATCAAAAACAAAAAGTCAGTTGTCCACTCCAAGGAGGAACCTAGAGGTCTCATGTCCTCTTTGAAGTATGCATTCATCGTTCCAAATGTGCTCTTTCATAAAATGCCCTGTGTCTTTACATCTGTCTGTATATCTTGACTTCTGCTCTGAACAGCTGCTATGCCAGTTGGTGTTGCACAGCCCAGTATGAGTCAAAGTTAGCAGTGAGAATCCTGGAGCTTGTTACACAAAAATAGAGAATTCTCAGGATAAAGTTTCTCTAGGGGTGTATTATAAATCACACTGGGTTCTAATATTAAAATAGAGTTAGCAGGGCTTCCCTCGTGGCAGTGTGGTTAAGAATCCGCCTGCCAATGCAGGGAACATGGGTTCGAGCCCTGGTCCAGGAAGATTCCACATGCCATGGAGCAACTAAGCCCGTGTGCCACAACTACTGAGCCTGTACTCTAGAGCCCGTGAGCCACAACTACTGAAGCCCGTGTGCCACAACTACTGAAGCCCCCGTGCCTAGAGCCCATGCTCTGCAACAAGAGAAGCCACTGCAATGAGAAGCCCACGCACTGCAACGAAGAGTAGCCCCCGCTTGCTGCAACTAGAGAAAGCCCGTGCACAGCAACGAAGACCCAATGCAGCCAAAAATAAATAAATTAAATAAATTAATTAAATAAAAAAATAGAGTTAGCAGAGGATGGGGCAAAATTTTTCACCTTTTTCTCTCTTCCATTCACTGCTAGAGAGATGGCATTATCTTAAGACTGGGTGGCACTGAATGGCCAAACATCTGCATAATAGTTTATTTTTGTCTTTTTATTGCTCCAACTAATTGTCCTGATATCTACATCATTCCCAAGATAAGACCCTGTACTAGTGATTGAAAAGCTTCATTTAACTTACTTCTTTAAGTCATATGGCCAAGTTCACCTACAGTTTTATGCATTTCAGGACAGAGCCAAGGTTCCCGAAAATGGTCACAATAGAAAACTCTAAAGCGTTTTTGCTGTAAACTTGACGTGGTGAAAAGAGAATTAAAGTTATCTTACTTTTGGTGCCCAGAAACCTTTACGTGAATTTCTCTCTCTGAGTTAGGCTTGAACTGGGGGTATCTGATTCCCAATAATTAATGTCAAGATTTGGGAGGTTGATGGGCTTTGTCTTAAGGGTCCAGGAATACTTAGGGGTTCTTTTATGAAATTGATTATAGCACAGTCTTATCGCCAGCCCCTCACTGTGGACAAAGGGCCTTCTCCTGCTGCTATCTTGTTCCCTGACTGCCTTCCACTTCTGGCTCAAAAGAGCAAATCGGCAAGCCAAGGTTACAGGGCTAAGTTAAGATGAAAACAGCACTGTTATAAGGAAGAGCACACCGATTTCCTGCTAAATTATGAAAGGTGGGCAAGAATATTTTTTTAATGTACCAGAGAGCTACAACATAGTGAAGAATTTCCTGGTCCAGGGGAGGCAGACTCTGCATTTGGGGCTACGTTTCCCTTGAGGGCCTTTGTCAACTCCTAAAGGAAGGCTGAGAAGCTAAATTGTACTTGTGAGAAATTCCAGGCATAAGGGACAGGGGTTGGAGCACAGAGCCCCTTTCCCCTCCCCTGTCCCAGTGGACTGATCAGCCCATTTTGGATTGAAATCTTGAAATGAATTCACCTCAGTCTGGGATATAGAATGAAATTGGAAATGGAATTTGGTGATCACAGACTCTAGGTGACACATAAGAACAAGGCCATATGAGTCAGGAGCAGGGTACATGGAATTAATGTATCTTTTCATTGCCCAGGGAGGGGAGGAAAGTAGTTAATCTCTAAGGTAAATATTAAAAGAATGAGTAAAAGGCAATTTCCCTTCTGTATGTGTTAGGTATGGAGCTAAAAGTGAAATAATTAAAAATATGAAATAAATGTAAAATATAAAATAAATTCCAAAGCAAGAACAGAGAGAAAAAGGAACAGAGAGAAGCTGGAAAAATTAGAAAACACTTAGTAAGATGATGACTTAAACCAAACTATACCATTAATTTCATTCTACGTTTATGAAATGTTTCTGTTTAATGTTTCATTAAACAGAACCTCAAGAATATAGATGGAATGTTCCTAAAAGGATACAATGAGGACAATTTATTTATGAAGCAGGAATTTACAAATGTCTGGTTACAAAGGATAAGTCAGCCCGAAGGGATGAAGGGAGAAAGAGATAACCAGAAATGAGAGAGAGAGAGAAATATTCTAACCAGAAATGAGAGAGAGAGAGAAATATTCCCGTGGAAGACTAGTGGTCTTTAACCAAGGGATACAACTTGCTCAAGTCAATGCTTTCTACTTCCTTGTACCTCCTGCTGACTCCCCATTGGCTGAACCCAACCAGGACCCAGATCTCATGGAAACCTGATTGATAGAGCCTGGGGGCAGCAACCAGTGTAGAAAGGATGGTGAGGAGGGAATCTGGACAGGAAATAAAAACTATCCGGATAACATGTCAATTAAAAGACAAATATTCTCAGACTAAATAACAAACAGACAAACACCAACAAACTGTGTCAACAAATGACATCTAAAGTCATAAAGAAACAGAAAGGTTGAAAGTAAGTGAAATGATATTTTTTTGTATTGCATTTTTTCCCCAGCTTTATTGAGGTATAATTGACACACAAAAATTGTGTGTATTTAAGATGTACAACAACTGGGAAATGTTTCCCCGAATTAACATATTGATCACCTCACATAGCTACCTTTTGTGTGTATGTGGTAAAAACATTTAAGATTTGGTTTTTCCTCTGTGTGTGCACATCCCTGGTATCTCTGAGTATAAGTTTTCTCTTCTTCTAAGGACATCAGTCAGATTGGATCCAGACACCCCCACCCCCGCCAATAGCTTCATTTTAACTCCATCGCATCTTTATGGACCTTATCTCCAAATATGGTTACATTCTAATATACTGAGGGATTATGACTCCAACATATAAACTTTGGGGGTAGGGGACACAATTCAGCCTATAACATGTAGTTTTTTAATTTTTTAAATTTTTATTGGAGTATAGTTGCTTTACAATATTGTGTTAGTTTCTACTGTACAGCAAGTGAATCAGCAGTACGTATACATATATCCCCTCTTTATTGGATTTCCTTCCCATTTAGGTCACCACAGAGCACTGAGTAGAGTTCCCTGTGCTATACGGTAGGCTCTCATTAGTTATCTATTTTATACATAGTATCAATAGTGTATATATGTCAATCCCAATTTCCCAAATCATCCCACCTCCCCCTCTTCCCACTTGGTATCCATACGTTTGTTCTATACGTTTGTGTTTCTATTTCTGCTTTGTGAATAAGATCGTCTATGCCAATCTTTTCAGATTCCACATATATGCATTAATATACGATATTTGTTTTACTCTTTCTGACTTACTTCACTCTGTATGACAGTCTCTAGGTCCATCCACGTCTCTACACATGACCCAATTTTGTTCCTTTTTATGGCTGAGTAATATTCCATTGTGTATATATACCACATCTTCTTTATCCTCTGTCGATGGACATTTAGGTTGCTTCCATGTCCTGGCTATTGTAAATAGTGCTGCAATGAACATTGGGATGCATGTGTCTTTTTGAATTATGGTTTTCTCTGGGTATATGCCCAGTAGTGGGATTGCTGGGTCATATGGTTGTTCTACTTGTAGTTTTTTAAGGAACCTCTATACTGTTCTCCATTGTGGCTGTATCAATTTACATTCTCACCAACAGTGCATGAGGGTTTCCTTTCCTCCACGCCCTCTCCAGCATTTATTGTTTGTGGATTTTTTGATGATGGCCATTCTGACCGGTGTGAGGTGATACCTCATTATAGTTTTGATTTGCATTTCTCTAATAATTAGTGATGTTGAGCATCTTTTCACATGTTTGTTGGCCATCTGTATATAACATGTAGTTTAAGTGGAGTTTCAAAATAGAGTAAAATTATATGCGTGTATTCAACGTAGCATTTTCCCCAGGAATCCACTGGTTTATTTTTCAGAATTATGAACTCAGTAGCCATGTGTCCATGGTTTCAAAACAATAAATCAAAACATAATAAGCCCCTTTAAAATGGCTTTCAAGCCTGGTTCATTTCACCCTTCATATAGAAAAGAGCATCTGTTTAATGAACACCAAGCATAAGGCTGGAAATATGGTATACAAGATGAAAAAGGAAGTTTGCCCATAAATCATGTTAGTAGAACCAGTTTTTTAAACAATACATAAGGGGCAAATAGTCATTCTGGAATCACAGATTTGGGAAAACTGCCCAGTAAAAGCACTGCAAATCTCAGTTCTCCTGTCACAAAATAGGGGCCCTCTGGGTGATTGTATGGGATACCTTCTAGGCCAATTTATTAGCAATATCACTAAAGTCAATTATTTGATGTTATGTGTTTGCATTTCTGTTTCAGTTGCCTGTGGCTGCAAATAAAGCACCCCAAAACCGAGTGGCTTAAAGCAGTAGCAACAACTTATGATCTTTCAATCACGTGGATTAACTGGGAGGTTCTTCTGCCGGGCTGGCTTACAGTCTCTTAGGTGGTTGCAGTCGAATGGTTGCTGAACCTGGAATCATCTGGAGGCCCAGCTGCGATAGTGCCTCCTCTGCATGGGGCCTCGCCTAATGGTCCAAGCTCTTGCAGAGTATCTGAACTTCCACGTGGCGGTTCAGAGCTCCCGAAATTGCAGATATGGGAGTTGCCTGAGCTTAGATATCATAACACATTACTTCTACTGCCTTCTATTCATTAAACAAGCCACAGGCAAGTGTCAATTTAAGTCGGGAGGGGACTGAAGGAGGGTGCAACTAGCAGGAGGTGTGGTTCACTGGGGCCATCTTTGGAGACTGGCTGCCAGAGGTTCCCTCTGGCTATTTTGGGTAAATTAACTTCTCTGAGCTGAGATATTGCAACAGCCTCCAGTCTGGCCTCCCTACTTCTCCCCCTTGCTCTTTTCAGTCTATTTCCTTTGCAGCCAGAAAGGTCCCATTAAAACATCAATCTGGTCAAGTTAGTTCTCAGCTCAAAATCCACCACGGGTTCTCACTCAGAATAAAGATGCAGTTACCCCCTAAATGTCCTATATGATCCCCCCCTCTCCTCCCCGACCCCCTGCTAGCCCTCCAACCTCATCTCCTACTGCTTTTCCCCATTTCACTCCATTGCAACTACATGGACCTCCTTCTTCCTTGAGTATTCCAGGAACACTCTTCTTTTGGGGTCTTTTCACTTGCTGCTCCCTTTGATTAGAGCCCTATTCCCCACCTTTTCTCCTGGTTCACTCACTCATGTCTTTCCAGTTTTCACTCAGATGACCCCCCAGTGGCTGCTTCCCTTCCACCTGATTGTCACTCCCTGTCTCCCTTACCTCCTTGAGTTTTTTCCCAAAGCATATGTATCACCATCTAACATACTGTATAATTTACTGACTTATTCTGTGTATTTTCTTCCATACCCACATGCACGTGAGCTCTTCGAGGGCAGTGGGGTTTTTTTAAATAATAATTTTATTAAGATATAACTCACATACCATAATATTCACCCTTGTGAAGTGTACAGTTTTTAGTATGTTAACAAAGTCGTGCAACCATCTCCTCTGTATAATTTTAGACCAATGTCATCCCCCTAAAAGAAGCCCCATACTCATTAGCAGTCACTCTGTCCCACACTCCTCCAGCCCCTGAGAACCACTAACCTCCTTCCTGTCTCTGTGGAGTTGCCTGTTTTGAACATTTCACGTAAATGGAATTACGCAATAAGGGGTCTTTTGTGTCTGACTCCTTTCACTTAGCATAATGTTTTCAAGGTTCTCCCATGTTATAGCATGTGTCAGGACTTCATTCTTTTTATCTGAATTATTCCACTGCATGGACAGACCACATTTTGTTTATCAGTTCATCAGTTGATGGGCAGTTGGGCTGTTTCCACTTTTAGGCTATTATGAATAATGCCGCTATGAACATTCGTGAACAAGTTTTTGTGTAGACATATGTTTTCATTTCTCTTGGGTATATACCCAGAAGTGGAATTGATGGGTCATATGTTAATTCTATGTTTAGATTTTTGAGGAACTGCCAAGCTGTTTTCTACAGCAGCTGCACCGTTTTACATTCCCACCAGCAATGCACAAGGGTTCCAATTTCTCCACATCCTGCTCTGTCCTTGTTATTTTCCTGGCTGTTCTTTCTTTTTTTTAAATTATTAGTGTAGCCATCTCATTGTGGGTTTGATTTGCACTTCTCTAACAAATGATGCTGAGTATATTTTCTTGTGCTTATTGGCAATGTATATCTTTGGAGAAATATCTTTTCAAGTTCTTTGCTCATATCTTAATTTGGGTATTTGTCTTTTTTGGGACGTTGTAAGAGTTCTTTATGTATTCTGAATACAAATCCTTTACCAGATATATAATTCGCAATGACTTTTCCCAATTTTGTGGCTGTCTTTTTACTTTCTTGGTGTCCTTTAAAGCACAATTTCAATGAAGTCCAGTTTATTTGGTTGTTTTTGTTGTTGTATTTAAGAAACCATCACCTACTCCAAGCTCACAAAAATTTGTTCACGTTTTCTATTTCTTTGTTGATCTTCTATCTGTTCTATTCCGTTATTGAAAGTGGGGTATTCACATTTACCATTCTTACTGTCAAAGTATTTTTTTCCCTTTAATTCTCTCAGTTTTGCTTCTTGTATTTGGGGGCTCTATTGATGAATTGAGACTTTTATAATTATAAAATGTCCTTCTTCAGTGTGGTATTGGCACAAAAACAGACCTATGGATCAATGGAACAGAATAGAGAGCCCAGAAGTAAACCCACACACCTATGGGCAATTAATCTTCGACAAAGGAGGCAAGAATATACAATGGGGAAAAGACAGTCTCTTCAGCAAGTAGTGTTGGAAAAGTTGGACAGCCACATGTAAATCAATGAACTTAGAACACACCTTCACACCATACACAAAAATAAACTCAAAATGGCTTAAAGACTTAAATATAAGATATGACACCATAAAACTCCTAAAATAGAACATAGGCAAAACATTCTCTGACATAAATTGTACCAATGTTTTCTTAGGTCAGTCTACCAAGGCAGTAGAAATAAAATCAAAAATAAACAAATGGGACCTAATCAAACTTATAAACTTTTGCACAGAAAATGAAACCATAAACAAAACAAAAAGATGACCTATGGACAGGGAGAAAATATTTGCAAATGATGTGACCAACAAGGGCTTAACTTCCAAAATATACAACAGCTCATACAACTCAATAACAAAAAACCAAACAATCCAATCAAAAAATGGGAAGAAGACCTAAATAGATATTTCTCCAAAGAAGACACACAGATGGCCAAGAAGCACATGAAAAGCTGCTCAACATCACTAGTTATTAGAGAAATGCAAGTCAAAACTACAATGAGGTATCACCTCACACCAGTCAGAATGGCCATCATTAAAAAGTCTACAGGGCTTCCCTGGTGGCGCAGTGGTTGAGAGTCCGCCTGCCGATGCAGGGGACGCGGCTTCGTGCCCCGGTCTGGGAAGATCCCACATGCCGCGGAGCGGCTGGGCCCGTGAGCCATGGCTGCTGAGCCTGCACGTCCAGAGCCTGTGCTCTGCAACAGGAGAGGCCACAACAGTGAGAGGCCCGCGTACCGCAAAAAAAAAAAAAAGTCTACAAATAACAAATGCTGGAGAGGGTGTGGAAAAAAGGGAACCTTCCAAAACTGCTGGTGAGAATGTAAATTGGTGGAGCCACTATGGAGAGCAGTATGGAGGTTCCTCAAAAAACTAAAAGTAGAGTTGCCATATGACCCAGCAATCCCACTCCTGGGCATATACCCAGACAAAACTCTAATTCGAAAAGCTACACGCACCCTTATGTTCATAGCAGCAATATTCACAATAGCCAAGACATGGAAACAACCTAAATGTCCACTGACAGATAAATGGATAAAGAAGATGTGGTACATATACACAATGGAATACTACTCAGCCATAAAAAAGGATGAAATAATGCCATTTGCAGCAACATGGACGGACTTCGAGATGATCATACTAAATGACGTAAGTCAGAAAGAGAAAGACAAATACCATATGATATCACTTAGATGTGGAATTTAAAATATGACACTAATGGGGCTTCCCTGGTGGCACAGTGGTTGAGAGTCTGCCTGCCGATGCAGGGGACACGGGTTCGTGCCCCGGTCCGGGAGGATCCCACATGCCGCGGAGCGGCTGTGCCCGTGGGCCATGGCCGCTGAGCCTGCGCATCCGGAGCCTGTTGCTCCGCAGCAGGAGAGGCCACAGCGGTGAGAGGCCCGCGTACCGCAAAAAAAAAAAAGAAAAAAAAATGACACTAATGAACTTATCTACTAAACAGAAACAGACTCACAGACATAGAGACAGACTTTTTTACCTAAGCACCATAGTTCCTCTGTATCTTGGGCAAAAGAGAAAATGCATGTACATAGTATCTATTATGATTGTATGTGGCTTTTTCCCTCCTAGTTCTAATTTTAGGAAAAACTCCTCCTTTACAGGCTAAGTCAGGGGTAGGGTTGAGGCAAATCTAAAAGGGAGAAATGCTTCCTTTTGTTTTAAAATTTTACTCCAAGTGTTTGACCTTAGAGTTTTCAGGGCTTTCCAGTCAACTTGTGTATTTAATCAGATATTTTCGATGTGGTTTTATCACATACCTTGGGCCCTGTCCAGCCTTCCATCCACCCACATCACTTCTCCTGGTCCACCGACCACACCCCATACACTAAGCATCTACACAGGGTCCATCCTCCTTTCTCTCTTCATCCCTCCAGCAAAACTGGCAACAGAGAGCAAGAGAATATGAGCCCCTCAACTCAAAATTCATCCTCGGTGTAATGCATCTTGACTCAGGGACAGGGGCAGTACAGGTAAATTATATCCAATCTTCCAGTAGGATTTCAGCTACTGTAGCTCTCTGAGAAGACAAGAAAGGATTTGTGGCAATGGGTGATGTAAGGGGGTGTGCGTTTCCTCCTTACTTGTGAAAGCTAAAGTTATTTTCTCTTAAGTCTCAGTTTCTAACCACAGGTGTTTGGAGCAATCCCTGCCATCTCAGTGGGCAATACACTTAGTCCTGCAAAGCACCTTTTCCCAAGATGTATTCCACAGACCACAAGAGGTGCAAGGTCATCTCTGATAGAAGGGATTTGTGGTCAAATAAGTCTAGATACTCTGCATACCTTAGACCCCTGTAGGGGATATTCAATGCATACAAGCAAAGTGAAGCCTCCGAGATTTTGCAAGGGGAAAAAATCATCTAGTTTTGTTTAACTCTATATTTCTTCAATTTACTTGTATCACAGGACCCTTTTTCCCATGATACTTATCTCTTAGAACCAACCTCCTATAGAATACCCTTTGGGAAACACTATTTTAGGCTGATTCTTGAATTTGTGAACAAATCCAATTAACTTTATTTCAGACCTTGAGAATCTGAGTGGGTGTATGTAATGGGTGTTACATTTTCTCACTAAACTGTTTCTTGCATGATGACACTGCACCAAATTATGCCAGAAGTGCAAGTGCTTTTATAAACAGTGGATCAGAAACCTTCACCAAAGACTCAATGTCCATGTTGAAGAAATACAGTGTTCTGAACATTAGAATTGCAGGTATTTTTCATTCAAGTACATCATAACCGTATAACTTTACATTTGGAAAAGCATCTCTCAGATGAACTGCATGACATTTTTCGAATGCAGTTGCAGAATTAATCACTTGCTCTCTTTGCTTTATTTTAAAGGGGTTAAATAAAAAGAAAAAGCCAGAGAGTAAGGACGTTTATTTTGAAAACAAGTTTCCTCAGGAAGGAGATGATTGAGAGGAGTTCTGAGGTACAATTAGAAGATAATAAGATAAAGGGGAGGAGGCCATTCTGGGCAGAGAAACACGTAAATGTAGCAAGTGTGGGATAGTGAGGCCAGCCCTGGCCAGAGTGGGTATGAGGCTGGCAAGGAGGCAGGCCCTGGACCATGGAGGGCTCTTTGTGTTAAGAGATTTGGACACTTTCTTATGAACCAAGGGGCACTTTTGAGGCATATCTTTAGGAGTGAAATGTGACCTGGGCTGCCTGGTAAATTAAGTAAGTCTCTATATTATTTCTGGAAATAATTTCTTTAAAAGGAATTTCAAAGGATGACAGACTCATGCTCCAGTTATGATCTAATTTAAATAGAGAACAGTGAAAAGGGACACAGGATTATCTCCCCTAATTTGATTCCCCTCCTAGGGGCTCTAGACTTTGAAGTGCGTTTGTGTGAATTAGTCAAAGATGCCAAGGTCATGTCAGCACCCACTTATCCCCTCAACTGGACACCTTTGTGCAGTACACAGCCTGTTCAGTTGTACCTGTTGCTCCTAACTCCCCTTGTATTCTGTCTTCTGGTCAACGGCACCATCATCACCCATCCAGGAGGCCAAAGCAGAAACTGGGCACATCATGTACTTTCCTCTCTATTTTTCCTTCAATCTTTCCCCCAAACCACTAAATCTTACTAATTCCTCAAACCCATCCCAAATGCCACTGCCTCAGTGCAGGCTTTGATTGCTGCTTCCCCATGCTTTTGCTATATCTTCCCCTTTAATCTCCCAGAAAATGGCAGAAATACAATGGGTGGGTTGGCAGCATGGAGGGGAGGGCAGTGCACCTGAGATGTACCAAAGGGGCCTGGCTCTATCCCCGAACAGCCTCAACTGGACCCACCACGAAGGGAAAGGATGACAATAGCTTGCATTTGAGCATCTAACTATTGTGCATCTAACTATTGAGCATCTAACTATTTCTAGTCCTCACAATAACCATGCAAGGTGGGTATTTTATTCCATTTTACAGATGAGAAATCAGTGTTTACAAATGGTTAAGTAACTTACCTAGCGTTGGACTGCTGGTGAGGGGCAAAAGCTCCCAAGTCCTTGCTGTCCTGCTGTTGACACTAAAACATGCTGTCCCTTGTCTATTCTATAGCCTAAATGCATGGACTTAATTCCAGGTTTGCTTTATCACCTTTACAAGAAAATTTAAATTGTAGGGGCCGGCACTCAAGAATTAGAAACCTGCCCTATGGAGTGTGCCCTTAATTAGGCCAGCACCTGTTATTTATTTATGCTGTATATTTTTTCCTGTTTTTTAGTGCTGTGCATGAGTTCAGGAAAGCATCTTTGCAAATATTCTATGAAATAGACTGATTACTGCTAATTAGGTTCTCTTAACATGAAACAAGGAAATGACTGGCTTCTTTTGAGTTCTGATAAATTATCGTGGTGGGAAAGATATGTGAGATGAAGCACAGAACTGGTTTTGTATTCAAGCTTTGCTGGAGAGGTGGTGGAAGGTTTGGGGCATTTTGTGAAGGGGAGATTCATGGAGAGTGAGGGGAATCCTAGGCCTGCTGGGGTCCATGTGATACACGCCCAGTGCGCCATCTTGGCCAAATGACTCCATCTTCTGACAGAATCACACCAGCCTGAAATTTGAGAGCATTCCTCAATTTTCCATGTTTTAAATCCTCCTTGTAAAATTGGTCTTGTTGTCAAATCTCTTATCTACCCTAGATCTTTTCCTCCCTCCCAGGTTCACTGTAGATGCCTTGACTCAGTCTTCCTCTGTCCTTCACCTAAGCCCTCACAATGCATCACCTTCTAATCCATATGGCTGCCTCCAGCACCTCACCCACTCTCTCCTCGCCCTCTTCTCACTCCACTACAGCAGCAGTGCTCAAATTAAGGTGAAAAGAGGAAACACCTAGGAAGCTCGCGTCTTATCAGCTAGGGCTGCCATAACAAAATACCATAGGCCAGGTGGCTTAAACAACAGAAATGTATTACTCATGGCTCTGGAGGCTGGAGATCCAAGATCAAGGTGCCAGCACGGTCAGTGTCTGGTGAGGACTCTTCCTGGCTTGCAGACAGCCACCTTCTTGCTGTGTCCTCACATAGCAGAGAGAGAAGGCAAGCTCTCTAATGTCTCTTCTTATAAGGTCTGAGAACCAGGGGACTCAGGGATGTAGGTTCCAGGCCGGATCTGAGAGGCTGAGGACCAGGAACCTCAGGGGCAGTAGATCCACAGCCCAGGTGGGAAGGGGTGAATTCCTCCTTCCTCTGCCTTGTTTTCTATTCAGGCCCTCAATGGATTGGATGATGCCCACAGGCACTGGGAAGGGCAACCTATTCACTGAGTCCACTATTCAAATGCTAATCTCATCCAGAAACACCCAGAAAAAATGTTTAATCTGGGCACCCAGTAGCCATTCAACTTGACACATAAAATAACCATCACGCTTATGAGTGATCTATGAGAGAACTTTGAGTTACAACAGTGCTCATTTTTCAGGTCATGTGTTTGGGATAAAATGATCAAAATTTCTAGTGAAAGCAAGGATGAGAGAAACACAATAACTACAGCAACAGCCTTTAAAACTTGCCCAGTTCTTCTTCAACGTATACATGAGGAAACTGAACTGGGGGACAGTGGCAGACAAGCAGTTCAGTGGGCAGGGAAAGATCTGGACAAATCCCTAGACAGCAGTGCAGTGTTTTCTCTGGAAGCTTTTACATTTCAGGGTCGTTCACAATTGCCACAAACTTTAGAGAGTAAGAGGGTCCTCCTAAGGTACAAACAGTAAATGTGGGGTCACTTCCAAGAGATTGTCTAGCCTGGGTGTGGGCTGGCACCATTCTTTAAAGATTCTGATGTCGTCCACCCTTGGTGTTCCTGATTCTCAGGCCTTTGGATTCAGACTGAATTATCCCACGGGCTTTCCCGGGTCTCAGATCGCAGATGGCTGAGAGTGGGACTTCCCAGCCCCCGCAAATGTGTGAGTCAATTCCTTCTACTAAATCTCTTCCTATACAAATGCTGTTGGTGCTGTTGACTGGTGAATTCCAAGTGGCACCTTGCATGTGCTCAAGAAACGTGTTGAATGAATCCATAAATTAAGAAAACTTAAGTTATACCTCGTGGGATCTTGGGCAAGTTGTTAAATGTCTCTGAGCCTCCGTCTCCGGAACCGTGAAAGGCTTTCATGCTTCTTATTGAGGCTTAAAGCAGATAATGTACGAGTTCTTAGTGCCACTGAGCCTAGCACACATGAGAATGACTTCTTGTGGTTGAAGCTTCTGTCACCCTTGTTATTACCAGTGACTGGTCTTATCTGCACAGCCCGAGCACCACAATAGGTCATTCTTTCTCAGCCTAATCTGTGATCAGAAAAAGTATTTAATGGTATAAATATACTTCACCTAATAACTGCTTATGTTCCCTGTACTGGTCAAAAGGCTTATTTCCAAATGTAGACGCAATAATTTAATTTTGGGCAAATCACTGAAACAATACAGAGAGAACATCCTGAAAGTCTTCTAGAGATAAGACATAGACATTAATAATACAGCAGCTCATTATTACTAAATATTGGTAAAATGTTTTAATGCTGTTCTTGTTTACCGATCCATATCTATTACTTTAGTTTTGTAAAGTGAAAAAAATTTACAAAGCCTCATGGAGTTCCCCTTTCCTACATCCTCATTTTTCTAATTGGGACATGTTTATTGGATCGTGAATTTCTCTACCATGATTTACAGGATCCTAACCTCTGCAGTTCAACAGGCATTATTATATTAACATTTTGAAGAGGAGGTAATGGTGTATACCAATGTTAGGGGAACCACTGACCAAAACCGCCCATCCCGGCCAGGCATGAGCACAACCACTTGCATGAGTTATCTTACAACAGGAGGTGCTGGTAAGGAACTCGGAACTGACAAGCTACCACCAACCGGAAGAATTCAGGAAAGGTCAAAAGGAGAGAGGAGACGCCAGTCCATATGTCCCACCAGCCTCCCAGAATCCTTCTCGCTGGAATCCATCTTGGCTGAGTGATGCACGCACCACCAGGAAGGACCCTGAGTCAGAGTCATTGGCCAGAGACAACTGGGAAACTAACCCTGTTACCATAAAACCCGAGACTGCGAGCCACGTGGCAGAGCGGTTCTCCTGGCTTCCCTTACGCTGCTGCTCTCCACCCGGGCGCCCCTTCCCAATAGAGTCTTTTGCTTTGCCAGCACGTGTGTCTCCTCAGACAATTCATTTCTGAGTGTTAGACAAGAGCCCACTCTCAGGCTCTGGGAAGGGTCCCCCCTCCTGCAACAAGAGATTGAGGTGGGAAGCCAGAATGCCAATACAGTAATTTACAGGGAATGAAATATAACAATGAACTCCACATCCTTATCAGCCTAACCAGAGTGTTCTCTCCTAAAGAAAGAAGAAGAAATATTGATATGCTTTAGAGTCTCTGGATCTTTAACTTTGTCTAATAATTATGCTAGGCAGCTAGACTTGGCAACCCACCTCCCTCTAGGTGCACACCCGTGCTCCTTGCTCTCTTCAGCCACCATCCCTTCCCTCCCCCCAACTCCCCGCACCAACACACCCTCCTGGCACAAAAATAAAAAATAAAATATCACAAAGGAAAGACTGACAGGGCTTCCCTGGTGGCGCAGTGGTTGAGAGTCCGCCTGCCGATGCAGGGGACGCGGGTCCGTGCCCCGGTCCGGGAAGATCCCACATGCCGCGGAGCGGCTGGGCCAGCGAGCCATGGCCGCTGAGCCTGTGCGTCCGGAGCCTGTGCTCCGCAACGGGAGAGGCCGCAACAGTGAGAGGCCCGCATACCGCAAAAAAACAAAAACAAAAACAAAGGAAAGACTGACATGTTTTCCTTTATAAGAACTGAAAATTCCAGGGAACAACATCCCCAACAAAACTCAAGGAACAGATTTGGAAAAAATATACCAAGGCAACTGTTGGGGCCCAGAGTAGGCCACCCCAAATTGTGTCTCATGGTATATTGATTATTCTGAATTCAAGTTACTTAAGAAACAGCTAACACAGAGGGACACTCTGACCCTCCTTTCTGTCTCCCTGAAGTGAAAGGTGCATTCCCTGCATCTGGAGATAGAAGGACATCCTTACTCCCAGAGATAGGGAATTCAGGGCCAGGAAGCCTATATAAACAAACGTTGTTACTTCTTTAATTTACTATTTTCGGTCCAAACTCCGTTCAGATTCTTCACTAATTGGGCACCCAAAACCCAAGTTTCCTCACAAATTTATTGTTTCTTTGTCTAAAAAGTATAAAAGCTGCCTGCTTTGGCCACTCCCTAATGTGCATGAATTAAAATTTCTTTCTTTTTCTCCTGTTAATGTCTTGTGTAAACTTTATTATAATTCCCTTCACAAGAACTCAAGAGGGGTAGAGGGGGAAGTTTCCCCTTCCCCATGTAATACACAAATGATTAACATTCATGAACATTGCATAGCTTTAATATAGTTTAGATAGGTTTGGAGAAGGAAAGGAAGATAAACTCATTGGCTGAATCTAGCATGTTGATACAGAAATCTGGTTGAAACTTTCTACTACTTCTGCAAAGAAGGAGGCCTTGACTTGGGGAAACTGGTAGGTACCCTAAACCTCACTAAGCTTCTATGTGTAGCTGCCCTCGCCTCCACCACTGACATATCCTGACACCCCACAAGAAGTCCAGATTTTTGACAACTGAGTTCAGTGGGATTTACTGCGGTGATTCCTGCATCAGTGTACCCATGGATATAAACAGTCATGTTCAAATACTTAGACCCATGACAGAAGAAGATGTTAAGTTTAATATCTACTTTCTCAACCCAGCCCAGCCCCCTGCAATTCAGCCTCATTAACTGTGGGTATTTCTCTGCCCTCTCCTCTTATGCGTAGCCCTGACCCTGCTTTCTTTGTTCTATAGTCTCAAACTCAATAGCAAGGTGTCTTTGTACGGCTCTCTTGGTGATCTTTCTTTCAGGACCTTTGTACTTGGTTTTCCTCTACCTGGAACCTTCTTTCTTACTTTCCTTGTCTGCTTAACTTTTCTTCATCCATCACACTTAAGCTTGTCTATCTTCTTCAGAAACTGTATGTGCTTTCATTCACCACTCTTTACCCAGTGCCTCGGATTGTTTCTGGGATATACTAGGTGCTTAATAAATATTTCTTGAATAAGTAAATGATATATATGTTAATCCCAAACTCCTAACTTATCCCATATATCTTATTTATTTATTCAAGAAATATTTATTTGGGATTAACATATACATACTACTATACTGTATATAAAATAGATAACCAACAAGGACCTACTGTATAGCACAGGGAACTATGCTCAATATTTTGTAATAACTTATAAGGGAAAAGAATTTGAAATATATATATATATATATATATATATATATATATATATATATATATATATATATATAACTGAATCACTGTGCTGTACACCTGAAAGTAACATAACATTGTAAATCAACTATACTTCAATTAAAAATAAATAATATATAAATATGCTACAAATCTATAAAGAAAAAATGCATAGAGCTGAGTATAAAAATGGACAGAGCATATGAACAAGCCAATCAAAGGAAAAGAAATATGAATTGGGTATAAGGAATCAGATACTGCCCTATACTATAAATAGAAGTATATGTCAGGATAATTTTGGAGGGAGGGATTTGGACATCATCAAGGTAAAACTTGTGCATTCCCTCTGGTCCAGCAATCTTAACTTCTACACATAAATATGCCCTCATACACACAAAAATATTCATTGTATCATTATACAAAATAGTCAAGAACTGGAAATGACTCTGGAGTCTACCCACAGAGGAAGAGTAATTATGACAAGTCTAATTTCTAGGTCGCAGCCAGGTGCCTCTTAAAGATGTGAATTCAGGGGTCCAGTCTCTCTCCAAGTTATGGCTCTACCATCTTAGAGTCTTTTGTTTCCACCGTGTGGATAGGGGAGAGAGTGTGGAAGACAGCATGAGATATGCCCGGAAATGACCTCCATCACTCGTGCCCACATCCTACTGGCAAGAACTTTAGTCACATGGTCCCACCTTGATGAAAGAGGGGCTGGGTTCTTCCTGTGTACCCAGAGAAAAATGAAATAGTTGGTCTGGAAATAGCTTTGAAGTCTTTCGCGAAAGTGCAAAACGTAAGCTTCAGAAACGGGTGATTCATATTTTTTAAATTGCAATGGGTGTGTTCTCACCCTTATGTAACATTTAACATTTTTATAAGTGTAACAGGATATTGAGTTGGATTTTTCCTGTTGCCCTGGAATTATTAGCTAGGGCTCAAAGTTCAAGTCAAAATAGCTTTAGCATTCCCATATTCTAAAGAGAGCTGTATCCAAGTACCACCCCCATCCTAGTCATCTCAGAACACACTCACGTACAATCTAAATAAGGGGAAGAAAGGGGGAGGGAGGAGGAGACTTGTTGGCACCTTGAGGGGAGCAGTAATTATGCGGAGAAGCTTTTTCTTCTCTCCCCAGGAGGACTCCAATAGAAAAACTCACAGAGCTGCCAGTACCTCCTGGACTTGGCTGTTGGCATCTCCCGTTCCAGCCATGTGCTTGGAGCTGAAGAATCCACATGTCATCCAGATGCTCTCTTCTGAACAAAGAGAAGCACAGTGAGGAGATTTTGGAGAGTTTGTTAGAGTCCCTCGATTTGGGAAGCCCTTGTGAACTGTAGACACCCCTCTTTCAGAGCTTTCCCGAGGCAGGAGGTTCATGACACCAGAAGGGCAGGAGAAAACTGTAGAGCAGTGTACCTAGAAGAAAAGGATGGGGAGATAAAGTGACTCACCCATATCCCAGTTCTCCCACTCTTTGGAGGAGGCAGAAGACCTCCCTGGCTCCTGCAGCTCCTCACAAGGGAGCCCTGTGGTTGGAGGAGGGACGGAAGCAGCAGGACTGTCCAGGTGGCTGCCAGGCCAGCAAGACAACATGCTATGTGTCAAAGAGGTTGTGTTGATAAGAGACCAGACAAGAAATTCAGGTAAGGCTTTATTGGGGCCCCTGCTGCAGTAGTGGGGAGCGGGAACAAGTAACAGTTTCCGTTGCTTGCTCCCCGGGGTCGGGAGGTGGGAGCAGGCTGTTTCCTTACATGGGCTGAGGGTAGGGTCGGGTCCAGGGGTCAGGCCAGAGGCGTGGCTTAGGTGGTTTGCCCACCCCTTTGGTGGTGCTGAGTGCAGGGGGCATGCGCAGTACCCTGTTTTTGCTCCCAGCTCTTCAGAAGTGGCAGTTGGGTTCTTTTGGTCTTTTTATATCTTATTGTCCATAATTTGCCCCCAGCTGCATATGCACGCACTCATTTTTAGTCCCTTGTAGTTTCTTTGTATTTTGTTGCTTGAGGAGATGACATTTGTCCAGGTGCCAGCACTGCAGCAAAGGGTCCCAGGTCCCACCCTGTCTCAGTTGGATGCCCGAATGGCTGGAGGGCAAAAGAAGATGCCCATTTGGGTGTCCATGGTGAAAGATGGGTTAGGGTGATGTTGAACTTGACTTCAAGAAAACCTCCTACCCCAAGTATGAGAAGACCGATGGCTACATCCTCAGAGGCAACCAGCAGTCGGAACCAGAAAAGGCCTAAGAAACCACTGAAATATGGCAATGACTTCCTTAATCCCCATTTCCTTCCCCCAACCAACCAGAGGGCCTCGGTCATGAAGGGAAATTAATGGGGTGGCTTGTGTCAGAGCTAGACTATGCCCCCTCCAACCCTCCCTCTACTCTGAGCGACTAGATGCACTGAGATTAGAGTTTAGAATTGAATATTATAATAAAATCAAGTTTGAGATCAAAGTTTTCAAGAAGACTAGATGTTTAGTAATCAAAAGTGACTAAGAAGTTATTGAATCTGCCTGAGGTACACTTGAAAGACAAAAGTGTGTAATTTGACAGGTCATGGTTGATTAAAACAGAATAAAACAGTTTTACTCACTGTACCCCACTGATGCACACCCCCTCTACAGTTAAATAAATGTAAATTACTTTTTTGAATTAAAAGAGAGGGTTAAAAGGCTATATGTTGTCTGCTTATTCATTTTACCTGGAGTTGGGTAATGATTTTCACTCTATTTTCTTTAAAATTTTTTAAGGTTTTTCTTTTTTTTTAAGTTGTGAGAGTTCTTTGTGTCTATCCTTGATTATGAATTCTGCACCATTTGCTTTGTCTTTTCCTCTTTTTATAATTCTCTTCATGACAGGTTGGAGTTCTATGCTCCATCTCCTATGACCAGCACTTTACATTCTTTCTCTGTTAATTTTTTACATAGTGTCTTTTTCTTGATTCTGAGTCTTATTTGGTTAATTTGATTTTCTGCCACATCAGTTCAGTCTTTTACTCCTTCAGTAACGATCTGATTTTAGTTATTGAACTTTTCATCACAGACTGATTTTGTATATTAACTGCAACACGTCTAGTATCTTCCCAAACATTTAAAGCACTTCTTTTTAAATTATTTTTTGCATAACTTATATATACCTATTTTTTTAAATTGAGGTATAGTTGATTTACAATATTGTGTTAGTTTTAGGTGTACGGCACAGTGATTCAGTTTTATGTATTTTTCAGATTCTTTTCCCCTATAGATTACTACAAAATATTGAGTATAGTTCCCTGTGCTATACAGTAGGTCCTTGATGTATCTATTTTATGTATAGTAGAGTGTATATGTTAATTCCAACCTCCTAATTTATCCCTCCCCCACCCCTTTCCACTTTGATAACCATGAGATTATTTTCTATGTCTGTGGGCCTATTTCTGTTTTGTAAATAGGTTCCTTTGTATCTTTCCTTTTTTTTTTAGATTCCACATACAAGCAGTATCACATGATATTTGTCTTTCTCTGTCTGGCTTACTTCACTTAGTGTGATAATCTCAAGGTCCATCCATGTTGCTATAATTCAAGTACTTCTTGCATTATAAGTGAAAGATCTATTGAGGGGCTAGGATTCCTTGGTTCTGAACCCTGACTCTGCCACTTAAGAACAATGTGACCTTATAATCGTTGAGAAACGGATAAGATAAACCAATCATTGCAAACCTGGTGGAACCTGTTCCGTAAAAGCAGGAAGAAACTGGCAGATTGCATTTAAAGGGCTAGAGAGAGTGGGGAAACCATACAGAGATTCAGTGTGTTGGAAGTAAGGGTTGCTCAGTTTGAGTGCTCAGACATGAGATTAGAGGTTAGATCATGAAGGCTCTTTATAACTGAATCAAATTTCAGGATTTTATCCCGTAGACACATACTTCTTAAGTACACATTTCTGGAACTCTGAAACCAGTGTGTCAGGGTCTCCAAAAGCCTCAGATTTTTGCCACAGTTCCTTGGATTTTCAGTATTAAGTGACGTAAGGAAAACACTCTTTTAAATTAAAACAAATATATACACTATGGCATAGAACACAAAATCTAAAATTCTAAGATCAGCCTGGATGCCATATAAGCATATGATACTTCTGGGGACCCACCCCGACCCATGGGCGTACACATCCTGTCCTATGTGCCATTCGAGAGGCATCTAAGAGAAGCCATCAGCCCCCCAACAAAGTCTCAGGGCAGCCTCCTTTGATTGAAGAAAAGGCTGCTTCTTAATCCTTCCCACATAAGCCTTAAGGGACCACACACTTCCTCCAAGCTGGGGCAATTGCTGAAATTAGGTGGTTTAACTGTAAAGACATCCCAGCCTTTCAGAAGCTAGCATCCCGAACAGAGATAAACTAAAGACAGTGTTCCCCGCTAATACTGATGTATTTTCAATTTATGCAATCCAGTGTGCAGTGGTCTGCACCATCCCCTGCCTCCAGTGATTAATGGCCTGGCCCCAGCCAGGGTCCAAAAAGAGCCAAGGGAAGAGATGCAATGGGTTTTATATTATCATGACTGCAACATACTCATTCTGTGGTGTCAGTGCTGACTGCAGGGTTCTGATTATGAAATATGATGCATGTTGAATTTAATGACATTCTCTGCCCTTCCGGTGAGTTCACTGCCTTCCAATGTCATTTTCTGTTCTCGTCTGAGTGGTAATAAAAGGAATATCATCGACTGTGGTAGCCTGTAACTACTGTGTGTTTTACAATAAATTGCATTTCAGGACCTTTCTCCCCAGGAGAAAAGTGCATGGTCAGAAGGATTACTCCGAGGCAGTTTCTGGGATCCCAGTCTCCGAGAAGATGAGGAACAAGGTGGCGTTGCCCTTTTTAGGAAATTATTCCCTAAGAACACTCATTTTTCAAGCAGCTATATATCAAAGGTCAGTTTGGACTAAGGGTAGATGATAAAACAGACTCCAAAGCAAAAATGACTATGGCTCAACCAAAATCATTGCAGAATGGACCAGGTCTAATCTCTTAGTAAGTTCTGGAAGGCGACTCCGGAAGAACACAAACTCAGAACTGGGAAGACAGCCCCGAAAGCCCTGTTCTTTCTGTCTGTGTTCAGATTAACCTTTTGTCCTTATCCCATGGCAAGGTAATCTCCATTTGAGGATGGGGAGAAAGATAAGAAAAGTAAGACTTAATGAGTGACCACTGTGTACCTGACCTGTGGCAGGTACTCTATGGTACGATGTCACCTACTCTCACAGTATGCTTGTGAGATTATCACCCCTTATTACCCCCAATATGTAAATGAGGAAATTTAGGCTTGACAGCATCTGCAGGGTCACAGAGCCAGTGGAGGTCAGAGCCAGGGATCCAGCTCCGGCTCATCTGATTCCCAGAAGTATATTCCATGCACCAGAAGCACCAGCCTTACTTAGGAGTGTGCTGGAGACACAGAACCTCAGACGTCTGCCCAGTCATGCACGTGGAGGTATGAGATGCATGTCCTACATAGACTCTGAGCTGGTCAGGGGCTAGAAAGTTTCTGACACGTGGGGCAACCAGGACAAACTTCTCTCTTCACTGTTGAGAGGGACTGCCAGGTAATGTCACATTGACTGACCGTCAGGATCTTAGATCCATTGATTGTCCGGCTGGCAGCAGCATTGCTGGGGACAATACTTCTCAAATTCCAGAGTGCCTGACAATTGCCTGGGCAGCTGGTTAAAGTACAGACTCCTTCGTTCTCCCTAGTATTGTATTAGTCAGTGTTCTCTAGACAAACAGAACCAATAGGATGTACACATATAGAAAGAGATTTAGTTTAGGGAATAAGCTTGCACAATTATGAAGCCTGGCCAGTTCAAAATCTGCAGAGTGGACCAGCAGGCTGGAGCCTAGGGAAGAACAGATGCTGTGGTTCAAGTTCAAAGGCCATCTGCTGGCAGAACCCCCTCTTGCTTGGATAATATCAGTCTCTGTTTTTTTGGTTTTGGTGTTTTTTTTGCGGTACACGGGCCTCTCACTGTTGTGGCCTCTCCCGTTGCGGAGCACAGGCTCCGGACATGCAGGCCCAGTGGCCATGGCTCACGGGCCCAGCCGCTCTGCGGCATGTGGGATCTTCCCGGACCGGGGGACGAACCCGTGTCCCCTGCATTGGCAGGCGGACTCTCAACCACTGCGCCACCAGGGAAGCCCCAGTCTTTGTTTTATTAAGGCCTTCAACTGATTGGATGAGGCCCACCCACATTAGAGAGGGCAATCTGCTTCACTCAAAGTCCACTGATTTAAATGTTAATCTCATCCAAAAACACCCTCATGGAAACATCCAGAATAATACTTGACCACATATCTAGGCACCATGGCCCAGCCAAGTTGACACACAAAATTAACTATCACATATATTGCAATGGTGTTTACACAAATCTACATGTGTGAAAAAATAGCATAGAACTGTACACATACATAGTACCAGCATCAAACATTTGGTTTTGATATTATAGTATCATTATTAAATGTTTAATAATTATTTTAAAAGTAAATAGTTACTTAATAATTACTATAATTATTAAGATAGAATTATCAGGATTGCCTAGTGAAGGCTATCTGGGACCTCTCTGCAATATTTTGCAACTTCCTATGCATCTAAAATTTCCTGTGCAATATCTGTGCAACTTCCTATGAACCAAAAAATAGTTAAAAAAAATTTTTAATAGTGCAGATTCCTGCCCATTTGCATCTGCTCCTCACATTTCCCTCACTCCAGGATTCTGGCCCATTTGGTCTGCTGGTAATTCAGATACAGAAAGGCACGGCTGACCATAGCGTAAGCATGGCCCCAACGGGACATGTGATATGACGGGGGCTATGGTTTAATCTATGCAAAAAGGAACTATGTTACCTGAATTACTTTCCACCACAGAGGAGAAAAATGTTAAGAGCAGCAGATTAGAAGTGAAACAACAGTAATTCGTTGTAATTCTGGGCTTACGGCATCAGTCACTGTTGATAACAAAGGGACAATGAAAGTCATCTGTTCCAAGTACCTCACCGGACAGATGAAAAAGAGGCCCAGAACCTCAAGCCATGTTCCTGTTGAGTTACCTGTCCAAACACTCACATTGTTAGCAGCAAAGTCTGAACCGAAAACAGAGCTCTGGGACTCTCAAGGCCTGAGACAACCAATTACAATCTCACTTACAGGTTTCATTGGACTCTCCACACTTTGTTGTGCTTTTAAATGTTAGAAAGCCTCTGTGGTGGGGAGGGCAGCCACGAACAAGGCCATTTACACAAGAGGAGACCGAGGTCACGGAGCAGCTTTCCAAAGGCTTCTTTGGAAATGTAGGTATTCATTTTCTGTCACCTGTCACTTATACCTTCTACCTCCATTGTACAAGCGTGGGTACTTCGGCAAATACCCTTAAAAATAAAATCCAAATTCCCTAGCTGGGATTCCAGGGCATCCTTGACCTGGCCTCTCCGACCTCAATGCTTATGGCTGTCCATGCTCCTGGGACCACTTGCTGCTCCCCAATGCACCTTTCCCTTTGTATCCTCTGCCAGAGATATTCTCCCCAACTTTCTGCCCTGGTTAACTCCTGGCATTTGTCCCCCTGGGAAGCCTTTGTATTCCCTCTGACACTGAATTAATGACCTTGTACTGTATTCCCATAACATCCTATGAATTCCATTGGCACCTATGCCCCCTACCCCATCCTCCAGGTGTCAAGTTCCCTAGGGGTGATCATTCATCTCTGTGTTAGTAGAACCAAGTGCAATTCCAACAATGCACTGGCTAAGCCGCTATTATATCAGAAGAAGAGGAACGGCATCTTGGCATGAAAAGTGCCCTGGGGTCCAAACAGGAACATGATAAGGGTGAGAGATCGTGCAGTCATTCAACAGGTATCCCCAAATCACCCCTCTATGTCAAGCTGTGTGTTACGAGATAGAGGCGAAACGTTACCACCACCTCTGACGAATTCTTGCCCCAAACTCCAACTTGAATCACATCAAACCTCAGAAATAGCTACCAGTTGGCAAGACATTCAGGATCCAGAGGAATCTGTTTAATGTCATGAGAATGCAATCATAAAAGTCCAGAATGTAGGAAAATCTAGAGGACAAATGACTTGATTTATTCATAAAATAAATTGAAAAGGAAAACATTTTTTAAAGAGAGAAAGAGGGAACTTATAGATTAAAAAACGCTTAAGAGAATCAAATGCCATGTGTGGACTTTGACTGGATCTTATTCAACAAGCCAACTCTTTAAAAAATATGAGACAAATGGGGAAATCTATTAACTGAATGGAATTTGATAATATTAAAAAACAATTGTTAATTTCATAAGATGCAACATAAGCATTATGGTTAGGTATTTTTTAAAATATACATACACTGAAACATATGCTTATTAGGAAGAGGCAGTATAGATAAAAAAAGATTGACCATGACACTGATTATTGAGTGATGGGTATATGGGGTTCCTTGTTATCCTTCCTACTTTTGTGTATGTTTGAGTTTTTGCAGAACAAGTTAAAAACGGTGAGCAGAGAAGATGCTCCTGTTAGCATGTTATTTACAATTACAATAACTGATACTAAACAAATAATTACAAGTGAGTTATTTACAATGAGATGAGACCAGAGATACTTCTGACTTGTGATGTATTCGTATTGAATTCCATTTAAGTGCTATAGGAAATGCTTTCTCAGCAATTTGTTTTGCTAAGATCAGCAGTTTGTAGGGGACAGGGCTAAAGGTCTCCCCTTTCATTGTCAAAATCCATGTTGGCACACCTGTGAAGATGCGGTTTGCTTTCTAAGGTTTTGGGTAAAATACAGGATCAGCAAGTGTCAGGAGCCAGGGAATAATATAGGTCTCAACTCCTGTGCCTGGAAAGGGTTCAATGATTCGTAAAGATCGATTGCAATGTATCTGAATTACTACTGCTTGTGTGGTACTTTACAAGCAACTTCTTACTGAGTGTACCTAACTACTGAGATTAAAGGATGGTTTAACTTTATAAATTAGAGTGAATCCATAACAGTGTTCTCAGTCCCTTGCATTTCTTTTGATGCCCATGGTGAGTGACAAAGGGGTAGAGTTTACAGCTGATTTGCTTGATTTGTTCAAAACCCCTCTTCTCACCTCTAACCTGTCAACTGCCTGTTGTCACCCCTGTGCCCAGATGGCTGTGGTGGCAACAAGACGCTACTGCTGTGCCACCGAGTCGTGATTTCACAGTATTTTTCTTTTCTTTTTCATCCTCCTTGGGGATGCATTTTAATGAGGACAGGACGAGGACGGACGAAGAACCTTTCAGTGGAACATCTACCTCTACATTGCACGGAATTGAGATTGATGCCACAAACATTCCTATTATAGACGACGGAACATAAACAACAGGGTCCTACTATATAGCACAGGGAACATTAGTCAATATCCTGTGACAAACCATAATGGAAAAGAATATGAAAAAGAATGTATATATATGTATAACTGAATCAATTTACTGTGCAGCAGAAACTAACGCAACATTGTAAATCAACTATACTTCAAATTAAAAAAACAAGAAATAACCAAACAGCACAGATTACCAAAGCAAAGACATTGATAAAGCAAATAAAATCTGCAATAATAAATACATCTGCAATAGATGCTAAATATCATTAAATTATTATAATATTTAGACGGTAAATATGGTCTATTTTTGCTTCTTCCCAATAGAATACATTTGATCACATTTTTACCAAAGAAATAGGTCGGGATAAAGTTACTACTCATATTAAAAAATAAATTATAATATTTTAAAACTTAGCTTAACCATGTGTCTTTATCATAAAAATAATTTTTTCATCTTTGATTTTATTACTCATTGTTAGACATGTGTTCATTCATACCACCACAAAACATAAAATCCGAAGTACTATTCTCTTCGTATTTTGAAGGTACGTCATCAAATTCTGGGTGTATGTCAGAAGATGCACCCGGTCTGTACATGTCAGCAGAAGTAAGTTTGAGAGGCATTTTTTTACAGTAAGCAACAGCTGCAAGATATTCTGCTACAAAAAGAGCTATCCTGTGTCATTGCATTTCTACAAACCAACATCTAGGGCGTGGCAGTAAGGAAAGTGAATTAGAGACTGTAACACTAAATGGTAAATAGTATCTTATGGGTATCACAGCCTTGTTGAGATAAAATTCTGGCTTGAAAGACCTCAGTAGAAGAGATTGACATTTTTTTTTCTTTTATTTTTTCATTGAAGTATAGTTGATTTACAATGTGTTAGTTTCAGGTGTACAGCAAAGTGATGCATATATATATATATGGAGGAGGCCAATGTTCATGGAGGAGGCCATGAACATTGTAACAAAGAGATTAAACATTGGGAATTTGGCTTTTCCGGTAAGCATGATGGTGGAGACATGAGGTTTTGGGGCAGCAGCAACTCTTACAGCTTTACGATCACGGCAGTAATGGGTCCAGGGCTGGCAGTGGTAGCACTTTCTTACTTAGTTGCCAGCTTACCATTGCAACAGAGGATGTGGGATTTGGGACCTTCATTGGATGTGGTTCTGGAAGTTGTGCCTAGAAGCTCAACTCAGAGTCTGTTGCTCCAGCTTTGCCAACATCTTTGTGAGCTATTTCATGCCCTTTATTTAGCTCTTTTCTGCTCAAAATGGCCAGAGTGGATTCTGCTCCCTGCAACTGAGAAACCCAACCAACTCACTAAGAAGAGGGAAGACTTGTTTTTACATTTACATGAATATTAGAGACAACTATGCCTGGGAAACTCTTTGTCTTTTGCAAAAGTAATTTTGAGATTATCTTGGATTTCTTTCTTTAAATCTATTTCTTCTTGACTACTAACAGTGAAAACCCAATAGAAACATTAAGAGGGGCCATGTGTTTATTTTAGAGATAATCTGGTAGAAGAATTATGTGTGTGTGCCAATGAACTTTGGGGGAAAGAATGTCAAAGATAAAAAATGAGTGCTTTCAATGGAGGAGACCAGACTAGTCAATTCCTGGGATCTGGAAGGAGTGAAGAAATATGTCAATTAAATGTTTGTAAATAAATGAAAGAAAAAAATTAATGTTGGACCTATCAATCCATGACTACCTATTAAGTAACAGCTACACTTCTCACTATGGGTGAAATCAAAGATGGAAGAAAATGACACCAACTCTTTTCTCAAAGAATATACAATTTGTTGTAGAAAGAAGGGAAATAGGTATTAAACACTAAAAACCAATATACGATGCTATGGAACCAAGTGAAAAATATTTCAGTAAAGACATTGGTCACTGTGAATAGGGGTCATTGGAAATACCTCCATAGAAGTCATGTCAATTGCCCTAAATCTGGGCAAAAGAGTAAGCTCTTGGAAAGCAGAGAAAAGTTGGGAGGCACTTCAAAGACAACAAATGCATAAGCATGGACACACATGTGTTCTTTTTTCTTGTTGTTTTGTTTGTTTTTGCTGGGAGACTCAGAGCTGGTGGGAAGAATTTGGGTTGGAGGGTGGTGGGAAATCCAACTGAAGAAGCCAGGAGGAGCTTCCATTGACCACATGGAGTCAAAGAATTTCTGGATTATGAGAGACCTTGAAGGTCATCTAACCCAACACTAGAATACTTTCTACAACTTAATTTCTCATCTCATTTACTATTTTTAGAATCTGGACAGAACAGGGTAGATACGATTTTTAAAACCCTAGAGAAGGCCTCAGTAAAAAGATCTTAAATAAATCCAAGATACCAATAACCTCAGAAAAACAAATTACAAATTTAATTTAATTTGTTCCAATGCCTTAATTTTACAAGTGAGCAACGTGGGTTCAGAGAAGTAGAAGGACTTCTGGAGCCTACACAGCTTGGCAGGGCCCACCCCGGTCTCAACAGCCAGCCCAAGTCTCTACCTTGACCAAGAATTACCTGGCTCCATTTTGTGAGTACTCCATTTCTCTTACTATGCATGAAAAATGGTAATAAACTTCTCTCTCCAAACATCCTTTTCCCCAAGGAATAATAGATCACGGGAAGAGAGAGGTTTGCCATCAAAGAAGGACATTATCATTTTTATACAAATGCTAGGACAATTCTGAGCTTTCAGCCTGAACTAAACTACCTTAATCTAAGCTACCTGTGCCTCACACCTGGGGAAACTTGGTTTAGAAAAAAAAAAAAAATGAGTGGAATCCATTTCAAGTGTTCTATCTTAGGCCTCTCAGTTTGCACTCAGTTTGTTTTATCACATAGTGATAGGAATTAAAGGCCTTCACTACAGTTTAGGCAGCTTGCCAATACCTATTTTTTAGCAATAAAATATGTACAAATCAAGGAGTCTCATGTGGAAAATTCATTCAACAGCCTCAAAAGCCAAATGAACGGTAATTACTTTGAAAACAATGTGGCAGCGATCAAGCGCGATTGGATCGTGCTTCGAAACGTACGTCTACATTTTAAGAACTAAGATAATTATGAATTATGAAAATAACTAACGGAGACAATGGCACAGCAAAGCTGTTGTTTATGAAACATGAAGGGACATTTTCAGAGGAGTAGGGGGAATGAGTCATTTTCCCGCACCTGCCAGAGGATATTGAATATGACACGAAGTACAAGCCTGGGCTCTGCCTCTCTCCCCAGTCATTTCCCATGGGGATTACTACTCTGAGCCCCAGTGTTTGCAGAGGTTGATGGGGGGATGCTTCCAGCTCCTCTTCCTACACAGTGTGGGATTAAGTACCCATCCATTATACTATTCCTCACAATTCTAGTAGATCCACCCCATGTTACGCCCAGAAATATGGATGAAGATGTTCTCGGGATGATCCGTTGTCAAACTCTCTTTCTGGAAACAAAATTATTCTGAGACACATCTCTCGGAATGGAGAGTCTGTGAAACTAGGTTTCTTTTGCCAGTCTCCTGTCTTATGTGAGATCCTGGAAAGTCATTCAACCTCTGTGTTTCTCAATTTTCCCAACTTGAAAATTATGGGGTTGGCCAGCCGATCTCCAACACGCCACGTGTCTATGCTACAATGTAGATGGTGTCCCTAGGAGCTGTGAACGGGGCGGCCAAGTGGAGTGATCCAGGGATTTGTGGGGGGGAAGAGCATTCCAGGAGGGGTAAACAGCAAGGTCTTAAGACAGGAGCATGTCTAGTGCACTTGAGGAAGAGTGAGGAGGCCACAGGGGCTGGAGTGAATGAGGAAAAGAACAGGAGATGAGATCAGAGAGAGAAACTGAGGCCAGATCACACTGGACCTTGAAAGCTATCATATATTCGTTTTTACCCTGAGCAAAATGGGACGTTTGGAGGCACTGTGAGCAGAGGAATTGCATGATCTGACTTTGTGTTTTACCAGGATTCCTCTAACTTCTGGAGTGAGAAGAGACTGAAGGGGAGTAAGAATAGAAACAGGGAGACCAGTTAAGAGTCTGTGATAATCCAGGTAGGAAATGAGGATGGCTGGTCCCAGGGTAGTAGCTTTGCAGGTGATGAAAAGTGGCCAGATTCTAGATTCTACTGGGGAAGGTGGGGAGAGGAGTGTTGGGCGGGATTTGCTGCTGTAAATCCTTCCTATCAGTCTGCATATCACTGAGAACCCAAATAACCTCAAAGATGAATAGCTTTCCATGGTTACAAATGTTGGTGACTCAGTTCCCAGCTCATGACTTTGACATTTTTCATTTGCATTTTAAGTTTTCCAATAAAGCTTCAAGAGAATATGCATTAATCAAGTTTCATTTCAATATTTTGAACTTCTCTACCAATAACAAGTCCTTACAGTCAGACAACAATTGGCTTATCACAGGATTTTACTGAAACAGTGTAAAAGTGCCCATCTTTTCAAAGACCTACTGTCTTAGGCTGGGTTCTCTCGAGAAAGGAAAGCCTGAGACAAGGACTTGTTATGACAGTTTATTTGGGGAAATGATCCCCCAGGGAACAGGAATCTTGGAAAAGCCAAACAGAGAAGGAAGTTGTTTCAATCAAGGGTCTCCGGAGAAACAGAATCTAGCTATCACTTATCTATCAATCCATGAAGAGATTTATTTTAAGGAATTGGCTCATACAGTTTGGGGGCTGGCAAGTCTGAAAATCAGAGGACAGGCCAACAGCCTGGAAACTCAGGTGGGAGGAGATGCTGCCGTCTTGAGGCCGAATTTCTGCTTCTTTGGGAAACCTCGGTTTTTGCTCTCAAGGTCTTTCAACTGGTTGGAGGAGGTTGACCCACAACTTCCTATGTATCTTGTCCCCAGACATGTCATGGTCATTGTCACAAATTCCTATAAGTCTAGGGTACACTGGCTACCATCCAAGCTTTGCTATCCACGATATTAATTATTTCTGCTTTGCCTTGTCAGTTAAATGCCACCACCTGGCCTTTGCAGTACAGAGGTCCTATTATCCCCACTGATAAGAGGGAATTCAGCTCCATGGCAGCGTCTCCACCCTATGGAGAACAGCTGCCAATTAACCTCTCAGAGAATTCGGGGCTCCCCTCACCAGCACATTTCTTACTGTTTTAGAAATGTGTAAAACACATTTCTAGATTCTACTGGGGGAGGTGGGGAGAAGTCTGTGAGATAGGAGAGCATGTTAAGTAAGGAGCTGAATGTTCTGGTTTCATGTAATAAATCATTCTAACATTCCACCTCTCTCAACTTTTTGACAACTAACTTGTTCCCGTACCAAAACAGTCCTTGAAATTCCACCTTATTTGTCATCCTGTGGAAGCTTCAAGAAGCCCTCCCAGCAGTGGATTAAGACTGGCTCCAAGTGACCTTGCCAGGACATTAGCCCCCAGTTTGGGATGAAAAGATACACACTACTATATATAAAATAGATAACCAGCAAGGACCCGCTGTATAGCAGAGAACTCTACTCACTACTCTGTAATAACCTATATGGGAAAAGAATCTGAAAAAGAATAGATATATATGTATGTATAACTGAATCTCTGTGCTGTACACCTGAAACGAACACAACATTGTAAATCAACTATACTTCAGTTAAAAAAAAAAAAAAGAAAGAAAGAACTAGGTCTGAATGTATCGACATTGATAAATATAAAAAAATAAACATCTCCCATCGACACAGGTTGGCCCACAGGGAACTAATGCCCTCACGTTTGGAATCTGTACATGTTCATTCCTGGGGGGGTGGTCAGGGAGGGGTTCCCACAGACATCCCACAACATGGCCTCTGAAAAAATCTGAAACAGAAAGAGAGTGATTCATGGTTCAGACACAAGGTGTGTCATGGTCTGTGTGAAGTTGGCTTTTGTCAGCAAAGACTGAGATAAAAGTGGGCGAAGACAGGTGAGGTGAGACGCCCCTACTGTGTGTGAAGGAGTGTAGAAGAAAGACCATTCATCTTTTCAGAGCCTCTGCTTTCGCACAGGCAAAACGGGGCTGTCAATCAATGTCTTCCTCCTGTGGGCAACTGGCACCCATTCCCCTGGGGCCCTCTGGAAAACCGTGTGGATTCACCTCATCACTTTCACACTGAGGGATGAGAAAGTTGAAGTATTTATTCACCAACTTCTGTCACTCCTAGGTTGAAGGTCGCTCCTAGGGAGCTAACTTCCAACGCGTCCAGTCAGCCCCCTAGTTCAAGACCTGAGCATGATCTTATGACTGGTGAAGCCCCTTGGGCAGAGAGATGTAGGAGGCCATCAGCAGAGTTGGGACCTCTGCAGGTGACCTGCAGGGCAGGCCAAAGACTGGGCACCAGCAATGTTTCTACAAGTATTTCTGCCTCTTCTGGCAAAGGCCAGATCCATTGGGGAGGTTGGTTGCAAGAGATCACCATGTCTTCCAAATCCTTTTGCAATCGCTCAACATTAGCAAAAGCATCCGGTAAACTCTCTTCTGATAGAAGGCACTTCCGAAGCACCCCTCAGATGCATCAGAATTTTGTTTCTGCCCAAATGCACACCCTCTTTAGTCTCCCATTCCCGGGCTATCAGAAGTTTTGAAATTCTTCTGTAAAGCTACCGCCTTACGCCTCTGTGAAGGGAAACAGCAAAATAAATGCTCTGTTGGCTGAGAAAGAAAAGACACGCCTGCCGTCCAAGACATTATCTTAAAGCTACCACAAAAGACCTCTTCTCGCTTTATTAAAAGTGGCAGAAAATGCCGGGGCGCCCGAGCACAGGGCCAAGGAGCTTGCAAGGGCAATCCTCACGCCGCGCAGTGCTAACAGGCGACAAGTTCAGATAGCCCAAGAATTTCTAATTCGTGGCTGCTTCCACCTTCCCAGAGCGGATACCCAAATTGATTCTGTTGACGGCTCGATGTGTGAAAACGCTGACTGACAGAAACACCTAAGGGTAATACGTCTGCCAAGTGATTGGTTAAACAGCTATTCATTTTGAAATATATCTTCGAGAAGCAGAATAACAGAGGGCCACTGTAGTGTGCGGCCCATTAATTATTCAGTTGACAAGAAAATTACCCTTCAGATCAACATTTGTGGAGGCTTGTCGGGATGGGCTCGGGGGAGGCGAGTGGAGAACAACACTCAACAGGGTTATCTGCACAGCCCACTGTGAGGCCCTCCTAGGTCAGGGAGGAGTGAGTTTGTGTATATAGTGGAATGAGCATGAATCCTTCTGCCCAAGTTCCTGCCTGTGTGATTTACTGGAATTGATTGGACCTTCTTAAGCCTCGTGGTCCTGATCCATAAAATGGGGATGTCGAAAGCAGACTCAAGGGTAGTTATGAATCAGTGAGAATGCAGATAGGGCACCTGACAGGTAAGGATGCTTGTTCAGTGCACATCTGTTTTCTTCCACTCCGTGGTTTCCCTGTGCTCTGTCACAGCTTCCTGGGTACCCGGTCGTAAGGAAAACCACGAGACCACCTGGCTGGGTATAGGGACCTGCTCCTGCAACCCCACCTGGCAGGAGGCTGAGCCGTAGCACCCATCCTGGTGGTCCACTAGGAACGTTTGCCCCTCTAGGAAGTGGAGTCTGGAAACCGTCCGCTGCTCCCCAGCCCAGGTCTGAATTTCTGGAGGGAAGTGAGCCTCTGGTGCCCATCTGCTGGAAGTTGCCATCTCTTTATCCTCCCCACTGAGTGGGGTCAGTCAAGCTGGCTGGTTCTCCTGTGAGTTCACGTTTGCCTCCTGCATCAGTCTACCAGCCAGCGGGGGCTCTGGAATTAGTTGGCACATTCAAACCGGGCCATTGGAGGAAAGTTGAAGAAAAGGAGCCATTGACAGAATCATAAGCTGTTACCAGCCCTAAGGCTGAAGGGACAGAGGAGGGAGGGCTTAGCAGAGCCCAGAGAGAGGGGGTGGGGGGCTGGAGACCGGCTGTCACATTTCATGGAGGGATGCAGCCAGGCCACGGCAGCCTTGCGGGCAGGGAGCTAGGAGAATAAACTCGGAGGCCCCTGTCGCTGCTCCCACGGGCTGAGCTCAGCCAGAAGCCAGAGGGTGAGAAAGCCTGTTGCCACAGTCCAAACGGGTCAGCCTTCTGGGACATAGACAGCGTGGGGCAAAGAAGGAAGAGGAATAATCGGAAGGTGGCCAGCACTCAGTCCCACACCGACACTAAGTCACATTGAACCTGAGGCGACCAGCACTCCTTGCAAACACTGGACCCTTCTAGGGTGCTATGTGAGCTCTCTCAGCCCCATCTCTGACTCCAGCAGCTACTGCAGCGAGCAGTTTTAAGCAGGCTGAGGCCACAGCCTGGGGCACCTGCAGGAATCCCCTCACCTTCCATCCATGAAAAACCGGAAGTGCAGAGGGTTAACAGTTTGGGGGCTGTGCTTGACCCATGAAGGCATAAGTGCCTCTCCACCTCCTCCCAGCAACAGTTCAGACACATATATCCTAAGCTGCCTTGAAAGGTCTGGATTCTGTGGATAAAGAAGATGTGGTGTGTGCATGTGTGTGTGTGTATAATGGAATACTACTCAGCCATAAAAAAGAATGAAATTTTGCCATTTGCAGCAACATGGATGGACCTTGAGATTATCATACTAAGTGAAATAAGCTAGAAGGAGAAAGACAGATACCATATGATATCACTTATACAAGGAATCTAAAAAATGAAACAAACTGGTGAATATAACAAAAAAGAAACAGACTCACAGATATAGAGAACAAAGCAGTGGTTACCAGTGGGGAGAGGGGAGGGGGAGGGGCAAGATAGGGTAGGGGGTTAAGAGGTACAAGCTACTATATATAAAATAAATAAGCCACAAGGATATATTTTACAGCACAGAGAATACAGCCAATATTTTATAGTAACTATAAATGGAAGATAACCTTTAAAAATTGTGAATCACTAGGTTGTATACCTGAAGCTTTTAAAATATTGTACATCAAATATACCTCAGTTAAAAAAAATAATAAAATAAAACATAGCAATCAAAAAAAAAAAACGAAAAAGGTCTGGATTCTGATTCTGAACTTCAACCCACTGGGTCCCAGAACTGCAGTCTTCACCAGGTTCCTGCAACCCCTTTGCCCCAGCAGATAACATTGCTTCCTGCTCTAGATTTTAGACTCCCAAACCTGATGACCAGCACTCTCTAAATGCCCTACCCAATCCAGTCTGCCCAGGCAGGAAAATGATAACAAACTGGATAAAGGATATTTTTACACAGGTGCAAGCTTTGCTTTTTTTTTTTTTTTTTTGCGGTACGCGGGCCTCTCATGGCTGCGTCCTCTCCCGTTGCAGAGCACAGGCTCCAGACGCGCAGGCTCAGCGGCCATGGTTCACGGGTCCAGCCGCTCCGCGGCATGTGGGATCTTCCCGGACCGGGGCACGAACCCGTGTCCCCTGCATCGGCAGGCGGACTCTCAACCACTGTGCCACCAGGGAAGCCCCTGGTGCAAGCTTTGACTGCCCCTAGGTCCAGGATCAAGTACCCTATTCCATGGTAGCCAGCTCTGGAACTCATCCTGGTGTTGGTTTTCCATCTTTCTCTAGTTCCTCACTCCTGTTCCCTGCCATCATTTCCCGGATAAACTGCCTGCATTCAAGCCTTTGTCTCAAAACCTGTTTCTCGGGTCAAGGGGGAACCTAAACTAAAAGGCATTGGTTCTCAAGGGTGATTTGAGCACTTCCAGAAAGTCCAGCCATTTCAGAGCCTATGAAGTTCTTTTTAGCTCATACTCGAAGCCCATCCCTCACCCTTCCCACATGCCATTGGGAACAACTGGGATGCCTGGCCATTCTCTGACCACTGTGCTCTGAAAGCAGCTCATTTGTCTTCTCTCCGGCCCTTGGATCCATCTTTCTGACCAGGTTCCTGGAGTCGACTATGCACACACTCTCCCTGCACCTTGAAGCCGTGAGTGGTTCTCTCTGGATTGGAGGCAGTAGGAGAATTAGGAGACTATGGGGGTTGCCTGTCAAAAGATGGTGGTGATGGAGATAAAGAGATGTGGATGGAGTTGAGAAGTACCAAGGAGACAGAAGTGCAGGATGTAATGATTGTGGAAGGCTCAGGAAAGACAAAGGCAGGGATGGGTCCAGGCTTCTCCCTTGAGCAGTTGGGTCAATGGCGTGCCATTTGTCAGGCCATAGTCTATGAGGGAATTTCCCAATGGGAAGGTCAGAGAAATTCTAGTTATTCTAGATCCCCTCCCTGCCAAATGTTCACCTCTTTATATATCCTCTACATCTATCCAGCCAGGTTCCCTCTGAGAGTTTGGTTATAGATCTCTATTTATAGGCTAAAATGTATTCTCTTTTAGTTGAAGTAACACAAGGTGGAATTTTTAAAATTCGACTTTGCCAAGAAACCTAGAGCAAACCAACTTATAATGAAGACTTGGAAGAGTTACAGGTTAGCTTGTCTGGAAGTTTGCTAGGCTTAGAGTTCCTTACTTCCTCATCTGGGCACTACAAAGGACTCTATCCCTCTCTCCTAGCTTTCTGGATTTAGGCAATTACCCCACCATCTGCCTTCTATTTCCTGAGGAGATGGGACACATTAGCCCCATTCATGGCCCTAATTGAACCATGGATGGTGCCCACACCCAGACCTGCCGTGAGAGCCAGAGCCTGGGAAGGAGGAAGGTCCATTCCAGAATGGCTAATGGGGAAAGCTCATGGCAAAAAAAACCCAAACACAGCATCCTGGATAATCATTCCAAACAGTGGTGAAGCAAGATGGAAGCAGCCCACATGGCTGGAAAGACCAGATCCCAGAGTTGGAGAGTGGGAGATGGGGGGGAGTGAAGTCAGGGGTCCTGGAATAGACTAGAGAGTCCGAGAACGGGCAGCTCTTGCAACAGACATCAGATTCCAGGGGCAAATATCTTTTCCATGCACCATGCTGGACAAGGACACAAATTAGTGTTGGTGGATCCCGTTCTAAGAGAATGAAACCTTCCAGAATTAGCAGGAGAGAGAGGCTTGTTTACTGAGTGTGGGTTATGAGCCAGGCATTGTGTAAGGCCCTGGACTGACTCACTGGTTTAATCCTTATCAAACTTAGGGTATAGAATCCTTCCCGCTTGTATCAAATGAGAAAATTAGGGCTTGGAGAAGTCAAATTTCTTGCTGGCTGAGCTGGGATTTAGCTTGGCTGGTTTCTAAAGCCCCTATTATTTTTATCAGCATATTCTCATTCCTCTGAATGTATGTTGCTTCCCTCTACCTCCTGTGACGCTGCAAGACTATTTATGTCACACTTTGGCTCCACCTGAGTATGAAACAGATGGCGTCTCAAGAACATGAGGAAGTGGTAGGGAGGCTGTTGTGACCAGATGGGACAAGGGTTGAGCCTAGACCCACCTCTGACTCCGGTAGGGTCCAGGGTAAGAGAATAAATCGAGGCTTCACGCCAGGCAGAGAAATAGTAACAGGTTGTAAGTCAAGCTAACGAACTGCTAAATAAAGTATGTATTTCTTCCTTGACAAAGAGACCTTCATGATAACCTAAAAAGCCAAGTCAGAATTTAGGATTCTTGAGCTTCTCTGGGTTCTGCGCTGAATATGGCATTGTGGAGACCCTCACCCCCAGCCCCCTGCCTGATCCCTTTCTCCCCCATTCTGGGTTATATCCTGCTTTGCAAAAGGCCTTGCATGTTTGCACACGTCTAAATTCTTTCCACACCCCATGCAAATAGCTTTAGGCTAAGCTTCAAGCCTAGAGTCGTTCATACTATGGCAGCTCCCAGGGGAGAGGCTTGCAAGGGCCCTAGAAGCAGCATCATGACTGTAGGGGCTGAGTCCTGAGTCTCAGGTATCTGGAGAATGGTCTAGGGGGAAGCTGTGGGTTCCAGGTGGGCGTATCCTCTTGACCAGGTGGTCTTCTTGCCCCACGGGTTGCGCCCAGCTGGAGGACAGCCCTGGTGGGACCCTCTAGAGTGTGCAAGCCAGGACAGAAGCCCCTTTGCCCAGGTCTGAGGCCAGTACACAAAGCACAAATGGACTGGTGAGCTCCAGGTTGCTCAGGCAGGGGCTACACGAGGCCGTTCAAACCAGCAGTCTGGTCAGCTTGTCCTACAAGCACAAAAGGCAGCCCCTCCCCTCACAGTGGGAGGCAGGTGGGATCTGGAAACCAAGGGAGGAGGTTTGGACTCCCTAGGGCAGGAGGCATCCTAATGCCAGGAAGGGCATGTTTCAGAGCGCTGCTCCCCATAATGGACTGAAGGTTAAATGCAGAGAGGCAGAACCCTTGCTTAATTCTGAATAAACCGACAGCACCGGACACTATGAGGTCATATCAGGACAGGTAGCAACAGGCAGCAGGAGTGACTCCGGGCCCCACTCCTCCTGGCGGGGCTGGGGCTGCTGCTCAGCTGCTGCCTGAGTCAGGGCTGGCTCAGAAACACACCGAGTCTGGTCCCCAATGTGGAGGGCGCTGGTGACTCTAATCAGGAGAGACAAGGGAAGGCAGGAGTTGATCTTTTCCCTATTAGGAGTGACAACATACGCTGCGAGAAGGGCAGGGACGGGAGCTTCTGCTGCTTGCTGAGTAGCACTATCCCCAAGTCAATTTAAACTGAAGGGGAATAGAGAACAGACTTTTGGTTGCCAAGGGGGTAAGGGGGGTGAGGGAGGGATGGGTTGGGAATTTGGGATTAGCAGATGCAAACTATTATACAGAGAATGGATCAACAACAAGGTTCTACTGTATAGCACGGGGAACTATATTCAATATCCTATGATAAACCATAATGGAAAAGAAAAAGAATGTATATATATGTATAACTGAATCACCTTGCTGTATAGCAGAAAGTAACACAACAGTGTAAATCAACTATACTTCAACAAAATAAATTTTTAAAAAACTGAAGGGGAAAGAGTGTGCTACCTACAGTATAGAGATTGATCAGGATTTCATTACATCTGAAATCACTGATTGCAGGGTGAGAGGGTAAGGGTCAGCAGGCTTGTTTAAAGGGTGGTCTCTGTTGTTCATGTGTTAGGGATCCCCAGGTCTGCAGTGCTTCTGCTACATAAATCCTCTCCCTAAACACATGTTCAGTTTTTAAAAGAAAACATAATTGGTATTATCATTTCTTTTTTGTTATTGTTTTTTATTGTTTTACTTGAAAGACAATATTACATCAGTTTCAGGTGAACAACTCAGTGATTTGAGATCTTTATCCATTATAAAATAATCGCCACAGTAAGTCCAGTTACCATCCATCACCATACAAAGTTGTTACATACTATAGTATCGAAGTGTACATTACATCTCCTTGACCTATTTTTTTTGTAGCTGGAAGTCTGTACCTCTGAATCCCCTTCACCTATTTCATCTGTGCCTCCACCTTCCTCCCCTCTGGCAACCACCTGTTTGTTCGATGACTTTGTTTCTATGAGTCTATTTCTGTTTTTTTTTGTTTGTTCATTTGTTTTGTCTTTTAGATTCCACATATGAATGAAGTTATATTGCATTTGTCATTCTCTGTCTGACTTATTTCACTTAGCATAATGCCCTCAAGGTTTATCCATGTTGTCACAAATGGCAAAATTTCATTCTTTTTTATGGAGCTATCACTCTCCCAGATTTGAAACTATACTACAAAGCTATAATAATCAAAACAGCATGGTACTGGCACAAAAACAGACACATAGATCAATGGAATAGCATAGAGAGCCCAGAAATAAACCCATGCTCATAAGGTCAACTAGTCTATGACAAAGGAGGCAAGAATATACAATAGGATAAAGACAGTCTCTTCAATAAATGATGTTGGGAAAACTGGACAGCTACATGCAAAAGAATGAAACTGGACCACCTTCTTACATTATGTACAAAAATAAACTCAAAATATATTAAAGACTGAAATGTAAGACCTGAAACCATAAAACCCTTAGAAGAAAACATAGGCAGTAAACTCTTTGACATCAGTCTGAGCAATATTTTTTGGGATGTGTCTCCTTGGGCAAAGGCAACAAAAGCAAAAATAAACAAATAGGACTACATCTAACTGAAAAGTTTTTCCACAGCAAAGGAAACTACCAACAAAATAAAAAGGCAACCTACTGAATGGGAGAAGATATTTGCAAATGAAATATCTGGTAAGGGTTTAATATCCAAAATAAAGAACTCATACAACTCAGTATCAAAAAAAACAACAATCCAATTAAAAAGTGAGCAGAGGACCTGAACAGACGTTTTTCCAAAGAAGACATACAAATAATCAACAGACACATGAAAAGGCTTTTGTCACATCCTGGGCTTTTGAGGGGGAGCCAAATTAGTAAAAATCTAGAATATTTTATACAGCTACATGAGCCAAAAAAGAAGAAACTATGATGAAGACATTTTCAGACATGCAATGATAAAAGAAACAAAATGGAAGGGAGGAAAAGAGGGAGGGAGGGGGAGAGTGGAATCCAGACAGCCAAGAAAGGAAAAAACAAAGGAAGACTGGATCTAGGAAAACTAACTCCAATGCAAGAAGTTGACCAAGGAGAGTTTCAGGATAACAGCCATGCAGCAGATTCAGAGAACAAGAATGGTAGATTGGACTTTCAGGAGAGATTATTCTAGGGGGGAGAGGAAAAAACCTGAAAGATTTCATATGTGTGAGCATTTGGGGAGAAAATAACCATGTATAGAAAATTGACAGGTCTGATGGTAAAATCCAAAGACATGTACATAGAAAACAAGGTAAATGAAAAAAAAGTATTTATCCTCTACTCATTTCCAAGAAAGGAAATGTAATCATAGACAAAGTATGGCCCATGAGTGAACAATATTTAGACAGCTACCATAGCATAAATTTTATGATTGATTTTCTAAACATACAGCTGAGTTCGTAGGATAGGGAAGAAAAGGTTCATGTGTAGAAAGGAAGCATGAAAAGGAGCTAATTCATCATTTACCTACATACAGAAAAACACAATAGAAAATACTTAAACTGTTAAATCAACAAGAAGCGGTGAAAAAACACATGTATTCAGCCAATGCAACCATCTGCTACTCAGAGAACTGCATATTCTCAGTCTGAGATGAGGGTATAAACATGAGGTCATTTTATTTTCTCATCTGATCTCTACCTTCAACTGTGCTATATTGAATTTCATTTTCTTTTCAGCTAATAATCTCTCAGTCAGACCCCAGAGCTTGCTCGTCGTTTTAAGAATGGTGTGAAATGTCCAATCCCTCTGTCTTCATTTTAAAACTTCAGCCTTAGGTCCTGTTAATTGTCCTCCTTCTCTCCTCTCTTCTCTCATCTCCAGATGAGCCTCAACCCAGGAACTCAAAGCGTGGAGGAGACATGTCGGCCATTTCGCCCCCTTCCATTTTGGTCAGGAAGTAGGGGTCAGAGTAAAGGTGTAAACACCTTTATGTTTACCTGACACTGCTGTTGTTGCCTCCTGGCTAACACTGGCTGGTCTTACATGTTGACCATTTGGCCAGAATCTTGGTGCTGATTCGCTCTCTCATACGGAACTTGTATGAGTTTTTTGAAGGACCCTCAGGTGCCTTCTCACCACCAGGTTCACCTCTTCTGACTCCATCCAACCTCACACCTGGCCTCTTGCTCCTACTGTCCCTTCCAGCAGAGTGCTACCAAGATGGCTCAAGCTTGGCTAACTTCCCCAGTGCCCCTTTGGTCTACAAGAAATCCTGCATCTTTTCCATGTCTTTATTCCCACCTTGCTCTCATTACTTCCTCCCTGCTGAAATAGACAGGAAGGGCAATCAGCCAATGGGCCTCAAACAAACAGCCATCAGAGGAATGAGATGCCCGTCTTGCCCTCTTGTAGATACCCCTAACCTCTACTTGGAACACCCCCCCCAATTTCTTGATTCACAGCTGCAATGTACAGGGTGCACGGGAAAGTGAAGAGACACCCCTAAGCTGAGGGCAAAATCCTTCCAGAGTTTCTGGTGTTCTGCCCATACAGGCTGGAGTGGAAGGACTGGGTGATGGCAGTATCATGTAATGGTCAAGAGCGAGACTATCTGTGATAGAAACCTACTGCTGTCGTTGGTCAGAATTACTAGTTACCTCATCTATAAAACAGAGGGATTTCGTAGGGTTACTACAATAGTTAAATGAGTAAATGACTCTAAGGAGGTGAGAATAGGACTTGGGACACGTGTTATCTATTCGTATTATTTCTGCCACATGTTAGTAAGATTTTGGGAGATTAGTCTTGTCATCTTGTCAATTCTCTTTGGACTGTGGGAGTTTTTAGCACCTATTATTTTCCGCTTTGAGGTTATAGCTGCAATTCTGAGACCAAAGCAAAAATCTATTTATTGCCCTGCTACACATGTTATTCAGAAATATGGAGACAAATACTGAAAGAAATAAAGCTAAGACAGTAGATAGTGATTGCCTCCAGAGAGCAAGACTGGGGGTGATGAAACCCCACAGAGGAATGTTGCTTCTTACTATAAACACTTTAGTATTATTTGATTTTTTAAAACAAGATGCATGTATTCCTTTGATAAAAATTAAATCAATTTTTAAAAAATATGTATATATTTTATTATTTTTTAACATCTTTATTGTTTTGCAATTAAAACAGTACAGTAGAGAAAACTTGGCACTCTCCTCCTTATGCGTAAGCGTGAAGGTTTCTATTAGAGTTGAATGGAGTTGAAATTGCTGAGTCACAAGAACTGTACATCTTCAACTCCATTAGATCCTGTCAAATTGCTCCTGGAAGTAATTGCATCATCTGACCCTCAGAATAATTCCTGGTCCCTACATGTTCCCCAATATTTGCTATTACCAAACTTTTCAGCCTTTGCACGTATGCTGGCTATGAGATGAATCCCCTTGGTGTTTTAACTTGCATCTTCCCAGTTATTAGTAACGTTGAGCATCTTTTCTTGTGTGTCTTGACATTTCTGGATCCTCTTTCATGAACCATCTGTTCTTATCCCTTGCCCATTTTCTTTTTTTTTTTAACGTCTTTATTGGAGTATAATTGCTTTACAATGGTGTGTTAGTTTCTGCTTTATAACAAAGTGAATCAGTTATACATATACATATGTTCCCATATCTCTTCCCTCTTGTGTCTCCCTCCCTCCCACCCTCCCTATCCCACCCCTCTAGGTGGTCACAAAGCACCGAGCTGATCTCCCTGTGCTATGCGGAGGCTTCCCACTAACTATCTATTTTACGTTTGGTAGTGTCTATATGTCCATGCCACTCTCTCACTTTGTCACAGCTTACCCTTCTCCCTCCCCATATCCTCAAGTCCATTCTCTAGTAGGTCTGTGTCTTTATTCCTGTCTTACCCCTAGGTTCTTCATGACCTTTTTTTTTTTTCTTAGATTCCATATACATGTGTTAGCATACAGTATTTGTTTTTCTCTTTCTGACTTACTTCACTCTGTATGACAGACTCTAGGTCCATCCACCTCCCTACAAATAACTCAATTTCATTTCTTTTTATGGCTGAGTAATATTCCATTGTATATATGTGCCACATCTCCTTTATCCATTCATCTGTTGATGGACACTTAGGTTGCTTCCATGTCCTGGCTATTGTAAATAGAGCTGCAATGAACATTGTGGTACATGAGTCTTTTTGAATTATGGTTTTCTCAGGGTATATGCCCAGTAGTGGGATTGCTGGGTCATATGGTAGTTCTATTTGTAGTTTTTTAAGGAACCTCCATACCTTGCCCATTTTCAATTGAGCCGTTTCTATTTTTCTAATTGGCATGTAGGAGTTCTTTATATATTCTGAATGTTGATCCTCTGATGGTTTTATGAATTGCAAGGATCTTCTCTTCATCTGTGCCATGTCTTTTCACTTTATTACAAATAAAATGGCAAGAAGGTGAGATAGGATAACACATTTAGTTAAGAGTAAGTCTCTTAACTCAGCCACTTATAAACTAACCACATGGCATTGGGAAAATTATTTGATTTCCCTCTGCCTCGGTTCCCTCATCTTTAAAATGGAGGTAATAATACTCTTCATTTTATTGTTGTTAGAATTAAGTGAGATAATACGTGCAAAAGACTTGGAACAGTGTTGAGAACCTAGGTGCAGGACAGGAATAAAGACGCAGACATAGAGAATGGATTTGAGGACACAGGGAGGGGGAAGGGTAAGCTGGGATGATGTGAGAGAGTGGCATGGACATATATACACTACCAAATGTAAAACAGATAGCTAGTGGGAAGCAGCAGCATAACACAGGGAGATCAGCTTGGTGCTTTGTGACCACCTAGAGGGGTGGGATAGGGAGGGTGGGAGACGCAAGAGGGAGGGAATATGGGGATGTATGTATACGTAGAGATGATTCACTTTGTTATACAGCATCAACTAACACAACAATGTAAAACGATTATACTCCAATAAAGATGTTAAAAAAAATAGCAGTTGTTTTTACAGCGTCTATTGTCATCACAGACATTTAAAATTTTGATGAAGCTAATTCTATTGTTGTCTCCTTTTACGACGTTTTCCTTTTCCAACTGATTTAAGATATCCTCCCCTACACCAATGTCATTAAGAAATTCTCCTACGTGCTCCTTTAAGCGTCTCATGGGTTTGTTTGTTACATGTATGTCTTTAATCCACATAGACTATTGGAGGTATTTATGAGTGATACGGAAATAATACGATCTTTCCATTAGGATGGCAAGTTGTCTCAGTATCACTTATTGAATATCTGGGTCTGGCTAAGGCGCACTAGAGACACATTTGACTTAGTTCATTAAGACACATATATGGCTTCAAGTCACTTGTTCTAACCATCCTGGTTTTCACGGATATCCCTGCTGCACACAGCCAGCTCCCCTGGATCCTGACATAGCATCAGAAGCACATGGGCAATGGAACAGGAACAAGGTATGAAATACGTGTCTTTCTTACATCAGGCAGGTAACAGTGTATGTAGAGAGTTCAGTTCTCATTGATGTCCAGGCAAAAATGTAAACTCTTAGCATTAGGAATTCAGGCAGTGGTACAGTGTACACAATGACCAACACACCCCACGCTTACGTTTTTTGATGGGAGTCATGCCAAATAGAAAATACTAGAATCCCTCTGTTTGCAGGTCACAGACCTGGAGAGAGACTGCAAACAGCAAGTATAGCTGTGGGGTGAGTCACGTGTTTCCTTCTGTCCAATTATCAATCATTAAAAACAAATTTCCATCGAAAAGGCTAAGTTATCATTCTATTCTCTCTTCAGAAAATGTAATAAAAGTATTGTCATATGAAGAAATGAGACAAGGGACTTCCCTGGAGGTCCAGTGGTTAAGGCTTCACCTTCCAATGCAGGGGGTGCGGGTTCAATCCCTGGTCAGGCCACTAAGACCCCACATGCCTTGCAGCCAGAAAACCAAAACATAAAACAGAAGCAGTAACATAAAAAATTCAATAAAGACTTTTAAAAAATGGTCCACATCAAAAAAAAAAAAAAAAAAAAAGTGAGCCAAAAGTATGCAGCCAAAAACTGGATGAGAATTTACCAAGCAGCTCATTCATAATAATATTTTGATAGTTTTCTGAATTTTTGTGACGTTTAGAGTGTTTTTCACCACTTTAAAATACATCATTTGTCAGATTTCCTGCCGCCTTATAAATTTTTACTTTCTCGTTCAATTTGGTATTTCTTTTTCCTTAAAGAGAGTTCCCCAAGTATTTCAACTTTGGGTCTCTCGAAGCTTGAATCTATTCCTGCTAGTACATTCATGTTTTCAAAGAAATGATCTCATTGGAGAGTTCTCATTCTCAGATTATAAAACAGAAAACCAGGGGCTTCCCTGGCGGCGCAGTGGTTGAGAGTCCGCCTGCCGATGCAGGGGACACGGGTTCGTGCCCCGGTCCGGGAAGATCCCACATGCCGCAGAGCGGCTGGGACCGTGAGCCATGGCCGCTGAGCCTGCGCGTCCGGAGCCTGTGCTCCGCAACGGGAGAGGCCACAACAGTGAGAGGCCCGCGTGCCGCAAAAAAAATAAATTAAATAAATAAATAAATAAAAAACAGAAAACCAGAAAGGTGGACCCATTTGCTACAAGTCACAGAGCAAGAACCCGTGGCCTCTGAGACAGCGTTCTCCATGTTCTCTCAGGAAGCCCGCTGTGGGCCGTGCTCCTCCCACCACCCTCCTAGTCTGAGCATCACTGCATGACACACAGCTTTCTGACCAGATGCCCGTTTTAATAGGGTTATTCTGAGTGTGCTTCACCCATATAATCCCATATCCTGTTCCCTAGAGCTGTCCCTTCCTTGTCTCTTCCCTCTCCTGGGGGAAGGTTAAGGAGAAAGCAATCTGATGAGTTTCCCTTTCAATGAGCATTCCATTTTTGTTGCTCTCTGACCAAATGACCTTTCTGCTCTAGCCACACCAAATGCCATGTTCTCTCCCTCCAATGCAAATGCCACTTCGTCATTTGTTTGAGGAATTTCAAAGCCCACTATATGTTGAAGAATAAAGCCAATGATAGGGGCCAGCTCACCTCCCCAACCTCACCTTTGACGACTCCCTATTCCTTCCTTGCTCCCTTCCCTCCTTCCTTCATACGTCACCCAGTCATATCTACACACCTTCTCCTGAATTCTCACCAATTCCCCAGAAATTTATCTGCTATACCCCACATCTGCAGGTGTGGAAAATGAGTCTCAGAGAAATTGGATGGCTTCTCAAATGTAATGAACACCATTAATTTCCTGCATAGCATCGGCTTCCCCTTTCCTTCTCCCTAATAAAATCCTGATCTTGTTCAAGTGTCTAGTAAGTCAGAAAGAAAAAAACCAATACCGTACGCTAACACATATATATGGAACTGAAAAAAAATAATAATGGTTCTGAAGAACCTAGGGACAGGACAGGAATAAAGACGCAGATGTAGAGAATGGACTTGAGGACACGGGGAGGGGGAAGGTAAGCTGGGACAAAGTGAGAGAGTGGCATGGACATATATACACTACCAAATGTAAAATAGATAGCTAGTGGGAAGCAGCCGCATAGCACAGGGAGATCACCTTGGTGCTTTGTGACCACCTAGAGGGGTGGGATAGGGAAGGTGGGAGGGAGACGCAAGAGGGAAGAGATATGGGGATATCTGTATATATATGGTTGATTCACTTTGTGGTTCAGCAGAAACTAACACACCATTGTAAAGCAATTATACTCCAATAAAGATGTTAAAAAAAAAAAAAGAATACAAGACTGGAAAAGCCAAAAAAAAACACCCCAGTATCTAGCCCTCATCCCTACAGCGCCCCCATACCCAGCTCCAGTCCTTCAAGGACAGCAAATAGTCGAAGCAAGAAGAAACTTTTTCTGCAAAGGACCATACAGTAAATATTTTAGGCTTGTGGGCCCTACAGTCTCTACTGTAACCACTCGACTCCTCCATCATGTCAAGGAAGCAGCCACAGACGATACATAAACTAATGGGTGTGGCTGTGCTCCCCGAAAACTTTGCTTACGGACACTGAAATTTGAATTTCACATAAGTCCACGTGTCATGAACTCTTACTCTTCTTCTGATTTTTTTCAACTATTGAAAATGTAAAAACTGTTCTTAGCTCATACAAAATCAGATGGTGGGATTTGGTCCTACAAGCTGTGGTTTGCCAACCCCTAATCTAAGCCATTCAGTGCATGGCATTTTCCTGGCAATGCCAGGGAAGGCATACCACCTCCGGGACCCAGCCACACCCAAAGCATCTTAGGTGATGTATAACCGATTAGAACTAAGCGTCCATAGGTTTCTAGAGATCTGAACTGTGGGAAGCATAGAAGTGAGTGCTTCTGTCTCTGCTGTTCTGCTTCTCGCCCACTAATATTACAAATCTGAGGCCCTCTTGTGGAGGGTCCTGCCTGAATCCAGCTATTAATTTCCCTCCCAAGGCTGAAGTTGGCACAGGATAAGATTGGCACTTGGGTTTTGCACTATATCCCTGGAAAGTTCATCTTGAGACCAGGCAGATTTCTCCTGGATTTCAGGATTGATCAGGTGCCCTCCATAAGAGCAGAGAATGATCTGACCCAGGCCCTCCCTCCTGGCCCATGAGGATTGACGAGACTGGGCCTGGGATTCATGCCGGAAATGATCCAAATATGAACAGAAGGAGGAGACGGATATGTTTCTGATATGCCGTACAATTTCCAATATTGATTTTGATTCAAGGAGACCAACTAAAATTATCCACTCTGGTCAGTTGCAAAACTTACCTGCTCAATAACGTGTCTAAATTCACTAACTGTTTTGTTTTAACAATATTTCATTTTAAAGCTTAATTTTATCTACACATTAGCTCCATTTTACTCACACAAATAACAGCTTTATGGTTCTATTAGCAATAACTCATTATCATCCTCCGCAAAGCCAGGGGAGAATTTGCCACGTTGGAGAACATCCAGTACTTTTAATTGGAGAGTAAAGCCTACGTTCATTTGAAATCATTTGCCTTCACAAATCAAGTGACAAGAGTATCTTTGACATGGTGGCTGTATTCAGTAGAAAACTCACCTCCAGAAGTTCCCCCTTCACCCTTCCCAGAGCTCGGACTTAAAAAGCCCCGGTGGCAAAAGGAAATATTCCCTTTGGCCCATCAGTGACATTTTCTGTTGGTAAAGTTAAAATGGTTAGTGGTAACGCAGGGGTGTTTAGGATACCTTCAACACTGAATATCTCCAAGGGAGGTCCCACTGTATTTAATATGGCAAATTCTTTCCCAAGAGCAGTCTTTAAATTAATCAGAGCCCCTCGCTAAGGATAATTTTCTGATGCTTTTCTCAAAGGGTCATTTGTTGAAACGTTAGTCCGTCCTTCCCCACACACAATGGGATTGTCAAGAAAGTTCTTAGGGAGGGAGAGATGGGGGATCATGCACACCAGAGGACCAAAGGCACCAGCAAAAATACCAGGACTGCGGGAGCAGAATAGCTGGAGGGTCTCGGCCTCATGGATGAAAGGAGGAAACTCGCATTTGAGCATTTGAGAATGTGCCCAGCACTGTTGGAAGTGCTTTACCTGCTGTGTTCCCCGTAAAGCAGGTAAACCATGAGACACTCACCAGGGAAAGTTATTCATGGTTTACAGATGAGAAAAGACTCTTGTGACAGGCACTGTACCAACCACTTCACACACCGTAGTTTCCATCTTTCCACAACAAACTTGTGTGGGGTTGCTGAGAAGATATTTTCATCGTATTTTACAGACGAGAAACTGAGACTCTGGGAGATGACGTTCACTCAGTGAGAAAAGGGAGCAGGTCTGGCAAGCCAGTCAGTCTGTGAGCCCAGACGAGGCCAAGATGAGGGCCCAGGGCCAGACGGGGGGAGGTCCAGGAATTGGGGGAATAGCTTTAGGCTGAAGTGGAAAAGTTGACAGCAGAGTTCTCTGTACTAGAGAGATGCTGTCAAGGAGATTTCCCAGAGTCTGTTGGAGGGTTGCTACTGCCTTTGAGGTAGGAACATTGCATTCCCCACCTAACCGCTCACACTTGGCCTAAAGGGCCCCATTCCCAGCTCCCTCTGGGTGGAACCCAAGCAGATGCGGATGGACGCCCTGCAGTTTTGGGGCGTGCTTAAGTGGGACTGGATTACATGTGAGTGAAACCCAGTATGGACTGGCTGAAGCAAAGGAAAGAACTGACTGGCCCATGTGATCCAAAGAACAATTGGGATAAGCAGGATAGAAATGGGGCTCAGAATTCTCTAGAACACAGAATGGGTTGTCCTTGGTCTTCTTGGCATTTTTGATTTTACAGTCCCTGCTGCCTGGCTTTCTGCCCATGGTTGGAACACAGAGGCCAAGAGTTGCCTGAACGTCGAAGCTTTTGTTATTATTGAGGTAAAAGCATAACACACCAAGGTTCTGACTGACAAGACCCCACTTTGTTCAGGTATAAAAGGCAGCTGAGAATCACCACAAGGGCTTGCAGAGTCCAGGCTGGGGGCTCTGAGGTCAGAAGCACAGTCGACAGAACATTCTGGAACTGCTCCTGCCACGGGGAGAGCTGTAACGACACACTGAAGGCACTCCTCCACTGTGGGCCGGGGACGCCAATCCTGGGTCCCCTTCGGCTGCCTCTGAAGGCTGGACACCCTCTCCCACCCTCCCACGGAACAAATTCTGCAAAGAGCCTCCTTCCTCGTGTCATCGCTGCTAAGTTGTTCCCGGGCCATTGCATCTGGTTAATCCCTGCGCCCCAGTCGCAAGGAAGCCTGGAGAAAAGTGATACTGGCTTGGGAGGCGAGACTCAAAAGTGTGGAAACTTCTCAACACGAGAAGAGTGTTCAAAAGAGGCTCGGGCACCCCAAGGACACATGCCTACTCTAGGGATTCATCCAGACAGTGTGCAGGGCTCAGCACAACCAGAATACAGGTCAAGGTCAAGGAGCTTCCTGTCCCCTTAGCTCAGCAATGCCTGTCCAACACCACAGTCACTTTGAGCAGACTAGGATCCAGTGCCCTTTCTCCCTTCCCACTGGCCCCAGGGACTCCATACGCTTCTGCATCCTTTCCAAGGCTACCACCATCCACTCCACCGAGGCAAACTGCAGAGCGGAAGGGGGTACCCTTCCCAACAGGCTCTTATCTACCACGGATGCACACAACCCATTCATTTGTTTAAAATGAGACGAAATGCACAGAGCAGAAAACTAACCCTTTTAAAGTGTACAATTCATCGGCATGAGATACATTCATGATGTCGTGCAGCCATCCCCACTATCTAGCTACATTTTCATCACCCCCAGAGGAGACTCAGATCCGTGACGCAGTCACTCCTCACTCCCTCCCTCTCCCAGCCCCTGGCAACCCTACTAATCAGCTTTCTGTCCCTGTGGGTTTACCTATTCTGGACATTGCATAGAAAATGAATCATACAGTGGCTGACCTTCTGTGTCTGGCTTCTTTCACTTAGCATAACGTTTCCAAGGTTCATCCACATTGGGGGCGGCTATTTTTATTGTAACAGATTATGTTTGTTGGCTAGGGCTGCTGTCACAAAGTACTACAGACTGGGGGGCTTGGACAACAGAGATGTATTGCCTCACGGTCTGGATGCTGTTAAGTCTGAGACCAAGGTGTTGGCAGGGTTGGTTCCTCCCGAGGGCTGTGAGAAGAGGATCTGCTCCAGGCCTCTCTCCTTGGTTTGTAAAGGGCCGTCTTCTCCCTGTGTCTTCACATCACCTTCCCTCTGTTCGTGTCTGACTCTGCGTCCAAATTTCCCCTTTTTATAAGGACACCAGTCATATTGGATTAGGTCCCATCCTAACGACCTCATTTTATCTTTATCTCTTTAAAGACTCTGTCTCCAAATACAGTCCCCTTCTGAGGTACTGGGCCTTGGGACTCCAACATATGCATTTGGGGAGGTCACAATTCAACCCATAACATATATTTTTTCACTCCAAATTAGACAAAATAAACAAGGACTCTCCAAATATCGTCAGCACAGAGACGTCTGATAGCCTGTCATCCTCTATTGGCTTGAACTTAAGTCTGGTGGCTTTCAGAAGGCCAAGGCTTTCCCTATTCCCCTGTGTCCTTGAGGTCGGCCACCTGGCCCCCTTCTTATAGTTCCTTTTCAGATCACAACAGGCCTCCTTCTCCATGCAAGGCTCACTCCCAGGAATTTCTTGATGAGACTCTTCTGGCTCTTGTGTGCCACTCCCTTGCACACAAATACAAATACCTCTATACATCAAGGGCCTGCAGGCACCTCCTAGGCCAGGGCGCCCATTGTAGCCCCCTTCAGCCCTGGGACCCTTGCCTGTGCCCCAGCCTTTGAGCTTTTCCCCCCTCTTGGTTTTTTCTCTTCCAATCCTCTGAGACTTGATCTCCCACCAGTGCAAGATTTAAACACATCAAATCAACCAGTCCTTGCTGCAGTGTGGGTCTTCCAAGAGAACTTGAGGTCTTTCCCCAAATAACATGTTCTCAAGGAACATGATAATGGCAGGGATGCTGAGACCTGCAGGGAGAGACAGCATGAAGCCACAGCAGCCAGGATTCCCCTGTGCTGGGATAATGTGATTTGTACATCTCTTTCTTTTCTCTTTCCTTCTGCAAGCACTTGGAGTCAGACCCACTGAATGAGAAGGAGCCACAGCCCAGTGGAAGAGACCAGAGACCCCTTGACCCTTGTATGGTGTAACTGGATGTGTGCTGAGTGACCAGCCATAGTCAGCTACTCCCCAGGCACAGTCTACTCATTTGCCAAACAAGGCTAATTCCACCCGTCTTTCTTATCTCACAAGGCCTTTCAGATAATAAATAAGTCACTCAAAACATAAAAGACAATGCAAAAATGAGGGCTTTTTTTCCCTACTGTTGATTCATCCAGCGCTGCCAGAAATGTCCAATAGAGCTTCGTGCAGGGCTGGAGCCCCAGGGAATGTTCTCTGAGCTTGCCTAGCCTTTTCTAACCTCATCCAAACAATTTTTCTTGCTTCCCTGAAAGAAAATCCAACGCTTCATTTAGTGAATTAACCTCAGATGTTGGAAATGATTTCTTCGTAACTATAGGGAGGCTGTCCAGGTTATGTCAAGTACTGTTCAGCCGGGGAGGCCAAAAGCCAATCTGTTGGAAAACCAATCTGGATTTATCTGAAAAAGAGATTTATCCTTCATAGAGCAGGGAGCAAAGCAAGGGATTGGTGAGAGCTCACAGATCAATTCTCTTTTAACCTTTGAACTGTGAGTCTGTGTTACATGGTTCCAAGTTCAGAGGGGCCAAGGCCTCTTCTAAGCAAAACAATAATCGTCTCATATCCGGTAAAACAGATGAAGGGGAAAAAATATGTTAACCAGCACGGTGACGAGCAATTGCCTGACTTTGCAAGACCAAGCCCTGTTTCCACACAGCTCCATTTGCTACATTAACTTTAGCCTCCAAGTAAGATTTTTACTCAGACGTGAAATAACTGTTCCCCTAACATCATGTGACAACAGGGAAATGCCCGGTATTGATACTGACACATTCTAATCCGTGTAAAGTGAGTGATTTCCCTAAATGATGTGCAAATCTTAAAGGTGCCATCCCTCCCCCATCTGAAGCCAGATTTAATCTACGTTACAAATTAGTGCTCTGATGCTAGAGAAGTAATCTATGCTTCCCTGCACGGAGGAGCCCCGTGCACCTCTAATTCTATTTATTACACTGACTAAATGAAAGGAGGAAGGTGCCTGGGGGGAGAGGATTGGAGCGAAAGAGAACCATTCTGGCTACTCCAACTGTTCCTTATAACTTCCTCCTGAGACCTTTCCATCTGGTTAGACTAGAAAGTATCCGACTTGCTCTTTTCGAATCGTGCTCCGCCAGCTGACAGCACTTTGGTGATCTCATCTGAAGTCTTGTCAAGCTTTGGGGATGCTGTTCGTCCAAGCCAGGACATTCAAACTTATGTACTAAAAGCTAATCGTTTCAAGATGTCTTATAGGGTGCAAGGGTGTTTCTATACTGCCCCTTCTCTCAGCCTCCTGCCAGCCAAGTGATATGCACAGGATTCCAAGCCTGAGAGGGCATGAGAATCTCTGAAGGGTCTGTTCCAACAGCTTCCCAGGCCCCAATCTCAGATGTTCTGATGCAGCAGGTCTGGGGTCAGCCCTGAGGATGTGCATGTGCGACAAGTGCCCAGGTGTTGCTGCTGCTGCTGCCTGAGGACCACAGCATGAGGCCTGCTGATAAAGATTATTATCTCCATTTTACGTAGGAGGAGGATCACGGAGGGTGAGGACTCTGTCCTAAGCCTCTTAACCCAAACCCCCTGCTGCCTCCCTGTTTCTCACTCAGCACCTGAGTTTTCAGTCCAAAATCCACCGTTCTAGAGGGAGGATGCAGAAATCAAATGGGGCCACGGGATCTGCCCCTCTCCATCCATCTTCACCACCCCCGTCAGAGCAGACAGGGGCCTTGCCCACCTGCCCATATTTGACCCTTCATCTGTCCCAATTATGATCAGAAAACGCTTACTGCATTTTCCTCAGCTTTTTGGGCAGCCCCCAATACGTGAGGCTTCCACGTTCATGACATAACATTCCTACAAATTCATCCTGGACCACGAGCCCCCATTTCCCTCGTCCAGACGTGCTGATTTACACCTGAACTCAGCAGAGAGTGTCCCTATGAATTTCCCCTTCCTTCATCTTTGGGGCCTTGAAAACTTGTGCATCCAGTACTTGGATGCCTTGTGCAAATCATCCAACTTGCAGGAATGGTACCCGTCATTATTCTGAGCCTTTTGATACCCAGTAGGACCTGCACAGCATCTCTCACTGTAGAGACCCCTTCCCATCTTGGTTACGACAAACTCTATACTGTGTCCTCATTAATTCTCAGGACCTCAGTCAATTCTGCTTCACCAACCAAGTTTACTCTGCCGATTGGAGTTAAGCCCGGAGTAGCAGTTTCCTCTTGCTGCCTGTTCTACCCTCTGGGGCTAATATTGGCAGACCAGTCACAGATATGTCAGATACCTTGGATTTCATCTGACGGGACGTCCCAGTTGATGTCAGCATGGGTCTGGCCATTTTTTCTATCACTCCTGTATTTTGACTCTGGGCCAGTTGGGGGATTCCTAACACCCATGCAGGCCCTCCCCTGGGCCAAAGGCCTCTGCTCTCCTCTCCCAAATGCCTTCCAGACGCTTCCATGCACCAGTAAGAGAACATTCAACCAGAGAGAGGCTCCCTGGGCACACAAAGCTACTCCACCTTGTTCCAAGGTAGAGCTATTGGCTTTGTATTCACCCCCCTCCCAATATACACACCCCTACACACACCCCACACACACTCACCACCTCTTCAATCTAAGTAGCCCACTGGTATCTGTCATATATATTGGGCTTCTATGTAAAATTTTGTTGGAAGAAAAGAGTTAGTACAATCCCATCATTTTATTTCATAGGTATAGAAAGTGGCGGCTCAGAAATTGTTTACACAAAATTACAATGATAACCAGGGTCACAGCCAGGGATATTCAGCTGCCCTCTCTGTTTTCCTCCTCTTTCTCCTCCTTTTTTTTTTTTTTTTTTTTTTTTTTGCGGTACGCGGGCCTCTCACTGTTGAGGCCTTTCCTGTTGCGGAGCACAGGCACCGGACGCGCAGGCCCAGCGGCCATGGCTCACGGGCCCAGCCACTCCACGGCATGTGGGATCTTCCTGGACTGGGGCACGAACCCGTGTCCCCTGCATCGGCAGGCGGACTCTCAACCACTGTGCCACCAGGGAAGCCCCATATGTCCTTCTTTTGGGCTCTCATGACCTTGGTGTTTGGGATCAGTCCCCAGGCATCCCTGTGCCACCCTCTCACAGTCCTTCCCATCTTGAGTTGACATGTGGGAGCACCACCTCTACATCCTCCACTGGCCTCAGAAATCACTGTGCCCCCAAGTTCAGATGCCCACCCCCCACTCTTTAGACTGCATTTTTGTGGCAATCCAGCTGTTTTCTTCTATAAACCAAAAAATGAAAGACTCTAATCCCTGGTGTAGGCCCAGAACATCAAGTCACAAAGCTCAACTTGCCCCCTTAAGAGGGAAAAGCGGGAGAGCCCCCTCCTTCTTCGGTGATGAGACCACAAAGAAATGAGACAGAGCTGCTATCTCCCTTTGTGTACCAGGCTCCAGGGCTTCTGCCTGAAGACCCCAGTCATGTTCCAGTCAGCCCCTTGATGACATCCATGCAGGAAAAAAGGGATATCAGGTCATCTCATGTTCAGCATCTCTGGGTTACGGTTTGGGGTATGCACATCACGTGGTAGACCCTGAGACAGAGGTCCTACTGCAGCCCACTGCCCCTTCCCAGAGTTCCACCTGGGGGCAGCCTTTTCCCCTTCTCCCCACCCAGGGCAGCTATCTGTGGGATACATAAAGGGGGTGATGAAGAACTATTCTCACCTGTTCCACCCACACCAAGATCCTTCGCCCTGAGCACAGTCCTGCAGTGTTCCAGGGCTGCAGGCGATTCCAATTCCCTTCTTAGGGTTTTGTTACAGAGTCATTATTATTAGTCTCTTGTATTATACAACTTTTCATCAATTCCTGCTCTCTTCTCCAACCAGACCCACAGTTCCTTAAGGAGGGAAAAGGACTTATTCTTCTTTCATCCCTCTCCATGTTCTACATCTGGCACATGTGGAAGATCAGTAGCAGATATGCAATAATATTTTTATTTTCATTATATTTATCTGAAAAACATCCAAGTTTGTGACCATGAAAGAGCTAAGTGTTCTTACATTCTAGAACAACGGCCATCTACCCATGGGTTGAACCACATATTACACATCCTGAATTTTTTTCTCTTCTTTGTTTCCTCACCATCCCAATGCTTTAGTTCTTGCCTTTGCTTAACTGCTCCTAAAAGAAACAGAATGAATGTCATATGTTCTCCCAGAAAGGGGCCTCACAATGCAACTCACCAGGGGTGTGGGGAGGGGACTTTGCAGCAAAAGCTTCAGGCCACGGGGAGTTATTGCTGAACGGGTTCAGCGCTTTGGTTTACAAGATGAAAAGATGTCTGAAGATGGATGTGGTGATGGTTACACAACAAGTTGAAGGTCCTTAATACCATCAAACTGTACACTGAAAATAGTTAACATAGTAAGTTTTATGTTATGTATATGTCTCCACAATTAAATAAGTCAATTAATAAATTAATAAAGCTGCAGGCCTGCTATGGGAAGAATTCTGCTATGGGAAGAACAGCCCATCCCAGCCCCGAGATGTGGTGGCTGGGAGCAAGAGATGTTCAATTGTGACACATTTTAATAAAGTATGCTAAATTATATGCTGGTGGCATTAATAGCAATCAGGCTCGTAGAACATGGGATCTAATGGCTCATAAATGAGATGCAAGTTCATTTTTACAGGCCCACTATAATAAACTAATTATTTTGGAACTCTCCAATTATGCATGTTTCAAAAAGCTGAATTGCATTAAAAACATGTTATGGCTTTATAGATTTTGTCTGTAGGGAGAGGAGGAGATACATCTGCTCCACAAGTGCCCAGGGGGAGAGAGACACAGAGAGAGAGAGAGTCACAGGCAATAGATAAAGAATAAGCCAGCTGCCGAATGACAAATGTGGTGAAGGAAGACAAAGTGCTGTCAGTTTCCTCATCAATTACGGCCGGTCGCTAACCCACGAGACAGCAAATTGCACAGCCATCAGAGATGGCTCTGTTAGAATTATGGAGTTGGAGATCGCCACTGATTTATTCAGTGCCTGGGGTACAGAAGGGTGTCTGTTGCTTTGGGATTAAGATTTCCCTGCTCAGAGCCATCTGGAAGCTCAGGGGTAGCCCATCCGTGACAGAAACACTCTGACTCTGATTCTCGGGAGGGGAGCAGGCGTCCGGCAGGCCCGCCAAACACCCCAGAGGCTGCTGACATGCCCCCTAAGGCCCAGGTGGAGCTGTGAGGAGCCTGCCAGGAGGGGGTGACGTACCACACACGCTCTCAGATCCTTAAAGGGAGGGCCTCTATCGGATAGAAGGGCCCACACACTCATCTGGTTCACCGCACGGCCAGGTAAGTTTAAATCCCATGGGACGATCTCACACATTGCCTAACCATCAGAGTGGGAGGGTGGTGTTGTTTAAATTTTATTGTTTTTGTCTGTATAAAATTATATGCTCACTGCAGAACAATGGCTATCACCACTTCACAATCATAAAATGCGTAAGGTTGATCTCATTGCTTTTATTTTTCCAACGAATAATTGAGCCTCGTCATGTCTTACTAGCAGGAGGTCTCATTTTCCTCTTGAAGTTTCTTCTCTCCCTGAGTTGGCCCAAAATCCTGGGGGCTTCCATGGTCCAACATGAGGCGATCTGACTTCTACGCTTCCTTCAAGAGGGACTGATACACAAGTCTCTGCCTCAACTACTACTTTCCTTGCATTCATCCCCAGCTGGGGCTGGAAGCACCCTGCCAGGTACCTGATCTCAGGGAAAGTCACATCCCCACCACCTGCCTCAAACTTGCCAACCAACCATCAGAGTTTCACCGGAAGAAGGCCCTTTCTTCTCAGGGTGGACCTCAGTCAAGGGCGCTGAGCGTGCGTGACCAAGATCGCAGACCCCATACCTTTCTTTTCCTCACCGTGGCTCTCAGGGTTCCTGCAGTCCCTAGGTGCTGGGTACAGATGGGTCCTACAACCCCAGAACCATTGTCTATCTTTGGTCCCTAGGAACTCAGCACTGGTGGCCCCAGAGCTCACCCTTCTCAACCATCAAAACCAGTGTTAGGTTCAAATCTCTTTCTCCAGTGTGTTCCCCTCAACTTCTCAAGAGGAAGCCCCCTTTCAGTCAGTGGGGATCTTTGTAAAGCAAAATCCTCAAGTGAAGCCAAGGGGTCCACAGACTCTTTGGAGAACCACAGAGTTCAAGTGATTTGCTGGCATCACACTCTAGAGGAGAAGCCACGAATTCCATGTCTGTTAGAGCACACCTGCCCCACCCACAGATAACCAACATTCTGCTAAACACCCTCCTTTTCTTTTTTTTTGTAATTTAAATACAGTTGACGTACAATATTATATTAGTTTCAGGGGCACAACATAGCTGATATTTTTATAGATTACACTGCATATAAAATTATTAAAAACTACTGGCTATATTCCCCATGGTGTACATTAAGCCTTGTATCTGATTTATTTTACACATAGTAGCTGTGCCTCTTAATCCCCTTCCCCTGTCTTGCTCCTCTTCTCACCCTTCTCCCCACTGGTAACCACGAGTTTGTTCTCTGTACCTGTGAGTCCGTTTCTGTTTTATTACATTCATTCATTTTATTTTTTAGATCCCACTCCTATATAGTGTGTATCCCGCTTTTTCTTTTACTTTGTATTATATCTTGAGCATATCTATTATCATTAAATATTCTTCAATATGAGTTTTACTCAAAATAAACTATTGTACAGATATGTCTTAATTTAATTGTCCACTTGCCTGTTGTTGGACATTGAAACTGCTTTCTGGGAGGGACTTTCCTGGCGGTCCAGTGGTTAAGAGTCCGTGCTTCCACCGCAGGGTTCGATCCCTGGTCGGGGAGCTAGGATCCCACATGCTGCGTGGCACGACCCCAAAAAAACAAAATGTTTTTTTAAAAACTGCTTTTATTTTTGGAGAATATAGATACTATGAATATTCTTATATATGAATCTTTCCCTGCATCTTTGATTATTTCCTTTGCACAAGTTCCTAGCAGTGCAGTTACTCTCAAATAATATGGACATTTTAGACTCAGTAAATATTCTCAAAATACTGTCTAAAACCCATTTACTTACAAGAGCATGATATTACTTATTTCTCTACATCTGTGCTAGCTTTGCATATTATCATTAAAAAATAAGTTTGGTAATTTAATAGGCTAAAACGACCTCATTTTAATTTGTATAATACTTCAATCATTATTAACAAGATGGGGAACTCTTACATATATTTTCTAACCAAATATATTCCCTCTTTTGTAAATTTCCAGTTCTTGTACTTGTCCATTTACCTAACGATATCCTAGTGCTTTCTTATCAGTATGTGGGAATATGTACATAGAAGCCCCCAGACACACCCCAACTGCCAATGAATGAATAAACAGGCAGTTTAGAAACAAGGTTGATGGATTCTATCCCCCTCTGCAGGGTGGCACCTAGGGCTCGAAGCCTTTGATCTCTGTATCTCTAGCAGCAAGCCCAATAAATGTTAAATGAATGAATTTATTATAAGTAATAACAACGAATAGCCTTTTGATGCCACGTTCGTGGCAATTATTTTTCAGTTTACTTGCCTTCGATATTTTTACACACATAGACATAGAACCTTTCTGATCTTCTCCTGCGTGGCTTCCTGAACTGCTTCTAAACCACAGAGGTCTTCCCCATCCAAGGGCGTGTGAAATATTCAATTCTATTTTCTGCTCATCTTCCCACTGTCTGCTGTTTTACATTTAATTTTATTTCTCATGTTCTTAATGGAAGCCAAGCCACTGGACCGGACCCTCCAAAGGCTCTTTTGAACCAGATGCAGAGGTAAAGAGTCCCCTTCACCAGGGAGGGCACCTGAGGAGGTGGCTTACTGCGCTGCATGTTTTCCTGCGTCTGCCGCCAGCTGGCCTTCGAGGGAGAATAATTTTTAACAGCAGGCTGAGCTCCCTCTGCCAGGAAGGAAGTTATAAACTCCAGTCCTCTCCGCTCAGTAGGGGGCTTCGTACTAAATCAGTTCATTCTCTTCCCTCCATCTGAGAAGCAGGCTAAGCAGGGGCTTTATTTACAAAGGTTAAACATTCCTTTAATTGGATTGCTGGCATTTAAGCCCGGAGCCCTCCCCCCTGCCTCTTGGTCCCTCTCCTTCACACCTGGACTAGTGCCAGAGAGAAATACCAAAGGAAGACTTCCTTTAATGAAGAAGATATGAGAGGGGTCCTTTTGGAGATTTATGTTACAGCTTGGGACCACCACAAACTAATGAATTGTACCACGAAAGGTCCCCAGCCACTTGATCGTTGAGCAAAGGAAATTCGAGAACTCTCTAGACTGGGGAGAAACAGGGTTTGGAACACACATGGCCATGTGCTCCACAAAGCACGTTTCATATCTGAGAACAAGGTTATTTCCAAATGCACATTCCTCGCCTGACCATCTGAAGGCAGTCCTAAGGTCATATGTTGACATAGAGAACCCTGACGAGAAACAGAGAACCAATCTCCAATCCACGCTTGACTAGCTTGTAACAACATGCATGTCACAACCTCCTCAGGCCTCAGATTCCTCACTCACAAGTGATTCCTAAGTTCCCTCCCATCTCTGACACTCTCCGTCCCTCCATCTTTCTATCTCAATAATGCTGCTAGTGTACACAGAGGACCAATGATGATACGGGCAAACGATAAATCCAGATACATTTACAAGCTTTCCTCTGTAAGAACACGACGTCAATTCAAAAGGTCAAAAGCCTAAATGCCTTGGATCCATGTGACATCTAAGAAGAAAAACTCTCGCAAATTGGATTCAGCCATTAAGTCCTGAAGATGAAAAAAGAGGAACCAAGCATGAAGAAATTTCCCTCAAAGGAAAATTAAAACAAAAACAACCACCACAGAAGGAATACATGCTTCACGCTGAGAGAAACCACAGTCCCCTGACACTTCCACATCGGCTGTGGGCTTCATGAGGGTTGGATCTCTTTTGCTGTGGTTGCTGTTTTAGTTTTTGCATTTGTTTGTTTGTTTCTGGTATATTCTCAAGACTTAGCACATTGTAGGCACTCAATAAATATTTCTTGAATAAATTAATTTAAATTAGCAAACGAGATCCCTTCCTCCAGGTAACAGCTAAGCATGGCCTCAATTTCACCTCCCACTCACTCCCTCAGCCAGAGGCCCTTAAGGAGGATACAACCTACACACCTGTATATGGTTGTGTTGCCATGGGCCTGCATGCAGATGATGGGCACCCCTGTGTTATCCCCTCTGAAAGACCAAGTCTGATGTCCTGGACCATTCAGATCATTAATGACCCTCATCTTCAAGCTTATGGATAATATTAGCATGTAGCTAATACCTAGATACTACTTGGCATTACAATTTATAGAAAATAAAAGGAGAATAATAAACCTTTCAATTGGTCTCTGTCTCTTGCTACCCTAGAATTTACCATTTCTATTTTTTTAACTTTTTATTTTATATTGGAGTAAAGCCGATTAGCAACGTTATAATAGTTTCAGGTGCACAGCAAAGTGACTCAGCCATACACGTGCCTGTATCCATTCTCCCCCAAACTCCCCTCCCATCCAGGCTGCCACATAACACTGAGCAGGGTTCCCTGTGCTGTACAGTAGGTCCTTGTTGGTTATCCATTTTAAATATAGCAGTGTGGCAACCTAAGTATACATCAGCAGATGAATGCATAAAGAAGATGTGGCACATATATACAATGGAATATTACTCAGCCATAAAAAGGAACAAAACTGAGTTATTTGTAGTGAGGTGGATGGACCTAGAGACTGTCATACAGAGTGAAGTAAGTCAGAAAGAGAAAAACAAATACCGTATGCTAACACATATATATGGAATCTAAAAAAAAAAAGAAAGAAAGAAAATCATCAGAAGAACCTAGGGGCAAGACGGGAATAAAGATGCAGACCTACTAGACAATGGACTTGAAGACATGGGGAGGGGGAAGGGTAAGCTGGGACAAACTGAGAGAGTGGCATGGACATATAGACACTACCAAACGTAAAATAGATAGCTAGGGCTTCCCTGGTGGTGCAGCGGTTGGGAGTCTGCCTGCCGATGCAGGGGACACGGGTTCGTGCCCCAGTCCGGGAGGATCCCACATGCCGCGGAGCGGCTGGGCCCGTGAGCCATGGCCACTGAGCCTGTGTGTCTGGAGCCTGTGCTCCGCAATGGGAGAGGCCACAACAGTGAGAGGCCCGCGTACCACAAAAAAAAAAAAAAAAAAATAGATAGCTACTGGGAAGCAGCCGCATAGCACAGGGAGATCAGCTCGGTGCTTTGTGACCACCTGGAGGGGTGGGATAGGGAGGGTGGGAGGGAGGGAGACGCAAGAGGGAAGAGATATGGGGACATATGTATATGTATAACTGATTCACTTTGTTATAAAGCAGAAACTGACACACCATTGTAAAGCAATTATACTGTAATAAAGATGTTAAAAAAAGACAAAAAATAAAAATAAATAAATAAAGCGGTGTGTACATGTCAATCCCAAACTCCCTAACTATCCCTTCCCCCCACCCTTCCCCGCTGGTAACATAAATTAATTTCTATTTTCAAAAAAAGTTTTAGCCCAGAATTCAGTTCAAAGAGGAGAGACAGCTCATCATTTGGTAGATGCTAATATTTACAACAGATATCTCAACCCACAAAAATAAAGTGTTTTGTCCTTTTTATGGGGCAAAAATCTGTCTTTAATTTGATCTAAACCACAGCAAAGCTTACAAAGTCCTACCTCTAGGCATAAAAGGAGTAAGGTGGGCTATTTTAATAGCTGCTGAAAGAACACATAATTCAAAGCTTTTCCTGCCTTTGATTACAGTGATCTAAAGGAAAGATGATATTAGTAGAATTATAATCAACAAATCATTTGCAGAAGATAAATGGGCTGGTTGGAAATGAACCAAGTGCCTATATATTATGTGGCAAAGCTAACCACATATTAACCAAACTGAAGATCTATGTAACTACTGTATCATTTGTCTGTTTCCTACTTTTGAGCTTTCCTTCCTAAAGAGCATGGTTGAACAATCCATTTTTGGTGAATTTTTGGTGTAGCTGATCTGGTACTTTCAACTATTGCCTCATCCTTGAAATTTACATCAGTTTTTCTCCAATTGTTATTGATCTTATTATTATCAGTAAAGTAATTAACTGCCTTTGGTAAGGGGCTTTTAAATTTCCTCCTTTGCCCAATGTTTTAGGGGTTCATCTTGTGACTCCATTGTTTTGGGGTGGGACAGCTGCCTGGATTGAAGGGCTTTGACTCATCACTACACCTGAATGGTGAGGACAACGTTGGTTACAAAAAGAAGCGTTTAGCACCTGTAGTCTATGATGTTCAATGTGTCCAGGAAGGAAAATTCTTCAAAAGCATTGAGAAATGAGTTTGAACCAAAATGATGAAATGAGCTGAGAAGTAGAACAATCTCCTTTCAAAATGGAAATCCTAAATGTAAGAAATAAATCAAGACAGAATGGTTGAAGATGTTGCGGTGGAGAAAGTAGACTGTGAATCAGGAACTTGACTCATACTTGGTTCATACTTCTGTCCCACTACCTCATGTAACCCTTTAAGTGGTCATCTTCAGATCTCCCCAGGTGAGTGGTCCTACACTCACATGGCGGGAAAAGTGAATGAAAAGAATCCACATGTTGGGACTTCCCTGGAGGTCCAGTGGTTAAGACTTCACCTTCCAATGCAGGGGGTGTGGGTTCGATCCTTGGTCGGGGAGCTAAGATCCCACATGCCTCGTGGCCAAAAAACCAAAACATAAAATAGAAGGAATATTGTAACAAATTCAATAAAGACTTCGAAAATGGTTCACATCCAAAAAAATTAAAAAAAAAACAAAACAGAATCCACATGTTGGCAAGTATCTTGCCTCGATGGGCCAGAATTTCTTCATCAATAAAATGGGTAAGAAAGACAGCCCTTCACTGCTTATCCTTTGATAAAATTTCAGTGAATCTAATACTTCTCTCTCTCAGTCTTGAACAGACTCAATTCTTATTTATAATACTTATTCATCTCAAACATATAAACAATGCATGCTCATTTTAGGAAAAAAAAAGAAAAATCAAAGAAGAAAAGTGAGCAAAAATTTTAAATCACCCATTACCCCATTACCCCATATTAACTACTGTAATTATTTTGTATAGTTTTGTTTCAGGTACTTAAAGTTTTTTATTGGTTCCTTCTGTAAATATTGTTTTGATATCTTTTTACTACTAATTAATACATTCTGAATATCTTCATTGTCTATAAATGTTTCCTAAATTATTATTTAATGACTTTCTATTGTCTAGTCATATAACTATAACTTATTTAAGCAGGTCTGTATTATTGAATATTCGTTTGTTTTCATTTTGGGGGTAATATAAATAACACTGAAATGTATATTCCTATAATAAAGGCTTTGCATATAGCTTTAATTATTTCCTTAAAACAAAAATCTATAAATGGATTTCTGGATCAGCAACTATACATATTTTTAAGGTTCTTAAATATCCCATGAAAATATCATCCCAAAAGGTTCTCCTCCCACATTTGTGTTGAAATGCCCCGTCACATCTAGCCTTATCATCACAGGGTATTACCATATACATGTATATTTAAATCTTTGCCAAATCACTGAAAGAAAAAGAGTATCTCACTACTTTGCATTCCTTTTATTACAAGTTGAGCATTTTTTCGTATGTTTATTTGAGAGTTGTGTTTTGTTAAGAGTAATTTCATTGCATTTATCCTCTATTTTGCATTTTTCTTCTTCTTAATAAACAGCTCCATTCCCCAAGCTGCTATCAAACACCTTTTTTTCTTTGTAAGAAAGGTTTTATTTTCATATCCTTAATCAAAGAAGAAGACCCAGAAACAAGGCATAAATCAGTTTGGTCCTCACAGGCAAACTGCACTGATATAATGTATGTTTTAGCTCCATGGGAGTCGGGTGGTGAATGGCTGGTATAGTTCATGGGAAAGAAAGTTGGCCCAGGCATCCTTCTCAGGCAATCCTGGTTCCACACCTTCTCCCAGAACTGCTCTTCCACAAGTTCACAGTGACATCTTAGTTGCCAAATTCCAGATCTCCCTGCCTACCTTCTGAGACCCTCAGCAGGAATTTCTCTCCATCGTTTTTGGGCACACTTCCTTCTCTGGGATGCTCTGAGCTGATCACGCCTGGTTTTCCTGCCATTGCCTCACTGACTCCTTCTCATTCTCCTCCACCAGCTCCTCTGTCCATTCATTCACACTTCTCTCCTCCCTGGCTTGGCATCTGTATTCATTCCCTAGGTCTGCTGTACCAAAGTACCACAAACCAGGTGGCTTCAAGCAACAGAACTGTATTGTCTCAAGGTTTTGGAGGCTGGAAGTTCAAAATTAAGGGATTGGTAGGGCCATACTCCCTCGGATGGCTCTAGGGGAGAATCCTGCCTTGCCTCTTCCAGCGGCTGCCGTTCGCCAACATTCCTTCGCACACCTTAGCTTGTGGCTACATCACTCCAGTCACATGGCTGTCTTCGCTCTTGCGTCTTTTACATCATCTTCTCTCTGTGTGTCTATCTCTGTGTCCAAATCTCCCCTTTTTCTAAGGACACCATTCGTATTGGATTAGAGATGAAGAAGTGCTCCTATACATTAACTATTCCTAAAACTCTCAGAAAGAGAGAAACTAACCCAAATGCTTTTCAAGTCCTCATAATTTGGGTAAATCTTTGGTAAATAAGAGTAGCTATAATATTAATATAAATAAATATTTATAATATATAACTATATAATATATTTAGACTATATTAATAAATATAAATAATTAACAAAACATCACCATCTTCTGAGTGACCAAGTGTTTTAAGCTCACGTGTGGAATAAAAGTTTTAAGAATGTATTTTTTAATAATAATTATGTTTCATAATATCTGCCTTAAAACAGTTTCCAGAGTCTTTTTGGTAACTTGCAACCAAAGAGTAGGTCTGTGGAAAATCTTGAAAAAGAAATTTTATATCATAAGGTCAAAGTAAGCTAAAATTGGGTGGATTTATTTATGTGGTTTTTTTTTTAAAGGAGCTTTAGTATCAATACTGATGCAAAACTAGAGTTTGGTTTTCTCTGTTAAAACAGCACAGTTTTCTTGGATTATTGGTCTGTTCCTAATAAGAGATTGTAAGAGTTTTTTCTTTACCTTTTAAGCAATCCGCCTAGGAAACAAAGATTCTGTGTCTCATCAGAATCATTTCCTGTGCTTTATGTTGACTTTATCATGTCCTTGATTATGTGAGAGAACCCAGTCTTCTCACTTTTAAAAGAGCTAAGGTGTTTTGTTTTGTTTTGTTTTAAATAACTACGTTATCTCCTTCAGTTACTTTGGAAACCTTTTACTGTTATTTTGGCTAAAAAGGTAGCTAGGTATTGTTTCCCAGTGACCTATGATTCTATTTAGTCAAGTGTTCAAACCTTTTGACATTTTTGACAACTTTGCCTTCCCCCAAATCAAGTCCTAAATGAAATCTTCTTGCCCTCAAACTGAGTTTGGTATTTCCCAGAGGTCCCCTGGAAAATCTCAAAGAGTTTGTTCCTTCCCCTTGTAAAGTGAAAAATGTTAAAAAGTAATTAGGTTTATTTAATATGCTCAATGGCATGAAAAGCATTGTCAACTAAGAAATGCTTAGTCTTCCCTAGGTTATATTTGTATGGGTAAATATTATTAATAGAAGTATTTCAGAAATTGTATAAAGTTCCTAGAAATTTGTCAACGCCCTCATGCTCCATGTATTCTGGTGCTGTTTTGGGGTTGTCTAACCAGCTTATATGACTTGACCTATTAAAACTAAATAAATAAAAAGTCAGTACATTTTTCTAGAACAGACAGACAGAAAAGATGCATTTGTGAGCTCATCAGAAACTCACCCCTTTTGAGATGACATTTAGCAGAGATGCCAGAACATGTCTGCTTTGCCCAGGATGTTGTGTAGAATTAGCCGGATGACACATGCTTCTTGGTGAGTGTTTTGTTCCCTTCTGAAAATAGATACTGGCTTTGGAGAAGCCCCACAGTCCTTCTTCTTCAAAGCATTGGGAATGTGGGATAGAGCCATACAAGCACAGAACCAAACATCATAACAGAGACCGCTTTGCCCAAATCCCTCATCTCACAGATGAAGAGCACAAAGCTCTGTGAGTTTAAGGGATCCACCTGAAGGTGCAGAACATGTCAGAGGCATGGCCAGGGCAAGATGAGGGCTACCGATTCCCTTCACATGCCCTGAACCTCCCTGCTAGAACCTCCTGTGATCTCATACGACCAAGAGGGAGTCACTGAAGGGTTTTTTCTCAAATGCTAGCACTAGAAATGTTGATTCCAAGAAGGTCCCCCGAGCCCGCATTAATATTTACGTCTTTCCAATTTAAAGGAGGCCAGTAAAGAAATCCTGTTGCCAAGAAGTCCTATTTGGACCTGAGTTGGGGGGAGGCAGGATGCTTCATTTTTATTTCTGTGGACATCCCAATATCTGTGTTGGCTCTGGTTCAGTACCTTTGAGACTGTCTCTCCCTATGTTTGTAGCTCTGTTGTCATAATGCCTAAAATTACAGTGTACCAGATTCCGTCAATTGCTTACCAGATTCCCTTAAAAAGTATATAACATTGTTAAAACTATTGTTTTTAAAAAGCTCCTTTAAAACATGACATTTATTAGCCGTTATATTAAGATGAACTATAAAGTTATCCCCAATATAGATGTTACCTTTTGATTTAAATTCCTACTTGAGTAAACTAGGCAAGGAACATTAAAAGCAGAATGGCTTTTAGAACCCACTGGGTCATGTTAGAATTTGTGGCATGCTAAACACCAGCAGAGCATATGCAAGCCAGTCTTGGTTAATCACATTTGGGGCCCAATTAAACTTTTCCCCACTTGCTCCAGTTTCTACCTGGGGCCCAGTGAAGGGAGCACAGCAGGTGAAATCGACAAAGACAGAAGGAAACTTGAGCTGTCCTGTGTGAGGACAGATTGGCTGCTCCTTAGCTGGGCTCTTTGCAGATTCTGAAGGATAAGCAAGAACAAAGTCAGAGCAAAGCTGGTGATGGGAGATTTAAACCCCCTGGAGCTGCTCTTTGCTATCCCTTCCTATGAACCAGAACTTCACCCACCACTTAGCTGTGTTGGTGGCAAGGGTCTCCACAACTGGAAGAGCAGACAAGCTCTGCGGATCCGTGCATCAGGGCAAGGAATGGCTTGAGCCCTTTGGGGGGAATTGTGCCATCCTTCTGTAATCTTAATTAAAACAGATGTGTGATCTTCTGTGCCACCTTTATCTTTCAAATTGATTGAGAAGGGCACCCAGAAAACTGACCTGAGTCTTCCTTAAAGTGACCATCCCAGGTCTCCGTACTCAAAGGGTCTGGGAAAGAATTCCTTAATGCTTCTTCCCTTGGAAGAAGTGATCCTTTTGGTCAACCTGATGTACCGTTAAGGTGTTTGGGTTAATAAAATTGGGATGAGGGGTTCCTGCAGTGATGCTGGAGGAAAGATCCATTGGGACACAGGAGATGGAGCTGACATCTGAGCTGAGAGAACCTTTGTTGGGAGGTATATGTCTCCACTCTGACCATGAGCTAGCATCTAGAGGTGCCTCTGGTAAAGGAAGCAGAATATAGAAGAAAAGAAACGTCTGCCACCAAGCTGTCCACTGGAGTTGACACAAAGCAGAGGAGCTCCAGGGAAAACGGTGTAGATGGTACCTGGTCTCCTGTCTCCTTCCTCTCCGTCTGCCTGAGCAGACTGGTGACCGTGTGTCAGGCTCCACTCTCTCCAAGTTCCCAGGCCTGGTGAAACTTACCCAGGAAGAACACACCAGCAATCTGAGGCCCCCGATCCTGGCAGAGTGGACTTCAAAGCTCCACTTCCCGTGTTGCCCGCAGTGCCCTGTTCTGTGTCTGAGACCCAGCCGCTTTCCTCTGAGGTCCCCAAACTGCCTCCGTTGTCCACCAGTTCCTTTCTTATCATTCTGTTCCACTTCTGAAGCAGAGTTGGCAAAGCACGGGATTTGGAGAGAACAACGTGGCTTGCTCTTTTTCTCCCTGGCTCACCCTCAGCGAGCTGGAAAACCTGTCCGAGTCTCAGTTTCCTCTCGTTTATCACAGGAATAACCTTGCCCTCCCCACACGTCTGCTCTGAGGGTGGACGAGACTGCATACCCAGGGTTCCGTGCGGGGCTGTCAGGCACAGGCACTCAGCCAGGACACGTGCCCCCTGCGCCCACTCCCCCCAGTGGGGGCCATGCTGGCCTTTGATTTCTTTCCTGTGCTGCAGGGCTCTGGGCTCTCGTTCAGAGCACACATCTGGATCTTGGATTCCTATGGCCATTATCTCCTCATTCAGTCAACAAACAGTGGCTGGGCCCCTCACATGTGCCAGGCGTGCACTTAGGTGTCAGCACCCTGGAAATGAGCAGGACACACACCTAATTTTTAGCGCACCCTCCCGGCAGGGGGAGACCGACGTGGAAACAGAGCAATGAGGGGCTGTGCTAGAAGCACATGTCAGCAGCCCCACACCCCACCAGTGTTCCCTCTGGGTCTCACCTGCCTCTGCTGCTTACTAGTCCTGGGTAATAACCTCCTGAGTCTCAGTTTACCCATCTTTAAAGTGGGAGTGCTCTCAATTTACAAAGGCGATGCAAGTTCCTGACACCTAGGGGAAAGCCCTCTAATTTGCTTCAAAATGATCCCCTGAGGGTTTCTCGGTTTTGCACGTGGCTTTCCAAGGAATCGGTTCAACTACCCAAAAGAACAATTTCCCTTAAAACAAAACAAACAAAACACACAAGCTGGACCCAAAAGCCATGCTAACCTTTCCTCCTCAGGTGGATTGCTAACGCAGCTCTCAGCTGCCCAGCCGGCTCCCTCCCTGGCGGAGAGCAGAAGAAAGGACGCCCCTTTGCAGACCAAGCTTCCCACTCTTTCCTCTGCCATCGCTCAAAACAGATTGTTCTGTTTGAAGCTGGTGGGCTCTGCCTAAACATCCTGATGACAGGAGCTCCCAAAGCTTGCAGCTATTTCTGAGCAGGGAGCGGGGCGGAGGTTGAAGAAATAAAATCACCTCTAATAGGTAATTATCGATCCCCAGGGCTCCTGACTGCAGCTTCTACATGCAGAAGCACATGAAGGGAAGACTTGGAGTGCCCCTGAAGGGGGGACATGGCCATGCCCCTGCTGAGCAAACCCAGCAAAGGGACACTTGGTCCCTCTCCAGGAGAGGGATGTAATAAAGAGGGACAGGAGGAGAGGACAGTTCCTGAATACCTCTCTACCTCAGGCAACCAAGCCACCTCATTTAAAATTCACAGCATCCTAGGCCTTTCCTGGTGGCGCAGTGGTTAAGAATCCGCCTGCCCATGCAGGGGACACGGGTTCGAGCCCTGGTCTGGCAAGATCCCACATGCCACAGAGCAACTAAGCCCGTGCGCCACAACTACTGAGACTGCGCTCTAGAGCCCGTGAGCCACAACTACTGAGCCCACGAGCCACAACTACTGAGCCCGCGCACCGCAACTACTGAAGCCCGCGTGCCTAGAGCCCATGCTCCACAACAAGACAAGCCACTGCAATGAGAAGCCTGCGCACCGCAACGAAGAGTAGCCCCCGCTCGCCACAACTAGAGAAAGCCCGTGCGCAGCAACAAAGACCCAACGCAACCAAAACAAATAAATAAATTTTTTAAAAATAAAAATCACAGCATCCTAGAAGGTAAATTTTATGTTCCCTACTTATGTGAATTGCCCATAGTTGCATAGATATAACTGGAGGGACCAGAATTCAAAACCAGCTGGGTCTGATTCCTTATTTTTCACCCTAGTCCACAATTCCCTAATCCAGTCTCAGAGAGAGTAGGGGGACGTCTCATGATGAGGTGGGGGTCTCAGGCCACTGGTTATTCTGGAATTATCACTTCAAACTCCAAGTTGGCTATAGTCAACCATTTCCCTAATTCAGCAAGGCCACCTACCTAGCACATCAGACCGTGAAGTCCTCACCTTTGGTGTCCTCCATTTAAGAGAGGAGGCACCACCTCTGCTTACCAGAAACTGCCCACCCTCCTCCCCACTGCAGCCTTTGTGCCACGCCCTCCATGTGCTTTAACATAATCAGATGTGTTTTCCTTAATTAGTCATCATTATTGATTTGACATCCTGCTGCAATCTAAATAAACTTGGTGAAATTAATGAGGCCCCTAATAATATTCAGTCTTCTTATGCTAATTACTTTTTGGTGACCAAGTTCATTGTTAATATAAAAAGCAATATCAACTCTGCCAAAGAGCAATATTTGTACAGAAAGCGAGCTCCAGAGTCTAAGAGAAGGGACACACCATCATTGGTGGGTGTCGGGAGAAGTCCTGAGACTGGCCCAAGGAGAAGGTGGGCTTGCTTTTGGGAGGGGCTAAGGACAGGGCTGAGGAGAACGGTCCTCGAGGGAGTCTGTGGAAGAACTGGATGTGGCAGTCATTGTGGCTATCTGGGAGATTTCTGAAGTCCAGATGCTGATAGGAATTCAGCCACTGTCTTCGCCACCGCCCCCGATCCCCAGCCACCTGATCTCCATGCCCCCAGGGATGCAACTGTCCAATAAACCCCCTCAATCAACACCTTCTCTCCGCGCTCCCTTCCCCTGCTCTGCTCACAGCTTGTGCTTCATTGACGCTTTCACCATCAGGAGACCTGCCTACCCACATCCAGTCTCAGCCCCTCCAACCCAGCCTCCAAACCAGAGACCAGATCATTGTTCCCCTGCTACGGAGCTTTCCAGTGGTTCCGCTGTCTGGAGTACAGTCCAAGTTCTTTGTGGAATACAATCTCCTTTCCTGGAGTTCAAGCCTTCCAGACCTTAACTGTCATCATCTCCCCAAGCTACATCTCACAAGCTTGAAATGTTCTAGTAACTCTCCCCAACCCTACCATTCCAGACAGTTAACTCCGGCTCACTCTCTGCCCTTAAAAATCCCACTTCCTCAAGAGGATCTTTCCAGCACCCTTGTTCAGAGCTACTTGTCTACCCCATGACTCTTGGCCTTCCCACTTTTATAGGTCCATTACACTGATTATAATTTTCAGTATTTGTGTCTTTCTTATTCCCTGGACTGTGAACTTCTCAAGGGCATGGCATTTGTCTGATTCATCTCAGGCTTCACAAAGCTCAGTGACCCATAAATGTCTGATGAACAAATGAACAAGCAAATTAATCCTTGTGGGAGAAGGGATTGTGGGAGAAACTGAGGAATCTGCAGGCAGGTAAGCTGGAAATAGAATCTCAAGTATAAACTGAAAGCTAGGGCGAGGGGGGCACATGGTGTGCCCGGAAGGGTTTACTTTTCCCAGTTAATGGACTAACTGTTGACTAAGGTGTTTATAACAAACTGGTGGAAAGAAACAGGCCAGAGTGTAGACTCCTGCCTCCAGATCAAGCAGTTACTACAGATGCTGGCTGGGGACGTGGCTTGAGGGAATACAGAAAAATTACCAACCACGTTTGGCTCAAGCTGTGCGTGAAATGAATCGAAAAGGGTGAACCAAACCAAGCCTGAACTGTGTCCAGGAGACATATTTCAGGAGGTGCCAATGGGCAAGAAACAGCAATGCAATTGCCAGTGAGGAAAAGAGAGCTGGGCTTCTTGCAACCCTGTGGAGGGGCCTTGCTGAAGGGTAGCGTCTCCTGCTCTGAGAGATGTTGGGATTCTTGTTGAGGGGATGCATTTCCCTGCTGAGCAAACCGTGTGTGCATGAACTGTCAGGTCTCCCAGGAAATGTGTCGCTCTTTCCTGGGCACACTGGGAGTCCCTTGGCTCTGATCACAGAAGAACATTGGAGGTGCTCAGGGTCCCCCCAGGAGGCACAGTGGTGGGGGAATCCCGTCAACCAGCACCAAGCAAGCTCTCAAGCCACACACACATCAGCACTTCTCAGAGATTCACTCAAAGATGCCTGGCCTGGTGATTATGGAGTATAATTCCCTTAATATCCAAAGAGAGACTTATTGAGTCTTTGTCAGGTACCATGCACAGTACTAAGGGCTAAATCTCGAACAGCCCTTCCTGTGATGATGAGTTCCTAACACGTGTTAGCTCACCTTCAGTGACATCTCAGGAAGCATGATTTGGAAAGGAACACCAAAGAGCTATTGTGCTGGTCTGGAATCTTTATCTCCTAAAGACTTGGCAGCCTCTCTTTTCCTTGGCAGGAAATGGGCTAATATGAGAACAGGGATTCTTTCCCAGCATAGAAAGGGAAGATTGTATATATATGAGCTAAGCTTCATTTGAATTGAAAATCCAAAAACTGTCTCCCAAGTAGAAAGAGTCCAGATGTCAGAAGGTTTAGTGCCCCAGGGAAATGCACTTGAATTAATATTTAAAGATGGTGCAGTCTTTCTTCAAATTTCACGACTGAAACTAAAGTAAGCCATGAAGTGAAACCATGTTCATTGGCAAGAGGCACATGATAGACAATAACAGGGTAAAAGTTCATTTCTCACTGTAATTAATTACAAAAGAGGATTTTTAAAAATAAAGGAACGGTACTTGGCAGGTTAAGAATCCGCCGGCCAACGCAGGGGACTCGGGTTCGAGCCCTGGTCCGCGAAGATCCCACATGCCGCAGAGCAACTAAGCCTGAGCACCACACCTGCGCTCTAGAGCCTGTGAGCCACGACTCCTGAGTTCGAGTGCCACAACTACTGAAGCCCGCACGCCTAGAGCCCGTGCTCTACAACAAAAGAAGCCACCGCAATGAGAAGCCCGCGCACCTGAACGAAGAGTAGCCCCCGCTCGCCACAACTAGAGAAAGCCTGTGCGCAGCAACAAACACCCCACACAGCCAAAAATAAATAAGATAAATAAGTAAATACATTTTAAAAAATAATAAAGGAATGAACACCCACATTCACCATATGGATCCTAAAGACCTAGATTGACAGGCTCTGTAGTTGCACAATATGACATCACGACTCCATCTTCCATAAGCCTAAGTGAAGTGAAATCTTTTGGTACATTAACGTGTTAAAACTTGGTGTTTCAAGTCCAGTGTGGTGTTTCAGTGCCAAGGAATACACCTTTTGGGACCACATATAACATATAACATAAATCCTTTGACTGAAATAAATATAATTGAGTCAGAATTCTTTAGGGGGTGCTATCCTTTTTGATCACTATGAATCTTCCCAGTCCTACTATCTTATAGAGATTACTAGGGGTGCAAGACTCCACCTCGTCCACACCAGAGTCTAACATAGGGGGAAGGGACTCAAGGAGGTGAGAGTCGGGAGCAAACAGTCAGCTTTATTAAAGTGCTCAGTAACAGCCAAAGAACAAGGCAACGTTGAACTTGAGACACAGCTGAAATGTGAGGTCAGAGTGGGGCATTTTTGTCACTGCTTGTCTTAGCTTAGGTTCCTCCCAAAACAGAGGCTGGGGTGTGGGTAGCTTATCTGTGAGAGAATCTCAGGGAGCAGCAGCAAAGGGCCGGGGATGGTGAAGGAAGGAGGAAAATCCCATCCATGGGTGTATTATTGAGGTCACTGCCATGTGCATCTGGGGCTCAGTCCCACCTGAGACCTGAGACCTGAACACCTCTCAGAACGGTCCACCCAAGGTCAAGATGGAAGCATGTATCTGAGTGTTGCCTCACGTCCATGCTGAGCATATAAGCTTGATGAGTGAGCTCCCACCAGCATCGGGGCTGTGAAACACTAGGGGTAGAAATGAAAGGCCATCGTGGGCACTTGGGGTGAGCAGCTGGAAGCCCACTCAGGAACTTTCCACTATAGCTGTGGCTAAAAATGAATGGGGGATGAGAGTGTGTGAATTGGGACACTAAAGGTGTGTGATACACTCTCCAGATGTGAAGAGTGGGGGCCCCCCAGCAAGGGATGGGGAGCCAGGTCCATTGGCTTGCAGAGAGCTGTCTTCTCTCTGTGTCTTTACACAGTCTTTCCTCTGTGTACCTGTGCCCCTGTGTCCCTTTTTACATCCAAATGTCCTCTTCTTATATGGACACCAGTCAGATTAGATTAAGGGCCCATCCTAACAGCCTCATTTTAATTAATCACTTTTAAAAGTCCTATCCCCTAATATAGTCCCTCTCTGAGGTACTGGGTGTTAGGGCTCCCACATATGAATTTTGAAGGGACACAATTCAGCCCCTAATATGAGGAAAGGCTAGGATTCTCTGCCTCATTCAGGGAAGCATTAATCAATTCTAAAGGGAAAGTACAGGGCTTGGTATTGTCTTGGGATTCAGTCCCAGTCAAGGTGTGAAATGGGATTTCATGCCTCTCTCAGCCACTAGCCTCCCCTCCTTCCCTGGTGGTCTCCAGGGCACACAGACCTGCCCAGTCGTCTGCAGGCTCCACCAGGACACAGAGGCAGCGCCTGCCTTTTCCCAGCTGAGAGCAATCTACTGCTTTGGGGTTGATTCACAGTCAATAGCATCAGAATGGCTTCTGTCTGTCACCGGTAAGAACTAGGCTTTCCTTCCCTTACTGACATGAACCCTGAACCCAAATCATTCATTCAGCCATTCAGTCACTGATCTAATGTTTGTTGAGCACTTACTATGTTCCACGCCCTGTGCAGTAAATTGTAGAAACAACCTGTACCTAATGCCAGGCACAGTTGCAAAAACTTGACATGCATAGTCTCATGTTATCCTCAGGGCAGACCCTGAAAGGCTGACCCTTACCCCCAGTTTATACTTAAGAAAACTGAGGCACAGAAAGAATAAGCAGCTTGCCTAAAAGGTTACACAAGTGATAGATTAATAGGTAAAGGCAGGGCTAAGTGGTCAAGTTCAAGGGTGTTCTGAGAGGGCCTACTGGCCATGACTGGTCTTTTATGAGCTTCCTGGGCATAGAATGTGAGAGGGCAGAGAATATGAAGAGGCAGAAAGGGAAGTAAACATACCCCACTGAGTAAGCATTTCAATATTTGTTAGAAAATGGCACTCAGAACTCTTTCAGGACAGACCTTGGACCTTGGACTCTAGACCCTTCCTGACAGCCATGATCTCAGGACTCAGAAACCACCTGCAGAGGTGATCCAAGGCATCTCTCAGATTTCAGAGAACTGAAGTCAACTTGTATCCTCCTCATTCACAGAGATCTCAAGAGCAGGATCTCCCAACCTGGATTCCCGTTAAAATAGGGGATCATTGGTCTTCTGACCCACACTCCAGACTTGGGGCAAAGTCTCCCTGGCTAGGAATCCCCATTGTTTCTAAAGTCAGACGTAAATAAAGTCAAACCCTATTTCCGAAGAAAGTGTTCTATCCTCCTTACTAGTCTCTTCTGGGTTGTGCTGTAGACAAAGCATTTCCTGCAATCAGGTAACTGTAGCTGTAACTTATTTCCTTTCCCGTTAATCTTTTATAAACTGTGAAATTAACAAACTGCCCCATGACCAACCTGTGAAACCTGCCATCTCTCACTGCCGTTTAAGCAGAACGTCTCTGCTTAGAGATGCTCTACTGATAGCACTTGAGCAATTTGGAGGACTGTTTCTCTCCTGCTCATTATAAGAACGCTAATCTTCAGATCTCTCTCTTTCTCTGTGCATTCATGAAAGGACTCCAAGCTCCCCACGCTGTGGTGGAGGTGAAATTCAGCACGGTATTTGCTGACATTACCGTGGTCCGCTCACAAGGAATTATCTGATGATGCGGTATTAAAGAATTAGGTCAAAGAATCTGGATAAACCTTTAGGATTAAAGGATCTGCGGTTGTCTCACTGACGAATATTTTGAAAATCTAGTTATAGTCAGACACAGACAGTAGAGTCATTGTTCATTCATTCGGCAGATTGGAACCTGCGCTGACTAAGTGTTCGAGAACTCTTCGGAGCACCAGAGAAATAGCTCTGGCTTTCCAGGAACTTGTAGTAGAGGGAGGCAGGTGGGAGGCAAAGCACACTGATGATGACACTCCAACGGGATCACTGGCATGGGAACCAGAGGAGAGGGTGACAAGCTCTGCCCGCAGTCAGAATGGATTTCACAGACAAGATGACATTTGAGCTCATCTTGAAGGATGGGAAAGAGCTCGCTGGATGCAACATAGCGTGGGTACAAGAGGGCCTTCTTGGTAGAGGAAGTAGCATGTGCGAAAGAGCAGAATATGGTGTGTTTAGAGATGTGTCTACCCGACACAGGGTATGCATGGCAGACGATGTGCTGGAGAGTCCCCAGGGGCCAGATCCTGCTTGACTTGAATATCAGGATAAAAGTTGGTCTTGACACTGTAGGCCAGTACTTTCAAACCGTATTTCATGAAGTCAAAGAATCTTTAGAAGGGAGAAAGGGCTGGCAGGAAGGACGGCAAGCAGAGTACTGAGTTCTTCACCCCACTTCAGTCAAAGCAATTTGGCTCACATGGGTTCAGTGGACACGGTTGTGAGAATGGGAGAGAAAACACAGAATCACAAAGCATTTCCAAAGTAGAGGCATTAGTCAAGCTTCTCCAGAGAAACGGAACCAACAGGATATACACGTAAAGAGGCTTATTATAAAAAATGGAAGGGAATGGCCCACACAATTATGGAAGCCGAGAAGTCCCAAGATCTGCAGTCGGCCAGCTGGAGACCCAAGCAGACTTGACTCAGTCCGAGTCCAGAGGCCTGAGAACCAGGAGAGGTGATGGTGTACGTTCCAGTCCAAAAGCTGGCCAACTCGAGATCCAAGAGAAGCCAATGGTTCCGTTCAAGTCCAAAGGCAGGAAAAGACCAATGTCTCAGCTCAGCAGTCAGGCAGGAGACAGTCCCTCTTACTGGCAGGAGAGTCAAGTCGCCCTTTCTGTTCTATCCAGGCCTTCAACAGATTGGACGAAGCCCGCCCACATCAGGGAGGACCATCTGCTTTCCTTGGGCCACCAATTCAAATGCTAATCTCATCCAAAAACACCCTCGCAGACACACACAGAATATTTGTTTGGCCAAATATCTGAGCACTCCGTGGCCCAGTCACAAAAGATTAACTAGCACGGTGGAATTAACAAAACTTAGAATCAAGAGCAAAGGTTCTGGAGATCAAAGACTGAGTCTTTGCAATAGGAAACCTATAGCAATAGAAAGGACCAGAAAGATGGAGGGAGAAGTCATCTCCTCCATCTCTGTTCCAGGACCAGGTCTGGTTCCCATAGATCTTACCAACCTACCCACACCCACTTTACAAGAAGCTTGAATAAGCATCCGTTTTGGGGGGCAAACAAAAGAAGCTGGCCGGAAACCAGCCTGGCTCCATCCACCAAGAGGCCCAGATACCTGCTGGTTTATAAGGCGCCAGTGTCACCTAATGACTGATAACAGACCACCAGACACCTGTGAGACCACCTTGAGACTGGAGTCACGGTGCATGCCCATCAGGGAATCAAGGGGCCCTGCACAGCCCCTTCTCCACCTGGGGCTGGGTAGCTGAGCCCTCTGTCCTCCTGCTGATAGGACCAAGGATTCATTCCCCTTCTTCTATATTCTGGGCCAACTCACGTATCTACTTCCATGGGGTCTCCTCTATGGGGTCCTATCCTTCCCAAGCCTGCCTGTGGAGTGAGTCTGCCCAGCTCCCTCAAGACAAGCACACTGGCCCATTCCTATTAAAAGTTGTAGTGCCTCTCAGTAAATGGGCACCACGAAGAGCATGTTGAATTTACAAACTTTTTTAAGAGCACAAAGGTCTACCAGTCACGGACCCTGGTTCACACCATCTCCCCTTTCTGAGATATTCCCATAATCTCCGGGGCTCTCCGTGATCCTGGATCACTCTTCGAAGTAGAGCTCAGCAAGCTTCTCAGCCCCTCAGATCCCTACCACTCTCTTGGCCACCCAAGCTCTCCATCCTCCACCACCGAGGTGTCTTATCCCAGCACAGGGCAGAGAGGCAGGTAGGACGGAACAGAGTGTGTGAACCAGGGGCCACTGGTGGACCCCGGTTCCAAGCAGATCATTCAAGTTTCAGTGACTCCCCCATTCTGAGCCTCTGCCCCACACAGGAATGTGCCCTTGGGGTACAGCCTCTTCCTGCCCATCCCAGAATATTTCCGTCGTTTGGATGGTTGGAATCAAAACACTCTCCTCTCTGTAGCAAACGGCTCCTTATCACCCAGTTCCACACCATTTACTTAGGATGAAATCTGACGCTCCGAATCCGTACTGTGCTCTTTTCTTCCTTTCGCCTCACAGGGAATTTGTTCAGCAAGAAACGGCTCTTTAGGATGCATTGATCTCCCTCCCCAGCCTCCTGATTCTGGAATGTGGGTCTGCAGAGATTCCTAGAGGGGGGGGCTTTCCTCCCAAGTCCAAGGGCTGCCACAGCAAGAGAGCATCCACTAGAGATGCTTGCAGGACCGCTGACCCCTTTCTTAAGCACAGCACGGTCCAAAGAGAACTGTGCTCAGAGTCAACAAACTCTTCAGCCATTGACTCACTTGACAAATATTTATTAAGTGTCAATCATGTGGCCTGGCATTGCCCTGAGTGTTAGGGATACATTAGTGAACAAGACAAGCATCCTTCCCAGGCTTCAGAGAACAAGCACTAAAGTTCCTTTACGTCTTTCAGCTGTGTGACCTTGACCAATGCACTTCATCCCTCTGAGCCTGATTCCTCTTCTGGTGTAGAAGGCTAATGATGTGAACTTCCTGAAATAACACATGGGACCATCCATGGGACAGGGCCGGGCACATTCTAAGCATTCAAAAGCCATGAGCTGACACGGAGAGATTTTCCATCTTGATCTGGAATTCCTGGAAACAGCATCAAGTTGATGAGAATAGCCGTAGGGCCCAACTGGATGCAAACTAGGGGGGTTTGGGATCCAGTCTGAAAACATTCAAAGTATAAAAATTCACAGAGTATGGCAGAAAAACACATATAAACCTCTTTATGTGGTTCCCTGCTTAATTTATTTCCAACTTTGTCTTAAGTGATATTTCTTGCTGATGAACATGAAATGGAAAAATTTTTAACTAGCGTTAAAATTCCCGGTGAATGCTTCAGAATCATAAACCAGCTCGCGTGGGTGCCTCTGAGCAGGTTGGTGGTGCGCTACTGCCCCCGTGTGTAGCGAGCTTAGCTAGCAAGGATCTGGGAACCGAGCAGACATTAGGATGGGTTTTTGTGGGTTTTTTTTTTAGCAGGAACACTTACGAAGAGAAAATGGACTCTCAAAAATCCTCTTTATCCAAGATCAAATAGAATAAAACCCAATTAAGTCAGTGCAGCTGTCGGCTGTTTAACCAACTCCAACGGCACATCCTTTCCTCCCTCCCCTTGCTGCTGTCTTTCTCCCCCCCCCGCCCCCACCGCCCCAATGTGTATTGGACACCAAGCTCCATTTACAGGGAATGGATCCATTAACCCCAGGGATAGAGCAAATTCTCCTAATAGAGTGCAGGGCTCATACATGCCCCAAACGGCAAGCTTTGAGGCCTGACGTGGGGAGACCTCCAGGATTCATGGCCTCTGCCCAGAAGAGTTTCTGGGGTACAGTTGTTCAGTTGGCCTGAGTTCTTTCCCCACAAGGCACCTTGTATGTCCTCCGCCTGTCTCAAGCCAGCACCATGGGTCTTTGTGCCAATTAGGTCAAAAAACATTTACTGAATAGTGGCTCATAACCCTGCTGGGAGCAGATAATCTAGAAGGAGAAACTAATGGAGGGGCAGACTGACACAGTGCCCAGGAACTAGACATTAGGAAGCATGGGTATCACAGGGAGGCATAGAGGGGCCAACTCTAATGGGAATTGGGAACCACCTACCAGAAGAAAGGTGACCAGGCTGAATCTTAGAAGCGGAAATGCATTATCCCACGAAGGAGTATGTAGATGGGAGTCATGGGCAGAACCTACCTATTGCAAACAGTGTAGAAGTGTGAACAGGCACAGAACTTTGGAGAAATGGAGTGTAGTTCAGCATGATTGGAACATAGGGGTGGTTTCAGCAAACGGGAAGTTTACAGAGGTGATTCTGGAGGCCAGCGCATGCCAAACTAAAGACATGGGCTGAAGGAATGGCCACAAGGTGTCATGGAGGAGAGCAGGGAAGTCTGCCTTTCACCAGGGCGACAAGGTCAGCTGGACAGAGGAGGTCCAAAGTGGAAGCCGCCTACTGGAAGGCCGTTCCAGCAGTCAAGGCCAAAACGACCAAGTTGCAATTCAAGATCAGAAGACATGATTGGAGAATTATTACAAAGAAAAGCATTAGGTCTCGGGGTTTGTATAGCCAACCACATTCTCTTCCCTAATAGCCCCTCATGAGAACGAACAAAGAACTAACACTTTCACTCTGCCCTTGTCTGGTTCCCAATCGTCATAAAATTTGGCCCAGCTGCTGCCTTGTTGCACTTCTCAGCACGCAGGCCAGGTCACCAAGCCTTCTGTCTCTCCTCTGGCCAATTTGCCTGTCCCTCTGACCACCTGCACCCCTGCCAGAGAGGTGGAAGGGACAAGTCCTGTAGAGGGGCAGGATTTGACCAGCTCAAGACTGCTGGGTGGCTCAGAGGTGGAAATTGTGAGGCCTCTTAGCATGACAGCAGCTGGCTCTCCCTGGGCTTGGGCTCAGACGCCTGCCCCTTCTCTGGGTTTTAACAGCTGATTACAGAAAACTCAAGCTTCCTATTGAGAGTCCCTGGGTTTTATCAGCTCTCTGTTACATGGGGCGCTCAGAGGTATCATCTACAGGGAGACAAAATGAGGAAGTGGGAAGAGTTAAACCCTAGTACTTTTTGTGCAATCTGGACAAGGCATTTCACCTCTCAGAGCCTCAGCTCCCTCGTCCAATGGGATGGCCGAGGGCTTTCCCATGGGGCAACTGTGAGGAATGAATGAGGTCATATAAGCGAAAGCACTGAGCAGGTGGTTTGATTGTTTTCATCCAAGTGGAGGTTTATGGAGATCAAGACAGGGAACCCTGCCCACCTCCTCTCACTCCTGAGTATAAAACGACTACATTGCATAAGAGCACATCCAGGAGGAATGGGGTTTGTGTTTGGGCGTTACGGCTGATCCCTGCTACTTTAACCAACATACAACCATGGAGAACACTCAAGTGTTTCTCCTAATGTCTCCTAACGATAAGGTTTGTGCAACCAAGAGAACAATAGCTTTCAGATATTAAAGTGCTTATATGCATTGAAGAACGTTATCCACTGGGTGTCAATAAACGATAAAAATTACATAATTTTTCTCTCATAGTTTAAAAAATCCCACTGTTCAAGTGGTTTAAAAATGGAGTCAATCACTGAAAATGGATAACCAACAAGGACCTACTGTATGGCACAGGGAACTCTGCTCAATGTTACATAACCACCTAAATGGGAAAAGAATTTGAAAATGTATAACTGAAAAAAAATGTAGTACAATCCTAGGGGAAAAAAAAAAATCACTGAATTGTACACTTTAAAATGGGGGAATTTTATGATGTGTGAATTATGTCTCAATAAAGCTGTTATTTTAAAAAGAAAAAAAGAATAAATATTGTGAATTATTTTTTTTAAAATTGAGTCATTTACAGTTACTCTTAACAACATGGATGGATCCCATATACATAATGTTGAGCAAAAGAAGATAGACACAAGAATATGTATGGTTCTACGACATATGGTACATGTCGTAGAACCATAGATACATGAACCATATGGTACATGTGCCGTATCTTTATCTATTAAGATAAAGCAGTAACACAGGCAAAAGTAATCTCTGCTGTTAGAAATCAGAACAGTGGTTGCCCTGGGGATGAGGGTTAATAATGACTGGAAGGGCCAATGACGAGAGTTTTCTGGGGAGCTGGGACCACTTTTTATCTTAACCTGAGTACTGATGAGGTATGTTCAGTTTGTAAAACTATAGAGAGCTATACACTTACATGTACTTTATGTGTATTATGTTTCGATAAGGAGGTTTGGGGGTTTTAAGTACATTCTTACCTAGTATAAGAAAAAAGCTTTGTCCACTTTCACCATCCTAAGTTATCAACACCAAGAGTCTCCAAATGATGATGCTAACATTCTCACCTATCATTTTGTCTCTCCTGATATCCCTTTGCCTGACAATTGACAGAACACAGCTCTGTGTGATTTCTCTTCAATTACAGTGTGAGTCAAAGGCGGCACAAGAAGTCATTGTAAATGGCTGCCCTTCCAAGAAAGTGATGGTTCATCAGAGAGGTCCCAAGTGCTATTTAGGACAAATCCAACACGTACACAACCTTGGTTTTTGATTCCAAGTTCTTCATGGAAATTGCCACAGACCTCTCTTCTGCGCCAAATCTCCTCTGAACCTTACTCGAAGAGATTTGCACCAGGAATGTTTCCAAAATGTGTTCTTAATATTCAGGTCAGGCATGGAGGGCTATGTTAGCCCAGTGGAAGGGCTACCCACATGGCAGGTCTGGGAAGGAAAAAGAGATAAAAGATGCAGGAACTGGACTGAGGTGGGAGAAGTGTCTTCCTTAAGCAGACTGAAGCATCCTGGCTGGAGAGAAGAGAGAGACCGTGGTTTACGGAGGGTTCAAGGCCATGGCCACAAAGTCTGTGCTAAGCATAAAGCCTCAGGCAAAGGGCACGGCCAACAACGAGAGAGTGAACTTCAAACTCAGAAGTCAGGAGCATAGAGAATAACAGACATCACAGAGGGCAGCGCCAGCCACAGAGGTGTGAGTTGTGCAGAACCAAGAGTCTGACTAGTAAGAGCAGGAGAATCTCTCTCTTACGTGATGCTTCATGGAGCAGGGGGTAAATTTAAAAATTAAAAAGTAGGACAGGACAGGCTGCTGAGAGACCATATCACCTAGATTTATAATGTAATTCTGAAAACAAACATCCCAAACAAATGTTTCCCTCAAGTTTCTTTTTTTTTAATTCTATTCCTCTGAAATAAGTCAATCTCCTAGTAACTGTGGGTCCAATGATGAGCCTGGCCTTGTGGGATACGGAGGAGGGGGGCCCTGCCCTCATGGAGAGCAGAACATCCTGAGAAACATGTGTTACAGGATACAGGCAAAAGATGCCATTAAGAGGAGGATTCAAAATGTCTGGGGACCTTGAAATGGTCCATGAACTGGGGGATTCTAGTGACTCTACCCAGATTGGCGTAACACTAGCCAGAGAGAACGAACACTACCTGCAACGGGGACCTTATACTGTCATTAACTCTATGATGGAAGTACTTCAGAAAACACTTGAATGGAATCTTCAAGTCAATTCACATAGTTCCTGGAAGATGATGTCCCTTGAGTGATTTATTAAGAGGCGTTATCAGTATAATTAACCATAAAGGCCAGAGACTGAGGGGCTATTCAGAATATCCCACCAAATAGAACAAACACTGGCTCAATCAGAATGGATGGCAGTACACATGTACCAGATATTTTATATATATATATATATATATATATATATATATATATATATATTTATATATACAAAAAGTGTAATGACAGAATTCTAGGACATCCAAGCTGGAAGGTATCAGGGATCTTCCCACCCCTCCTCCCCAAGTACCCCTTGTGGGGGTTTCCATTTTCCCACGGTTTCCATCTGCCACATGCATTGGGTTTGCCCAAGAACTCAGATGATCAAGTTTCCTTTGGTACAACTGGGGGATTTTTGTATTTTGCCCACAGGTGGTGAGTAATACAGTTAGCAAACAATTATACAGAAGCAACTTGGTCTAAATTCTATTTACTGAAAGCAAGCTGATCTGAATCTCTCTCCAAGAATGAATCAGGGCTCCAGATGCTTATAACATCCCTAGGGAATGGGGAGACTGGCCTAGGGTTTTGTGCCTGGGACCTATGGTTCTGTTCGAGGCCATCTCCAGACAAAGAGTCACCGGGGTTCCTGTGCTGGATTTTGGGGTGGAATTCTGAGGTTCCATGAAAAAACTTCATCTAGCAAGAGAAACTAATATTAACCTGGCTGGAAAATCAGAGCATGAAAAAGCACAAGGCGGTACCGCAAAAAAAAAAAAAAAAAAAAAAGCACAAGGCGGGCAGGGAATGAACTTGGGACTCAGAAAATTGTCATTATCCCGGGGTGCCATGAAGACTGGCCCCCTGAGGGGAGAAGCCATGACTGAGAGCACATCCCAGAATCCTGCCTCTGATGGGTGTGAATCTAGCTCCGGCTTCAGATACTGAAAGCTAAAGACACATAGAAGAGGATTCCAGGCCTCAAATCCAGGGAACCACACGTCTCAGTGCCCAGACAGCAGGTTTGGGGTGACGCTTTCTTGCTGTGGACGACTAAGTCCCTGCCCTCCTCCATCCCAGTCTCATCTGTACAACAGTCACCACGTCTCCTAGCTGGTCTGACCACTCACTAGACAAAGACGTTTGTTCGAAGCCCCCTACTGCCCAATCAGAGATGGATGAAGGTCTGATGCTCTTCAGCCCCTGGATACACCGCTTAGCAAAAGAGAACTGAAGGAAGTCAAGATGGTCCTGGCTCCCGAGGCACTTAGAGTGTGTTCCAGGAAAGAGGATGTGCACCATGGAGCGCTAGATCACACGCCAGCCCGGGCAGAAGGGAACAGCGTTTGGGGATGCTGGGATGTCAGATCCCACAGATCCGACTGGCAGCATAATTATGCCAAAGCTGTTTTGTTATTGATCAATGGCATTTTTTTAGGGCCATACAGCTTGGCATGGAGAAAACCTTGTAAGGGAAGAAGCAAGAGCATAAAGGTTTGAAAGTAGAAAGACCTGGATGTAACCATAGCTCTTTGACCTACTAACTATGTGACTATAATTAAGTCACTTCACATCTCTGTACTTCAGCCTCAGTGGTAAATTAGAGACCAAAAAACCCATCTCCTGGATTCTGTTGATGATTAAATGAGGTAACTGACTTGACTTACCTGGCATCATTTCTGGAAATCATAAACACTCAAGCAATGTTCGTCCTTAAGAATCTTTTTTCTTGACAGAAAGTGACCTAAGCAAGCAACCGCTCTTCTGAATTAAAGTGCACTCAAAAGAGTGGCAACATGAACAAATGTGACAGCCCCCAGATGTGACCCACATAAGGAGGTGGACCGAATGACTCGATAACAACTCAAAGCAAAAACTCAAAATAATAACGCTTGCCCTGTCCAGACCCTAAATGAACACCATCGTATTATTCATCACACCTGGACAAAAGCCAGATGAATGTTTGCCCGGGTGGGTCCTAGGATCCAGGTTAATGGAGGGGTGTACATCACGGCAGCATGTTGGAGCCCAGGGCAGGGTTCTTTGGTCCGGAAGCTGCTTCAAGTGCAGGAATCTGATTTTCTCCAGTGTGTGAGAAAGTTTGACTCTCACTCCATATCTCACACCAGTAGGGAACTTCCTGAACAGTTACCTTCTGAATGCAAGAACAATCTTTTCCAGGACCTTCTCTGAAGCCCAGATTCTCAGTGGGCTGGGAGGGTCCCATGCTTTGCTTTCAGAGGCTGGTATGAGCTCTGTGACAGCAGGGGTTTTAATGAATAGTCATGGGCTTTTCTTTGAAGGCAAATCTGCTGGTTAGTTTTTTGCTTCTCTATCTTGCTTTAGACTATACCCATGATGAGGGCGACCATATATTTTATAATGGACCCTGGGACACTTGAGAGCATGAAAAGAGCACTATTAATAATTTAGTAGAACCACAGCAAAAACCAAGATGGTCACCATATCATCTGGTCATAGTGAATCATCTGTGATTTCAGTTCGTTTGTTCAGACACTTCAGAAGCAATCTGAGAAGATAGATCCATCCCTTCCCCAATCTTTCACAGTTATTGCATCCATCCTAATTTGTCAGCAATACTTTCAGCAACGTGTCTATATGAAGACTTGCTCATAGATTGCATTTAGTTTTCATATACAAGCTCTCTTTCTTTTTGCAGTAATACTATATCCATCTATATAATAATTAAATTATGTCATCACAATAACAAGTGCCATTGGCATAGATAAAACTGACTCTTGATAAGCGCTCTACTCAGTGGAGGGCAGTGGTGCCTGATACAGCAGACAGGAGCCTAGTAGCTTTAAGAGATCATTAAAATACGAGTTAGTATGTTTCCCAGAGGTGAGAGGCAGTAAAGCATAGTGGTTAAAACCATGGATGGTGGCTGAGTTAAGTCCCAGCTCTGCCACTTATCAGCTGTATGAACTTGGGCAAGTACTTAACCTCTGTGCCTCAGTTTCCCCATCTGTAAGATGGGTTTCCAGTAGCATCTACCTCACAGAGTTGTTGTGAGGATTAAATGACTTAATAGAAGTAAAGTGCTTTACAATATGTCTGGAACACAGCAAGTACTATGTAAGGCTTTGCTATTATCATTTTGATCATCATTATTAACCAGAAAGAACGTTTCGTGAACTGGTTAAGTGGAGTTTGGTTGAAGGACCTTTTACTCTATGTGGTCCCCAAATATCTATAGTGTCTGGAAATAAATATATAAAAATGGTGAGGCAGCTTTGAATTGGGAGGTAAGTTAATTTTATCAACAGAGACTGGGAGGGGCCCATCATCATCATCATTTGGGAGAGGTCAAAACATCTAGAAATGGGGCTCTGATGGGTGACTCTATTAAGAATTTGGGGACGATCAAAAGAAGGGCACTCCAGGCAAAGGGTTCAGCCCACACGAAGGCAGATGACTCAAGAAATCACACCAGTTGAGAAATGGTTGAAAATAAGTTGGGAGGGAAGAGAAATGAAGTTAGAAGTGATACAGGTGAGGCCAGAAAGGTAAGTAGGGGGTCAGACCCATTTCCTGGAGGAAATGAGGACAGATGTGGGAGAGAGCTTCCAGATCAGCTCTGGTTATTGGCAGGGAGCTCCCAGGGGGTGTATTTAGCCAGGAGGGGCAGACACCGCCATGCACCCGCTCAGCAAACCTGCCCCAGCCTGAAACCAAAATCATGTATTTGAATCCAAATATACAAGAACAGTTCTGGGCTCTGTGCAGGCTGTCCATCACATCTGGCTGTTAGCTTGTTTACAGCAGGGTGTAAACTGATGTTCAATTACCAACGGAACTTTTTCATTAAACCAGAACTTTAAAATATGCATGTAGAATTTTAAAAAATAACCTGCACTAACGAAACCAATTTTTAAAAGTCTGAAACATGGCTTTGCCAGGTTTTCAAAGCCATCTGTTTTCAAAGCCTACCTTTCTCCTTGTTTACCACAGCCTGTCTGCTGTTTTAACAACCTCCAGTGGGATTTCACACGCCTCATTATGCAAAATCACTGCTTATGCATTCACTCTGCCACTTGCCTAACTAATCTCGACTCATAACACCTTTCTGAGGAAGATCCCCAGTCTGGAGTCCTCCTACAAGTCGGTAGATCAAGAACAGTGGTAGAGAGTGTCAGAGCAAGGCAATACATCCTCCGGTGTATTACTGTTAGGAGACAGGCTTGATCTGGGGCCCTACTTGAGGTGAGAAGCAAATAAGGAGCAATACTGATTATAAATTCAAAATCTCTCTATTCAGAAAAAAAAAAAAAGCCAATAAACAGTGACAGGGAGGGCTTGCATCAGATATAAATTAGAAAGGCAAGTCTGATTCCCATCTTATCTACTGCCCGCTTCCTATAAATTATCAAAATTATTCAAAGATTTTTTCATTTCTTCCTCTGCATCAGGCTTTGGGCCTGTCATCTTTTGGTTCAGAACAGTCAAGAGCCTAGGTTCAAGCCCTAGTTCTTCTGTTTCTCAGTTAGAGGACTTTAGGTGAGACACTTAGGATGACTAACAACCATTCAATCATGTCTAAATGGTGAACCAGGCAGGTAGGCACCAGTGATAGAGCTGGTCATGTTAAATGGCCACCAGAGCAAAGCCTGGATTTCCTGCGATGGGTCAGTGTCCAGTTCAATGACATACCTTCAGGGGACCAACCACTGAACTAGGCCCCCAAACCTGTTACACTTGGGGCAAAGTAATGAGGGTTGACTTTGTAAAGTACATTGGTTCTTAGTCTAAGGTAGGGATGCTCAACCCTGGTTGCGTGTAAGAATCACCTGGTGGCTGATAGGCACCAGTACTCAAGCCCTGATACAGCATCCATGTTCTCCTTCAGTTAGTGTAGGGTGAGGTCCAAGGGCCAGAATTTGGTTTCTTTTAGTAAATTTTTATATTGAAGAATACATGATACAATAAATGACACAAATCTTTGATGTACACCACAATAAAAATTTTTAGAAACTGAGCATACATGTGGAACTACTGCCCCAAATAAGATATAAAATATTACCAGCATTCCAAAAGCTTCCCTTCTGCATTTTCCCAATATTTGATCCCCACCCTGCAGGTAACCACTGTTCTGACTCCATCACCATAAAATTCCCTGATGTCAAACTTTGTATAAATGGAATCATACAGTTTCTTCCTTCCTTTCTTCCTTCCTTCCTTCCTTCCATCCTTCCTTCTTTTGTTCTTTCTTTTTCTTTTTCTTTCTTCTTTTGGTCTGACTTCTTTTGTTCAGCACTACGCCTATGAAATTCCTCCAAATCATTAGGTATTGCAATAATTGCTGTAGTGTATTCCATTCTGTATTCCACAATTCATCCATTCCCTTGATGATGAACTTTTGGGTTGTTTTCACTTTGGAACTTTTAGGAATAATGTTGCAATGAACATTCCGGTACATGTCACTTGGTGCCCAGGGAGAGGCATTTTTCTTGGGTATATATCCAGGACTGGAATTGCTGGGTCATAGCATCTACATAGGTTCATCTTTAGTAGAAAATGCCAAACGCTTTTTCAAAGGAATTGAACCAGCAGTGTATGAAAGTTTAGTTGTCAATGTTATAAATGTTGGTGTATAGTGGTATCACATTTTTATTTTAACTTGCATTTTCCTGATGACTCATGACGTGAGAGACTTTTTCGTGCTTACTGGCATTTGGATATACTCTTTTGTCAGGTGGCTCTTTTGCCCAACTTTTAAATTGGGATGTCAGTATTTTTCTATAGATTTGTAATTCTTTAAATATTTATTAGAGGAGTCCTCTGGGAAACACGTATTGCATAATATATCTTCTCCCATTCAGCAATTTACTTTTTCACTCCCTTAATTCATGTCTCTTGATGAACAGAACCTCTTAATTTTAGTGAACTCCTGTCTATACCTGGGAGTTATATAAATGTTCTTTATGAGTCTTATATAAATTTTGCCTACCCCAAAGTCATAAAGATGCTCTTACATTATCTTCCATAAGCTACGTCTTTCTCCTTTCTTGTTTAGGCCTATGATCCAGTTGGAGTTGATTTGGGGCTATTGTGTAAGGCAGGGGTCACGGTTCTTTTTTTTTTTTTTTCCCCAGAGAGATGCCCAATTGACCCAGTTATTAAAAAGACCAACTTTCCCCACCCTGTTACAGTGTCAATCAGTATTTCATTAAACGTTCATGGTAGGAAAGCTGGTTTTAGTATGCTTCCATGGTTGAGATTTACTGCTCAAGATCATAGAAAAATAAGAAGTCCTCAAGGATGAAGCAAACAGTAACTAGATGTAGACTTCCGGAATGGAAAACCTGCCGATATCTTTGTGTGTATATTTAGGAAAACTTGACGCTTCACGGCTGAGTTGAGACACCTAAACATTCACTCAACAAAGCAGAATTTGGACAGCAGTAGCGGCACCCAAAATGACGGAGCTCAGAACTCAGCCCTGAATATTGAAGAAAACAGTGACCACGGCACCAGCCCCAGAGCCGGGAGATGGTCAGGGTAAAGCAGGTGAATGAACGCTCTTCAGCTGTGCCAAGGAACAGCTAGGCAGCTCTGTGGGAAGGGAAAGGGCTGCATCCCAACCCATGAATCTTGTTCCTACTGATCATTGGTTCTTATGAGCTAAATGAGGCAGGAACTGCTCCCCTTTCCCCAGAGAGAAAACTGAGAGTTGGGCAGGTTGAGAACTTGCCCAAAGTCACCTGTGTATGAGCCAGAGCCAGGATGAGTCACAGAAAAGACAAGTTCCCAAAGGTGGACATGTTTCCGAGCCTTCAGAATAAAGCCTCCATCCTCAGAGGAACAACTTTCCTCCCCAAGGCTCACTCAAGAGACTTTAGCAATTAATTACTAGTGCAAACTGGTAAATTGGAGTTAATTATCTGGACAGATCTAATTGCAACTACAACTTTGTTGAAATTAAATAAAACCACTGTTTAAAAGTGCTCAGAGCCAGTTCGAGGTATTACTTATGGGTGTCTGAACAGGTCCAGCCAAGGCTGTGAGCTCGCTGGGATGCTGAGGTTGAAGAACTGTTCTGTAGCACACCGGTCCTTGGTGGACCCACTCCTGCATCTCACCCACCTCCCAGGAATCCCAACATCCCAGGATAGAAGGAGCCAACCCCTTCTTCCCAGCTCTGTCCCATAGTACGTCCAATCCAAGTCCATGGAGCGGCAGAGCCTGGTGGGTTCTTCCCTGTTGTTCCCATCTCTGCTCAGACATTGAACATCATCTTGTTATGGGCTGTTGGCTGTCACTCCTATAGAGCCTCTTCCAGAGGGCACTGACCTCAACAACCTCAGAAATTCGGGGACATGAAGCCTCCAGGGGGGCATGTTGAGTCTGGCTAATGCCTGGAGGAAGAATAGGGGTTCACCAGACAAAGGAGATAAAGGCATCCCACACAGAGGAAAAGAGATGTGAAAAGTGCTGAAAGCAAAAAGGGGTCTTTAGCAAATGAGAATCTACAGAGTGGCTGGAGGTAAACGAGCTGTAGGTGTGATGAGGCTGGAGAGGCTGACTGGGAGCAGAGAGAACCTTGTAGGCCATCGTAAAGAGTTGAGACTTTGCCCAAAGAACATTCTAGCCACAGGAATGTATTAAAGCAGGGCAAGGTTGGAAGACTTCTCACAACAAGGTGAAGTTGTGTAACTGAAGAAGCTCTGAATTGGGAATCAGGTCACCTAGATCCTTGTCCCCCATTGGCCAATGGGCCAGTAATTTTTCTACTTAGTTTCCTCATCTGTAAAATGGGAAGAAATGCTTGTCTAACTTCCTTCATGGGGGAACATTGGGGAAAACTGACACTTCTTGGCTGGGCTAAGAACTCTAGACAGTCACAAAACAAAGCAGAGCTGGATAGCGACACTAACACCCGAGAACCACTGAGCTGGTAGCCTGGCCCTGACGCTTCCCAGATTCCTCTCAAAGGGTCCAAAGAAAATGGCGACCATGGTGCAGCTCCAGGCCCGGGAGATGCTCTTTGGCAAAGCCGGTGAATGGGTTTCAATCACACCCAGGAACAGTGGCTAAGATGAGATCCTATGTATACACGTGGAATCCCCAAAACACTACTCAGACTTCTCAGGCTTGAAAATCTCTTGTATTTGAAGACATGGACCACCTTCCTCAGATTCTGACTTCCTCATCACACCCTGGGAGTCACCATGGCCATAACCCCAAGCCCACCAACCCCGAAGCCCATCCTAGTAGAGCATGGAGGGCACCTTCTGGTCAAGTAAGGGGCCACTCTGATGATGAATCTATCCGGCTGATGGCAAAGATTCAAGCTACCCATCTTTTTCCCCTGCTCTCACCCCCACTGAGCAAGCCATACCAGGTAACCAGTTTCTGCATTCCATCTCTGTCTAAACCCCTGATTTACCACTGAGGTTGTGGCCTACTGACCACGACCCATTTGTCTGGACCATAGCGTCCTTTCTCGATGTGTCTGTCCTAGCCCTTGAGAAGGTTGAGCCAACAGGATCGCCCTGGGCCAAGATGGAGCCAGGGCTGACCTCTCCCCAGTGGCCAGAGTACCACAGGGGTCGATTCAGCCTGTATGATGACTAGTGCCAGGTCAGATGGGCAGTAAGCCTGCGAGGGGGGAGGGAGAGCCCCATCTGAGGGGCAAGATTCCTTATTCAACAGCTGCACAGCTTTGAGCAAGACACTTAACATGTTTCCTGCCCTTCTAAAGGTCATTTTTAGATTAAAATTCCCTGAGCCCAGGACATGGAAGCAAACTTCAATGTCCATCGACAGATGAACAGATAAGATGTGGTACATATATTCAATGGAATATTACTGAGCCATAAAAAAGAATGAAATAATGCCATTTGCAGCAACATGGATGGACCTAGAGATTATCATACTGAGTGAAGTAAGTCAGGCAGAGAAGGACAACTATCACATGATAGCGCTTATATGTGGAATCTAAAAAAAAATGGTACAAATTAACTTATTTACAAAACAGAAATAGAGTTAAACATGTAGAAAACAATCTTGTGGTTACCAGGGGGGAAGTGGGGAAGGATAAATGGAAGATTGGGATTGACAGACACACACTACTATATATAAAATAGATAACTAATAAGGACCTACTGTATAGCACAGGGAACTCTACTCAATACTCTGTAATGACTTATGTGGGAAAAGAATCTTTTAAAACGTGGATATATGTATACGTATAACTGATTCACTTTGCTGTACAGCAAAAAAGTAACACATTGTAAATCAACAGTTTTTTAAAAAATAAAATAAAATTCCTGAGCCCAATTAAGATTTTGGTGATGTTCACACGGGGAGAACCAAGATTTGGAACTCCCTGGGGTCCAGGTGCACCTCTGACCACTCTGTCGTATGCGGACAGGCAGCAGGGCTATGCAGCCCCGGAGCTGGCAAGGTCAGGGAGATGCAAAGCTGACACCCACCTCCCACCTGCTTTATCTCAGAGAGCCCTGTGTCCCAGATGCCAGCACTGTGTGGAAAGAAAGAACCCTAGCCTGGACACCAGCACACCTGGGTTCTGTCCCCCTTTCTCCCATGCCGGCTTTGTGATGTCGTAGAAGTCTTCCCCTCTGTGAACGGGTTTCCTCAATGACAGAGATGGGGATGTGAACAAGATCCAGCTCAGAGATGCTATGGATCAAGGGCACAATGAAAAGCGACATTGACGGCGCTGGTGATGACAACAGTTAACGTTCAGGGCTATCCTGTTTCAGACACTGAACACGTGGCATGTCTGATTTCACGCAGTCCCATGTGACCCAGAGAGGCACGCACCGTGTTGACACCATTTTAGAGGTAAGAAATGGGCACCTGGCAAGTTCCCATAGTCGTGGATGCTGCCCCTCTGCCCATGAGCCTTACCCACCACCCCACACTGCCTTAGTCTTGGATCCCACAGTCCCTTTCCCTCTAGGCCATCCCAGCATGTGGCTCCCTGCATCCTGGCACCAGCACAGGACCCACTGTATTCAAATACCTCCAGCTGGAATTACAATGTGGTCCTGAAATTCAATAGGAGAGAAACTTTAGTCAGGAGAGAAGACACCCCGTAGAGACTGTGATTAGCAAGACTTCAGAAAAGCTGCATGTGCAAGTCCCAAGCAGCCCTCAAGGACTGTGAAAATAATTGTAGTGAACCAAACCCAGCATCAGAATATAATAAGACCCAGAAGGGGAATGTAGGTCAAGAGCAAGAGCCACCCCTAGAATGTCCGTGAGTCACTGGGGAGGACGGCGCCCCGGAGGAGGCCCTGCCTGGCCGACTGGTCCCTCCTTCCTGCCAACACCAGCCAGGCGCCTGCTGTGCACTGCCCCGTGCCAGGCACTGCGGGGCCATCAGGCAGGGCCCCTCCCCCGGGGAGCCAGCAGGCTGCCAGGAGAAGGCAGGCCCAGGTAGACCAGTCCAGAGCACAGGCAGAAAAGGGGCTGCCGACCACATGAGCTGGGCACTCGGGATGCTCCCGGGAGGAGAAACTGCTTCTGCCTGCCAGGGTCAGAGAGGCTACGGAGTGAAGGTGATTTTTGAGCCAATAATAGGATTTCACCAGGCAATAAAGAGCACTTCTGGCAGAAAAGAAGGAAGGAACAAAGTTGCAAAGACGTGGACTCAGGTGTTCAGGGAAGGGGGGTTGCAGCTGAGGCTGGTAGCGCGTGGGAGAGCAGAGGGTAGGGAGTCTCGGAAGGCCCAAGAAGGAGGCAGCAAATGCCACACAAAGAAGTGGGGACGCGTCTTCCGCCTGCAAAGGGCATTGGCAGGGGAGTCGTATTGAGAGCAGCCAACCAGACAGCAGAGAGCAGAGTGGAGGGTGGATGGAGCGGTGGCGAGAGAGGCCCCAGGCAGGGGGACCCCTGGCCAGGACAGGCATGGAGAAGAGGCCCAGAATCCAAGAGGAAACTCAGAGGCTGAGTCATCAGGTCTATTTGGTGGTCAGGCTGGGGCCAGGTGGGTCCAGAGCAGCTGACTTCGGGGGTTCATGCCCCAGCCCTGCCCACGGGGGCAGCCAGCCTGGAGCCAGAACGCAGAGGGAGGCTGCTGCGCACTTAGCTTCTCCCAGGCTCATCGCTGACACTCAAGACGGCTCAGGCGGGCACTCGAGATCCGGCGACCGGCTGCCTAGCAACCTGGCTTCTCAATGCTGATCCCGCTACACATACTGATGCACACACACATAACATGCCCACATACACACGCACAGTCATGCATGCACACATGTGCGCACATGCCCACATACACACACAAACACATGCACACACGTGCACTTGCACACATACAATATGTGCACACAGGCGTGCACACACACACACACACACACACACACACACACCGCAGCTCCTCCATTCCAAGCAGACTCATCCCCTCCAGGCCTTTGCCCACCCAGGGCCCTCTCCTCATCCTTCCGGCGAAACCCCTGCCCCACCCTGCCTTGCCCTGGGTTTCCTCCTCCAAGAAGTTACCGCTCCAGGCTAACTGCTCACCGCCGGGGCCCTGTGATGTCTTTCTTCCAAAATCTCATGCAATGTCATTTTAGACAGCCATAGCAAAAGTGACAAGGAGTGTATAAACTGAGCCACCCAAGGAGGGACACTAAATGTTGGCTGGGGCTAGGGAAAGTGTCTGGGGGAGGGGATTCTCTTCCACTCCATTCACTGGGGTTCGGACACCAGGCTGAGTACACAGAGCAGCCCAGGTCCCTGCGCTCAGGGATGAACAGGCTGGCAGGAGAGACAGAGGATGGGTGTGGCATCCTGGGCACAGACAGAGACCAGGCTCTGAAGTAGGGTGGTGCGGGGTCCTCAGGAGCTCTGCGACAGGGGAGGGGTAGGAGGAAGGCCTCCGAGAGCGGGTGAAGAGGACTGAATGACTTTGGGGGCCCTCCCCAGGTTCCCAGACCCAGGTCAGAAGCACACCCTAGGCAGAGCCCCAGGCCGTATGCTGGCAGGGACAGAGATGAGGCCCCCCTCCCTGGCCTGCATCCTCGGGTTTCCAATATCCAGGGCAGCGTCGCCAGCTGAAGAGGGAGAGAGGTGCAGGTACAGTGCTGCCCAGGTATCAGGGAAGCGGTTCTGAGAGCACCAGTGGCCACCACAGAGGGGCTGAGTGGGCAGAGAGGAAAGGAAGCAGCTGGTAGGAGCCGGGCGGGCAGGGAGGCTGCCTGGGAACTCCATGGGGGATAGAAGGGGCTTGCGGCAGGAGCCCGAGGTCTGTGATTAAGCTGGTAGGGACTGAGGCAGCCAGTCTCACTTTGAGGCTGTCACTGCCACCCTATTCACGTGACTGCATCCCCAGGATTAATCCGTTCTTCCCCCGACAGCTCCTACTGAGCCCCTGCTGTGCCTGCCTGCCCTCACCACCACCACCCCAGCCTCTGCCTGGGAATCAGAGGGCATCGCAGGGACAAGAACAATTCCACAGGCCCGGTTCATCTGTCCCTGGTGCTTTCTTTCTGAGTCCTCCTGGATTAAAGATGCAGGGTGACTGCTTTCATCCAGTCTGCCCCATCTCGGGGCAACTGGAATCAGCCCAGGGGGTCCCTGAGTCTCCACTGATGGCAGCATCCTGTTAATCAGCCAATACCCACACCCCAGAGCGCCTGCCATTTCCCAGGGATTATTAGACTGTTACAGGGACTTTTTCCTAAGAGAGGGATTAGCTTGTATTCTAAGGAGTGATGGGTTCATAAACAGAGAGCTTCCTCTTTCTCTTGTTGTTCAAAGATGGTCTTGCAGCAAAGTGGTGGTGAGGAATCAGCCCTATTCGCTCATCTCAGCCCTGCCACTTCCTGGCTGTACAACCTTGGGCAGGCTACATAACCTCTCTGAACCTGTTTGTCTTCATCTGTAAAACAGGGTTAAAAGAAGGAGGACAGTCAGGATGATAAGTGATAATGATGTAAGGTACCTGTGCCCAACACGTGGTGACCATTCACAAAAACTGCTTCTCTTCCTTCTTTGTCATGTTTTTGTTGCCACTGACCTCAGGGGCAGTGAGGTGTGAAAGAACAAGTGAGGGTTCCAAGCTCGTTACCCTGAGTTCAGCTCCAGCTCTGTCCTTTATAAATCACCCTAGTTTTCCAAGCCTCAGCTTCAGCAATGGTAAATGAGGAGAATGATGGAGAAGCTGCAGAGTGCAGGTAAGGATTCAACGGAAGGAGCCTGACGCCAGGTCCGGAGCACAGGAACACTCAGCCGTGCATGCCCTTCCTCTTGCTGGGGTGAAGATGACAGTGGGTTCTTCCCAGTTCAAGAGCAGCTGGGTTCCGAACCCCAGGATTTCTACTTTGCAAGAGCTGATGCAGATCTGACCAGGAGCTCTCCCCACTCTGCACTCAGGGTGACCTACAAACTTGTCCAGCTTCTACCATGAGTGGCTTTGATCCAGCAGGAACCGCCCCCCCCCAACTTCATGGATTCTAGTAAAATTATAACTATGAGATATTACTGATGTTAACAACAAAATGATTAAGATACGACATTGCTAATGGACAGTTTTTAAATGCTTCCACTAAGAGGCTACAGACAAGATCAGTCCTTGTGATGTGCAGCCTGGGAAATCTGTCCTGAATAGCTGCTGTGCTCAGAGTGCTTGCACCAGATACTATATGGGACAGATTCATTGCAAGAGTGGCTGCTCTTCGCAGTGTCACTCGAAAGCTCCTCCTATCAAGGGGTGGGCTCTACTGGCCAACAGAATGTGACATGGTGCCAGTTTCAAAAAGCTACGCATGCTTCTGCTGTTCTTTTGGGCCCTGGCCATGTGAATAAGCCCAAGCTAGCCTGCTGGATCCTGAGACATCCAATAACTCCAGCTGCCCACCAGCCAACTGCCAGCATGTAAATGAGACCATCTGAGATAGCCAATCCTCAGCCCATCTACCAGCTCAGCACAGACACATGAGCCAACCCAGCCAAGATCAGCCAGGCCTGGCCCCAAACTAACAGGTTTCTCAGCTGACATACAGACTTATGAGCAATAATATGTGCTTTTTTTTTTTTAAGCTCCTGAGTTTGGGGTACTTTGTTGCATAGCGTTAGCTAACTGATACACCACGGTAAATCATTTGATTATCTCACTTTATAATAATAACCCTGTGAGCTAGGAATTTTTATCCCAGTTGTACAGTACAGGAAACTCCCCTTCAAAAAGCTTGAGCAAGTCACCCAGGTTGTCACAGCTAGAAATGGGTACAGCCATAAATAAACCTCTGATCTGCTTGACTCAGTAGATTGTATTTTTTCTACGGCAGCAACTTCTCTCTTTTCTCCAGGTAAGAATAGCAGATGGTTACTTAAAAGGGGGATTACAGAGGCCCAAGCCATGGTGATTGCTCTCACGATGGGACAAATCATACTCTAACGTTCCTGGCCCTCGTTAGAAAAGCTTCTCAAAATTTGGGGACAGGAATTTTTTAATCTTTCCATGTAACTTCCCATCAAGAATCTCAGACCTTTCCAGCAAGTCTAGGAGCTGTAGCCTTGACCTTCCTTTGCTTGTTAATTGGGGTATTGGAGGGAAAACAGAGAAACCATGTGTACAGGCAGAAGGGGAGTTTTCAAAGATAAGTTGTCCTTAGGGCCACTCAGCTGAAAAATTTCATTAACTCATTAATTAAGATATATACCACGAGAATTCCAGGGAAAAAAGCAAATACCATCTGTACTGTGGAGGGGCCAAATTTTTCTTTTAGCCTTTAAGACCCAATAATGAGCACATGCTCTGAGTTATCCTCCAAATTAACTGCTTCATGGGAGTAGAGCGGCATTGGCAATCCAGTTCTGTGTCAGACAGTGCTCAGAAAATTGCATGCATGAGGCTTAGGAGTCACCTTCTTGGACCTAAGTTTTAAGAAGGCAGGTTATACACAGCTCAACCTAAGAAGTCTCCTTCTGAAAGTCAGAGGTGTCTCGGGATGGAGCGCGCTGCCTCACAAGGTGGTGAGTATGAGGGGTATGCAAGCAGAGCCTGAGTCCGGCTGGAGGAATTGCTATTTTCTGTGGGAGGCTAGATGAAGTGACCACTCAGGCAGGCCCCTTCCAGTGGTGAGACTCTATTTCATGACTTCTAAAAAGTGATTCCCTTACCCACAGAGAATGGTTTCCTTGACTGTCATTAGAATATCAGAATATATTAGAATATTCAAACATCTTCAATGGTCATAGCAGCATGCCCAGGGTTTCAGAGACTATAGATGACTTTCCAGCAGGACGCTGGGTTCAAGGAATCATTGAGATTGGAAGCATTTTCCTACTTGGTTTAAAATTTCCAGCTTTGATCGCTACAATTGGGGCCTAGCAGGAGGCATTTCAAAAGCAAATTGTGAATGATGATGTTATTTTGGCCTCGGTCAGGCTGGCACTTTGGGTGACCATGAGCCATCAGGCAAGAAAACTCTTTTGACAACTTACAAAATGTTTAGATTAATCAAATTTTAAGGCTGGCTCCTGCCTGGGGAGGATGGAGTTTGCAGGAGTGGCTGGAACATTTTACCATATCTGGGTTGATCACAGAGGGCGATACATTTGCTTTTCTAGCAATTACAGACATTGAGTCAGACAAGTGTTGCACTGGTATGTTTAATTGGTAAAAATACTCTAATTAGATTTTTAATAGATGCCTTCTGACAGCAGAAACAACAAAGATGACTGATTTTTCTCGTGAAATCTTTGGAGGAGAAAATCTCTTGCTTTCAAATTTGTTTAGAAGCCATTTCTCTGAAGCCCCTTCAGTTAACATTTGGGCTCTTGTGAGCCTCTCGTGAGCAGAATGTATTTCAAATATTCATGGGGGTCTAAATCTGTGTTCTTACTCAGTTCAACCTTTTGCACTCAAAATTCATGAGTGTATATTGATTTAGGCAGCCTTCCCAGGACCCTTGTATCATTGGGCTCTTTTGTTCAACGTTAATATGCCCCAGCTTATCAATTATTCACTTGCTAAATGACAGCAATGTAAATCTAGCATTCTGAGCGAAAAGAACTGTTCTTTTCATTCCCTAAAAATACGATGGCAACAGGGGCTGGTGACTTCTCCAGAATAATGCTTGCTTTAGTAGGTAACAACGCCCGCTGGCCCCACTGTGTTCCCTTTTGTCGGAGGTGCCAATGCGGTAAAATCTGAGTTAGCAAATATTCACCTTCGGGAACGGGTTTTTCACATCATATTTTGAGGAGCAAGAAAGAAAGAACAAGAGAGTAAGATTAGCCTCAGAGACTGAATATAAAGGAAGCATCAGGGATCGTCCTGAGATGGAGGTCTCTCTACTGCATCTTTCTCTTCGTCCATCTCTGCTCCCCTAACGCGACCGTGACCATGGGCCACGTGGATGATAGAAAGCACAGTTACAGTTCATGCAGGACCCATCTCTGACCCCCAGCAGCCCTGCAAGCGAGGTGATGGCACATTTTGCAGATGAAGAAGCTGAGAAGCAAAGGGGGCAAGTTGTTGGCTGAAGATCACACCACCTGGAAAAAGGTGGAGTAACAATTTGAACCCAGTTTGATTTTCTCAGAACACGTGCCTGCGGTTCCCTCCACTTAGTCAAGGTCACACAGCTAGTTGGGGTCAGGACCAGGGTTTATAAGTGGGGCTGACAAACTCCAAAACCCGCACTAGGTCTGCTTCTAGCACTGATATCCCAGAGGTGCCTCTGAGACCCGTCTGTGTTCTCAGTCAGCAAAGCAACGTTCAGTGGTGGTTAAGATACTTTCAGATTTTCTTGTCTATGAAATGGGATGGTAATGTTGGCTTCGTATAACAGTTACAAGGATTCAACCAGGTAATAGTATTTCTGTAAAGTACCAAATGCACATTGGATCCTCCGTTAAAGCTGGTTTCATGTCCCTTCTTCCTTGACCTTCTTTCCCTTCTGAACCCTGGTAGAAGACATAGATGTGTTGGAATATTCGCAGCATGGCTTGGAATTACGAAGGGTTTCTGGTTAATTAACTCTCAGTTAATCAGATAATTCAATTAACCACAACGCTCCCATTCCCCTGAGCAATTGGTTAATGGACGTTTTATTGTATACAAAGCATTACAGAGTGTCATCCAGTAACACTACTTACAGAGAAATGGAGGCAAAAAAAGGCATTTCATGGGAGAAATGGTAGATCATGTCATCGTTGGCTCAGCTGCCTCCTCAGCCACCCCTTCACCCTCCTACCCCTTCCCTGTCCTAAGACCTTCATTCAATCCCTTTTCTAGAAGCAATGGTTAATAGCATCAAAGCTTCTGCCCGACCCAGGACTGGCTGCAGTTTTGATATTTATCCCGCCAGCACTCACCACAGCTCTATTTACATGCTAGGGGGCAAGGCAGTGGGATGGACTCTGTTCTTAATTTAATGTATAGTCAGTGTTCTCTAGAGAAATAGAACCAGTAGGATATAGAGAGTTATATTGAAGGGGATGTATCATAAGGGATTGGCTCACGCAATCATGGAGGCTGAGAAGTCCCACCATCTGATGTCTACCAACTTAAATGCTAATCTCTTTCTGAAACACCCTCACAGATATACCTACAAATAATGTTTTGTCAGCCATCTGGGCATCCCTTAGCCAAGTCAGGCTGACACATGAAATTAACCATCACACTTGGCCCTCTTCGTCTTCTCAGCTTACTACCCAAACACTGTTCTTCCTAAAAACTCCTCTGTCTTAAGAGACGTCTTGAAAAGGGAGAAGCCATCCAACATAAAGAATCCTATCACTGGCTCATCGTTCATCCCAGACTGCCCAGGGTAGTAACCCACAGTGCCAGCATCATTAATATTACTGCTCCCCCACTTTCACTCTCAAAGGTTTGAATGATAAAGTGTGTAGCCATCGGAACTCTCCAGGTCCTCAGTGCTCATGTGGCAAGGGACTGTTCTGTGGCAAACTTCTCATACACTGTGGTACAGTGAAAAGACCTTGGGTTTCACTGGCCTAGCACACAAGGATTCAGAGCCTGGCTGTGTCCTTTGTTCTTATGCACATTTCCTGACCCTTCTGAACTACAGTTTTTCTACCTGTAAAATGTACGCAGTCCCCCTCATTGTATTGCTGTGAAGATGATGTCTATAAAACACTTAGCATGAAAGAAGTCCTCAAAAACATTACCTTCCTTCCCTTCCCTTTCTTTCTTCCATCCAGTTCAGAGAATTTTCTTTGTGCTTTAAAGTTGCCTTCTCTACCAATACTCAAAACCGCATCCATCCTATCCTATTTTGATCTATTCTTCCTCAATTATTTCCTTTTTCAATATCTTGGTTCTTTTCCTTTCAACAAGGACCCTCTTCTGCTTTCCAATATGATCGATTCTCCCCCACTTTCAAGGAAGTCACATTAATTAAAACATACTTTGTGCCAGGCATGGCAAAGGAGGCTTGATTAGACCTTACCTCACACGAACTTTTGGAAAATCATCTTTCCCTTCGCCCTTCTGGTTCTCAGCCAATCATCTTTCTTCACGCGTTACAAAATACTTCAAGTATTTTGTCTATGCCTCTACCTTTAGCTTCTACCCACTTCCTAACTCCCTATAACAGACCTTCTTTCCAAACACTATTTTGAAATGCTCTCTTAAAGGCAACCAAGGACACCCTGCAAAGTCCAAATGACTTCACTAGTTCTTGACTAGTTCCCAACCTGTTGGAACTCTGTAACATTGGACACTTTGAGCATTTGCTTATTCGTGAAAGTGAGCATGTTACTTAATTATTGGGAATGTTACTTGGGTCATCTAATGCTCAAATGTTCTCAGAAAATGTGTCCTTTTCTAAGAAAAGGATAATGATGGAGGATCCAGGCAGGTGGTACATGTGAAAGACAAGCCGATGTGAAACACGTGGCAAATGCCCCTCATATGGTGTCTCTCATTATTGCAAATGGCAGTAATAACAGGGGAGGCTTCAGGTGCCTGCAGGTGGGCACCTGCAATGCTCATTTTCAAAAACTAGCAAGCAGACTCTCCAAACTCTAGAAAAATCCAGCTTCACATGGATCCCAGGAAGAAACGGCTCTGTTTCTTAGAATGCAGAATGGACATGGCTGTAAAGAGGAGAGCAAGCTGGAACTGCCAGGGCATCTTTGTCACCAAGCAAGGAGACCCTCCCTGAAAGTAAAGCAGAAAGATGGAGACGAGAGAGAGAGAGAGATGCCTGATGCAGCTGGAGTCAGAGTCCAGTACCCAAAGCAGATACGGTCTATGCCCAGCTCAGTTAGCCCATACATTTCTTTATTTTTTCTTTATTCTTTTCTCAAAGTGTTATGAGTGAGTCTCTGAAAAACCTGCCACCAGAAGCACCAACTGAAGGAACAGTTAACATGTATTGGGGGCTCATTCATGCCAGGCGCCTGCAGGGCTGTCTTGCCGTACATGCCGCCATCAGACTCATTCAGCAGAAGATGGATGGAAACACACAGAGATAAGGGATGTCTCTGTGGCCTCACACTAGTAAACATCTGGTTTCAAGTCCACGTCCTTGAACTCCAAATAGCACATGGTCCCCAGACCAGCAGCAGTGTCACCTGTCACTTAGAAATTTGTTCAAAACGCAAACCCTTGGGTCCCAACCAGACTGGATGCCTCAGACACGGTAGAGATGGGGCCAGGAGTCCGTGTTTCAACAAGGCTTCCAGGTGTCTGGGATGTGCTCAAGTCAGAGGATCCCCACGCTCTGCATCCCTGAACCACGGGGATCTACCTAGAGTGTGGGTCCTGACAGCCCAACGCCGGCAGCTCTGTGGGCCTTTGGAGTCACTGCTCTGACCACACCCAGAATTTTAAACACAATTCACCTGGAGTAACAAAGTGAGCACAGTGATTAAAGGTTTGGGAAATAACATCAGAGCCAGTAGACCAGCACAGGAACAACACAAGTCCTAAAGAACACCCATGTCTCTCCTTGATGTCCTGCCCTCTGACCCCCAGGTTGACCTTGTGAGTCAGTCATACTTAACCTTGGCTACACACTGCAATCACCTGGGGAAATTTTAAAGGTATTGCTGTCCTGGCACTACTCACAGAGATTTGAAGTGAATTCATCTGGAGTGTGGTCTGGGGATGAGGATTTTTTAAAGCTCTCTAGGTCGTCCTAATGCAGGATCAGGCTTGAGAACCCGCTGGCTGCGGGATGTTTCCAGGCTTTTCTGAGACACAGCTCTCTCGTGGCCCACTGCTTCAGCCACCCCCTGTCACAGCTGCTGCAGGAACACGGTCTCTGCGCGGAAGCTCTTCTCTGCTGGGCTGTTTCCAGCAGCCTTATCTTTTCAGTACAGTGTTGGACAGCACAACGAAGCCCATCGCTATGTGGGAAGGTGGGGTTTCCACCTAGCACACACACCATCGTTAGTTTCAGGAGCCCTCTAAGACCGCGGTTCATAAACCAAGGGAAGGAAGGCAGCCACTACACCCAGAGGCTATGCCAAATCTCATTTGAACAAGCCCCCGCATGTTGGGTTGGGAATCACTTGGAAGTGTTTAAGAACATTCACTTAGAAGTCAGTTGTCCTGGGTTCAAATCCCAGCTCTTTCCCACCCCAGGTTTGTAAGCCTGGGCAACCGCATCTTTCCAGCCTCAGTTCTTCATCTGTAAACTGGTTTTCTCTGGCTGTGTAACAAATGACCCCACACTTAGTGGCTGAAGACAGACCCATTGTCTCACGGCTCTGCAGGTGGGAAGTCCAGGCATGACATGGCTGGCTTCTCTGCTCCAGGTGTCACAAAACCAAAATTAAGGGGTCACCAGCTACGTTTTCATTTTTGAGCTCAAGGTCAACCTCCAAACTCATTCAGATTGTTGGCATATTCAGTTCTTTGCTGCTCCAAGCCTGAAGTCCCCATCATCCTTTCAGCTCCCAGCCAGGGGTCCCTCTCAGCTATTAGAGGATTTGTTTAGCTTCTTACCATGTGGTCCTTCCATCTTCAAAGGCAGCAGAAATTTCCCCACGTGGGCTCCCTCTCACACTCTGTATCTCTAACTTCCTCTGTCTCTATCCTCTAGACCCAGGTTTGTTTTCAAACTTTTAATGTGCTCATGTGATTAATCTGCCCCACCCTGATATAACATATCTAATCAGGAGAATGAAATCCATCACATTCACAGTCCCAGGGATTACACAGGGTGGGTACACCAGGAAACAGGGATCTTGGGGCCATCTTAGAACTCTGCCAGTACCAGGGAATCATAATGACACTTAGTTTGCAGGATTGTGGTGAGAAATAAGAAAATGCTAGCTGAGCCCTGAGCACAGGGCTGATCGTGTAGCAAGCATTCGAAGTATTAGATGTTGCTTTTCTTGGCAGCCTTGTGAGTCCAAGATGTCCTGATCCCTGGAGTTCCTTTTCAGAGACAGCCTTTGCTGGCCCCTCCAGCTGCAATCCACCCTCTCCCCTTATCAGAGCTGGGCTCTCCACCCACCATCCTCCAGCCCCATTCCGCCACGTTCTGGCAGCATCGGTGCCCAAGAAGCACCAATGGACGGAACACCCTTTTGGAAACACATGAGGATGTTTCTGCTGGAACGCCAAGACAGCAATTCCTGCTGGTCTCATCTGAAATCTGCACAGTGCTCCTTGCGGGGATTATGTTGATAGATCAGTATCTCCCCCTGATTCCTTCCGAAACACAATGTGAATACTGGAGCTGTCAGTGTTAATAACGCACTACAATCCTGTCCTTTAAAAAAAAAAAAAAAAGGCTTCTCAAGGCAGATAAAGAGAATCTAATTGAAAACATCATAGGCAATCTTCTCTAAGTAGCAGCTACGGCATCAATATTTAGTAATGAAATTCTGTTTTGTTTTATACCCCTCCCCCTAAATTATTTACAGGAAAACATCAAAATGCCTGCTAGCTCCAGCTTGATGAGTTTTTCTGTATAAATCCTGTACTGGGAATCAAGGGGCTTAGATGTTATTACTCGCTTGGCAGCCAACGCTCAAAATAACCTCAGGCGGTCTCTTTCTCTCTCTGAACGTCAAGTTCTTCATCTGTGGATGAGGCAATAGAGATAAGTGATCCCTGAGGCTCCTTTAAGCTCTAGAAATAATCCCTGAATACTCCTGTCTACACCCTTCCCTTTGTGAGTAACCTTAGTGCCCACAGCTCACAGCACAGCCCGCAACCGTCTTATCACAGTATCTCTCCAGGTGAGTAATGTCTCTCCAGGTGTGTGATGTCTCCCCAGGTGGACTCTAAGGTCCTGAAGGCCTCGGGCTGTTGTGTATTTCATTCATTTCCTCCTCAGATATCCATTCTGTGCTGACTCTGGGTCATATATGGTGCTAGACACAGTGATGGATGAGACAGTCTCCTCCCGCAGGACGTCAGTGTCCAGTAGAGAACGGGCTGTGAGCATGTACTGGCAGTACAGCTTCAGAGGCACAGGGCTCAGAGCGAAGGCTTGGAGGACAGTGAGGAAAGGAGGAGGAGGTGATACTGGGTCTTGAGGGATGGAGGGATGGTTGCAAATGCACAGGGCGGAAGAGAGCGACCCGGGCTGTCGGTGTGTGGAAGTTACGAAGAATTTGGGGTGGTTGAAGGATACAGCTTGAGGGTGCTGGCAAAGTGGGAGATGCCGGAGAGGCAGCAAGAGTCAGGTCTGGGATACTTCATGTCACAAGCTAAGGATCTTGGGTTGAGTCTTGCAAACATCGGGGAGCCCTTGTAAGGACTTAATGGAGGAGTCCTGGCTCCAGAGAGCACCTATCACATCGCATCCGAGGTCAGTGGTGCCCCCAAAACTCCACAGCTCATAATGTGAACAGGCCCCTGGAGTCAGGGGACTTAGCAGCTCTGCAGACGGCGGCGACAAGTGTGCCCTGGAGGGGACAAGACTGGAGCAGAGAGAAGTCAGGAGGCTGTTGCCATGGCCTGAGAGAGAGAGAATGAGTTCAGAGGCAAAGCAGCAGGAGGCTGTGTCTTTCACAACCAGAGCTCCCGGCTGGACCCGGAAATGAACACTTGATTGGAGTATCCACGTGGGTTAAAAGAGAGCGAGCATACTCCAGGTGGTGTGTGCAGCGAGAAGGGGGCTAGACGTGGAGCCTACTGGCCTTTCTCTGCAGACACTGAATCCAGGTGCCCCTCCGAAAGGCCTTCTGAGCAGGTTTGGGAGTTCTCACAGGGTCTGCCGCCCTGGAGCACCCAGAGCGGAAGAGCAGACCTCCTGCATCCCGGAGCACTTTTTCTTCCACTGAACTGGCAGTGGCAGGAGCTGCACGCAGGAAGCTGGGAGGAAGAAGGGGAGACTGTAGATCCAGCTAAAGGAGGGAACCCCGCCAGTCATGGTGTGGAAGAGGGCACTGCCCAGGCACCCGCCCAGATCCGCTGAGCCCTGCAGCCCCTCTCACCCTGGAAGCCCTTGGTTTGGATGGGGGAAGAGCCCAAACCAAAGGGCTGGACTGAGGCATGAACCAGAACCAGGCATCCTTTGAAGTTCACTTACTCTCCAAGGAGGTAAATCTAGAGGAATGTGAGGGCCTCAAAGGCTAGTGTGACAACATCACTCAAAAAATCAATCAGGAAAGCAGCCCAGAGAGCCTCATCTTCAAAGATCTCTCAGACGGGTGGCATGGTGCCCATTTTCCATTATGACCCAGCTCTACACAGCAATTGAAAGGAGGCCCGCGAAGCAGGCAACCATAAAGCACCGACCCTTCTCTCCTGGTAATTATGTGATCAAATTATGAAGGCCTCTGAGCCAACATCTCAGCTGCAATGATGCGGTGGAAGACCTGTTGATCCGTGCCGGAGGGAGAAGGAAAAGGCCCCTGGAAGCGTCTCGCTACCATCAGAAAAGGATGCGCTTCTCCCTTCTCTTCATTCCTTTGGACTGATCAGATCCTCTTTGACTTGTAGAGTGCAGGCATTTCCCCAATTTGCATTGCCAGCTATTGTGCAAGAGTCTTAAAGAAATGAGCCTTTTGGGGGCAGGGGGTGGGGAAACAACAGGGCGCACCCCAAGCTATAGGTGCAGTTTTTTATCTTCCTGTATTCAACATTTGTGGTATGGAATATGTCCTATCCTGGGGTCATTTCTTCCAAGTCCACGGATATGTTTCGATCTCCAAAACCTGTGATTGCGAGTTGAGGTCACACTTCCATTAACGCCCAAATAATGACGTGGAGTCCTACCTGTCCCTGCAGGTCTCAAGGGCTTCCGGTGCATGCCCCTTGAGTTGTTTTTGAGAGACCCAGGGTGTTACGTTTGATGCCTGGGGAGAGTCAGTTCCAGTTCTTGTACCTGATGTCTGCGTCAGTCCTCCCCTCCACTGCCTGTATGAGGAAGTCCTCCTTGAGAGGGCCCCAGACACCAGCTCCCGTTCTCCCAAACGCTAGGATCCGGAAGAACAACTGCCCCAATGACCATAAGCCTCACTCTGTCATCTGGGTCCTGAAGCAGCACGGCTCACCCAGAATCTCACACAGTTCCTCATGGAATCTGGCCTCGGCTTCTGGAAAGAGTCTCTGCAATCTCACAGATAACCATGGATCAAGCCTCTCCCATTGCTCTCTGCCCCATACACACCCCTAAAAGGGTCCACATCTTCTCACAAGTAAGCAAGATTATCTAATCAGAAATGTGGCTCAAACCTTAATTACCAATGTAACAGTTCTCTGAAGGAGAAAATCCGGAGGAGGGCCCCTCTGCCTATGACATAGACAAAGCTTTTCAAATCAAACAGAGCAGTTTAGGTCCAGGAAGTCACTCTGTCTCAAGCAAATTCATTCCCAAAGAGGGTTGATGCTGTCTAGACTTTTAACCTAAAGCTACAGGTTGATGGTTTTCCTTGAGCAAAGGATCGTTCGGACCCCAAAAGTTATTCAAGACAGCTGGAAATATTTACAATCTGGGTCTTTACAGAAAATATTTGCTGATCCTTACCTCTTGCTCTAAGTGACTATCAGAATTCCTTCCATTATACAATTCTGGTCGTGTCACTCCTCTCGTTTAAAGCCTTCAATGGTTTCCCACTTATCACAGGATAGGATTTAAACTCCTTAGGACAGCAGATTTCCTGTTGACAGTTGAAACTGAGCTTCTACCTCTGCTTCAGTAAGAAGGGTAGCAGAGAACCCCGTGGGTTGCCATTGGGATGAACCCAGTAAGAAGAAGGAGTAAAGCCTCTTGTGTATCAGTCAAGTCTGGGTCCCTTGGGGACAATCAAAGCACTATTGTCCAATGAAGGAGGAAGAAACAGCCATTAATGGTGTGAAATGTGGAGCGCTGTGGACAAGCGGCACGGGGGCCGCAGGGAGGGGCAGGAGATGGATTTGGGTGGGCAACGGGGTAAGAGAGTGAACAGTGGGCACTCCTCAGGGCCAAGAGGCTGGGGGGAAGGGGTCCCACCATGCCCCAGAGCACCCCTTCTAAGACATGGCCAAGCCCAGAGTGGTTTCACAGGGTGTTAGAGCTGGAAAAAGCCAGAAATGTCATCTTATCCAATCCTGCCATTTTACAGAAGAGAAAACTGAGGCCCAGAATCGGAAAGTACATGCCCACAGTCAAGGCACCAGAAACACAGTTCATTGGCCAGCCATCTTGCTGGGCAGAGTTGCATTCCCCACCCAGGAACAAATCACTGCTGTTCTCCAAAAAAGGGGGAGACCTTCATGTACAGAGCAAGAGCTATTCCAGGCCACCTCTGCTGAAACAGAAACACACTCGTGGTGCCTGGGGGATACACAGTGAGACCAATGACTCACTTACCATCCTCAGAAGCCAGGCGGCATTTGAAGCTGCACCGTCTCGGGAGACCACGCTCCCCCGTTGCCTGCTTTCTTTCACGTTTCTTGCCTCCATCCACTTCCATCACGCTGACAGCCTCCCTCAGACAGTGCCCCAACTAATCCACACGGCAAAAGGCATCAAGCTCAGGAAAAAACTGACCTGACGGGTTAAAATAAAAACAAGACTAATGGGGACTTCCCTGGTGGCGCAGTGGTTAAGAATCCGCCTGCCAATACAGGGCACACGGGTTCGAGCCTTGGTCCAGGAAGATTCTCACATGCTGCGGAGCAACTAAGCCTGTGCACCACAACTACTGAGCCCGTGCGCCACAACTACTGAGCTACTGAAGCCCGTGTGCCTAGAGCCTGCGCTCCGCAACAAGAGAAGCCACCGCAATGAGAAGCCTGCGCACTGCAGTGAAGAGTAGCCCCCGCTCGCCACAACTAGAGAAAGCCCGTGAGCAACAACGAAGACCCAATGCAGCCAAAAATAGATAAATTAATAAATAAATTTATATATATTAAAAAAACAAAACTAATTGAAGAAGAGCCGAAATCTTAGAATAGTTCAATAATGCAAAATATTCTTCTTAATAACAAGAGGCCGTAGCATATGATGATAACAATAACGACAAAAGTAACTGTCATTATGTGGTCAAACAATGTAAACACCAACCGAGACAAGAAGGGCTTGATTCCAGAGCCTGCCTGACTTACCAATTTCAAATCCCTTAAACTTCTCATTAAGTGTGATTTTTAGTTGATCTATCTTTCATCTCAAACAGTAACCTTTAATGGAGTTAATTAATGGAACATTTTTTAAATCCCCCTGTAATTTTTTTTGATTACAGTTATAAAATACACCATGGTAACCTTTCCTGCTTTTGTAATTACTGGCTTGTGAAATTCCAATGATTTCCTCTTTATGAACAATCACCTTTAAAGAAAGTTTCCCTGGTCATTGTTATGTGGCTTTCAGTTTGATAACAGAAATTATAAACCACCACAGCCCAATATCACAGGCCATAAAATCCATGTCACGTAACGTTGCGTGTAATTACATCCTGCATTAAAATCACTCATCTCTCCATTGTCAGCCTGCGTTGTGACTCTCTGTTTGTATGTCTAGTTCCTCCACTAGCTTCTGAAATGTTCAAGGGCAGGAACCCACAATATGTAATTCATCTCTGAACCCCTTGTGTCGAGCAGAGGGTCTGCCCCACCAGATTCTTGTTTTGTGAGCTGATGGGTGGTTGGATAGGCATCAGAGATACCATCTGTAATGCTTCACTTCTTTTGCTCACCCAAAAAGCACTTCTTCCTTCAAGCATTTTTTCCAAGCATAAGACTGGTTTGTTTGCTTTCCTTTTCCTTCCACCCAATCGGAAGGAAATGACCCTAAATGTTAAAAATCCTCATCTCTGTATAGCAAGACCAAGGGTGGTACTTATCTTCTTCTTCGCATCATTTTGTATCTTTCAAATTCTCTCCAATAAATATATAGTTCTTTCCAATCTGGACATATTTAATAAGGGGGACTTTAATCAAATAAATCTCATCTTGAAGAAAAAACATGTAGGAACACCTACAATGGGCAAAGCACATCGAATAGAGGACAGTGCGCACCACGCTCTAGGTGGGACATTCACATATTCAGTGTCACTCTATTATTACTAACTGCATGTACCACTTAGAACCACTCATGTCAGGGCTCTGGCCCTGTTTTCTCATCTACAAGATTAGGGTGGTGGATTCCAGGATCTCTGAAGTCCCCTTCAGATCCCCAGTCTTAGGGTATAAATAGTTAACTTTCCATAAGAAGCCATCCAACTCATGAACAAGACATGGATAAAATTATCTGAGAATGTCGAGGATGGTGAGACTACTTCCACTCAGTCGATCAGAACAAGTTGGAGAAAATGATGCTAGAGCTGAGTTTGGAAGAATGAGTAAGACGCCAACATGCTTGGAGGGTGGGGGAAGGGCTGTACAGCAGAAGCTCCCTGAGCAGAGGCGGGGGTCGGGGCAGGGGGTGGGCGGGAGGGCAGAACAAGAGGGTGATCAGTCCACAAGGGAAGAATGAACTGGCTGCAAGTAGAGAAGCCGTGGATGGAAGACAAAGCAGTCTCAGGTTGAACCTTGTAATTGACAAGGAGAAACCCTCAAGGTGGCAGAGCTAAGAATAAAAGGCTGAATCTTTGCCTAAGATAAAGCCACAGTGTGGCTGAGATGATCGGGTGGCACAGGTCACAACAGAAGCCTCTTAGCCAGCAAGATCGGGACCGACGGCTCAGCATCACCAAGAAGTGGGCTAGAGTATGGAATCGCAACAGAATGATACAAGCACAAGTGCAATATCCTATTTTAACTTAAAAATGTATAAATATGCATCCATTCTTTGGGTACATCCTCACTACTTGAGTTCCACTTGAATTCCAAATCTCCTGTTCTATTCACTTGGAGTAGAACAAGAACTGAAGACACTTTGAAGTGAATTCTTCCCCGTTTGTATAATCCTTCCCCAAATTGCACAGTTGCTTTGCCTGCACTCAATGTGACAGCAGTTTATAAGCAATTTGCCTTTATTAAGTCTTTCCCAAGCACTCGACTTAATTTCCATGGAAATGACAACTCTATTACCTTCCTACTCATATGCCATCAGTACTGCAATATTTACCTAATTTTGTAATTGCTATAACAAATAAGTTTTGCATGAACAGGTTTGGGACAAGGGTAATTGACTCTTGGTAAGCATCCAGTTTCCCTGATTGGAACAGCTGTGAGCCTCGGCGGGACGAGGACGTTGGTCAGCGGGTTTTACAGAGGAAAGGAAGACCACTGGTTAGCACAGCAAGACGGGTAAGTGGAGGTCAGTTAGAAGCATGGTGTGCTGGCTCTGGGTGCGGGGGCAGATTTGTGGTGTTTGCAGATGTCTATGGTGTTAATACTCTCAGTCTGACATCCCTGAATGCAGAGATGTGTACAATCAGCTGTTGTGACCCATAAGAGTCAGGTCCAGGACACACTGGTTAAGAGCATACCTTTGGCCATGGCAGTGAGAGATCTCTCCAAATGGACCATGAAGCAAGAGAAGAGGCTCTCAAGAATCTCCAGGTGAATGCCTTTCAAAGGGGTTCCATCCTTTTTTAATAGCAAGGAAATATTTTCGTAAAATAACTTTCCAGCAGTTGCATGAGGTTTCCCCTCTGCCACATCTAGGCTTTCCCTCTTCACCATTGCTCTGCTGATACCTGCAAGCTAGTCTCCAGGTTGAAAAGCTTCCAAGTCACCTGTATCACTCATATGACCCCAAACTCAGAATAGATCCCCAGGATGTAAGAGAAAGTGAACCCTGGGCTGGACCAGAACAGGGGCAGGTTGGACCTCATCCTGGTGTGCAGAGGGGGACTTTGGGAAAGAGGAGTTGGAAAGGGAGGCAATGGAATCTGCTATGGACTGAAACGTCTGTGTCACCCCAAAATGCATTTATTGAAACCTAACCCCCTAGGTGATGGTATTAGGTGGTGTGGTACCTTTAGGAGGTGACTAGGTCACAAGGATGGCACCCTCATGAATGAATTTAGTGCCTTTATTAGAAAGGACTCAGAGACCTCACCCTTTCCACCAGGTGAGGACACAGCCAGAAGACAGCCATCTATGAACCAGGAAACAGGTCCTCAACAGACACCAAATCTTCCAGCACCTCGATCTTGAACTTCCCAGCCTCGAGAACCACGAGAAACAAGCGTTTGTAATTTAAACCACACAGTATATGATATTTTTGTTACAGCAGCCTGAACAGACTAAGATAGAGTCTGATGCCTGAGAAGACAGAGGCAGTGGGATCTCTGCTGCACAAGCTAGGAGAGCTGGGTGCTCAGGTCCCTGGGTACATCCACATCCACATCCGGTGTAGGTAGTCCCTCAGAAGCAGTGGCCATTTACTCTCTGGGCTCTTCCAAAGATACATTAGACCCCTGGGTCTAAGGGGGCTCTGAGAATGGACAAAGGACCGGTTTGGGGGCTTACATCTAGGGAGGTCTGTGGTCATGGCCGTGACAGTTTTGCCAGGCTGGGGTCTGCTGTAGGACAATGGCTACCTCCCAAGTTTGTGGCAGGAGACCTGCTCTGTCTCCCAGTCATCCTCCTGCAGAGGGAGATCTCCTGAGGAAGGACTGGGGTGGAGACACCACCGGGGATAAGTCTGGTTAAATGCTCGACTGGGGTCAAGCTGGCTTTCCTCAGAGGTGACACGAAATGACCCTCTGAGAACCAGAGTCTGTAGAAATGGGTGCGACGGATGAGAAGCATCCTTGAGACCATTCAGTCCTCATGGTGATCAACCAGGTGCGCACACAGCATCGCCTCCCTCCTGGGGAAGGACTGGGGCTGGAAGTCAGGGGTCAGGGGCTGAGTTCTACAGTTTAAACAACTTCAACTGTGTGCCTACCATGAGCCAGGCATCCACCTTGAAAAGACCTGGTCCCAACCCTGCAGCCCTCAGCCTTCGCAGGCGGTGAGCAGGCAGATGGAAATTCCTCAGTGGTTTTCAACATCTCACATGCTATATACCACTCACTACTCCATCAAAGAAGCCAGGTCTCAAATCAAGTGAAACCCCAAACCCACATTTTCCTGAGGAGGAAATTAACATGTTTACAAACATTCTGCAGTAGCTGTCATTTATGGAGCCGAGGACTCCAAAGACACAGCACCTCCATCGGTTCTCTACCACGCAAGTGAGCAAAGCAGCAGTTTCATTAGCAATCAGGGGTTGTTACAAATCCGGGAAGCATAAATGGTGTTATTATTATAGCAATTGTTGAAAAGTGCATGAGTTAAAGAGGGATTGTCACAGTCATGGAGGTAGGGACCATTAAGGATATGAGAACTCTTAGAAATGAAGACCCTGTGATGCTTCCTAGAGTCCATTCTCCACCTGCCACCTGTGTGCACACCTGGTTGATCACCATGAGGACTGAATGGTCTCAAGGATGCTTCTCATCTGTCGCACCCATTTCTACAGACTCTGGTTCTCAGAGGGTCATTTTGTGTCACCTCTGAGGAAAGCCAGCTTGACCCCAGTCGAGCATTTAACCAGACTTATCCCCGGTGGTGTCTCCACCCCAGTCCTTCCTCAGGAGATCTCCCTCTGCAGGAGGACGACTGGGGGCCGGAGCAGGTCTCCTGCCACAAACTTGGGAGGTAGCCATTGTCCCACAGCAGACCCCAGCCTGGCGAAACTGTCACGGCCATGACCACAGACCTCCCTAGACGTAAGCCCCCAAACCGGTCCTCTGTCCACTCTCAGAGCCCCATTAGACCCAGGCACCTGCAGTTGGAGCCCCCTTCCCACCATGCACCCCTTCCCTCTGGTCCCCATTAGTTGTCTTCACGCTCTTTCCATTTTCCTAAACAAGCCCCAGAAAAAATGGGACTCCTTCTGTCCATCCTACTCAGATCTTCCTCTTGCACAAAGCACGGGGCCAGCATCTCCAGCAGGAGGATGGAAGAGGGAAGGGCCGAGGGGCACAGGAAATATGATTTGGGGGGAAACAGCAGTTATTACTTCCAAAGTACGATGAACACACTTTGAGATGTCACCTGGGATGGGAGTGGCTCATAAGACCCCAGAGGATATGTTCAAATTGCTGCAGCTGGGCCATCATCCACCTCTGAAGGAGGGGCCCTGGGCTGCCCTCCTTCACCCTCTGTCCTAAATAGCGCTAAGCAGATTTGGAGAGAGCCTCAGCGGGAGGGTGCGAAGTCGGTGACCGCTCCCCCAGGCCCCTGGCAGGCGTCTCCTCCTCAGCCCTCAAGGAGGAGCTCCAAGAAGCAAGCAAGAGCCCAACCACAGGTCCCCTTGGCTTCTGAGGTGCCCCAGAGACAGGGGGAGCTTGGTGCAGTGCCCTGGCCGCCTGGGGCCTAGCTCCCGGAAATTCGTAGTCTCTCATATTCTCTCTCCCTCCCCAACTTGGTCTGTTTGAGCTGCCTTCACCACCTATACCTCTAGGGACATCCTGTTCAGGATCACTTGGATATCCTCTAAGACGATGGAGGCTCTCTACAACACTCGTCTTCTCCTTCTGAGCTCTCACCAGAATTGCCTTCCACAGCCTGTTCATGGCCGTGGAGGCTTTTTCTAGCATCACTCCCACACTCTTTCAGCCTCCACCCATTACCCAGTTTCAAAGCTGCTTCCACATTTTTAAGCATTTGTTATATCAGGACCCCACGTCTCGATACCGATATCTGCCTTAGTCTGTTCCGACTGCTATAACAAAATACCATAGTCTGGGTGGTTTATACTAAATGTCCATTGAAAGATGAATGCATAAAAAAAGATGTGGTATATAGATATACAATGGAATACTATTCAGCCTTAAAAAAGAATGAAATAATGCCATTTGCAGCAAGATGGGTGGACCTAGAGATTATCATACTAAGTGAAGTAAGTCAGAGAAGGACAAATATCACATGATATCACTTATGTGTGGACTCTAAGAAAAAAAAAGGTACAGATGAACTTATGTACAAAATAGAAATAGACCCACAGACATAGAAAACAAACTAATGTTTACCAAGGGCAAAGGGGGTAGGAGGGGGGAAATTAGGGATTGGGATTAACATATACCCACTACTATGTATAAAATAGGTAACCAACAAGGACCTACTGTATAGCACAGGGAACTATACTTAATATTCTGTGATAACCTATAAGGAAAAAGAGTCTGAAAAAGAATACATATGTGTGTGTGTGTGTATGTGAGTGTGTGTGTGTATATACACACACACACACACACACACACATATATATATATCTGAATCATTTTGCTCTACACCTAAAACTAACACATTATAAATCAACAATACTTCAATTAAAAAAAAAGAACGGGTGGTTTATAAACAACAGAAATCTATTTCTCATACTTCTGGAGCCTGGAAGCACAAGACCAGGGTGGAGCACGGTCGGGTGAGGGCCCTCTTCTGGGTCATAGACTTCTTGCAACCTCACGTGGTGGAAGTAACTAGGCAGCTCTCTGGATCCTCTTTTATAAGGACACTAATCCCATTCACAAGAGTTCCACCCTCATGACTTAAGCCCCACCTACTAATACCATCTATCACCTTTGGGAGTTAGGATTTCAACCTATGAATTTGGGGGAGACACATTCAGATTATAGCAGAGATGATGGATTTTCTCTAATGAGGTCTGGAAGGTTCCAGAAAGGTTGTGCCAGCATTGTTCCAAGGGTTTTTCTATGTGGCACTTGGACTGAGTCCACTGGTTCCCTGAATAAGCCTGTGTTATATTAAGTGTCAACGTATTATCAGGAGTCAGCCTTCCTAAAGGACATCTGCTAGTCTTTCCAGGAGGTTGAATGGGGGTTTGGGAGAACCTAGGGGCTGGAAAAGGAAGGACTTTGGGATTTGAGACGAGCCTCTTGCCAAATAAATGAGGTGACAGGTATTTAGTCTCTTAGGTTTGGGTCATGGGTTATTCTCAGACACCCTTAAGGTGGCTTTTCCTAGATCTCACTTAAAAAGTAAAGGTGGGAAAGACAGATAAAATAATAGAAAAGAACAGGTGTGTTCTAGAGAGAAAAAATATAAATGGTGAAAAACTCTCAGTTATAATAATAACAACTAGTAGAACCTGTTTTTCACCCACTAATTTGGCAAAGATTAAAAATGTATAAATGCCTGAGAATTCCCTGGCAGTCCAGTGGTTAGGACCTGGCGCTTTAACTACCAGGGGCCTGGATTCGATCCCTTGTAGGGGAGCTAAGATCCTGCAAGCCTCATGGCACGGCCAAAAAAAAAAAAAGTATAAATGTCTAATGCAGAAGAGAATGCAATGATATAAGTGTCTTATCTACCACTTATTGTGGTCTAAATAAGTATGGGAGGCAGAATAACACCCCCCACAGAGGTCCATTTCCTAATCTCAGAGCCTGTGGATATGTTAAGGTACATGGCATGAGTGAATCAAGGTTGAAGAGGGAATTTGGTTGCTAATAAACTGACCTTAAAATAAGAAGGTTATCCTGGATTATTTGGGTGGGCTCAATATACTCACAAGGGCCCTTAGATGTAGAAGAAGGAGGCAGAAGAGAAGGTCAGAGTGATGACATGGGACAAGGACTCAACCCACCATTGCTGGTTTTGATGATGGAGGAAGCGGCTCTGAGCCAAGGGATGCAGGTGGCAACCAAAAGCTGCAAAGAACAAGGACATGGATTCTCCCCTGAACCTTCTGGGAAGAATACAGCCCTGTTGACGCCTTGATTTTCGCCCAGTGAGGCCCATGTTGGACTTCTCACCCTCCTACTGAACTGTAAAATGGGAATCGTGTTGTTTTAAGCCACGTTTTGTGGTGATTTATTATAAGAGCAACAGGAAATTGATTCAATTAGTATCATTTTCATTACACTGTACTACTTTGAAAGTGTGTTTTGAAAGTCTGAAAATGTTTATGTTATTTGACCGGCAATTCCATCATTAAACTATTTCGAGGGAAGGTACCTGTGCTCAAAGATGTTCATTACAGTGCTAGTAATAATAGCAACTAATAGAAACAACCTAAATGTCCAACGATATGGGACGTGTTAAGTAAATTAATACGTTCTTGTGATGCAACGTCATACAACCTAAAAAAATAGTTGAAGTAGGGAGAAACTTACTCAAGGTAAAATAAGGAAAGCAGAACCCCAAATTTTATATAAAATATGATATTCGTTTCATAAAAATACATCAGTGTACACATATGATATAGCAAAATGCCAAAACTAGTTATCTCTGGGCACCAAGACTATGGGTTAAATTTCTTTTGTTTCTTGTAATGTTTCTATTTTCTGAATGATCTATAATGAATATGCCTTATTTTTCTAATCAAGAAGAAATTTTAAATACAACTCCACAAAACAAAACAAGACAAAGCAAAAATCTCCAGGGTGCCTAACAAGGATATTTTCCAAAAGTAAAAAAATACAAGAAGTAATAGAATTCCTCGTGTATCTGTGAATGGAGGTGGTTCTGTGTCCTAATGAAAACAGTATCTTAGAATCCTGAAATCTCGGAGTCAAAAGGGCTCTATGAATCCCCTACTCCACACCCAACTCCAGTGGGAATCTCCTCTTTGTGAGACAAAAGCTAGATTAGATTTTACCATGAGGAGTACTGGGGATGGGAAGCTCTGTGCCTTACCCTCTAGGGCCACCAAGGGCCTGTGGTCAGGACGTTGAGTACGTGCATTGACCTATGGAGAGAAGACAAGAGGAACCATCTTCATCTGCTGGACTGCGAGGTCTCTGAGGCAGGAAGCACGTCTATTCTATCCCCAGATGTGTCAAACACATAACAGGTGCTCCATAAATATTTCCTGTGGAATGAGTCAAGGTAAAGGGACTGCGGCTGGTTCAGAGCAGGAACAGGGTTCACAGTGACTATGCAGGGAGGCCCCCCAAGTAGGTGGCCAGCCCTGCACTCCACAGCATCCAAGGGATGTCACAATCCATGGCTCACATCCTAGTATATGTGGGAACAGGCCCCAGGAAACTGGTCTTGGAGGATCAAATGCGGTGGAAGCACCCTTAGTTCCTTGGAGTAGGAGACAAAAGGGTCTTCATTTCTACTTCCTTGCCCTGGTTGGGACCAACTCAGAGTCAGGTCCCCATGACAGAAACTGGGCTGATGGGAGGCAGGCAAAGCTGGTCACAGGAGTATGCTGAAGTCTTATCTGCATGTGATCAACACAAGGAAGCTCTTGTCTGATGTACTTATGAGGGTGAACGTAGCATTGGCATCAAAATGCCGGGCTCAAACTCTGGCTTTGGGGGCCTTCTGACCTCTCTCTACCTCCTGCCTCTTCTTTCTAGAGTTTGGCCTCATTCTTTTGCTACGTATGGGCTCCTTCCATGCTGTGGGGAAGATGACTCCTGGCTGCCGGAGTCATACCCTTCCAGCCTCATGATCCCAAAGGCTAAAGCCAGTGCTTCCAACCATACGCAGCAGAAAAATCCTGGGAAGGAGCTCTGACTGACCCAACTAGAACCATGGCCAGAAGGATGGGGCCCTCCAGACAGCCAGACCTTGTCAAGAACCCACACTTCAGCAGAGGACGGAATCACGGCTCTGCGATCGACAGCCCCTCCGGAGCCATTTGGAATTGGGGGTGGGGAGGGTGAGAGGAAGTTTCTGGAAGGAAAGAGGATGCCCAGCAGTCCTAAACAACAAAATATCTTTGACAACAAATCCTAACTGCTCTTCCGGACTATGCCCACCTCCCCTGCCACTGCATCAGCTCCCCCTGTTTTGTACATGAATCATCTCTGTCTCCTGCAGATTCCATCCTTCCTGTTTCAGTCATGGGCCCGTTAATTAGGCCTGTTCCTCGCGGTGCTTCGGTGCCTTTGGTTCTGTGACACGGGGCTGCGGGGAAAAGCAGCTAAAGAGGCCTAATTAAGACTCGGAGAGCTTTCAATAAGGTACATGGAAATGAACAAATTAACTGACGATGCCAAAAAGGCAATACTGCCCCAGTGGGGGTTCCGCATATGGAGATAACGTTAAGGAGGGCAATAGTCATTGAGAGCAAACTAAGAATTATGAGTGATATTCAGTCCCATTACCTCCAACGTGTCATATGTAATAGCAGGAAAATGTCATTAGATGTTAGGAGACAAAACAAACAGGTTAAGAAAGCCCTAGTGGGGGAAGCAGAGCGAAGGAAACAGGGAGACGCTGAGTGGGGGAGGTTTTGCTTGCAGTAGGCGACAAGTCCCAGGCAAAAAGCTGGTCTCTTGTTGCCCACCAGCCTTTGCAAATATGTGACATTCTGCTGTGATGAAAGAAGACTCCCTTTTCCTCTGTTAGCTTGGATGACACTGAGGAAGGCAACTCGAGACATTCACGGAGGATCCAACGGCATCCCCTGCGGGTACCTTTCAGACAGTGGCATCAGATGCGATCCCAAGACCATGAGCATGAACCTCATCTGGGAATTTCTTAGAAATGTAAATTCTCAGGACCTGCTCCAAACCTACCCTGGTGTGGGGGGCCCAGCAACTTCCATTTTAACCAGGATTCCAGTCCAGGGGGACTTTGATTCGAGGCTCAGGTTTGAGAACCACTGGTCTTGGAATTAGGAGCCTGGCGTCTGTTCTAATCTGTGTGAATTACAAGCAGATTTGACCACTTAACCCCTCTGATGCTTCCAATGGCAAATATAATTGTCCTTATCCTGCCTCCCTCACCAGGTTTTCATAAGAATCCAATGGGATAACTGATATCATGGAAAACAGTGGAGAATGACACAACTATGATAAATTATCCTGATTAGTTCAGATACAGTTGGTCCAGCTAAATGGAGGTTCCAGATTCAGAGGTGCAGGGGCAGAGGGTACAAAGATGAATAAAGGATATGATATGAAACCCAGGTTTCTGGAAAACATAGCAATTTTTACTTCCCAAAGGGTCTTAAAAAAGGTTTGCAGGCTCTCAAACACCTTCCCCTAGACAGTTTTCTGATGAGTTAAGTGTTTTCTGATGAGTTATCAGAAGTATCTGGTTCTCATTTCCCTTTAAATTCACAGGAGCATAAAGATGAAAAAGAACTGGGGCCGGAGACAAGCGCTTTGCCAAAGCTCCCCCGCCATCCGTAGCTGAGATGGCTCCAGGCGCTCAGCCCTAGGACATGTGGTTGGGCTGTTCATCCAGGCAAAGGCCGAGTCTTCTGGGAACCAACCACCTGGAAGGTGGGACCATGCAAGATGGCAGCCCTGGACTCCCGGAGCAAGAGAGGTGGGGCCTTGGCAGATGTAAACTATGTGCTCCCTCCCCACCCCAGGTAAGGGACTCTGATGAAAGAGGAGAAATGAATACTTAAAACATCTTCGGAGGGGAAAGGGAGACCCAAAAGTAGACGTACAGCTTGGTGGTGGGAGGGGAGGGGGCATGGACAGAATATCACTCTCCTTGGATACCGATGTGTAAGCTTCAGAGGTTTCTTAGCTCAATTTCTCATCACAGGATGTTAGAGCCTGGATACCTCCAAACCCCACAATCTCCTTTTAGAGCCTGGATACCTCCAAACCCCACTATCTCCTTTCCTTTCAGAAAGGGCCAGGTCAAAATTCTAGTACTGGAAGCTTTAGGATTTGAACTCAAGTTTTGACACTCCTGGTAGAACAATCTGGATGAGTATCTCAGAGGCCAGGGTCTAAGGCATTTCCTCCTTTATCTTTCTCTAGGTTCGGCTCTGATGGGGAAAGCCTCAAAGCGAACACTTATGGGGAAATGCCAAGCATCTTGTTGGCAACACAGCCCTGGGCAAGGATGCTGAATTCACAGCTAGTGTCACATTCCAGAGCAGTACCTCCAAGATGCATGGAGAGCATGTCCAGGCCAAAAGCTAACAGAAGGTCCTGGTGGGGACTTCCACAAACCTATGGCTTCCTCACTTTCCTTTATACTCACTTGCTCTGGTTATTAATGAACGTGGCTGGGGAAACCTGGGCCACATGGAGAGTCTATGTAACGAGAGACCTCATCCGCATCACCAAATCTTGGTTGCCCCACAACATTTTGGCATCAGTGTGGGATATAAATTAATATTTAGATAAAAATTTAAAGTAAGATAAAATTTAAACCAAATATTAATATCTAGATTAAAATTTAAAATTCCCTTCCCCTTTAGGATCTGACCAGCTCTAATTATCTCTATACCCCATCTCCTTCCCAATCTCTGCTCATCTTAGGTTTCCGATATGCTTACCCTGCTGAGGAGCAGACAGCTGGCAACAACCTTGGAACAAGGTCAAGGGCAGGCAAGGAGAGGGGTTGGTGCTTCCAAGTCCAAGGGTTGTGCTTAAGGTACGGTATCAAGCTACACAGACCTGTGTGGAATCACCAGCACATGGAAAAGATGACCCCAGGGGCCACCTTGGCTGAAGAGAGAGATTTGTTTGACCACCCTGTCCCGGAAAGCCCGATTGTCAAGTGATTTACCAGATCTGAATGTGCGTGAGAGAATTTCTGGATGTCTTTGCTTGATGGAGGTGATTCGTTTTCCGGACTAATTGCCGGTCTCTACACTGACACAAACATATACACACGTACTGAGCAGTGTCTTAACGAAAGCTTGGTCCATGCATCAGAGTTGAGTGTGTTCTTGGAGGGCTAATTGACCATGCATAAATTTCCTATTGAAAATCAGAGCAAAAAATGGGGAAGAGAAGAAGATAGTTTTTTGCAATGAATAATTAAACCAAAGGATGCTTCTTCGGGGAAGGTGGGGAGGGGTGGGGTGGAGGAAGAGCTAATAGTCATATTTCCGGTCTTTGTAAGAGATAAATGCAGAAATACAGATTCAGAAATGTTTCCAGCTTAGCGTTCAAGGCCCTCCCAAATATTGTCCTATTATGACCTTCTCCCCCATGGCTCCTGACATGATCCAACCAGACAGGTTGTTCTGTTTCTGGAACATGCTTTTATCCTGTGCCTTGGATTTCTCTTTTTCCACTACTTCTCTTTTTGCTGAAATACCTTTCAAGGCTTGAGTCTTTCCTCAGCCATTTCATATTTTCCCTCCAATCTCATTTTGTTTATACATCTCTCACGAGCTTGAATTTCATCTTTTATTGTAGCTATATTGGACGGGAACGGTAAATGGTGTTTCATCCTGCATCTTCAGGTCCGGTTTTCTCCGTGAGGACCCCAGGAATGACGTCGAATTTCTCTGAATGTCACTGGTGTTTTATCAGTACTTGATTAAATTCAACTGTATAAACTGAGCCGATGACTATTCTAGGTCACTGACTCATTCTTTCATTTACTCAAAAAACATTCATCAGATGCTCATTCTCCTCCTGGCTTTGTGCTCAACACTGGCCAGTGAATAAGGTATGTGTATTAGTCTCCTAGGGCTGCCGTAACAAAGTACCATAAACTGAGTGGCTTAAACAACAGAAATATATTGACTCACAGATTGGAGGCTGGAAGTCCAAAATCAAGGTGTCAGCAGGGTTGGTTCCTTCTGAGGCCAGTGAGGGAAGGATCTGCTCCAGGCCTCTCTCCTTGGCTTATAAACAGTCATCTTCTCCCTGTGTCTTCACATCATCTTCCTTCTCTATGTGTCTGTGTCCAAATCGCCTCTTCTAATAAGGACTCTAATCATATTGGAGTAGGGCCTACCCTAATAACCTCATTTTTTTTTTTTTTTTTTTTTTTTTTTGCGGTACGCAGGCCTCTCACTGTTGTGGTCTCTCCCGCTGTGGAGCACAGGCTCCGGACGCGCAGGCTCAGCGGCCATGGCTCACGGGCCCAGCCGCTCCGCGGCATGTGGGATCCTCCCAGACAGGGGCACGAACCCGCGTCCCCTGCATCGGCAGGCGGACTCTCAACCACTGCGCTACCAGGGAAGCCCCCTAATAACCTCATTTTAATTTAATTACTTTTTAAATGACTCTACCGCCAAATATGATTACATTCTGAGGTACTGGGGGTTAGAATTTCAACATATGAATCTCTGGGGAGGCACAATTCATCCCGTAAGAGTACAATCATTGCCTTCACACAATGTATAGGAAAAGGAGAGAGATAAGTAAACAGGCAATTACAGTGTAGTGTGGTGGATGCACAGTAATAGAGGAGATACAGGAGAGTGTGGATGGATGGACATTTAATCCATACTTGGCAGCGGGATGGAGAAAGCTACCCATAGGGAGTGATACCTAAGCTGAGACCACAGTTCTCAGTACCACAGAAAGTGTACCTTCCATTGCCAAAGTGGATGGCGTACAAGTTCCCCCAGGTTCAAATCTCGGTGGTGTCTACCCCACTTCTTCACCCCTCACAGGAGTAAGAAACACCAGAGGAAGACAGTACCTGAGAATTCAATCAGCGGGCTGGTCAACATGGAAGAAAAGGAGTCTCAGGTGTCAGTCAGCTTTTGCTAGTTTGCTGTAGTAACAAGCCCTCGGGGGCTCTGTGGCTTTCAACAGCACAGGTTTCCTTCTTGCTTGTGCTACGCGTCCTTTGTGGGTCAACTGCTCCTCTGATCCTCGTTTTATTCATCCCAGGCCCCAGGAGGAAGACGTGGACCCTCTCTGGACCCTCTCTGATCTTACTGCAGAAGTGGAATAGTGACGGAACCTTGCAGTGTCCTTTAAGGCTCTGCTGTAGACAGATAAATCACTTTTGTTCATGTTCTATTGCCCTTAACAGGGAACGTGGCCAGGCCTGCTGTCAGTGGGGTGGGAAGTATTCTCTCACAGAACGTGGGGGTGGGGCTACAATGGAATGTAACCCTGTGAGGTTGGACCTGTTAAAAAGGGGGCAGCAAATATTTTGATGAAATCTTACAATGTACCATACGTAGCCATAGGCCAATCAGTCCCACACGTTCCCCAATTCCATCTTTCACTCAAGGCAGGACACAGAAAGAAAGCAAACCTTACTACTTTATAACTGACACCCATCAAAACACTTTCCCTGCATGGGAATTTAATGTCATGGCCTTTGGGTCTGCGAGTCAGTGTCCGGGAGAGGAAGAAATATTGCTCTTGAAGACACCGTCGATTCAGTGTCCCTGAGAAAAGGATCTACTGGCCTGAAAAATTCCTGTTATAGTTTGTAGCGAATGGCTAGGATAAAAGTTGGTGCTTCCTAGAGGCCTGATTTTCCTCCTTCTATAAGATGATGAGGCTGACACATTACTTAAGATTTCCATCTGGCCTCAGTTATAGCAAGAAGTGTAGAGCAAACGATGGAGCCTCGTATTTCTAGGTGAATTATATCCTCCCGTTTTGTATATGGCTTCTTAAGACTTCATTGTTTCAGTAATATTTTAATATTCACATATTTTAACCTCAAATCATATTTTAGAAGTTTTTCCCTAGTTGGAAAAGTCAGTGTACTTAAAACAAAAATTTAGGAAAACAATAGAAAGTTATCCATAATACCACCTCTCCCCCACAAAAAACCCACTTCTGATAGCATTTTGGTATATTCCTTCCAATATTATCTTTATATTTATTTACATATAAATAGATGATGTATATTTTATTATTTATATATATGCATTCAATATATGTTTAAGAGAATAAAGTCTCCTCCATTTCTCTTTTCTCCCAAGTTCTCCAAAAGAGACGGGACCAGAATGGCCCTTAGACCCAAATTTAACTGAGTCTTTTCCAAGCAATCATTTTAAAGCTTTTGCCGGCTATGTTTGTGGCTGAGGAAGGAGCCATTCAGTGGTATGGTGAATCTGCTTTTTACGTGCTGTTGAATTATTCAGTCTTGAAATAGTGTTTCATAATATTAATAAAGCCTCACTTTATGTACCATCTTATAAATAATACCAGCTACAAAATTGAAACAATTTTTCATCAAGAATTGCCTGAGTTCAGTGCTGATGGGCCAGGAAGGGTGTGTGTGCAGGCTGTTGCTTGGAGAACAAGGATGTCAGCTGGAAGACAGCAACACCCCCAGTCTGCAGGGTTGGGTGCCCCACGGCCACCCTGTGTATACATGATAGCTTCTCCTGGGAGTCCGATGGCTCTCATACTATGATTTCAACATTTATTGGTGTTGTAATTTAAAATGCCTTTTTATGTCCTATAACAATGTCACTCAAGCATTCATACGTCAGGATACAAGTGTCAGGGCTAAAATACACATCCCCCAATCAATAACTCACTGCGAAAGTTAAGGTGATAAAGCAGCATGGCATGCCTCGCTGTTGATTTAGGACACACTCAGCAGAAACGCAGGCACGTGTGTACCACAAGGCGGGGACAGCGGTGCTCACAGCAGTACCGCTGTAATAGCCAAACACTGGACACAGCCCAAACGGCATCAGCTGCTGAGCGAGCGGGTAACAAAAGGATGGCGTTCTCCAGCCATGGAGGGCGGTGCAGCTACACAGGCAGACAGAGCCCAGCTACAGGCAACAGCATAGATGAACTGCACAACATCACAAGGAGCAAAAGAAGCCAGACCCACAAATAAATACATAGTCTATGACTTCAGTTCTATAGCGTTCAAGAAAGGAGACAAGATCCAACTGGAGCATTGGGGAATGCATGTTTAGGTAGTGAAATTGTGAAGAAAAGCAAGTAAGTGATGCCTAGTAAAATTCAGGGTGGTGGTTCCTTTAGGGAGAAGGAGGTGGTGATTAGGGTGGGGGGGATAGGAGAGCCCCAAAGGGGACTCCTAGGCACTTGGCCCAGGTGGTGGGTACACAGGTGTCTGCCTTGTGAAAAACCACTAAGTTATGCATCTTTGCGCACTGTGTTGTGCATATGTTGTATTCCACAGTATAAAAGGTTATAGCAACCAGTGTGACTGGGTCATCCAAATTGTGAACCTGTTTTTTCTGTATAAATACGCTCCCTCCCTTCTCTTGCTTTTACCCAGAAGGGCATCCTCCAAAGCCAGTCATAAAGGGAGAACATAGATTTGAAGGGCCAGAGGAAGAAGATGGCTTATAAGCTCAGTTTCTCCCCTTCCAGAGACTAGACAAAAGAGGACCTTGGGTAGGGTAGGGGAAGAAGTACCTGAGAATAGGAGGAAGATGGCAGAAGGAGATGGAGTGTGGGACCTTTCTTAGCAGAAGTCCAAGATGCAGAATAGAGGGGTCCACACTGTCCTTGAAGAGCGGCCCTCACTACACACGTGACTCACACAAACAACCTCAAGCACCCACAGAAGACACCCTGCCTGCAACCATCCAAGACTCTTGTAGGAAGACCCAGCAATGCCCCCCAACAGAAGGGAAGGCACTTGGGATCGCTATGTGGGGATGGGGGCAAAGAGAAAGACCCTTGGCCATTAACCAAGGAGAACCCAATGGAAGCAGTGGAGATATCCCCATCAGCCCGAGCCAGGGGAACTCTCCATCTGGGGAAATAAGCGCTATGTCCCTACCTCATGTTTTTTATAGGCACAATCTGAAACTTTTGACCCAGCTTATTTTTAACATCATCTCTCTCCAGAACATGCAATGACATTTGCATTCAGCTTTCAAAACATATTTATAGCAGCGATTCGAACTTCATTCTGTGTTTGAATGACTTCAAGGCTGGCTGTCATTTTCTCTGTGCCCAGTTCAGTGCTCTGTGGATCCTTTATCATGACACGGGCTTTAGGTGGCTGGTAGCATCTGCGTTAGCTTTCTGAGCACAGGGAGGTGGGCGTCAGTGTCCCTGAGTTGTTGCCTATCTGAAGATGCCTCTTTTGGGACTTCACACAGGATCAGCATCATGTACCGTGACCCCTTTTTCCTTCAGAACTCTGGCTTTATTGGTCCATGTTGTCTCCTATTTAATGCTGCAGAAGGTAAGTCTGACTTTGACTCTTTGTTCTTAGTTTCCTCTCTTGGAGTCTGCGTGGGTGATCATTTCTTTGTCCTTGGAGTTCAAGAATTTCACCAGGCTATTTTCTAGGTGTTGATCTGTTTTTATTCTCTTCACCTGGGGCCTGGTGGGTACTTTTGATCTGCAGATGTAGGTTTTTCTCAGAACTGTCTCATCCTGTTATTTCTTTGAATGCCACTCCTATCCCTTGTGCTCTGATCTCTCTTTCAGTGACAGGGGTTTTCAAAATGCTGAGGCTCTGTTGTCTGTTCCCTAGAGCTGTCCTCACCTCTCCAGGTTCTTATTTCTGGTCACTTCGCCCTTCTCTAAACAGTCTGCTCAAGATTACATCCATTCAGGGGCCTCTAAATGGAGGGTTTATTCAAATAGGTCAGTATTTGACTTATTTCCTCCCCTCCAGCTCTCGTAGATTGACTTTTCCTTCCTATGTTTTTTGCCAAAGGTAAATTCCACCCACCTGCCACTGAAACAAGAGGAGAGGTATTACTTTTGGCCCCAAGTACAGACTGTTTCAAGAGCAAGGCATGAATCAGCCACAGCCGGGCCGACTGTCAGAGACTCCAGGAACAGCCCGGGTCCTAGCTCTCTTGCATATGCATTGTACATCTGGCATCTGATCTCCAAAAGCACAGCCAGGAGAAAAGTCAGGAGCTGGTTCTCTGCTGGAGAAGTCTCACCCAGATGCCCCATTTCTGAGGCTGGCAATTACAACAAGCTTCTTTACGGGGGTCATGATCGGGAAGGTCCTAAGCACTTACTCATTGGCCATCCGACTAAGTGATACACAAGCTCTCCTCCAATTACTTGCAAGCAAGAGATGAATGAAAAGTCAGCTCTGGCTGGATTTTAGATTGACCTTCTAATGACGGGAATTAGAGTCGTTCCATGGAGTTGGAATCATGTCTATCATCCCAAGGATAGCAGAGATTTAGGGGAAAATACATCCTTAATTTTTATGATTTCCTGAGACATCCCACAATTGTCTGTGTAAGACTTTGCTTCTCAAGTGTTCCCTGGTTACGGAGTTCCAATCATTCGGTAGCTGTCTCACCCAATGCCCTCAGCATAGCAGATGCCAGGCTTTATAGGTGGCACTGGTTGTAAGCTTCTGAAATTTAAATGATTTTTAACTGTCCTCTATCTATAAAGGCATCTCATACTCTCTTTGGGGAAGGATATGGTGTAAATTATAAAGATTTCTGCAACCTAAAAGGCCTTGGTTTCACAAGCTCATGGATACAAGCGTCCTCACACTTAAATCTTAGTACTTAAATCTTTAATTGAGTTGAGTTCTCACCTCCTCATGTGGAAAATCTAGTCTCTTAGTGAACTTATCCAGGTGAGTTAGCCTGTGCTCTCCTAAAAGGCAGAGCCAGAGGCAAGGGCTTATGTCCAGGTATTTTATTTTGAAAAGTAATCCCGAAGAACAGGAGTATAATATGGAGACAGTGAACCTGGGGGGAGCAAAGCTAATCCACAGCTGTGAGATTAAGCTGGTTAACCATTGAACTGCAAGAAACTGGAGCTCTGACCTCCAGAGCACAGCCAGGTAGAACGCACCTCAGAATTGTTTTTCCTAGGATGGAAAAGGGTAGTATTTATGCGCCAGCTCTTAACCCACAGTGGTTGTTTCCATTGACCTCACGCTTCCAGGATTGCCCAGGTGCATGTGTCAGGATGCCTGCATGGCTCCTGCAGGCATCCCAAGTGAGAGAAGCATCAGGGAAGAAAGCAAGAGACACCTGGTACAGCGGAGGAGAGGTGCTGACAAGTTACACCTGCGGCAGCTGGTTACCACAGCAACAGTCAAGCCAAACTACAGGCTGAGAGGATGTGAAGTTGAACACAAGATGCGACCTCTGCAGTGGGCACTGGCAAGGAGCGGGTCTTCCATGTGTCTTTTCAATGTTTACTATTGCAACCAGGAGGACCTGTGCTACTAGGCACTGGTTACAGAAGAGGACCCACCACCCTGTGCACTGGGAAAGAGATGGAGATTTGGTAGAGACAGAGGTAGAGATAGAGAAGGAAGGTACCCTAGTTAAAAAAATTAGATGAATGGAACATTTGCTAAGTAAATATAAACTTAATATAAATATAAAAGTACTCGTTGGGAACTTTTACACATACAAACTCTTTTAACTCTCACTGAAAACACAGGATGTAGGTATTATCTTCATCCCATAGATTATGAAGGTGAGTTTCAGAGAAGTAATACTCCCAGGATTATGCTGAATCCAAGTCAAGGTTTGGATTCAGGAACAACGTCTGATGCAAAAGCAACGGCATCGTGTATCACCCAGGATAATAACATCTATCAACTCCATTATTTTAACCAACAAACTGACTTGAACATTTTTTCTTGGTTGGTTGGTTTTGAGTTTTGTGAAAGCTTCAGGCTTACTTTCCAATTGGCTGGTGATTAATGTGGCGCTGCCAATATAAAAATGAAAATATAAACGTGGCAGGGATGGCTTTGGGTAATATGCGTGCTGAGCTGATACAAGCCAGCCCCACCCTTGCCAAAACAAACAGAAACTTTGCATGCAGTATAATGACAAAATATGTAATGCAGAGGTGGGTTCAAAACTAAGAAATGGAAATACTCAACTGCCAAAAACATTGAGAAAAATTAAAAATAGAATAGAAAACCAAGGACTCTATAGGGAACCACTGGTTCCTTCCCCAGAGTATAGGTCCCAGTGGCTTGGGTTCTAATTCCTACAAGGGGACTGAGAATAGGTATTCAGGGCTGAGAAAAGTGGGGAGTCAAAACTGTACTATGTGTATGAAGTCCAGAGATTCAAAAAATGCCTCATCCTTAAAGAGGATATAGATGAATTCCATCTACCTTCCTAGGGAGGCTAAAGGAAGTTTACTGTCTGTCAGATCATTTGGCAAGAAAGTTACCTATAAAATATCCAAACTTCAGGCAAGTTCCTCTTTTTTTTTTTTGAAGATGTTAGGGGTAGGAGTTTATTAATTAATTAATTAATTTTTGCTCTGTTGGGTCTTCGTTTCTGTGTGAGGGCTCTCTCTAGTTGTGGCAAGCTGGGGCCACTCTTCATCGCGGTGCGCGGGCCTCTCACTATCGTGGCCTCTCTTGTTGCGGAGCACAGGCTCCAGACACGCAGGCTCAGTAGTTGTGGCTCACAGGCCTAGTTGCTCCGCGGCGTGTGGGATCTTCCCAGACCAGGGCTTGAACCCGTGTCCCCTGCATTAGCAGGCAGATTCTCAACCACTGTGCCACCAGGGAAGCCCCAGGCAAGTTCCTCTTAAAGGCGTAAAGTTAAATTACATTAGTTGAAATATAGAGGAACTATAAACCAAATATTTAACATAAAAACCTTTGCAGGTCAGTGGACCCCCTAAATGGTATCAACAGAAAGAAATATATAACTGCTCCAAAGGGATAAATTTATAACCAAGAGCATGAAGACTTCCCACAGAAATAAAATCATCCCAGATTGATATAAATTCACAATACAGAATTGCCAAAATATGAGAAAATGAACTACACTGAGGAAGATTGAGCAGGTCTGTATGTAGAGAGATTTGGCTCCCAAGAACTGCATATAATGGAAGAAGAAAGAGGATGTGAAACAGGTATATTTAAAATGACCAGAGTTAACAGTTTAAGAAGAAAGTATAATGAAGCATAGATCAGTGTGAATAGGAAGAGGAAGATTTGGAAAGGAGCTAACAGACCTTCTAGAAATGAAAAGAAAAAATCATAAACACTTAAAACTCATGTGGTTGGTTAAACATAGGATCAGAAAAGGAAAGTAGCGTTAACTGGTCAACTGGAAGATAGATTTGGGGAAATCACCAGAAGGCACCTACAAATAGAGATGGAAAATATAATAATTTTATAATATTTTATAATATTTATCTATAACTATTTTGTATATAATTATTTTTAGAATATTTATTTATAATTATTTTATATAAAATTATTGTATAATATGTGTATATAATTATATACTAATATATAATAATTTTATTATATTTTATTAATTTTGAGGGAAAATAACTGTTGGCCTAGAATTCTACATCCAAATGAACTATTTTTAAGACTAAAGGGGAAAAAGAATAGGGGGAGGAGTCAAGACAGTGGTGTGGGAAGAAGGAAAGTTAGTGTCTCTCCACAACTAGGGTGCCTGCCGGCCGCTGGTGGGGGACTCTGACCCTCAAGGAGACGGAAAGAACCCCAAAGTGAACTGGTAGGATGTAGGGGGACAGAGGTGGGAGGAGAAGTGGAGGCCAGACAAGATCAGTGCCCCTGAGGCCAGGGAGATCAGGAGAAGCAGGCAGGAGACGCCCTCTGGAAGGAGCGGGAGAGGAACTGAGGGCGATTGCCCCGCCCCCTCGGGCCCAAGGAGACTGCTGAGCTCCCAGGCCGATCCCCTGCTCTCCAACCCCCTCCAGGCTACGTGGGTTCTTGTGGGCATAGGAGGGAGGCTGCAGAGATCAGGAGAGGCAGGCAGGAGGGGCCCTCCCAGACCCCAGACCTGAGGAGCAGGAGAGGAGAGGAGGGCATTTGCCCCAACCACTCAAGCCCAGAAAGCCAGCTAGGCTCTGAGGTGAGGTCCCCTGCCCTCTGAGACTGGGGTGGGAGGCACGCTTGGGCCCATTCTGTTCCTTGAGCCCAAGCCCCACGCCCCACAGCCCCCAGGGCCTTATCCAGCCCTGTGGGTCCTGAGCATTGGCCCTGCCCACTGCCAAAACCTTGCCCTTGCTTAGGCCCCACTCTCCACAACCAAGGCTTTTCCCCCCCACACTTTTTTTTTTTCTTTCCCTCCTCCTCTTTTTTACTGTTGTGGTACTGATGTACCTTCCAGCTGTTGATTTATCTATATTTTTATTTTTACATTCTTTCTAACATATCTGTTAGTTTCCTAGTCCAATTTTATTTTTTACTCTGTTATTTTTCTCTCTTTTTTTTTTTTTGTTGCCATCCCACGCGGCTTGCGGGATCTTGATTCACGAGCCCAAGGTCAGGGGGAGGCTCCTGCAGTGGGAGCTCTCAGTCCAAAACACTGGACTAACAGAGAACCTCAGACCCCAGGGAATAGTCGTCGGAGGGAGGTCCCACAGAGTTCCTCATCTCAGCACCAAGACCCAGATCTACCCAATAGCCTACAAACTCCAGTGTTGGAAGCCTCAGGCCAAACAACCAGTAAAACAAGAACACAATTCCACTCATTAAAAAAAAAAAATGAGACGGCAAAAAAATATGTCACAGATGAAGGAGCAACATAAAAACCTACAAGACCAAATAAATAAAGAGGAAGTAGGCAATCTACCTGAAAAAAAATTCAGAGTAATTATAGTAAAGATGATCCTGAATCTCAGAAATAGAATGGAAGCACAGATTGAGAAAATACAAGAGATGTTTAACAAAGATCTAGAAGAACTAAAGAACAAACAAACAGAGATGAACAGCACAATAACTGAAATGAAAAATACACTAGAAGGAATCAATCACAGAATAACGGAGGCAGAAGAACGAATACGTGAGCTGGAAGACAAAATAGTGGAAATAACTGCTGAGGAGCAGAATAAAGAAAAAAACAATGAAAAGAATTGAAGACCATCTCAGAGACCTCTGGGACAACACTAAACACACCAACAATCGAATTATAGGGGTCCCAGAGGAAGAAGAGAAAAAGAAAGAGTCTGAGAAAATATTTGAAGAGATTATAGTGGAAAACTTCCCTAACATGGGAAAGGAAATAGTCACCCAAGTCCAGGAAGCACAGAGAGTCCCATATGGGATAAACTCTAGGAAAAACGCACCAAGACACGTATAATCAAACTAACAAAAATTAAAGTCAAAGAAAAAATATTAAAAGCAGCAAGGGAAAAACTAAAAATAAAATACAAAGGAATCCCCATAAGGTTATCAGCTAATTTTTCAGTGGAAACTCTGCAGGCCAGAAGGGAGTGGCAGGATATACTTAAAGTGATGAAAGAGAAAAACCTACAACCAAGATTACTGTACCCAGCAAGGACCTCATTCAGATTCAATGGAGAAGTCAAAAGCTTTTCGGACAAACAAAAGCTAAGAGAATTCAGCACCACCAAACCAGCTTTACAACAAATGCTAAAGAAACTTCTCTAAGCAGGAAACACAAGAGAAGAAAAAGACCCACAAAAACAAACCCAAAACAATTAAGAAAATGGTAATAGGAACATACATATAGATAATAACCTTGAATGTAAATGGATTAAACGCCCCAACAAAAAGACACAGACTGGCTGAATGGATACAAAAACAAGACCTATATATATGCTGTCTACGAGAGACCCACTTCAGACCTAGGGACACATACTGAAAGTGAAGGGATAGAAAAAGATATTCCATGCAAATGGAAATCAAAAGAAAGTTGGAGTAGCAATACTCATATCAGATAAAATAGAGTTTAAAATAAATACTGTTACAAGAGATAAGATAAGATAAGGTGCATAAACATTTTATAATTGTTATATCTTCTTCTTGTATTGATCCTAAATGTCCATTAAAAAATGAATGGATAAAGAAGATGTGGCACGTATATACAGTGGAATATTCGTCAGCCATAAAAAGAAACGAAATTGAGTTGTTTGTAGTGAGGTGGTTGGACCTAGAGTCTGTCATACAGAGTGAAGCAAGTCAGGAAGAGAAAAACAAATACCGTATGCTAATGCATACATATGGAACAACAACAACAACAAATGGCACTGATGAACCTAGTTGCAGGGCAGGAATAAAGAGGTAGACATAGAAAATGGACTTGATGACATGGGGTGGGAGGGCGAAGCTGGGGCAAAGTGAGAGTAGCATCGACATATATACACTACCGAATGTAAAATAGTTGGCTGGTGGGAAGCAGCAGCGTAGCACAGGGAGATCTGCTCGGTGCTTTGCAATGACCTAGAGGGGTGGGGTAGGGAGGGTGGGAGGGAGGCTCAAGAGGGAGGGGATTTGAGGACATGTGTTTGCATATGGCTGATTTGCTTTGTTGTGCAACAGAAACTAACATGGTATGGTGAAGCAATTATACTCCAACAAAGATCTATTTTAAAAAGTAAAAAATAAAAATAAATTAAAAAAATTTTTTTAAAAGACTAAAGGGAACAGAAAACATCTGCAGGTAAAATCAGGAAAATATTTTCATTCACATGACCTCTTCAAATGAACTACTAAAAGAGTACTTTAGTAAAGATGCAATTGATCCAGAAGGAAGGTACGAGATACAAGAAACAATAGCAAGCCCCTTCACCAAAAAACGGTAGACATGTCGATGTCTAATAAGCATTTACAGTAAAAAATAATAATAATAAAATTTCAAACGGGGAAGGGTTAAGGCAATGTGGAACGAAAACACTTGACAACAAAGTTAGGCTGACGGAGATTGGAGTTAAAGCATTTTAAATATGTTGTACTTTTCAGAAGTAAAACAAAAATAATTATTAACCTTAAACTTTATCAGATATGCATGTTAACATTTTTGGAGTAACTGCTTACAGATCAGATAAATAGTACCATTTCCATAGTAATAGTGGGATGAGAGGCACCTATTAGACATTTATAGGTGCCTATTAAACTGAGGTCAGATCCAGGAAGATAAATGTGGAGTCAGTGAAGGGATGTGATCAGGCAGGTTGTAAGTAAGTGTGGACAGAAAAGAGATCTGAAAAGGGAGCCCTTGAGTCTCTGAAACAGGAAGAGGTTGGGCAAAGGAATCCAGTCTTGCAGTGGAAACCAGGAGCTGGTGAGGTATGGGACACCAGGAGAGTACTGCTGTCCTGGAATCCAAGGGAGGAGAAAGTTCCAAGAGGGAGGCAGTGACTGACTGTGTTACATATTCCTGACGGGTCAAGAAAGGGCAGATGAACCGGTTTGCAAAGCAGAAATATAGACACAGATGTAGAGAACAAACGTATGGACAGCAAGGGGGGAAAATGGGGGTGGGTGGGTAGTGGTGGGATGAACTGGGAGATTGGGACTGACATATATACACTAATATGTATAAAATAGATAACTAATAAGAATGTGATGTATAAAAAATAAATAAATAAAATAAAGTTCGAAGGAAAAAAAAGAAAGGGCATCATGGGAATTGGTCAAAAGATTTGGTGTTGTAGAGATGCTGGTCAAGATATTGAAGTGTTTAAAAAGTATTTATTGGGACACAAAATATGCATAAATAGGCAAATGGAGATCTCAAGAACACACCTATGCCTGAAATTGATCTTGATAAATCACACTGTTTGCATTAAAAAACAATAAAGGAAAGAACTATTCCCATGAATGGTGCCAGGACAATTGGTTACCCATATGAAATTTTTAAAATAAAAATAAATAAATAAATAACTCTAAGTCTTTAGGTGGGAAAAGTTTTCTTAATTAGTCCCCCAAAGCAAAATCACAACAGAAAGCTTTGATAAATTTGACCTCATTAATGTTTCAAACTTCCTTCCAAGACACCGTAAACAAAGTAGAAAGTTAACTAGCAAAGCAGAAGATGTTAGCAAACTATATACAAGAGCTTGCCCTCAAGATTATATAAACGATTTCCAAAAATAAATAGGCAACTGTAAATAACGATAGAAAGAGCAGCAAAAATATGTGTGTACGGATAATTCACAAAAGAGAAAAAAACATATGGTCCATAAGTAGGAAAAAATAAAAATGTTTCGACCTGCTAATAATCAGGGAAATGCAAATGAAAACATTAATAGGATATGACTTCATACCCAGCAAGCTGACAAAAATTAAAGTATGACAGTGAAGAAACAGGAACTACGCTAACCTCTGCTGGGAATGTTAACCGATACAGCCACTTTGGCAATATCCATTAATGTGAAGGTTTGCACTCCATACAGTGCAACTCATCATTCCTAAGTGTATTGTTTGGAGGAACGGACGTCCATATGTAAAGAGACTGAAGTCTGTTCATGTATCAACTTACATAAAAATGAGATATTAAAAATAACTTTGAAAATGAAGTACAATCTGTAAAAATATCAAATCACTCTGTTGTACACCTGAAACTAACATCATAAATCAACTACACTTCAAAGATTAAGAAAGAAAGAGAAAGAGAGGAAGGAAGGAGGGAAGGAAGGAAGGAAGGGAGGAAGGAAAAGAAATAACCTAAATACTCTCCAAGAGCAGAATAGGCAAATTAACTAAAATATATTCTACAATGGAATATCACAAGTCAGTTAAAACATAAGCTAGATCTATACAAATGAATGTCGAAATATCTTACATAACGTTGACTGAAGAAAAACAAATTGCTGAAGGATAGTATATTATAAGAACATTAATATAAAATTTATAACACAAAAATCAGTACTAACCTTTCTTACAAATACTGACATTAAGAATACGAATGAAAAGGAAACATACCAATTTCAGAATAGTGCACAGCTCTGATGAGAGAGAGGAAATGAGGTCAGAGGAGCCCAAAGAAGGCTTGAACTGTATCTTTAATGTTAGCTCTTGAAAGATATTTCAAATACGCAATAAAGTTGGTTAAACACTAATCTGTGTAATTACAGCAATGGCTCCATGAGAGTTTCTAATCTTTATTCCCAGCACTTTCCTGTAAGTCTGAGAATATTTTCTGAGAAAACAAATAAGCATGATGGGAAGTGTGGGAAAGGAGTGATTATAGAGATTCACGAATGGAGATCTTAGTAGAGGCCAAAGATAGGGGTCTTGATTTGAGAGTTATCAATACTGATGTTGTTTCACAACGAATTGTCCACAGCCTACTGGTGGCCCAGAGGATTCTTCCAAGGAACTATGAGCAGATGCAAAAATTTTAAGTCCTTACTGTGGTTTTTACTGGAAAACAGCTTTTAATTCCATAGGCATTCATTTTTATGTATATATGGAGCTTACTCTCTAGATACTAATCTCTGAAGAGAATTTTTATGATCGACACAAGTAAGTCATAAAGTAAAATTAGTGCACTATCAACAGTTTCCAAAGATTCTAATTCCGTACTCTATTCGGAGATTTTGCCATCAGAACCAGGTCAACATTGCAAATCTTCTAATCTGTATGTGTTCCAAGTTACTCCAAAACTTGTTAGCTTAAAGCACTAATGGCAAGAATCCTGAGAGAGAGGCTCACATCACCTTTTAGGACCTTGTCTTCGAAGACCCATAATATCATTTCCCCCACATTCTGTTGGTCGAGGCAGTGACAAAGTTCAAGGGACCAGAAATACTGCAGTGTCCATTTTTGGAAAACAGAGCGTACACAGACATATGGAGTCTGTGGTCCCTAAAATCCCCTCCAAGTCAACAGTTTCATGAAAGTCCATCCATGTGTGCATCCTCAATACTGTCTTGGGTTAATCACGATTTTCAGTTGCTGCTACTTAACTTACAATTTCATAATTAGTCCACGATTATCAATTTAGTTTGCTGAAGGTTATTTGCTTAACCCTGTATGGGTTAATCATGCATATTTATATCAACAATGTTTTGCTATATTTTTATAATAATTAAAATTTAAGATGTGTATGTAGTATTTTGAGTAGGAAGCACCAATAGATGTATAATCACCCCAAATGTACTCATAGAATGAATTATGTGCTGCCCATGAATTCCGGCTCTTTAAATAACTTGCAATACATTATCAAGTGTAATTAAAGTACTTTTAGGTTTATAAGCATTTTATGAAGTAAATATACAAGCTCATCCTGAAACATTTGTTTAGCTCTGTATAATTATTGAATTAGTCTCTCATTTGGAAGTGGGAATGGAAAGAAGCAAGACAGTAATATTTTATCCACCCCAGGGGCCCCAGGTAGGTGCTCAACAAGATCTAAACTGAAGTGTATAGCTCATTCATTCATTCATTCATTCACTCATTTATTCATTCAAGACAGTGACTGATTTGTGGAGGAAGGTGAAAGAGATGGGAGAACCAAGGATGACTTCAAGGTTTCAGTCTTGGACAACTGAGTGAATGGTGGTGTTTTTCCTAAGAGGGGGGCAGGTATTAACCTCTCCAGGACTGTGACCTCATCTGTATAATAGGAACAGCCTATTCGCCCTACCACCTTTTCTATCAGGGTTGTTGTTTAGATCTTGTTAACCTGATGAGGTACCACCACTTATCATATCTAAAATGAGTCCATCTCTACCTACACCAGGCTTGGGTTACTAACAGCTTCACACACCCTTCACTGATCAGTGGTACAGACCAAGCAATCGTAAAGACAGCACAGAGAAAACCACTGATTCTCCACTCAACCCAACAAAAATAAGCCTTTTAAAAACATATACACGGCAGCATGTACTCATGCCAGATTTGGTGAATAGGACGTGTGATCTGACTCTGATTTACAATAGTGAGAATGGGCTACACTAATCCATCCCTTTATCCACTTTATTTACCAGAAGTACGTAAAATTGTAAAACTGAGGAGAAGGAAGGGGCATGGACTGGAGCAGTGTCCTTAGGCCCACAAGAACCCACCTTCCACGTGCAAAACAAATCATGAAGAAAGGAGTTCAAATTCCTGTGCAAAGATGTGCTTCCCTCACCCCCTTCCAGCGCACTTACTTTAGAACCCCAGTCCACCAATTTTATTAATTCCATTAAATTCATTAATTCCACCATTTTTTCATGACCTCGATTTCTCACATTTCTCAAGTTCTCACTTCCCTCTTTACACAGTGTAGGTTCTGTGTGTCTCTAACTATAACGGCCTCTTTACAAACACCTCTTCTGCACATCTCTCATGGCAAGATACTCCACTGTCAGATCCCATCCCTCACTGAGACCAATCACCTGCCTCCTCTGTGCCTGCACTCAGGAAGCCGAACACCGCTGGAAAAGAAATCCCACAATTGTGCTAACTCGTCTCTCTTTCAATTTGTGACGGTGTATCTCAAACACTCACCGACAACCTGCCCTAGGACCCTGGTAATTTCACTTTCGGAGATGCTATCATGGCTTCTTCTTGGCAAACCTCCAAAATACCTCCCTACCACCTGGAATGACAGCATCATCTTGTGATTCTTTGAGAAAAATAGGAACCATCAGGGAAGAACAACTTCCCTCTCCCATTATCAAATCCAGCTGTCTCCTTGGCATTCATGTCCCTGTCCTCTGCCTCCCATCCAGTTACAGGGGATGAATTGTCCTTGATCCTATCACAAGCCACTTGAGCTGTACATTCTCTCCCCTTCATCATTCAAGGGCTTTATTACTACAACTCTCCTTTATCTTTCTATAAAGTGTTCTATTATCTTCCATGGTAAAGTTACCCTATCCTGACTCCAAATTGTCCTCCAGCTCCTGGCTCGTTCTCAGCTCCTCTTCATGGTAAAATTTATCAAAAATATTTTCTATGGGCTTCCCTGGTGGCGCAGTGGTTGAGAGTCCGCCTGCCGATGCGGGGGACACGGGTTCGTGCCCCGGGCCGGGAAGATCCCACATGCCGCGGAGCGGCTGGGCCCTTGAGCCGTGGCCGCTGAGCCTGCACGTCCGGAGCCTGTGCTCCGCAACGAGAGAGGCCACAACAGTGAGAGGCCCGAGTACCGCAAAAAAAAAAAAAAACTGAGACCCATTCATATGTCTTTGTGTGAGGTTCCCACAACCTATAAGTGGCAAAATCAAGACCAGAATTCTTGTCTCTGAACTCCTGTTCCTTGCAGGATGCCCCCTCTCACACCTTTGATCTCATCCCTTATCCCGCTGACTTGACTTAAAACTGATATCAGAAGAGCTTTCCAACTGGCAGTTCCCTGAAACAGACCCGGCTGAGTCAATCACTCACGTAGATGCTCCTCCCCAAGCCGCGCCCAAATTCAGACTCCGCACAGCCTCCAGGCAGGTTCCGCAGGTACCTGTGAACTCCCGAGAGGCGGAAACGTGAGTTTGCCAATCACATTATCTTCAACACCTCTTGTTTCCCCAAGCTCAAATTGAGTAAATCATATCCGCAATTTAACTCTTAATCAAGAGGCCCTCGAGTCTGACTTCGGAGACTTACTTTAGGGCTCCTCATGCGTCAGGTATGAAAATGAAGAATGTCTTATTTGCTCCGCGGCGATGCTCAGTCACGGTAAATCACAGAGGCCCAGCGGTGCAGGGAGGCTGTATTTCAGGAAGCCAAATGCGGAGGGAGGGACCTGGCACAGTGAAGGCGAGGAGAGAAGAGGGAGCAGGACGCAAAGCCAGACGCTCAGGTGTTTGGGAAACGTGCGTTCTGGAATCCAAGCTGACACAGCACAAGGAGAAGGTGTTTCACTCCCGCTGTTTTCCCAGGAGCAGTCCTGGGGCAACTGAGTACAGCTTCCATGGGCCAGGAACTCTACCACTTCAATTCACCTCCACAAACCAGAGGGAGGAATCTGGCCAACTCCTGCCTTTCAGTCTGCTAGGTCCCCATTTATTATGCTATCATTCATACAATTACAAATACCTTGACCTTTAATATACCTGTTCCAGGTGTTTCCCCAGATGTCATCCTCTCACACTTCCATTCCTTTTTCTCTTCGTCCTCTACTTCCTGCTCCACACTTAGTGGCCTTATTTTATTTTGGTTTCCAGGATAAGTAACCCACTTTCTGGTAACAGACTACATGCTCAATCCTGAAAGCCCTTCTGATTTTATTGCTCAATCCAGAAAGCCCTTCTGTCTTTTGTAGTTCCACAGGTCCCCCACTCTCCTTTACTTTGTCAGAGAACTGGTGGGCATGGAGGTGGAGGAGAGCTCTTACAGAAGCTTCTTCAGAGAAAATTGTATTTTTAATTAACCAGATTTTCAGATAGGAATATCATAACAGAAACCCAACCTACATACACTGGCTGAACAAAATAACATTTTCTTTTTCTCATACAACACAAAGTCCAGAAGTAGGGTTTCCAAGGCTAATTCTATAACTCCATGATGCCATCAGAGACCTTAGCTTCTGCTTATCTTTCTGCTCAGCTGTCCCCTAGTGAGTGCTTCTTGCCTCATGGACACAGTATGGCTGCTCTGCCTCCCACATCACAACTAAGTTCCAGGAAGGCATCAAGAGAAGGTTCTCCTGCTGATCTTTGGTAAGCTCACTCATGCCTCTGAGATCAACTGGTCCATGATGACCTCGCTCTCATGTTTGATGGTTGGGCTGGCTGTCAGCAGAGGCAACAAGGAAAACAGTACTATGTGTCTCTCATCATCCAACAGGCTAACATGGGCTTTTTCACATGGTGGCGGTCACAGTTTATCAAGAGATGCGCAAGCACTTTTCAAGCCTCTGCTTGCATCTCATTTGCCATCATCCCATTGGCCAAAGCGAATCACAGATTCCATGTGGGGAGGGCATGGATGCAGCAATGGGAAGAATTCATAACCATTTTTGCAATCGAGCACACTACCCTGAATAAACTTACATTATAAACAACTATAACTGCTGTAACCTATTTTGTTCCAACAGAAATTAACCATTCGTGAGAAAAATCTTAACTTTAAATAATTTTATTTATTTATATACATCCTTCTTTGTAAACACATTCACCTTCGTCTTAGATAAAACATCTCATGAGAGTAATAACAGAGCTTGTAGATAACAATATGTCATTGTCCTATTTAAATACCAATTTTGGAAGAGTTAAGGAGTTTTTGTCAAAAGCATGTCTCTAGTTGTATAATTCTTATAAACCTTTTGTGCTTCCCGTGTTGAGTTCAAAAGAGGTGACTTTAATTTTATACTTTGCAAAAATCCTAAGATTTTAGTTTTAAAAGACTAAGAATGCACTCAATTCTTATAAACAGTTGCATCCCTTTTGGCATGACTCATACACAATCACAGATGCTGCTGCTTGCCCAAGAGTTCACGCGAAAATCACGCCCATGGTATCGCTGGGGAAGTATGCACAATCCTTGGCTCAGTGGGGACTACTGAGAGAAGTTCAAGTGCTACAGGGAAGACAGTGATGGGGGGAGGGGTCAGTTAATACACCTGGCCTGGCCAGTGGCCCTGGTGCCCAGATCTGATTGGCACAGGGAAAAGTTCATGTTGTAACCGTTTAGGATTGATGGACACAGCAAGGTGAGGGTCTTGAAGCAAGTCTGGATAAGTATACAGTTGTTTGATCATTGAGCTGTTTGCCCAGATGAACAAATGATTGCCTGAACAAATTGGTTTTGAGAAATTTTCTGATCCAAGCAGTGAAGTTATTTATTGGTTTACAGCCTCTCCTTCTGGACAAGAATTTCCTGGAACAATTTAACAAAGTCATATTGACACAGAGGTAGTCTCAGTTCAGTCCAGATAGTTGAGCTCTGTGTATGTAGGTGGTCTCCATCCTCAATACTGAACCAGAGTACAGCCCTGCCCCAGTGGTGGCTAGGGACCTGCATGTGTCCTGAGAGCACAGGGCTGGTTAAGAGCCCCTTTACATTCATCGGGCTTTGAAAAAACCAGGCCAAAAGATATGCAGAGTTCACAGAGAAGCTCTTTTAGGGAAAGCTGTCCTCCAGCTGCCTGAGAGTCAGGGCTGGCATCTGAAGAGAAATGCTGCCCTGGGGGCACCCTGAAATATTCCCAGCCTTGATCCAGGACATGCAGAATATTTCCTTGGACACTTACAAGTCAGCCTGTTAAGTTCTTTAAAGATAGATGCCTTCAGACATCATCATGAAATGAAGCCAGGTAATACTGGGCAGTAGAACTCTTATGAGTTAGTAGCATTTGACAGTGTAGCAGGTGGAGACTTGGGTTCTCCATTCAATGTGTATTATTGGTTGCCCCTGGCCCCAGCTATTAAATGCTAATACCTGAATGTAAAAGTTTAACCCTGAATGTACTTGGAAAACATACGGATGAGTATGTATAGTTTGTTACAGTCAATAAGACAATAAATCATAACTCTCGCATTTACCTATAAATTGGCTTTCTCTTCTTGGTCTTGTTATAATTTCCTCATGCCTGATCCTGCCCTTCAAAGAACAGATGGAAGTGGGAGGAACAGAGAAGGAAGATAATACTTATCTTAAGTTGCACTGAGGGCAAGCTGAGGTGCTTGACACCTCAAATTCTGAATGCATTTTCTCCCAAAAATATGACTAATAATAGTGCTTGTAGGAAAGATCTTGTTGGAATAATTTGGGAAATTTCAATATGGAATATAAATGAATATTTCTTTTCTCAGGTGTGATTATGTAAAGAATGTAGTTGTTCCTTGGAAATGTATGCTGATTTATTGGTTCGTTAAGTTGCATGATGTCTACAATTTATATCTCATGGTTCATCAAAACAAACAAAAAGAGATATTTACATACATAAAATAAAACAAACACAACAAAATAATATCAATGTTGAATGTAGGTGAAGAATATAACATATAAGTGGTTCCTGAATTATTCTTCCAACTTTTCAGTAAATTTGAAATTTTCCTAATGAAAAGTTGGGAAAAAATATGGCTATAGGCATTACTGCAGATGGAAGGGGGTCAGCTGTGAGTGGGTCTTCTTCCCTACTACCAAGAAGCTAGAAATAAGATTACAATCTGAAAGTTAAACTATGAAATCACCCAGAATGAAACAGAGAAGAGCTTCGCAAAATCACATTAAAACAGAGTGGCTCCCAGGCCAAAGACTGGACTAAAGCTATTAAATCTAAAGAAAGCATAGGCTCATATATGGAAGTGTAGAAAAGAGAGAATCAAAGAAACAAATGCTTGGGTGGCAGTGACCACCCAGGCTCTATCCAGAGGACAGGACACCTTGTCAAGTAGGCTTTGGACGTGATGGTCTCACGGGCAAGGAAGTCCCCTGTTACAGACATGGATTCAGCAAATGTCCAGCCCTAAGTCTCTTTCAAGATCACATAATTAAAAACCCCTTTACTTAGATTTCATGCTCAATAGGAAACCTTCCAATTATTATGTGGCTTCCCACAGAGATTGCCTCCAGGGAGACAATGTGCTCCAGGACATCTTAAGTGTCCATTCCTTCAGCAGTTACCAATCTCATGATAAATTATAAAATTGGCATTCTGATTTTACGTAGCAGACTGTTCTATCTGAATGAGTCCTTACCTGAGAGATAAATCCACAATTGGTGTGCAAATAAATTACATTTCTGAACCTGCAAGACTGAAAGATTTTGAATGATGGAGAATGCATCCTAAGATAGCTACCTGGGCCTCTCCTAATGAAACCCACACCTTGTAGCTCACCTGTCTTAAGAAGTAAAGCTTGCACTACTGTCATTTATCTAACCACCACACCACTCTCTTTGTATGGAAAAATATATTCTGACATCACAATTACTAACTTATAAATGCATATTTGGAGCACAACCCATGTGACTTGGAAGCTGCCAATAAAGTATTGGAAGGGATTTCAGGTCAAGGCTGTGCTCATGCATGAAGCCCGCCTCACTCTCAAAACAGAGAAATACTACATAACGTATATGGCTTTTAAAAATTCAAAATACATTGCACGTTTGGTGGGAATGTAAATTGATACAGCCACTATGGAGAACAGTATGGAGGTTCCTCAAAAAACTAAAAATAGAACTACCATATGACCCAGCAATCCCACTACTGGGCATATTCCCTGAGAAAACCATAATTCAAAAAGAGTCATGTACCAAAATGTTCATTGCAGCTCTATTTACAATAGCCAGGACATGGAAGCAACCTAAGTGTCCATCGACAGATGAATGGATAAAGAAGATGTGGTACATATATATACAATGGAATATTACTCAGCCATAAAAAGGAACGAAATTGAGTTGTTTGTAGTGAGGTGGATGGACCTAGAGTCTGTCATACAGAGTGAAATAAGTCAGAAAGAGAAAAACAAATACCGTATGCTAACACATATATATGGAATCTTAAAAAAAAATGGTTCTGAAGAACCTAGGGGCGGGATAGGAATAAAGACACAGACAACGTAGAGGATGGACTTGAGGACATGGGGAGCGGGAAAGGTAAGCTGGGACGAAGTGAGGGAGTGGCACTGATATGTATACACTACGAAATGTCAAATAGATAGCTAGTGGGAAGCAGCTGCATTGCACGGGAAAATCAGCTCGGTGCTTTGTGACCACCTAGAGGGGTGGGATAGGGAGGGTGGGAGGGAGACACAAGAGGGAGGTGATAAGGGGATATATGTATACATACAGCTGATTCACTTTGTTACCCAGCAGAAACTAACACAACACTGTAAAGCAATTATACTCCAAAAAAGATGTTAAAAAAAAGAAAGAAATTATGTGAAAATGAGTCTTGGGTTTAAGAAACTTAAAGTGGGTCAGCAACTACAAGGAAGGAGCATTTTATCCCCCAGGTTTCAGGATTTGGTCAAGGTCAGTAATAGACACTGTATCCAAAAGCTACCCAAGCAGTTCCCAAGTCCAGTATTATATACCCAATTCTGAAGTTGTTCACAGCTCTCACCATGGCCTTTCTAGCATCTCAGACTATTCATCCCTGAGCATCAAGGCAGAAGAAGCAGCCAGAATTTCAGAATAAAAAGGCAGAATTTTAATTGCCTCTAAAATGTGAAAGAAGGATCCCAGCTTGAGCCTTAGCCCCTAGACATCTGATAAGTGGAGGGTTGAATGAAGAGGGCACGTGGGAAAGAATTGCAAAATCTGATTCAAGGGCGATGATCAGCTCAGAAGAGGAGGAGATATTCCGAGTCGGGCCAGCTGCCCATCACTCTGACAAGGCTTTGGCCCAGGCCCCCGTTGGCTCTTGCCTCTGTCCTAGAAAAGGGATGTTGTAACCAAAAGGCCAATAAACACAAGTCAGCCTGACTTCATCTGGAATCAGGAAAGACCGCCTCCTCCCGATGACGTCATGTTCCCCTCTCCACCTATGTGACATTATTTACTCAGCAAAGCCACTCCACCTTCCCCCCATGTTAACAGGTAAGACCTGCATGATTCTAAGTATTTGCTGACTATAGCTGCTGGGCCTGGGAAGGGTGCAAATATGCAACTGTCAAGCCGAGTGTCTCATAATCCAACAACTCGCAAGGAAAAGAGAGAGTCTTCCCAGGACAGATGTGTCTGAGCTAAAAGCGACTCTCAGTGGCAGGCTAATTTCTCCTTTCTTTCCTGATAATGGTTCATTACCTGACATAGGATGGGAGCTGTCAGCGTTGCAAGTGGCTGAAAGTGGAGAGCAATGCCTATTGAAGACAATTTTCCTTCCTTCCGTGATCTCTGTTCAGAATGTTCACTTTGCAGCCCTGTTTATGTCCTGCCTCTCACGACGCTTGGCTTGGCTTTCCAGATGAGCAAACCTACCAGTCATTTCTCAGCCAGAATGGCCTGGGTCCTCTCTGAAGTTCCCTCCAGACAACAAAGAGCCGTAGCTGCCTGCAAACAGATCCTCGCATGGGTGTGAAAACATCAGACCCTCGGCTTCAGCACAGGCAGCCTAGTGCTTCTTACGATGCGTGCGTGTGTTTCCTACGGTCAAGGCTCCGGGTTGTGAGGTAGTGGACCCCCAGCCCATTCTTTCCCCATTTCTTAGGTCAGCTTGGACCTTGGGAGGTGGCGGAGCATATGAGGAGGTACAGACTGCTGCAAACCAGCATCATACCAGTGCCGAGGACAGGATCAGAATAGGGAACCCAATTCACATTCCCGAATATGGTGGAATGCCGGGTCAAGGGCTCGGCTGCAGCATGAGACACCCCCTCCCTGCTATCCCTGGATGCTGGGGAAGTCAGAGGCTAGACCTCTGGGCCCCAAACTCTGGGGATGGACTGAGACACACTTAATAAACACAATAATGAAAGCTGGGACACGGGAAGAGGGAAGAAGGCCCTCTGTCAGTGCATAGTGTCATATATAGCCTATAGCATCAAGCCATATAATATCAGGTCTAGCATGTACAAAATGATGATTCTTTTTCATATTATTTTACCATGGACTTTTTTTAAAGTGCCTGTTGGTAGGCATTTAGGAACCATTGAACTGATGAGTTCCCTCGTTCTCTCTCCATGTTACACTATGAATCCATCACTTGGCAAGATCAGGGCTGCGTGTGGTTAAGCTAGTTTGGACTGGCTGTTTATAGTCATTGCCTAATCATCAAGATCATTTGCCCCACAGAAAGGATCATAGCCACCCATTCAACATGAGACTGTGGTCCGACATGTGCACCATTTGGGGCCAAAGCCCCCTGCAGACCTTGGCTTCATCTCCTCTCCTGCCTCCCAGGAGAATTGACAGAGGCTATGCAAGGCCCTCCCCTCCTGGCTGAGACCCTAGGAAACTACCAGATCAAAGTTTCATTGGTTAGAGGGCACAGCCCTGACTACCCCTGCAGAAACTATCTAATGATGCCACAAAAATGCCAGCCAGGCTGGGGGTCACTGCTTAACAGGTGCAGATGTGGACAGTAAAGTTCCCTGGGCTCCTAACCTGTTGCCCTCCCTGAGCCTCCCTGCCTTTGGTCCATCCCATGCACTCCCTACTTACAGTGTTGGATGACTTCCCATCCAAGCTCAAAATCTTTACAGTCTGACCCCAACCTGTCTCATCTCCCATCACTCTCTGCATCATATCCTTTACTCCAGCCATACAGAGCTAATCTCCATTCCCCCAAATACACCACGCTTGGGTCTCATGGCCTTTGCACGTGCTGTTGCTTCTGCCTCAAATTCCCTTCCCTTTGACTGTGCCTCTCCAACCTCCGAGGCTAACTCCAAAGAGCATCCTCTGTGCCGCTTCCCCTCTGAGTTCCTAGTGAACACTATTCATGCTCCTGGCACCACGCTAATCACAGTGTGTTATAAATTCACTTTCTGTCAGTTCCTGAGCTCCTCAAGGACAGGAGGATGTATGACTCACGCTTCTAGTTTCTGCAAAAAAAATTCTGGCACGAGGTCCAGTACAAATCAGTCAACAAATACTTTTGAATGAACTAGAGTTTGAGGGTCCATTATCACTTACAAAGGACTTCCCCACCCAGCCTCTAACAGGGCTGCAGATGGTACCTATCCTAGTACTTCTGGGCCTGAGATAGTCCCTTGCAGATTTCAGTGAAGTTGAGAGGCCCTAAATTATTCCACTGATCAACAAATGCTGGATTTACTTTACCCTCCTATGTATTTAGGACTGAGCTAATTAGTGTGGGAACTTCAAAAGCAAGACCTTGTTTTGAAAAGATTTGCATTCTAGGACTCACACAAGCCAAACAGTGACAGAAAGGTACTTGGCAAATGACTAGAGCTTAAAAAGGTAGCCGCAGTGCTTTGAAAATTTCAGGTCCTGATACATCAGTGGCCTGTGAAATCGATTTGTTAAAACATGATGAAAATGTTGGGATGAAATGGAATAGGATATGATGGGATAGGACAAGACAGGCTTGCCTGGCATAGCACTGCATAGACTAGACAATGTAAGACCTAGTGCATCAGTGGTAGTAAGTATTATAGGAGTGTTTTGAGTCATGATATAGTAAGTGTTTTTTACTATGGGTCATGGCCAAAACATTTGAAAGCCACTGTCTTAGATCTTGGAAATCAACAAGGAATAAGCAAGGAGTTGACCAAAGTGCCTTGTATAAGAAATTTGCTCCCAAGAAGAATGGAGAAGAAAAGGGAAAAGAGAGAGCAAAACAGGGAGTGATCTATGATCAAAGGTCAGAAAAATTTCCCTGGTGATGCGTTGTCAAACGACATTTTAAGAATGAGATGCCTAATGTTCAATTAGAGGTCATTTCTCAAAAACAAGAAAGACTTCTGAAGTCTACTAATCCTACTCTGCCCTTCCTTGACCAAAATACACACATGAACCCACTCTGCAAATAACAGGTTAATCTCTGTTTAAGCAGCATTACCACTGATTTAAGCTAATTATATGTAGAACAGAGACAGAAAAACAGCCGATAAGATGGTCCAACCACAGCATGAGGGAGAGGCACTCACAGTCAAAAGAGCATAGCTGCAAGCCCTCTAAGAATCTGTACAATCTTAGCAAGGTCTTCATAAGGCACAGGGGGCAAATGAGGATCTGGCCTTCTTCTCTAGCTCTCAAGGAGACCCCAGCCAACATCCAAGTCTTCTGTGAATAGTCACATTGCCTGGTGGTGAGAAGTGCAACAATCAGGTTGCAAGGAAAGAGAGCTAAATGACAGGTCACCCAATCCAGCCATGTATCCCTCTATCCCCTCCTCCGGAAGCCAACCAAATGCCACCATATGCATCTGCAGAGATGGAGATGGCGCTGTTCCCTGCACCCACCATCTCGCCATCAGTTATAGCCCTGAGGCCACACAGAACAAGTCTAATATAACATCTCCCCCAGATCCTGAGTGCACACTCTTTGCCCTCTGTCCCGAGCCTTTTCTCCTGACCGAATCCCCCAGGCTTTCCTTGGAGGACATGGCGTTTATTGCCCCTCACCAGCTGGTCACCGTCATCCAAACACACTTTAATTCATCCGTGGTTCCTTTACAGCCCTCTAGTTATGGGTGGCTGTGCACAGGCTCCAGAAACCTCAGCCCCCTTGTTTCAGATGCTATATTTGTATTAAGGCAACCTGAGCTCCCAGGAATGATTGCAGCTGGTGGCAATCATTGAGTTTGTCTAATTAAGCTTGGAGGAAGTAAGGAATTTATGCACATCTTATCTAGCTGCCCCTTGGCTTTTAAAGCACAAGTTCTTCTTGCTAATGCAGTATAAAGGGTCTGTATTTCCTCTACCGAGATCCAAACAACAGAAAACGCGATTTCCGGCAGCTTATTCATGATAACCAAGTTCCACCACAACAAAACAGTTCAGTGTTCCTGTGGTTATAATAGTGTTGTTATTATTTTCACCCGACAACCAGTCTCATGGAACTTTCTCCTTGCTCTGAATTTTTGAAATCATGCTTTCAGCTTTGTGTAACAGAAAGAGAATGGGGCATGAAAGAGGCTGTCTGGGCTCAAGGCTTGACTCCATCCTTTATCAGCTCCGTGACCTTGTAAGTGACTTGACCTTGACCTAACCTTGACCTCTCAGTGCCTCAGTTTTCTCACATATAAAATAAGAACAGTAAAAGAAACCATTGGCTGCGGTGAGGTTTGCGTGCAATAGTGCACGTGAAGTGCTTGGCACAGGGCCTGGTACCGGAAGAGTGTCCCATAAGCAGGGTGGCAATTTAAATCTATTGCCCCAATTGGATAATTCTGGAAGAAACACTATTAAAAGTTATGTACAGACATAGTATTAACTGGGACATAGGACCTACGTGTCCCTATGCATCCGCCATGATGATGGTGATGATATGCCTCACACCTAAGCCCTCACTTCCCAGTCCACGAAAGAAGGATCATGCTATCTATCTTCTAGGATTATTAAGAGAATTAGAGGCAATCTGCCTAAATTGCCTGGCACAGAGTAGTCGATCAATAAACAGCAACATTTAAAATATCATTTTTATGGCTTCCAGTCCAAAGTTCATTTCCTTCATGACGTACCTCCTCTGGCATCATAAACAGGAGGAAAACCCTGCATCTGGTGGCTTTATTTCCAATATAACCAGTTAATAACTGAAGAGGAAGGAACAGCCACGCAGTAAGAGTCAATCTGAGTCCTTTCTTGTCTCCAGCTGATGAATATAAACGATTTGAAAATTAAAAAGCCATTAGACTATTAAAAATAGCTTCTAGGAACAATCTCTCAATAAATTCTTTTCATGCTTAAAAACCCGACTAGAAAGAATATAAATGGTAATACAAGCCATCTGAAAAGTCAATAACCAGACATAATGGTCAATTTCTCTGATATTATTGTCTAATTAAGCAATTTTGCTATAGTCGTGATTGCATTTAACTGAGTCAGTATAGTCTAAAAGTGATGTAGAACCGATTCCTTTCAAGCTAAGGAGAAAAAAATAAAACTTGAGTACAAAGAGGAACAAATTCTGATTTATGTTTTATGCTCAACTGGCTGACTTTCCAAAGTGCAATTCAAGAGCTAAAAAGGAACCCATCAAACGAGCCAGGTGCCCAGCCCAGAGACTCAGACACCCAGGCTTCAGGAGGTGGCAGACCTCTGCAGGTCTGTGTATGTGGGAGATAGGAAATGCTCTCCCTTTATGGCCTCTTGCCTACAGAAGCAAGGGGCCCTGGATGGTTCCTTCTCAGTTCCGTGATTCTCACGCTTTGGGAGCTTTTAAAAATCCCAATGCCCAAACCACTTCCCAGACCAATCCATTCAGAACCACTGGGAGTGGGACACCAGCTGTAGCATGTTTTAAAGCTCCCCAAGAGATTCCGATGTGTACCCAATGTGGACAACCACTGTTCTAGATGGTTCCTGAACATCTATAAGCACAAGTCAGGTGGTCAAAAAATTCCTTAAGGGCTTCCCTGGTGGCGCAGTGGTTGAGAGTCTGCCTGCCAATGCAGGGGACTCGGGTTCGTGCCCCGGGCCAGGAAGATCCCATATGCCACGGAGTGGCTGCGCCCGTGAGCCATGGCCGCTGAGCCTGCACGTCCAGAGCCTGTGCTCCACAACGGGAGAGGCCACAACAGCGAGAGGCCCGCGTACCGCAACAAAAAAAAAAAAAAAAGAAAAAGAAATTCCGTAAGAACATGAACTTTCCAGTTTCTGGCCTCAGTGTCCTAAAGGAGAGTCAGTAGGTTCTCCCCATATCTTCACTCACACCCCTTAGGATCCTAGGGGAATCCACCCAGCAAGAAAACTGCAGCATAAAAGATGAATATTTCTTGTGCTGACAGCAAAATCCACCTGGGCGAGTACGATGGTTACCTTATGCATCAACTTGACTGAGCCATGGGGTGCAAAGATATTTGGTCCAACACTATTCTGGGTGTTTCTGTGAGGGTGTTTTTGGATGAGATTCACATTGAAATCAGTAGACCAATCAGATTGTCCTCCCTAATGTGGGTGGGCCTTATCCAATCAGTTGAAGACATGAATAGAACAAAAAGGCTGATCCTTCCCCAGTAAAAGAGAATTTCCCCTGCCTGAGTGCCTTTAAACTGGGACGTTGGCTTTTTCCTGCTTTTGGACTTGAACTGAAACATCAGCTCTTTTTGGATCTTGAGCCTGCCAGCCATCAGACTGGAACCACACCACCAGCTCTCCTGGAGCTCCAGCTTACCTACTCACCCTGCAGATCTTGGGACTTGTCAGCCTCCATAATCGTCTGAGACAATTCCATATAATAAATCTCTTTCTATGTATATATATCCTATTGGTTCTGTTTCCCTGGAGAACCTTGGCCAATACAGTGAGTCTGCTCCTTACCGCTATTCCCCCAAGTACTCACCTGCCTAAAAACTGCGTCCTGGTCCTGAACCAGTGGCATAACCAGCAATGTGTATGTGCAAAGCAGCTCCCAACATGGTCCGCATGATCTCCAACTCCTGGTGTTCACACCTGTGTAGTCCCCTTCCACACTATCTGGGTTGGTCTGTGTGACCAACAGCATAAGGCAGACCTGACAGTGTGTCACCTCCAAGGCCAGGTCCTAAAAGGCATTGTGGCTTCAACCTTGCTTTCACTTGTATCAGTCACCCTGGAAGAAGCCAGCCACCATGTTGTGAGGACACTCAAACAGCCCTATGGAGAGATGCATGTGGCTAAGAACCAAGGCCTCAGTCCAACAGATGGCAAGGGGTTGAGGCCTCCTGCTAATAGCCATTTAAACCTTCAGATGATCTCAGCAAGTGGCACCAACTCCTACCCCGCTCTCCAAGCTCATCTCCCATAGCAGTGACCCCTGTCAGCTCTCTGTGTACAAGGTGTCTCGGGTGCATACAGTTCTTCACGTTTCTTCAGTCTCCTTCCCAGCTCATGCCAGTTATGCCTCATTGGGTCGACATCAAAAGTCTCCTGACTCCTCTCCCTGCTTCCACTCTTATGTCCCTCTCAGCTGTTTTCCACACAGCAGCCAAAGGGAATTTTCTAGTACAGAGGTTATATCAAAGGTTCCCAAACTTTCTCAGTTCAAGTCAATCTTAGTGACTCAGCAATTTTTTTTTTACAGCATCCCCAGTCCAAAAGGAATAGCTAACAGTCCTGCTTGGTTAGGGTCAAGCAGCTTAGTAAGTATTTATGTTCCAACAATTTAGTTGCCGTTTGAGAAAATCATCCACATAAATTGAAAGAAAAAATGAATATTTTTGTATCTTTCTTATATAACCACAATTACTCACCAGTGGTATGGGTGCACCCGTTGGGCACTGCACAAGGCCTAAGACTTTGGAATCAGATTAGACCCTGCCATCCTCACTTCCTGTTTCATGTCGATTTTGGCTTTTTATCACAGCAACCGCCAGCCTTAATGATAGGGTTACATGTGTCTCCCTTGGGTCTAATCACACTGCTCAATTCTACAGTGAATAATATTTACATAATCACACTATTGTAAATGCTGTCTGTGAGTTCTCAGTGTTTTTCATCAGCCTATAGCCAAAGCCTTTTCTATGGTTTCAGAAGAGAATATAAGTATTATAAACCCGTAAGTGCCAAAGTGATATGGGGCAGGGGAAAGATAGGCAGCTGCATTAACCATCTAAAATTATGGATCAAAAATCAGTTGTAGGGCTTCCCTGGTGGCGCAGTGGTTGAGAGTCTGCCTGCCGATGCAGGGGACACGGGTTCGTGCCCTGGTCCGGGAAGATCCCACATGCTGCGGAGCGGCTGGGCCCGTGAGCCATGGCCGCTGAGCCTGCGCATCCGGAGCCTGTGCTCTGCAGTGGGGGAGGCCACAGCAGTGAGAGGCCCGCGTACCGCAAAAAAAAAAAAACAAACAAAAAAAACACCAAATCAGTTGTAGAGTATTTCATGCAGGGTTATGATGGAAACCAGTACAAGAACTAAAGGCTGAAAGGCCACTGAGTTTACAGTTTGAGCCAAAGATGGAGGTCGGAAAGACTTTTACCATTCACTGCTGTACACTCTTCCTTTTCTATCCTTTGGAACCACTGTTTAACCACATGAACATTAGTTTAACAAGGAAAACAAAACCACGTCTTTCCATCCAGATGGGATTTTAATACCTCCTTTCCACAAGCCTTCCTTCCATCCATCCTCCCTGCTGACAAACCAGTTTATAGTGACTTTTTACTTATGTGCCAGGCATGGTGTTTGACTGCAAGAGTTCACGAATGTCCTGTATCATATTACTTACTCTCTTCTGGTGCCGCTCTTCATGTGGTTCCTTTATATAGCCCTCTGCAAATAGGGCTTCCAACTCCTCTATCCAACTCCTCAGCTTCTAGAAAGCAGACTGTGTCTTAAGTCTTATTTATATGTAATCCCCTCTCTGTGCCCAGGGTAGAGCCATTCACAGAAGGTATTCAATAAATAGTTGTTTCCTGACCCCAAGTCCATTTGGCTACAAAAGGAGAGGTTGAATATTAGCCTCAAGGGAATGCAGCATTTTTTTAATCTGTCTTCTCCACTGGACTCTATTCTCCTTGAGGGCAAGTGCTCGATTTTTACACATTCTCAATTAGAGACTGATACATGCTAACAGACAAAAACTACTCAATACCTGAGTATGGAACGAATAAACGAATGAGTGAATTCAGCCAAGTTGGAGGGAGAATCATCTAGAATCAAAATCCTTGTTCCTGCCGAAATTATCCAGTAAGGCTCTTTCCTTTGAATTCTATTGTTCATTAACCTCTGACATTAAACACTTATCCATTTTGTCTGTATCTACTATGTGTTCAAAACCCACAGTATTTAAAGGAGGTCTTTGGTAGAGAACACAACACATGTATCAAAAGCCTCCTTCAGATCTGAGTTTGAATGAAAAAGGAGAAATTCTAGATTTGTTTTCTTTTTCATGTTTGTTTTAATTTGCCTCAGGAACAATACACAAAATTTTGGGATGCAGCCAAGACGGTGTGTTCATAATCAATCTCTCTCTCTCTCTGTCTCACACACACACACACACACACACACACACACACACACACACACACATGTCTCTCAGCCTTTTGAATCCCATTGAAAGCCCTGAGAATATGCGAGATTTTATGAAAGGTTGTCTTTATGTGACACATAGTCAAGGTTTCCTCTGAGATGAACCCAAACTCTTGAAATACTCCAGGCTGAAAGCTATTACCTACATCAAGTGCAACTGTCTACCTCTTCAAGGTCTTTTGACTTTCCAAGAAGGAGTATTCTACATTGCCTTTGGAGCTAAGAAAACCTCCAACTACTGGTAGACAATATGACAATGAAAATATGCCAGCAGCTCCTACCATATTATCCCAGATATATTTCCTCTGCCAGGCCCAGGGCTGGCGGCAGCATCCCATCCTGTATCTGTTGGATATTGTCCTCTCATGACCTCAGCAGAAGGACCAGTGAGAAGGTCACCGGCTGCCGCCATTTATCAAACATCTGTCGTGTGTCAGAAACTGTATTGTGAATATAAAGAACCTAAGAGAGTGGCCACACTGTAAACGTCACCAAGGACCAGGGGTGACTCCTCGGTGGGTCTGTAGGTGCCCAGCAGACGCCAGCATTACTGTCAACTGGCCGCTGGCTCTTTGGTGGCTCGGCCTGCCTCCTTGTCGTCCACACTGGAAGAACCAGGCATCCAGCATCGGCACTGGAGGGCAGGGCTGGGGGCATGGAGGGGAGAAAGCCTCCCTCAGCCAGGCAAACAAACGTGTGTGAATTTGGATGAAAGATTAACCAGGTTCAGCTGTTCTCCACTGCAGTTTCAAGCAATGAGTCCATGTACAATGAGGGATCGGGGTGGGAGTCCCCACTCTTGCTGACTTGTTCTCAGGCCCCCTTCTCTGCGTGCATAGGACCACACCCCTAGACTCCCAGTGTGCTTCCAACGGCCTCACCTTGACCAGCAAAGAGGACCCTCCATGCCCCCCATCACCCCCATGCTTTTTTCCCCTTCCTTCTTCTCCCCCAAATCCCCCACTTCCTCATCTGCCATAGATGTCGTCATTTCTACTCCACTTGACAGAGAGAGAACATTTGAGCCCTGAGAGGAAGAGAAGACGCTCAAGGGGAGAGGTCTTTTCGGGTTAGGCCTCCAGGTTCAATACCTTACGAAAAGAAAATAGTCAGATGAGTTGCCCTGTGAAGGTTTATCCTTTGCCAGCATATCCTTGGACGGGGCAATCCAGGGAGACGGTGGGCAGAGAAATCCCACCCCAAACATAGAAGCACTGCTGCTGCTGCTGTTGTGTGCCTTGTGTGTATTACCTCATGGCAGCCACAAAACAACTCTGCGTGAACAGCCCTATTTCACAGATGAGGAAGTCATGCTCCGAGAGCTTGCTGGGTTATTCCAATGTCAATTGTGTTGATTATGTTCACCATTAGCCCTTCCCTATAGGGTTCTGAGTTAGAGATGGCCACAGGAGGAAGCTATGGAAGATTGGGGGGCGGTGTGCAGAGGGGAAGTGAAGCAGAGGCTCTCTGAAGGAGTTCAGGGTCAGGTTTGGGGACACACAGAAACAGATGCCCATCAGGTTCCGGCTTTTTCTTCCTTTCGTCCATCCCATGTCCTGCTCTTCTTCCAAAATGCTAACTCTGCTGTCCAGAGTGACCCCCCCCACCCCCCCCAGATGTTTGGCCGCAGACCCACAGAGGGAGGAACTTCCTGCCACCCTCTGTATGAGCTCCCTTTTGCTGTCTCATTTTGGCAGCTGGATATGCCTGACCAACTCATCACCAGAGCTTCAGGAAGCCAGTTTGTGACTTCTCAGATCCTGCAATTCCCCTTCTAGATCTAAAGTATAATTTCTATAATTTACCCCTTCTTCCAAATACATCTAGTTCTGCTTCCCAGACTGAACTTCAACCAGTAAAGAGAAAATTAACTTATATCCAAAGGCCACAGACCTAGGAAGTAGAAGAAGCAGAAGCCAGGAAGGTATGAAGTCGGTGGTCAGCACTGAGGGTGGGACCAGAAGTGGCAAAGCTCATCTAGCCCTATAGGCTGGTTCCAAGGGAGCCCCTGGGGCTCCAGGCATGTTTTCCAAGTCACGACAAGTACCAGTGGGCACTGAAGGCCCTGGTAGTAGAGTGTCCCATCCAGTGGCGGCATCTAGTGTCCAGAGCAAGTGGGTGAGCCCCTCAGGCTTGTGGACAACCATCCTATCCATCAGAAGACCCCATCAGTGACCAGGTAACAAGGGGCATCCTTCCTATCTTCTCCTTTCCAGGAAAGAGGACAGATCAGCTATCAGTATCCAGCCAAGCAGGGCCACCACCCCCATTTGGAACTAGAATATGAGGCTCAGGAGTTGGACTTCAGGAAGAGGAAACAGCCAAACCCCAGCTCTGATTTCCAAGCCCCACCCCAGGGCAGGCTGTGGCTGTTAGTGACCGGTCTGCCCTGATGAAGCTTGGTTCAGGAACCAAGGAGCCTTTGGAAGGAAGCCTTAGTAACACCCCCTGGAAGGGCAGGACTGGGGAAGGGTGGCAAGGGAGGTACTGACACCCTTGGATTTTCCAAAAAGAGCCTACGGAGAAACATAGCAACAGAATTGAGAGCTCAGACCCCAGAGACCAACAGAGCAGGGGGGAGAATAGGACACATGTTCCTCATGGTACCAAAACCCTCCTGTATGAGTGGTAAAGGGCTCTCAGCCTGCTGTAGACAGTGTCCTGTATTCAATGTTGAACCACAAAGTACAAGTAAAGCACATCACTACTAGAAAGTCTAAGCAAGCTGCCTGGTTTTGCAAGTGAAACCTTTGAAGGCATCTGTCTTCCTCCCTGACCATCCCTACCTAGAAAGCAACCTCCTCTCACCAGTCCTGCCTCTAGTCAATGCTCAAGATCAATTCATCTAATCTGTGGATAAGCGCATAGGCTCGGTCACCACGTCCACTGGCTTAAGGTCCCAGCCCGCTCACTTCCTCCTGAGCCGGTTTCCTCCTCTATAAAATGTGGATAAAAGGAATATCTGTCAGAGCTCGCCTGAAGATTAAGTGACTTCATAGTGTAACTGGCTAGGAATACACAGGGCTTACTATAAGGGTTTAATAAATGCTAGCTCATAATTAAGCACTTACTGTTTTCCAGGCAAAGCTGCAGCAGATGTAATCTTTGACCTCATCAAGGGCTGGTGGGAACTCTGTTGTGTGTAGCAGCAGCCCCAGCTCAGAGGCCACATAACGGGTATCCTGTCTGCCCAGTCCGTGGGCAGCACCTTCCAGACAGCCACAGCTGGATTTGCATTATGGATGGAATTGTGCCCCCTGCTCCCTGCAAAAAAAAAAATAGTTGACGTTCTAACCACCAGTTATCACAGAATGTGACCTTTTGGGGAAATAAGGTCTTTATAAAGGTAATCAAGTTCAAATGAGATCATTAGGGTGGGCTCTATTACAATATGACTGGTGTCCTTATAAAAACAGGAAGTTGGGTCACATAGGCATACGGGCACAGAGGGAAGATGACATGAAAACACACAGAGAAGATGGCCATGTGACTGCCGGGAGGCGTCTACAAGACTAGTGCCGGCAAACACCAGAATCTAGGAGAAACAAGGAAGGATTCTCCCCTAAAGACTTCAGACAGAAATCAACACCCTGATTTTGGACTTCCAGGCTCCAGAACTGGGAAACAACGCATTTCTGTTGTTTTAATCCACTCAATGTTGGTACTTTGTTATGGCCGCCCTAGGGAACTGATATAGACTCTGTGGCCTTGACCCATGGCTAGAGCTGCCTGGACTCTGGAGTGATGGGGGGCCCACCTCCCACCTGACATGGGGATAGGGAAGCAAAAGAAGCTAATCAGCAAAGAAAATAGAATCACAAAAAAAGCAATACATAGAGAAAGCCAGTTTTGGTTGCTGTTAGATTCTGTTTGGTTGCTTTTTAAGTGTTGACTGAATTCCTTCCCTGAACTCTGAAAGCACCTAAACGTCCTCGTAATAAATTTTCCTCTAGGTCTTAATCTAGCTCAAGTGGGTTCTTATAATGTGCAACCAAAGAAACTTAAAAAATATGACATCCAAAAAAAATGCAGTGGCCACTACGGTTCAACATGGTTAATGTCACCTCCCAGATACGGCAGAGAGTGTTAGCACCAAGAATGTGTGGAGGACAGAGGTTCCCTCCATATGACAGTGGAAGGAGGTTTTCATGCCGAGACTTCACGGGATACCTAAGAGCTGGCCAGCAGAAGAAGCACTCCAGGCAGCAGGGACCACGTTTTAGATTCTTGCGTTTCTGCAAGATTAACACTGAGCTGGTTGATATCAGGAAGGTTTTTATTATTCTTGAGCTGAAAAGCAATCAACCTGGAAACAAAACCACTGCCCAGTTGCCATGTTAAATTGAGCTAGGCATCGAGAGCTGTCCTGCATCTTCCTGTTTTCAAAAGAAAGCCTCCAGGTCTCTGCCAACTGAGACCACATCTATTGATCCCACAGCAAATGGACTCCCCTGCCTGTGTATCGCAATTCAGACATGGACGTTGAAAGATGTTACCTTCTAATCACAAGAGCAGCAGTCGAGCTGCACAAATATTTGCTTTGTTCCTTGACACTCCACCAATTAAGACAAAGTAGAGAGGAAAATCTCATTATACAGCAGGTTGAATGAACGGAATGCTGTGGTTTGCAGGCACCCTCAAGGGATGCATGGCCTTGGGAGACAGGTCTCATGGTCAGACAATAGATCCTTCCCTCTCATCCCAGGATGGAATAATGTAGGATGTTTCTTTAGAGTATATTGTGATCCAATTGACTCTTAGTACAAGGGTCCCTCCCATAAATAAGCATCCTTTTCTAATCCCGGCCCAGAATCTCAACCACCCATTGTGTCTTGCCCTCAAGTTCTTTTGCCTTCTCATTTCCTCTGTTTCCATTTTTCTTTCTCTGCTTTTCTGTTCTGTTTTTCTCTTACTCCATCTTAGTTGGTGCTCTAGTGGGAAAGCAGCTTCCTGCCAAAAAAGAGGGAAAGGGAAACAGTGGAAGCATTCTCCATCTGCCGGTGACATCAGGGGAAGAAAAGATGAAAAAAATAAACGTGTGATTTCATTCCATTCCGGCGTCAGGCTTACTGCTGCCGACGTCCTCTTGGTCCCAGGCCAGGGCATCCTGTGTCCACGCCAGGCTGAGCCAGGTGTAATGGGGAGATTAAGAGCCCAGCCCAGACCAGAGCAGCTCAGGCAGTCTGGCAGCTCTTATCACTGTCAAACTGCAGGAAAACAACCCAGTCCACCCGTGTGCGCCACCAGGAATCTCAAAAACCGCGTACTGGAGAGAAGGGAAGGAGAAGCCTTTTGGGAAATGACTGCTCCCTGCGGTCGGGGCACCTCAATGGGCACCACCAAAGCTGTCTGCTTATGGCAAGGTGGTCTCCAGTGAATGATTGACACTTGCTCTGTCTGGGTCTGAGAGCCGTAGAAGCAAACAACACACTCACGGGGCCTTGAGAAAGCTCCAAGTCTAGAAAGAGCCTTGCAGACCAGGTCCTCCATGCGGACACCTAACGTGAGCAGAACATACCCAGCCACAATAGAGTAAGGCCGGAAGGTGCATGGGAGGGAGGCTGATGAGGAAGGAGAGAAGAGATTCCAGCAGAGGGAACAGCAGGAGAAAGTAGGGATACAGCAGGAATACATGGAAAAAGCAGGAGGATCAGAGATGATCAGCTGGCCCAGGGCGCTGGAAATTGATTGGCCCCGAAGAGAATGGAGCCAGTCCTGTGTCCTTACACCTTGTCCCCTAGACGTTTAATATAACATGAGTAGCACTGTTCACAGTAGCCAAGACATGGAAGCAAACTAAGTGTCCATCCACAGATGAATGGATAAAGAAGATGTGGTACATATATACAATGGAATACTACTCAGCCATAAAAAAGAATGAAATAATGCCACTTGCAGCAACATGGATGGAGCTAGAGATTATCATACTAAGTGAAGTAAGTCAGACAAATACCATATGATATCACTTACATGTGGAATCTAGGAAAGTAATATACATGAACTTATTTGCAAGACAGAGAGAGACTCACAGACATGGAAGGCAAACTTGTGGTTGCCAAAGAGGAGGCGGAGGGAGGGATAAACTGAGAGTTTCGGATTAGCATATGCACATACACGCACTGGGACCTATTGTAGAGCACAGAAAACTATTTTCAGTGTCCTGTAATAACCTATAATGAGAAAGAATCTGGAAAAAAATAGATATTAATAGAGGTATATGTATGGCTGAATCACTTTTTTGTACATCTGAAAGTAGCACAGCATTGGGGATCAGTTGTACCTAAGTTAAAAAAAAAGAAAGAAAAACTATACATATATACATAACACAAAGTGTACCACCTTAACCATTTCTAAGTGCACACTTCAGCGGCATTAAGTACATTCACGTTGTTGTGCGACCATCACCGCCATCCGTCTCCAGAATTCTCTTCCTCTTCTCCAACTAAAACTATATCCGCTAAACACTAACTCCCCTTCTGCCTCACCCCGCCAGGCCTTGTCCACTATCCTGCTTTCTGTCTCTGTGAATTTGACTACCCCAGGGACCTCACGTAAGTGGAATTGTGCAACATCTGTCTTTCTGTGAGTGGCTATTCCACTTAGCATAATGTCCTCAAGGTTCACGCATGTTGTCACACTGACAGAATGTCCTTCCTTTTTCAAGGCTGAATAATAATCGTAAGAATGTTTGTACCGTGAGCATGGAACTTGTACGATTAAAATAAGTTGAACTAAATAAAATAGGCATGAAAAATGCAAACAATTAAAATTAGAAAAGGAAATCTTTTGCTCCCCAGGACAGAAAACCCAGCCCAAGCTGACTGAAGCAGAGAAAAGGGCTTGGTTGGCTCAGGGACTGAGGAATCCAGGGCAGGGCTGGCCTCAGTCACGGCTAGGTACAAGGGCTCACTGTTAACACCACCTGGACTGGCAGGGGCCAAGCGCTGGGCAGGATACTAGGAATAGAGGGGGCATTAAAGCAAGCACAGCCCCAGCCCTAACAGAGCCAGGGCCTTACTTGTCACCTCTCCTAACAGCTGCACCCATGGCAGACATCTCTAATTGATCCCTGCACTCTCTAGCCTGAGATCAGCTGGGCCTTTGGGTCTGCCTTCACACAGAGCTCCAGAAAAGCACCACTCTTGGATTGGAATTGGCTCATGACATAAACCCACCTGCCATTCTTCCCCTAGAGCTCAGTGATGATAAATACAGCCAACACTTATTCAGGGCTCACTGTGTGTTCCAGGGGGGCTAGCTATAGTAACTCGTTTAACCCTCAGAATAGCCCCATGCAGTAGGGACTCTGTCACTAACCCCATTTTACAGATGAGGAAACAGAGGCGCAGAGAGATTGCGTAACCTCTCCACGGTTACAAAAACCAACAGATTATTGAATCCAGATCTGAACCTAGGCTTGCTGGCTACCCTGCAGGGTGTCACCTTGGGAGCCAGCCAACCCCCAACACTCTGCTGAATCCTCAACCCTTCTTCAAACCATCATGGAAACGTGGAACACAACGACAGGATTCTAGAGGAAATGACACGATTTTCTAAAGTGCTTTCGCTTTTTATCCAAACTCAAAGAGAGGAGCTCAAATGAATTAAATTATAATTGGACAATATGGGGTTTGGGCTTGTAATTAATTTACCATCAATATAATCCAAGGAGTTAAAAATAATGGATTGAAAATGATTGAAAACCCATTGAAAATGTAATACGTACAAGTGAAATACTCGTCTTACATAGAAAGTACTTAACCGAATATGACACAAGCTAATAAATCTCTTTCTTATTCATTACGTGCTGCCTATGTTACAGTTCGCAGGCAGCTTATCAGTGGGGGATAAGGAGTGGCACAATTGCTCTTTAAATCCTTCTCAAGACCCCCTTTTGGCATCAGAATAAATTTCGCAACAGCCTTCTTTTAACGCCTCTGCTTCTCATGCTTGGATACATATTCTCACGGGAGCCCTCGGCTCAGGGCCCCATGCAAGGGAATCAGAGCATCAGAAGCTCTGGAAACATGGGCTGAGGTAGCAGAGGAGGGAGTCAGTGTGGTGAAGGGCACTGTTCTGACATCGGCCAGAGCTGGGTTCCAATCTCTCAGCTTGGCCACCGATAGATAGCTGGGGGACTTTCAACCTCTCTAAACCTTGGTTTCTTGATTTTTAAAAACTGCACAAGTAAAGTGCCTTCTCAAAGGGTTGTCATGAGAATTTAGAGAGATAATTATATCTGGGAATGAGTCCAAGCTTCCTTTCCTCCCCAGAGGCCACAGTTCAAAGGCCAGCATATAAATAGGGATAGTCATGTGTGTCTCATAGGATTGGTGTTAGGATGAAAATTATCATCCAGGATTCACTGGTACCCTTTGAGGTGCCAGGAACACTGCTGAGACCCACACAAAGCAATGAACAAGAACCCTCTTACCTTCAGAGAGCTCATAAGCTAGCACGGGATGAAAAACTGACAGTGCGTAAGGGCCACAGTGAGGTGTGTCCTCTGGGAAATCCTGAGGTGCTTTAATCGCTCAGAGCGCCCTGCCTTATACCTCCTCAGTGATGTCCTGTGTCTGACATTCCAGCCCCGAGGGACAACAGGAGAAAGCTGGAAGGATGGGGCTGAGGGTAGAAAGAACAAAGGCAAAGCTTTAGAGAAACCTTCGAGCAGGCTGGTTGAGGAAGTAGAGAGCTTACTGGAACACCAGGGGGTTGGATGGACTGGACCCTGGGCCAACTGAAATCAACATCTGCTGGGAAAAAGAAAGTCAGAACTGGAAGAAAAATCCATTCCTGACTTCCAGGCACTCCAAACACAAGGCTGGTGGCAGCCACCTAGCCACAGGCCCACCTGCTGGAGCGCTGAATACAGCTCAGACAGTACCTGCTAAGTCCCCAGATGGCGGCCACAGCAAGAGACACTCTCTGTGGCCAATGACCTCAAATAAATTCACCTTCCCCAGACCAGAACTGCCAAAGGGGAAGCCCCATTCTGTGCACAGTCCTTAAAAAGGGAAGGGAGGGAGAGAGGGAGGGAGGGAGGGAGGAAGGAAGGAAGGGAGGGAGGGAGGGAGGGAGGGAGGACAAATTCGCGTGAGAACCACAGGTCCAGGCAGCTGTACAGATGAGGCTGTTGGAGAGTGACAGCCGCTGCTTTTTACTTCAGTTTTACCACCAGTCAGGGAGATCCTCCTTTGCTCTGAATAAATCCGCATTTAGATGAGAGAGATGTCTAGACACCTCTAATCCAGAAAATCCCTCCTTCTGAAAGGAAATCATTCTCTACTTGGTAGGGATATCAAAAGGCAGTTGTAAGGTGATATAAAAAGCATGGATTTGGGCATCAGACAGATCCATGCTCCAAACCCAAGTCTGGCACTTACTAAATACCTTTGTTCTGGGAAAGTCAGAACGTCCCTGAGTCAGATTTTCTAATTACAAATGGGGTGTTGTTAGGATTCCAATTTCATTCAGTATTCACTGAGACCCTCCCAGGAGCCAAAAACTGTGCTCGGACACACACAAAGCAATGAATGAGATGAGGCTCTTGCCTTGGGAGAGCCCGTATTCTAGCATGGGATGGATAGCAGAGAGCCGCAGTGCAGCTGTCTGGCTTGTGCAGTAGAATCTGCATCGCAGAATCATTAAGCATGGGGCAAAACAGCTGTGCTGGAGAGCAGGGGAGGGAGGGAGAGTTCACGGAGGAACAGTGTTGAGCTTGTCTCAAAGGACGACTTAGGGCCTTCTGGTAGACCAGATGCCACTGGTATTCCAGGCAGTGGCACCTGCAAGGGCAAAGCCATGTATGTACGGGGGGAAGAAATGGTAAAAACAGTGGGAGGTGACAGCAGAGGGGGAGGGGTGGGCACACAAGGAGATGAGGAGGGTCTCATTCGTTGGACTCAAGCATCTGTTGGTGCTTTCCTGCTCCAACATGATGCTTTCGCTCTATCTTGTCTTATTCACAAAGGCTTTGAGGGAGCCAAGTGTGAACTCTATTCAAAGGTCATTGAAGAGTGACATTGGTATCCAGAGAAAACTCTAATTCTAAAAGGTACATGCACCCCAATGTTCAAAGCAGCACTATTTACAATAGCCAAGACATGGAAGCAACCTAAGTGTTCATGGACAGATGAATGGATAAAGAAGATGTGGTATATATATACAGTGGAATACTATTCAGCCATAAAAAAGAATGAAACAATGCCATTTGCAGCAACATGGATGGACCTAGAGATTATCATACTAAGTGAAGTAAGTCAGACAGAGAAAGACAAATATCATATGATATCACTCATATGTGGAATCTAAAAGAAAATGATACAAATGAACTTATTTACAAAACAGAAACACTCTCAGACATAGAAAACAAACTTATGGTTACTAAAGGGGAAAGGGGGAAGGGATAAATTAGGAGCTTGGGATTAAAATATACACTACTATATATAAAATAGATAAACAACAAGGACCTACTGTATAGCACAGGGAACTATATTCAATATCTTGTAATAACCTATAATGGAAAAGAATCTTTAAAAAGAATATATATATATATATATATATATATATATATATATAGAATCACTTTGCTGTACACCAGAAACAAACACAATACTGTAAAGCAACTATACTGCAATAAAAAAATTTTTTAATTTTTTTAAAGAGTAATATTAAAGTAACACAATTAGTCATGAAGTTTAGTAAAGTGTCTGAAATTAGTAAGTGCTCAACACATCCTGGTTTCCTCCTATGCACTGAGATGGCAAACATTTCATTTTCTGGATGTTTCCATCTTCTCAGAATTTCATGTGATTGACTGTCTCAACATCGCCTGTAGGGGGCAGGAGTAGAGAGAGGGGTCACATCAAAGAAGGTCATCAAGCTTGAACGGAGCCATCGCCACAGGCAGGGGAGGGGTAAGGGAAATGACCAAGCAAGCTGCTGCACAAGAAACCCCTGGATCCTGTGGCTTTGACAAGATAGAAGGGCATTTTTCTTCCATGTAACAGTCCAGGAAGGGTGGATAAGATCTGTGCCACGAGGTCCCTCAGGGACCCAAGCCCTTATCTTCAATCTTGGGCCTGAAGCTGCTGCATTTCCACATATACATTTAACCAAAGAACAGGGAAATTGAGGAAGTTTGGGGCAAACTGCTTGAGCTTGGAGGTACTTCCACTCACGTCCTATTGGCCTGAACTTAGTTGCATGAGCACATGTATGTTGAGTTGGATGCCACCAGGCTGTCCAAGCAACAGCTAGGAAAGTAAGACTCAAGTTCAAAAACTTGCAGGGGGTAGGGGTGGGGTCCTCTGGTTCTTACGGAGCCTGGAACCTCCCCCGGCCCCCCCCACCCCGTCTTCTCACAAAATGCCCCGGAGGTTAATGAAGGCGTTGTTGTCAAATCATAATAACACGGCCCTGGGGTGCAGTCACTGCTTAGCTGCTTGCCAGACCTTGTACACGTCGCTCACTTGACCTCTCTGAGACTTTCCTCCTCTGTAAAAATAGGTTATGACGACGATGCCGGCAATTTAAATAAAATACAAAAAGCGCCTGGCTGATGGTAAGTCTAATGAATGCTGCCTTCCCTTCCTTGTCAAGAGAGGTGATTGAGTCTCTGAGTGAGACTAGGATTCACTGAAAAAGTCTGGGGGGGTCACTAGAGTCTTTCCATCAGGGGGACCTCACTGGAGCTGGGAGTTACAGTACATGGTCATAATCATAAGCAGACAGAAGTCACAGAAGCAAATAAAACACTCCATCTTTCAAGCAACATCACTGAGCACCCAGGGACCTGGGCTCAGCTTAGGACACAGTGAGGCCAGGAGGGAAAAGGACCAGCGTCAGAGGTGGAAAGTTTGGGTTCAGTTCGAATTCTGCCACCCAATGGTTAAGTGGCCTCAGGAGAGTCCCTGGAGCTCTCTAAACTTCAATTACTTTATTAATAGATGACAATAATGATACTTACTGCTATGGAGGATGGAGCCACCAAAACAAGATTAGCGCCCTTATAAGAAGAGACCAGAGAACTTGCTCTCTCTCTCTCTCTCTCTCTCCCTCCCAAGTGAGGACACAGAAAGAATGCAGCTGCCTGTATGCCAGGAAAAGGGCTCTCACAATGAAAGGAATCTGCCAGCACCCTGATCTTGGACTTGCAGCCTCCAGAACTGTGAGAAATAAATGTCTGTTATCTAAGCCTGCCAGCCTGTGGTATTTTGTTGTAGCAGCCCCGGCAGACTAAGGCAACTTACTCTGTTGGGATAGTGGATGAGCTGCTGAAAAGGTAAGTAAGGTGCCTAAATCAGAGCTGGCCCATGGTAGGTGCTCAATATATAGGAACGATGGTATCATCATCGCAATTATTTCCATCATCATTTTTATCAGGTAACCCCTGCCCTCAAGGAGCTCACTGTCTGGTAGGGGAAACGGATATGGAAAACAATGCCTGGCATAATAACAGAAACATGTGCAGGCACTGCGGCAGCCCTGGGGGTTTCAGAAATAAGGGGATCTTCCCCCAGGAATAAAGTTGGACTCACACCAAAAGGCATGTAGGCTCTTCTGCTGCACCAGGCGCTCTGGTACAGCTGAGCCTGGAGCAGGGGCTCCCAGGCAGGTGAGTGGAGCTGCCAAATTCATCCCGCCCCTTGGCCTCGCAACTAGCCGGGCACCGCTCTCCGCAGACACAGCAGGCACGGAAAAGCCGGCCATCTCCCGAGTTGTGGTACACGATGGCACCCTTCTGGGTGCACAAGCTGTCCCCGTTCTCATGCCAGAAACAGAGCTGTGGCAATGTCATATGGAGATGGGTCTCGTCCCCCGCCCTCCCTCTCCACTAGGCCTGGCAAAAAGTTAACTGTGCTTTATTTCACTTCAGGTCCATATGGCGTCTCAATTTCTGATCAGAGGTATTACAAATTACAGTCTGTCTCTGCAGAACATGAAAGTAGGCTCATTTCTTTTTCTGTGTCAACACGTTTGTTTCAATTGTTTGAGAGAATAGGCTAGATGGCGTTCTCGTCCTTCGAAGATCATTTCTTTTCTCTGCTCCCCAGTGACAGGACCTCGGTTAAGATGTTCACCTCCCCTCCCTACTCCACGTCCTTCCCATCATTTAATCTGCCCAGGGCAGGCAGGTTGTTTTGCAATTAAAGTTTGCCATCTACCCATCGGAAGAGAGATTAATTAAGGAAGAAAGGATTTTCTCTCTTTCTTGTGTATTCAAATGCTTCTTTAATAAGAGGAATCAATGGAAATCAAAATAAAGGATTGGAAACTGGGTCCCTTGAACCTCCCCCCGCCCCGCCACTCCCCAGGTCTCGGCAGTCAAGCCCTAAGGCACGTGGGTCTTTGGCAGTCTTTCCCCCGTAGCCCCCGTCAGATACCCTCAGAGAAATCAATTGGGCGCCCCGTGGGGATGAGATGGACAGAAGGAAACTTAAACAGGATTTTTATAAATTTCAATACTAGCACAAAACAGAAGCAGGACAGCTTTATTGATTTAAACATTAAAATAACATGTGCTTTCTTTGCATTTTCCCAGAGGTGATAATGTTTCTTATTTTTAATCTAGATTGAAATCTCGGAGACTTTCCACAAGCCTCTTGTGGTGATTACCAAAGATTAGTAATAACATGTCTAATTAGTGTAGGAAGACATAAAAATCAATGGCAGTGTGAAATGTTATACTGACTGGCAACGCTCAGAGGAGAGCTGGCATGTGTCTCCAGAGACGGGGCAGCACCTGGCAGCCCCCATCTCAGCTCCAAGCCCCAGGAGTGGGCTTACGCCCATCCCGAAGGAAGCTGAGGGCTTTGCAGAGGCTTTCCACGTTCCCAGGTCCCCTTTGTGTGAGCTTCTGATGTCTTTGTTGGAGGAAACAATAAAAAGGGAGCATGATTCATTGGCAGGGGGGCCAGCCAATTCAGTGAGCGCCCTGATTCCCAGTTCTGCCTCTCAGCGCAATTCAACAATATTTACCAAGCACCCTACCCTTCACCATGCCCAGGGAGCAACGGAGGAAAGACCCAGCCCCTGTTCTCCACAAGGCTCTGATCCACTGAGCAAAGGAGGGTCCTATGGATGGTGGAGCCCCGTGTGCCCCATCTCAGGCTCAGAACTCAGGAAGAAATTCCCAGGTTTGTTCAGTTCCATCTGGGCAGGAGGTAAGGGTCCCCTTTCCATCCCACACAAGACAGCCATACCTCCACCCACTGTCCATCTCATCCTCTAAGACCCTTTCCCTCTTCATCTCATGGCCTCCCATGCTCTCTTCCCCAAGGCCCAGGGTCACCCAGGCCAGACAACAGGAAACAGCCCTGCAAACTCTCCAGGGAGAATCTTCCTTCCACACCCAAGAAGGTATTTTCTCAGAGTCTCTGTTTCTGCTTCACCATATGTCTCTGAGTGGGGGAGACAGAGGGAGGGAAAGACACCTAGGATGTACAGATACAAATACCTGGATTATAGATTACAGGTACAGCTCACCATTCAAGCCATGCTAATAACTTAACACACTGTCCTAAGATGTAGAATGAAGGGCCTCAGAAACGGGGATGAAAGAGGGGTTAAGAGGTTGGAGATGGGCCTCGAAGGATGCAGAGGTGGGAAATGGTGGTAAGGCTCATGAGAAGCACATGTACAGGGGCAGAAGCATCAGAATGAGTGGGGAGGGAGAGTGAGGGATCCATGTGGTTGAGGAGTGATGGCCTCCCCTCCCCTCACGCCTCATCCCACCACCATCTCCCTCTGACCCCAAGACCAGGGCATCTCTCTACCAGGACCACCAAAAGCCAACCAAGGGGCAGATATTCCCAGGGGTCTCTCCCAGCCTGGGAGATTATGCAGGACAGAGTGACAATGAGGACACCATGTGGCCCTAAGAAGCAACAGCAGTCTCTGACGATCCTGAATGTGGATGTGGGGTTAAACCAACTCCATTTTGGATTGTGACGCTCAAAAAAGTCAAGATTGGGACAAGCTTCAGAGAGAGATACAGACTTCCTGGAAATAAGGCATGTTGGCTCTTAAGCCGTTGCATGGGAAAATAAGACCTACGTCTTCACTTGCACTTGGAGTTTGGGAAGCTATTCATGCTGGTTCACGAAGGGTAGGGGTGTGGAGTCTGGGCAAGTTGCAAAGGGCAGTGAATGTCACTATGGAAAGTTCACCGTTTAAATTTTAATTTATTTTTTAACTTTGAAATAAATTCAGACATTTTAAAAAAGCTTCAGCAATAGTACACATAATCCCCATATACCTTCATCTGCCCTCCCCTAATATTAATATCTTATGCAACCACAGTACAATGATCTAAATCAGGGAATCCAAATTGACACATGCTAGGAATTAATCTACAGACCTTATTCAAACTTGTCCAAGTGTTTTGTTCATGTTCTTTTTCTGATCCAGGACCCTGTGCAGGATCCCATATTGTATTTAGTTGTTGTGTCTCCCCCAGTTGAGACTGTTCTCAGGCTTTGTCTTTTCTGACCTTGGTTTTTTGAAGAGTATTGACTAGTTATTTTGTAGAACGTCCCCAAATTTGGATTTTTCTGAGGCCCCCTCATGTCTAAATTCAGTATCTTTCAGCAAAAGGACCACAGATGTGAATGAGGATGCCCTAGTTGGTACATCGGATCAGAACACACCTGATGTCATTATGTATCTCAGCCCAGTCAGTTTAACTTTGGTCACTTGATAAATTGGAACCTGCTGGCTTCACTGTAAAGTTACTGCTCTTCCCTCTGTAATTAGTAAGTATCTTGGAAGGAGATACATTGAGATTATGTGAATACCCTGTTTCTCATCATGCATTTTCCCCGTTCATTTTACCATCCTTTGGTTATTTTTGCCTGAAGCAATTATTACTGTGGAGTGTGCCTGCATTCCTTCCTTCTACCTTTGATAATTAGAATTCTACTGTAAGAATTCACTTTCCCTCCTCTTCAGTTTGTGTATTTAATGATCAACTAATGGATGCCGGTGTGGACTCCTGGGTATTGGTTTTACTCCATGTATTATAATCCATTTCTAGCATTTCTTTCATTGCTCAGCCTGTTTCAGATTTGGTCCCTGGGAGCTCCTTCACGCTGGTTCCTGTGTCCTTTCGACATGACCCTGTGGTTTTATTTAAAGCAATTGCTTACTTGTTGGCACCAAGGTATTCTGGGCTCATCTTGTGCTTTTCCTACCCCAGCCTTGAACCAGCCACTCGCTGATGCTCTTACATCCGATAACAAGACATCACTAGTAGTGTGGAAGCACTCTGAAAACACACCCTGTGGTATATGTTATAACATCTCCCTCTGCACCAGCATAGAGCCCAGGCTCTGATCATTTATTTGCTCAATAAATTACTGGTTATTGAGCGAAATAGAATTTGTCGCACCTCTTCCTTGGTCCGGCAAGAACGCACCAGCCCTTACCAGGCGCTAGGCCCTGTGATGGTTGTTAAGATAGAGGTTAACCAAGCCCAGCCCAAATCCCCCTTCCAAGAGCTCAGAAGCAAGTGGGGAAACAGGAAGCCATTATAGCCAGAGGACAGCACGTGCTCAAA